>NW_027480432.1:9437500-10062500 GCF_051401765.1 Calliopsis andreniformis | reverse complement strand
TGGTGGAAGTTGGTGTTCAATTTCTCGTCGACTTCCGCGGCTCCCCGTACAAGCCGCCGCAAATCTTTCCTATCTAGCTGCGAGTCTGTAGATCGAGAAACAACGAGGAAGATACCCGGGACGGTGGAGGAGGCTTCTCGCTACTCATTTACATAGATCAAGCGGCATTCTGGACGCGTACTAATTCCATAAAACGCTAAGGAGTATCGCTGTCTTTCATAGTCGTAGGAACTACCGTCCCAGCGCGTTTAAAGGAGAAAATAAGATTATATATATATATATATATTAGTCCTCGCAACCTCTGCTCTCGTGCAGTGTACCAGATGACTGACGTCTAGACGGAAGAAAGGTTTCTTGAGAGTTGTCTCCAGAGGCTCGATGATCACGACCGACATTCGATGTTGCGTACCATCAAAGAATAACAAGAACAAACAATCGAGGATCGTGCCGACTAACTACAGATGCACGTACACCGTGTCATTCGATTAGACGGACCTGTTTTTATGTTTTAATGTTTTTTTTTTTTTTCTGTTACGGAGATCATCGCGTTCTCTAAGCGCGCGTGGCACTAAATTGATTTCGGGTTCTCTCCGTGCGCACGTTTTCCAGGGTACCATGCGTCCTTTAAGGGATGAGGATGCACGAGCGCGTTCGTCTCGGGTATGGGCTCCGCTGGTCTCGCGGTGCAACCCTGAGGAGCGGTCGATCTTCAAAACCATGACTCCAGCTTCTGAGACGCCGTCAACGTGCATATCGCAACAGCGACCGCGGGATCTCGCGCACGGGCCGCCGAATGGCCAGTTCCTTTTATCTCTGCGGCTCGCCTAGGCCAAATTGCTGTTGACTCTGCGCCTGCTGCTGCGTGCTACCGCTCACGCTACACCGACCCCCGTGGTGAGGACCCGTCTGCATCGAGTTCTGGTGCAAGCCGTTTTGACTGGGAGACATTCCTGAAATCGGACAATAGATTTCTGTTTTGTGGATCATTCAAATATCGGTGCTTGCGATTGAGTCTTTCAAGGGCCAAACTGATGAACTCCAGTTTTTGTAAATATTTTAGTTTTGAGCCTTGTTCTGATTAGTCAAGGTACTTGAATTTAAGTAGCTTGAATGAAAGTGATTTAAGGCAGTTTGATCTGTGGGAAGGTGTTGTTTCAGGTGACTTGAAATATCCTTTCAAGTTTCTATTTCGTCTAAGCACGTGCAGGTGCAGATTAGTCAAGCTACTGCAATTCAAGTAGGTTGAATGCAAGTGATTTGGGGCAACATGACCAATGTGAACGTGTTATATTACTTAAACTGAAATATCTTGTTAAGCTTCATTAATTGTATTAACAATTGATGATTATATCTACAGAAAATAGTGAAACTTTGTACAGTTTGGAAATAATATTTAATATATTTTCGAAGCTATTTTGACAAATTTTAAGTTCTGAGTCAAGAATTCAATATCTTAGGAACAAAACCAATCATCTGTTAAGCGGACTCTACATGAACAGATGTGCCTCGAGGCATGCCTCATGATAAGTGATGAATTTGAAACCACTTGAAATTATTTCTAATCTCTTTGTCACTTCAAAGATCTAATAAGAGTCAATATGATTCGATCTGATCTGGTCCCATCACTTATAGTGAGACGCGTCTTACAGAGCTTGCTTTAAATAGTTCACTATAGTAGATTGTTTTGGTTGTTTATTTCAAGCTCAATTATAACATACAGGGTGATTAGTTTATCTGGAGATCTTCCGAACGTTGGTAGCACTTATTCTAAATCTTGTTACCATTGTAAGTGCTGCCAGTACCCATTAGAGAGTTTCCAGTTAAATTGATCACCCTGTACATCATTTATTGTATCATTATTTTCTCCTAGTTTTTGTTTCATGGAGTTGATCAGTTTGACATCTGAGTAACTTAATTAAAAGGCTAGATGCAAAAACCATTCACCACTATTTTATTTATAATTTGCAGTACTAATGAAAAGTTACTGTATTGATTCTGGCGAAGGAAGTCTATTTGGCCACAACCATAAAATCGAGTCGCATGAACTTTCATTATTTGACCGAATCGGTCACATTTACTGTTTAGAGCTCAAGAGATGGTCCTGGCAATAATACGAATTTAATTGGTTTCTGGGACCATATGGTCTCTGAACAATACTAATCGGTGCTTGTAGCGCTGACAAAGGTGGGATTAACTGCTGTTCCAACTACCAACTCATCAACCATACACAGTACTTAGCTAAGTAAGATCACTGATTCATATAAAAAGTCATTCTTGCTAAAAATTGGAGCTGGTTTTCTCTCCAAGCCCTTTAATTGAAGCGATGAAATGATCTTTCTGAAGCTCTGATAAGGGAAGTTATCAAAATGACCAATTATAGTTTTTAAAAAAATCCTCACGCTGTAGGCTCATGATACACTGACAACTCTATATCGAGGAGTATCTTTCTGAGATTAATTTATATGGAAGACCAGTTTGATGTTATCAGAAATACAAGTTTCAATCTCTGAACCTGAGAGCATTTTTCTCAAAATCAAGTTTTATACAGCATCTAACTGGTTTCTCATTTAAACTACGCTATAAATGAAGGGGATTTAATAGTATGAACTACCTCAAATGCTACATTACATATGTTAAGAAAAAGGTAATAGCATTTGTTTTTCTGCTCTCCCGAAAAATAAGAAAAAAGGACTTGGATCAGGTTAGCTTCCAGGTACAGATCAGGGCGTTTCAAGCACCTGAGCCAGGAGCTCTTAAGAGCTATAAACTCCTTTATAAACTAATATAATTGTATAGACTAAAACAGTAAGAGATAGAGCAAACATTTCATTAGACGAATTTAAACGCTATTGAATGATCAGTGTTACAGATTTCATTATAGGTACAAACATTAACTGAAATGAGTTCCCTTTCTGTTGCTATGTAAAAGTTTTATGATGACTGGACGACATTCAAAATATTGTCACAGAATCCAAAATACTGGAAAATCAGAAATATATAGGGAGTACGTGGGTGAAAGAAATGGGCGAGATATTTGGAGCACAGTCAAAACAGTTGTGAGCCAAGTGTGACTTTCATCGTTTCCAACAAAGTTGCAAACATCAAAACACTTATCAAATTGCTAAAAAATTTACATTCAGTATATTTCTGACTTTTTGACATCTGACATCTACCATTTGTCATAGTTCGCTAATTTTAGAAGATGAACCTGATTTTGTTATAATTCTGTACTGTATAATTAGCCACAAAAATTTCCTGAATACCTAATCAATATATAATATGCGTTTTATAACATTTTCTTGCAAACTTTTCAACGAATATTCTTAATTTTAACTGATAAATTTTATATTTAATAATTTAGTATTTTTGAAAATATTATAATTTGTAGAATGTTTACACATTTTTGTGATAAACTTTATCTCTTTAAATTAATATAGTTGAGAGAGGTGAGAGAATAGGTCAAATTTTTCCTCGCGTGCTGATTACGAATACTAAAAGCTATTATTATAGACGTTGTACATGTGACCTTTAGGCTTATCAAGGGCAAGTTCATTTAAACTGGAAGAATAAATTCGTTCAAAATAAACAAAATGTGACATTACTTATTCATATGCGAGATGATTTCTCTTTCGGTATTAAATTTATGTAATTGAGTGTATAAATTAAGAGTAATAAAAATTAATTTCGTCAAATTTTTAAATTTGTGACTATCAAGCAGTTCTTACCTCTTTATAAGTTCTATATACCTATTAGATCAACATTTTTTCAAATATCGTGTATTATATTGAAAAATTAGATTCCAACAAAAATTGCATAACAAATTTTGAAAAACATTAATGCCTATTTATTATGATTTGTAAACTCGGTTGATAATGTAATTACTCACTTGCTATAATCATGACTTAATTGAGAAATTACGATTTTCTGGAATTGAAATGAAATTAGCATTTAGCGCGAAAATTATTTTGTTTTATACTGATAAATAAAAGACAGCAACTTTTTTAGTTATGTCATTGTCGCAGCAAATGAACGATACAGCATAGTGCATTGTGATTAAAAGTGTAAGAATTCAGTGACTAACGTTCGCTGTTACGAATCAGTTTGTTTATATTCCCGGTATCAATGCGGAAACTGTAATAAGGAAAAACGATGTGAGAACATCCTTGATCTTGTGTAAAAATGCGTGGTAATCAATTTGCACGCCTCTTGTAAATAAACATTGATAGCACGAGATATTTGCTTACCAAGAAAACTTCGTACACATATGTAATATCTGTGAGATATGTTAATGCATTTTTTATCAGTTCTACTGTGAACTTTATTAAATTTCAAAACTAGATTAACGATTAATATTCGTTTCTTTTAACAAAAAATATCAATGAATACATACCACAAAACTGATTAGATCTATATAAGCACATGTTTTTGGTGTTAAAGTAAATATATAATGCAAATATGGCTGCCAAGCTTAACCCTACGTCTAAGGATGAGTGAACATTAAATTCACTTTTATACTTCAAGCACTTGTTTGATATTTTCATACATGCTTAAAATAACGTGCTTAACTTTCGTGGGTTATTTATGTGCATAATTATTCTATTAAATTATCAACTTTTTTTATTAGTCAATTTATTAATATTTTCTGAAACACTTCATTTGGTATTAAATGAAAGTATAAAATCAATGCTTGAAGTATAAGAGTGAATTTAATATTAATAATATAAAAGACAGTGAAATCTAGTATACAAATATATATACATATATATGTATAATATAAAAATATGCATAAGCTAGTTGACCACGTACTCGATCAGTACCCAATAGTCGATCACTTTAATAAATAATAATATAGGGTTTCTTGAATTTTCTCAAATTAATCACACAATAAGTTTAGATATCTCACTGTATCATACAATAAATAAATAAATACTATAAAATCATTATTTATTGAAGTGATTGACTACTAAGTACCAATCGAGCACCGAGACAACTACCTTAGGTGTAGCTACTGAGTTCTTTTTTGTTAGTAAATATAATTAAAAGAGAAAAAGAAAAAGTCCTTTTTTCTTCAGTTTGAACGTATTTTTCATTAAAAGAATCGACACTTCTTATTAAGTGATCGACTACCCATATAGCACACGACGTCTTAAAGACGTCTATTTCACGTACATTTTATGCCTGAATGTATTACGATATAATTTGGATGTCTTTTTGACATTTTTAGGACTTTATTCGATGTCTTTAAAACGTTTTCAAGATGTCTCTGTGCTATATGGATACTGGGTCAACTATATCACAAGTTTCATTCGCTTTTAACTGCGAAAAAATCAAATTTGTAACGAGTGCATATACAGGATGTTCGACAAGTGTCAGAAATTTTAATTTCACGTTTTGCAAAGGTATATAAAATTCGCGAGAAATGTGTTTAACTTAGGACATATTCTACTGACAGCGTGCATTAGAGCCACGCCAGGCATAGTGAAGTCAGTAGAATAAGTTCTAAGTCAAATACAGTAGAACTAGAATAAGTCAGACAAATAGGTGTGACGTACGAAATCAGTAGAATGGCCCTTCAAGTCAGATATATTTTACGTGTATTTTAATAAGCGTTTTCTCAATAATTAATAACCATCAATAATAATGAAGTCTGCAAATGCAATTTTGTCTGTCTCTATTTTTATCTTATTGTGACAGATAAAATTACCACTTAAAATTTTTGACACTCGTTGTCAAACTCCCTGTATAAAGGGTAACTGCAACAGTCATTTGACTGCTCTGATAGTTACAATGTCAAGGAATCCCCACAACCAAAGATATGTAACGAAAGTTATTCTTTTTTTAGTGTCAATTATAATAATACACATCTTTTTGCACAGTTTAGCCAATTTTGTTTAGTTCTAAATACTAAACGTGTATATGTAAAAGTGTATTTTTATTTTGAAAGATGAATACTATCACAGAAGTCAATTTCTACTCCATAAACAGGGTCATTCATTATTAATAAACAAAATATATAAAAAAAATATTTGTGGAGGTAGTCGTACCATGATAGTGTTACCAAATTTAAATATTCAATTCATTCCATAAATAAACGAAATAAATAGATTCACAAATAAATTATTGCTGATTTTCGCAAATATATACTACCATTTAAAAGTATTTGATCACTCGATAAAACAAAAAATACAGTAAAGCACAACATAGTTAATTTTTTCTTATGTATCTCAAATTAACATACTTGTTCTTATTATATTTCCAATTTTGCCATTTTAATTTACGCGTGTGTGTATTACTGTTAAGTAATATTAAGTACTTATCCCACTAAACGTATCATCAAATACTTTTTGGTAGCGTAGCTCTCCAGTAGAATTATGTTTTTCATTCATTTAGACCCATTTTCTTAACACTTAAATAAGAAAAATAAAGCACTCTTTTTTAGCTACCAGGTAATATTAAAACTAGATAATCCAGAAAATCGAAAAAAAAGATAGAATTATTAAGTGGATCAATCGATCTTTCTTTGTGGTCTTTACTTGAATATACCTTGGTTGTGGGTTCCCTTAAACACGTCCACATAATCATATCACCATGGTGTATTTTCGAACCTGACCAAATCACAAAGCAGACTGTGACATTTGGTACACCCTGTATAACACATCACGTTTCGTTAGAACGAGGCGTGTTAGACGGCGATATTAATTAAGGATGGAACTTACCCGAGGGAGTTTTGTCTCCTGCGGACATTTTGGAGAACGCGAGAAGTGCGTCAGGAAAATTCGGTGGCGTCGCTGGCGTATTGCAGGGCGTTATCTGCGAAAGAAATGGATTTTTACGATTACGAGCGACCTTCACTGTGCCTACAGATACATCTGCTTAACAGCGCTGTTTATTTACGTTCTCGTAGATCGCGTCTATGACTATTTAGGTCGAGACCAGAGCGCATGGCTGCGTGCTCGCAAACATAGATTCTTTGTTTTCAAGATCGATACCTGCAATCAACCTACCTCGCGTGTACCTCGACCGAGTATGAGGAGCCAGAAATTCTCGGGGGATGAATAGAATTTTAACGTCACTTTCAAAATCATTTTTAATGTAAGACATAAGATAGGTGTCTTCAATTTCGCCACCCATGAGAAATTCATTAACTCAGACTAGGGTGAGGTAAGAATTATCCTAATTATCATAATGTAGATAGATACAACTTTTATTTCAACACAATCAGAAAAACGACATTAACATCATTTTTTAATATAGTTTCTTCACTTTTCAGTGCACTTGGTCCATCGTCAAAAAAGGTTTCTTATGCCCTCAAAAAAATAATATTTTCAGCTGAGCAATGAGCCATGCATGCACCACTTCCTTCACTTCGTGGTGCAAAGTGGATCCACAATTCCTTACTTTTGCTTTTAGATGGAATCACCATTATTGATGTATCATGGACTCATCATTTCCAGCCTGACAGTACACCAAAATAAATAACAACAAAAATTACATATAACTGAAAAATTATGACGTAAAAAAGTGTTTTTGTTGAAAACGAAAGAGCAATTCAAGTTTTGTCTCAAATAATTGTTTGTAAAAATGAAGTCTTCGAACTTTATTACCTATAACATTTACATACGTGGAACACCCTGTACATGTATGTATAAATTCTATTGGTACTGCTTTTAAAATTGCTACTTTCTGGTAATTAATGCTATTGAAGCAATAAAAATTCATATTATATGTGCAACTTGTTCCTCGTGAAATAAAGATGCGCAAAATATATTTGTAACATTGAATATTTTATAAATATTAAATAGGTAACAAGGCGAAAACACTTGCCAAAAATTTAGCAATGTGTTCTAGGAAAATACTCGCGATTGCTTGTGCATGCCAGAAATGTTTCACACAATTTTCCGTATTGAAAATGAATTATATTTTGTGTTGTTATTTAAGGTTCACTTGAACCGTAATAAATTACCTGTTAATGAGTATGTACTATAGGACATTTAAAAAAGACTGAACGATTCTGTGAAAGTTTTTTACTTCAGTAATTCTGATAGAAAGATTATTTTTATTTCTTGTTACTTATGGTTACGAATATGTATGTAAATTAAACTTAATTTAAAAGTCGTTTCACCTTTTCTATATTTTAAAGTGTATTTAAGTTTCGATATTCTATATTCTTTTGTATATTTGAATTTCCCATAAATGTATAAAGAGTTATATTTTAACAAAGAAGAAATAGCAAACAAAAATTTATTTTACTGTGTAATTTGATATCTATATTTTAAATAATATAGAAGTTCTTTCATAGATCTTTTGTGCTTTAGATTGTATATTTTACAGTGGATTTTATTTTGAATTATTTTCTATAGCAGATTGAAAAATAAATTCTGTTTTAAATATTATATGTACCCCTAAGATCTATTATCATATAGGTCATATACATAAAAGTTAGTTTTAGGTGCAGGAGATTCCATAAGTAATGTTGATCCTCATTTTACATTTTAATGCACAAAAAAAATTGTTGAAAAGGTAGTTGGAATTATATTTAAAAAAAAAGCGTGATACTAATGCAAAAAATAAGATTCTGCATCTTAGCGAGGAAATGTAACAGTAAACGTTGAGTTTCTTAGAAATGAAATAATTTCCAGTAACAGTATTTATGAGATGACCTCTAGTGTCACTAAGAATTAATTTTGTAACTCTTTAGTAAGGGTAATAACGAGGTGTAGACAATTCCTACGTTTCTCCTTTCATAGCACATAATCTATCAGGAGCTAATATTATGCATATAATTTCGTTATTAACTAGGGCTTCTGACAGCATCGATAGTTTCTTACTGCCTCGACCCCGAAGCGAGAATGTTCCCTCGTCAGGTATAAAAGAATACACTTAGCCAGCGATTGTATAACGTTTTCCAATAATCACTCCAAGCGCGAAGTATTGAATGAATAGCGCTATTAATAAACGATGCACGTACAATCTATCGAGTCTAGTATTGCTTACAGCGTTAGAGTCTTTCGGGAAGTCGTAAATAACAGGTGTTGTTCTTTTATTATCATTTCTGTTCAGTGTTCAGATATGTACACTGTTACAGCTTGTTAAGTGCTTTCACTCGCACAGTTTTTTAAGGCATTCAAACACTCGAGGAAATTGGTTGTTGCTCTACTTTACTCAAGAAGATGAGTATACATATGTATCCTGAAGAATTCTTTTTATCTGGAATAACATTTGTCAAGCCTTCAAGAAATCGAATTTCCTAATTATAATTACCTAGAGGAAATAAGTGCTTACTTATTATTTTGTATGGAATATTTAAAATTTATTGTGTTCCTTGGATAACGCGATAATTGCTCAGTCGATTTAAAATTATATCGATAATTACTTTTTGTTTATTCAAAATCTTGGGTCTAGGAAAATTTCTTCGACTTGAATGGGTACATATGTACCTAGATATAAAAGATTCAATTTATGAAATATCTTTCAATATTAAAAAATGTCAGTTAGATACAATCATCTCCAAATTCATAACAATGCAAGAAACAGTTTCTGCCCCAATATGTAGATGTCCCCTAAGTACACTGTTCACTTGTTATACACTCATAAATGGGTAATGAGTTTACATCGAATAGTATATAATATTCTAATGTCAAGTTATATGAGTGGTTGACTTTGTCTTCTTATGCCATCGAGGTGGTCCAAGTTAAAACCTTATTTAATATAACATAATTGGATATAATACTTTGTCGAACAAAGTTTGGTTCTTATTTCCACTACTCTCGAAATCAAACTACCCTTAGCTCAGCTAGAAATTCCTATTTAACCTTTCACGCTTGAATGTCGCCTCTATGGCAACGTTATGAAGGCAAAATCGTAAATCTCACAGTTCAAAGGGTTAAGAATGTTCTTGCGTGAGTGAATGGAGGTAATAGTTCTAGCCTAGAGTCTGAGACTAATCTGTGGAACTTTGAAAAAAAAAGACATTTCATGGAAGACCTTTATTTAGATTTTAATGGGTTGGCAAAATGAGTTTTCCTAATTGAAGATATTCAGCTCGCTGAAGGAAGTCAGTGAAAAGGGATTTGTCGCTGAAATAGGAAGCTCCTCATAGAAACTTACAGTAAGGATATTTTCGTTTATAGCATACTGTTAATCAATAAGCATACCTGTTTTTAAATTGCATGTCATTTTTATTCGTCAAGAAGTCAGCACACTACACTAACATAGTTTTTCCAAGATCATTGTATCCCTCTTTGGCCAGTTGACCTGACCTACAATTACAGTTAGGTCAGGGTTTTCTGTGACATGTACCTGTTAGAAAATTCAAGCTAGACCCGAACCAATAAGAATTCTGCGCTCTAATTCATTTGGCAGTATTTAAATGCATTTCTTCTAAATGTATTTAAGAACTGTAATTTTCTCAAGACAAGACAGACACAGAATGAACACATCCAGTGTCACTTCGTCAGTCAAGTGAAAATGTCATTTTAACTATACCTTGGATATTAGTTTTATCCATCGAAAGCGAGATCTTCAAGCTTATTCCATATCACACTCCCAAAACAACGTTTACATTGAAGTTACGTTTATATTAGGCGACTCTTAGTCAACTGAGTTGTTCAACCTGCAGTAGATCAAAGTTGTCTATGTAAAACCAATTTCAGCCAAGTTGAAACGACAATTCTGATCGACTTTGGGTTGGCCAACTCGGTTGTCCAACCAAAAAGTGCTTAACATAACCATAACATTATGCTACTATTTTAAGTTGCGACTTTTAGTCAGGCAACCAACTTGGTCAACCCAGAGTGCATCAAGTTTGTTCACGTAAAACCAATTTCAACCAAGTTGAAACAATTTTGATCGACACATAAGCTGCCTAATGTAAGCATAGCTTAACTAGGCTGAATTTTTATGAAGAAAGGTGCAAAAGAAGAATAGGAGAAACAGAAAAGAGAATATCTTGTTATCGAAGGTAAGATCATAGTGGACATCTTGCTATTGAACATAGAATCACAGTGGACAGAAAACTATGGGAATCCAACACTTGAAACGAAGAGTATCAAAATGATCGAACACTTGAATGCACTAAGCAAATAATCCACAACGAGGAAATCACGTAATCAGATATGCTTTTCACTCTAGATGTTTTAATACCTATCAGCGAGAGAAACTCGCGAGTGGCACGCAATTATTAAGGTCTCCCGACTGGATTCTTCTATTTATTTATGTAATCACAGCCAGTCGTCAGCGCACGAACACGCGTGCACCTTGTATTGTCGCGTTCTGCCCACCTGGTGGTACATTGACGCGTCGCGCTCAGGTCCTGGAGGTTCGACGACCTTAACAACCCGACGGGTTCTCTCACTCGCTGAAAGCCACGTTTGCTGCTCTCTTTTTCACCCACCCACCCATAGATTTGTATCGCTTCGTTGCGGCTTACGTAAAACACTCGTTCGATGATATTTTTAGCTGTACAAGCGGAACCAATGTCTCGTTCCGTATTTCCGAAATACAAGCAGGAAACGAGCGTAATTCATGTTGGAAACCTAGCATTTCTCAGCTTGATAATTCGTGCGGCAACCTTGCTTTTCCTTACAAGCACAACCATGGAAAAACCCATAAACTCATTTCAAGAGTCCTACAGAGTTTCCACCACCACCTACCCTCTCAAGAGGGTCCGATGCTTGCCTTCGGTGAGAAAGGGAGATTTTGGTTGACTGTCGAACTGTACGCACTGTTGTAATAAAGCATATTGTAGTTAACATACAAGTTAATTATTCCTGGGAATCGAACATTCATCTATGACAAGCGTTTGTACCCTTTAAGAGGCAGTCGGCGGAGAAGTGGATGAAGGAAACAACAAATTCTTGATTCGATGGACCGTAAGTGACTTAACCCTCTATGGGCCCGTGTAACTTTCAGGTCACATGTTAACTTATCAACATTTTATCAAATAATTTTAGTTTGTTTCATGAGAATTTTGGACAAATTCTATAATTCCTCCGAGACAACCAATACCAATATTCATGACGGTTGCTGGGACTAAAATAAAGAAATACCAACACAAAGGCTGTGCAAACTGTCAATATTTAAAACAACAATTCGATCCATAGAGGGTTAAGGTGGACTTTTCTTTCTTTCTTTTTTCGGTCTTATAATTGGAAATGAATTCAAATCATGTCTTGATGAATATAGCACTAAAATATAAGTCAAATCTTGATTTGATGATACTTGATTAAGAAGGTATTCCCACTTGGAAACGTCGATTTTAGGGGATTTAAAAAAATATTTTTTTTTTAAATATACTTCTAAAAAACTGTAAAATTTTTCTAGTAGAACATTTGGTAAATTCTGTTAGCTATACTGTGTGTTTATATCAAATAGATGTTTCGTAAGTTGTATGTACCTGTGCAGAAGTTACAATTATAATTTTATATAAAATGTAGAATTATTTGATATCGTTACAGAATAGAAAGTTTTGCAATTTTGCTTTATATGTGTTTAAGGTGACACAAAATAACAAGAAAAAAGATACGACTTGTTCAAGTTATGTTAATCATTCTGTAGAAGGCCCATTCTTGTTATCTTAAGTCCTATTAATCTTAAGTCCTTCTTAGTCTCTTCTAGTTTAACTATATTTACAGTACCGAATAGCAGAATTTTTAACTTATTAATTAATAAGGTAGAATATTTTAATAAAAATATGATAATTCTATATTTTTAGTTACATTTTTTTTCAATGATAGATAAACTGCAGAACTTTATTTATTTATGAGAAAACGCGAGAAGATACATGCGAAAAATAATGAAAGTTACCTACATTTTATAATAATAAAAGGGGGGAGCAAATCTTGAATTAGTTTCAACTTCTCCACTTGTATTTTGAAAATAGCAATCTGCATAAGAATCCACAACCTAGTACTACATATGTATAAAGAGTTTCATTGTTTTGTTAAAAGAGGTTGCACAACAATGAATTCGTAAGTTAATTACCTTGTACGAAGGTATGCAAATGGAAAAACAACTTTGCGCATTAGCTGCAAGTACTACGTGGCTGTCATTGTATTCCTAGTTTCAATTGTCTGAGCTTCGCCAGTATGGCGAAAACCCGTTGAAGTCTGAGAGTCGTACTTCGGACCTCCTCCTCAGTAGGGTCGATGTCACACTGACCTCAAAAGCTAGTCTTTGGTTTAGGCTTCGAACAACATAGGACAGAGACAAAGAGAAAGAGGTAAAAAGAAAATGCTGCCCTCAATAGTGTACTGCAATCATTAGAACAAGTATTTGCAATAAACTATAGCATTTTCTCGTTATAAACTCGTCACCTTTTTTCTCAGTTTCTGCAATTATTATCTCACTTTCATTTATTCTTATCCTTAACAAATTGTCTCTTAGAGTCTTAAAGACTCTAAGACTCTAAGAGAGACTCTAGAGAGATTAGAGTCTTCAAGATTGTGCTTTTATCGAGTTGTGAGTTCATGTCGAATACGCAGTGGAAATATTAAAAGCTTCTCTTAAATTATACTCTAAAATTATGGATATATAATCCTGAGAGAGAAAATTGATAAATACACTTGCACAACAGATATAATAAACAATTTTTTATCCCTTCCTCTTCAGCTAATTAAGTTCTCTTGTGACATGTTAACTAGATCATTCGTTAACACTAGATTTTCGTATTTTTTGCTAATACTGATATTGAAATTTTGCTACAACAAATTTGTTTTAATCGCTATTTAAAAACTTTGTAAGACTAGTAATAAAACAGATACTAACAATAAGACATCATTCTCTTCTCAAAACTCATTTCTCTATGTACGTTGCAGCAATAGTAGCTAGTAGCTGGTGGAAGTGAAACATTTTTACTAGGAAGCAATCTTTCTGTGACGCTTCATCTCCCTGATCCCTCAGTCTTGTTACTTGTGACCTTTCCTCGTTGCTCGAAAGCAAAATAAAGGTAAAAGCGAGAAGACTTAATTTGATCAATAAACTTGCAATAACCTTTAGAGAGATGGCAATAATGTTTAATGAAATGTATTTTATTTACAGTACACCGAATGAATAAGTAAAGGAAAATACATTAATACTCTTTTTGCGTTCTCAGCATGAGCTACTTAGAGTTTTCCAATAGTTTCATTCAAATATTTGAATATTAAAGTATTAAAACATTGAGATTTTTATGTATCTAAACATTCAAAATATTCAAAATATTCAAAATATTCAAAATATTCAAATGTTCAAATATTCAAGTATTCAAGCATTCAAGTATTCAAGTATTCAAGTATCCAAGTATTCAAGTATTCAAGTATTCAAATATCCAAATATTCAAATGTTCAAATATTCAAATATTCAAATATCCAAATATTCAAATATTCAAATGTTCAAATATTCAAACTACAAAAATATGCGAAATAGTCAAATATTCAAAAATGTCAAATACTCAAGATATTTAAATGCTCAAAACCGTCAAATATTCAAAACTGACAAATATTCAAAACCATCAAATCCTCAAAATATCGAAATATACAAAATATTTAAACTACTCAAATATTTCACTATTTAAATAATAAAGTTTTCTTGCACTCAAATTTTTAACAATACTGCCTACAATTCCAACCTCATCATCAATAATTTCAGGCACAACTCTAAAAAAAGAACCATAATCAGACACCCCCACGCTAACCACTAAAACCTACCCGACACCTAAACAAAAAAATCTCACAATTAGTATTCTATTTTCTGCTCCCCCGAGTCATTCATCTGAATCGAAATTAGAGTAGGTCATCCGCTATAATAATACTTCGTATACTTTGGCGGAATGATCTGTCACCCATGATAGGACCCACGCATATTTGGCGAACTGTCCCGCCACCATATGCAAATAGGTCAGCAGGTGAAGAATAAGCAGGGCATAATTTCCAATGCTCACATCTTGTATCACACCTTCGACTTTTCGGTTTCGTGGCGACGCCTGGTCGCAGCTCGTCGACTTCGTGAAAAAGGAGGCACAGGGGAAACGTCCCTCGGTCTGGGACCGAGAATTTCGCATTTGGATACGAACGAAACACGCTGTCGTTCGTCCAGCGTTGGGCCAAGATTTGGCACACGGCTTATCGGAATGCCGCCGACCGAGAATAGTAACGCACCTAGCGACTGACTGTCTGCCTACAGTGGTTCTCTGCCTTTCATATCGCTTTGAAGTTTGCTCGGCTGAAGTCGAAGAGGAGAGTCGGCTGTGAGAGAGCAGAACACAGTAGCGAAAGCTTGCCGAATTGGACCTCTGAAATACTTTTTACTGGAGGCTGGTGATAAATAAATAAATAGGGAGAAATGTTGCTACGTATGCCTTCAAAATAATGTGATTGATTATTTCGAAAATTTAGTATTCAAAGTTAGACAAGCAGCTTTTTATAATTGTGACGCCAGTCCACTTAAAACTACCAGCTTCCTAGGATGGACATTTGTTTCCTAGATTGGACCACTCGATTTGAGGGTAAAAATGATCAAGTTTTCGAAACAAGAAGTTTACAAAATATATTATATGGATGCCAGCACACCTGATTTGGAAAATCTCATAGTAAAAGTCATCAATCTTACCAATATTTTTTTCATTTCGTATTTACTTCTATACATGGTGTATGAACCCAAGTGCAACTTTTTTTTATGCACTTTATCATATTTTCTTCCTTGATTTCTTCACCTGAGGTACAAAATCACTCAGAATCCTTTTTTTTTTTGCTTTTCAAAATGATATTGCTCTAGTAACAGTTTACCATTGCCTATGTTGAACTGGTCAATGCAAGCAACTACTTTTGATGCAATCTAGGTAATGTGACCAAATAATTGAAAATATATTACCTAATCTTAATTTCAGATCAAAATAAAAAAATCAATGTAATAAATTGCAGCTTAATAGATGTACTTTCTATGCATATAATTCAAAGTCATGCTACTTCCTTCAGAAGAGCTAGACAGCTTACACTCGAATGTTAAAATATTAGATTCCTAGTTGTTAAAACAGACTGCGTTTACTTACGCTTATTTACTTAAATTTCAAGTAATATTTGATATAAATATCATTCATGTAAATATCAAGATGAACATCTGGAATATTCAGTCGAACCTCGCTGACTCGAATCTCCAGAGAGATGAATTATTAAAAGGATTAAGAAAATATGAATTGCGTCTTTCGATGAGCTTGAAACTCTTATTCTGTGAACTAACAGTAAAAGCAAACAGTAGTGATCTTCCTTATTGCGTTTTTCAGATAAAAATTAGGTAGAAATTTACGCTCTCTAAATTTATACATTTGAACATTTATTATGAGCATCTTAAATACGATATATTTTTCGTAATAAGTGGACTGCAGATTTTGATATACTTAAACAAATTTTAAACGTGTCAAAAGTATTATAGAATTTGTAAAATATTAAAGGATATACAAAATATGAAAAGTAAAGTATAGGTTATAATATTTGTAAGATGGAGCAAATTTTTCTTTTAGTTCCATTTTCTTAGCTGTGTTCATGAAAATATGAAATTGCATCAAACTCCGCAATCTAGGACACAATAGGTAACCGTACCATTGTTCTAATCGATAATTGAAAAGAAAAACCAATTTTGTGTAGAAACTCATGTAATACCATACAACTCTTAATACAGAGCTTCTTTTGCGCTTAAATAAAAAATGCTCGAATTTCAAAGGAACAGCTAAAATCTAGTTATGGAGATTTCGTCTGATGGAAGTTTTTGAGTAACTGAATTTCAATTAATGAAAATTCGCCATACAGAGGCTTCCAACAGAGGCTAGTATTTTTCCAATGATAAGTATTCAAAGGTAAATTTTAAGCTACCTAAAAAATCAAAACTTAAGTTTTGAAGTGCCACCATTTTTTAATTTTAATCTTTTGCTGCATTTTATTTTGGTTCACACCATAGCTGCATCCATACTAATGGAGACGCTTACTTACTCACTCGTTTCAGATTAAGCAGAATGGTTGTAATCATCCAAGCCAACAGGTCTAATTAAGACTTAAATAATACCAATTAAAAGAATAATTTTAACTTTCATATTTCGCCTTAAAATAACTGTTAAATCTCTTAAAACGTAATCTGAAATTCTTAAAAATACAGAAGTTGAAGTTTCAAGGTCTTGCAGCTTCTCAGAAATTGTTTCGACAGAAACTAGTCCTCAAAAAGTTAATTTGAATAACTAAAGGTAGTTTTTTGTCTATTGCACAATAGTCATACAATATAAGTACCTTCTTTCTATCCTATGATTCATGTGTAACAAAATGAACAAAACAAGATAAGCAGAAAAAAGTTACCAAGTCTCTCAAAACAAATTGCATGACGTTGCATTTAATACCTGCACGATTTCATCGCAAAAATTTGGTACATGATTCAAGAGCTCGCGAACCTTCTTACGTTATTGATTCAGAACGTAACAAGACTGCAAGGCTGTCAGCAGCGTAAATTAAGCTTAACCATGGCAAACAAAAACTAAGAACTGAGATGTTTTTTAAGGATTTATAACTTGAGTATTTTGGGAGATAATTTTTATGTTTGCTAGTTTCATTGACACCAATAATGTTAATAACTTTTTCAATTTACGTCAGAGGAACTTCGAGTCATCAAAATGCTATAAAAGTGTATTTCTTTTTCACTTTTGCTCTAATACAGGGATTATTCTGACTATAATTTAAATTACAATTGATTTCCTTGAATTTTTTAGATTCCTATTAAGATCCAGAGTTGCATTGGTACTACAGAAATATTTCATTTTGGTATACAGATCACACATGTATTTCCAAAGTGACACAACACAAGAGTATGTTTCTCAGGGAAAGCAAAAAACTATACGTTTAGAAGAAAATTAGTCACTAAATACGTAATATTGACATCAAGAGTAGTTTTATTTAATAAAAGTCATCTTACTTGAATAATTAGTTCAAAAAATAATTATGTGATACTTGCATTAAACGATTTTCTTGCCATTATTTAAATAATTTGTAATTTATATTTGAAGAATTCTTTGAATAAATTCTATAATTTTGATGCTTAACTAAATTTGAATTTTAACTAATAAACTGTACCTAATTAAAAACTCACATTCTTCGAGGTGTATGACTTTTGAGGGACATAAACAATATACGTAACACGCAATGGTTAATTATTTTAATCTTTACATTTGCCTAATCTGTTCCTCTGCACTCATTACAAATACCATTCTAAGAAAGAAATATTTAGCTAGTAAATAAATATTCTGTACCAGAAAGTCAGCTTAACCTAATTCTACTTTTTGGAACGTTATAATTGAGTTAGATGTAATTGAGCTTTCTGTTTACTGTATCCGAATAATTAAGATAATTTATATCTACATGTTTACTGTTTATGTTACGCTACAAATGAGAGAGATTTAGAGATATGAACTAGTTTAAATAAAGTAATATCCAGACATACTTTAATTTACACTTATGTTCTATTCATTTATAATAGGTATGAAAAATACTCAAAATGTAGTTAAATAAATCTGTCTGAATAGTATGAATTTCTTTTACGGCGTTTTATTAAAGAAGTGCAATGTAATAGAAATAGAAGAGAGGGTAGGAGTATGAAATATCTATTTTATTTGTTGACCTGATAAGTCTCAAGTGAGCTCTACTTAAATAAAAAAAAAATCACGCGAATAATTTTAGAAAATTTCATCCCAAAATTATTTATATAAACACAAATATTGTGGACCTTACAGAACTTCTGAATTTTTTACTTTCCCTAAACTGCAAACAAAATCAAGGCAGTAGAAATTCCAGTGTTCCTGTCCTACGAGTCAGTATTATCACAAAAAAAGTTAAAAAAGGAAACTAAATTATGTAGTTGCTTCAAAATATTAATAAAAAAGCTATCCTTTCTATTCATGCTTCTTAGTTCACTCACAATCATATACTGAATCAATTCTTTGCACTTGGAGATCCTCATTTTCCATACATTCTGTTCCCTCAGAAGGGGCAACCGAGTGCAAAGGGTTAAAGATAATAGTACCAACTGAAATATATTTACTATCAAGTATCGAGCATTACCTGAAGTACCAGGTACTTATTATACAATTACTACTTTAAGTAAGGTTCGTTCCAATCTTCCATAACACAACTTCCAACCAAAGAACAGCTCCGTCGGGTGAATCTGGTCACGCAGCGCAGTTTTACAAGCTTTTTGCCTTTAATTAGCCCCAACACGCGATTGGTTGGTGCGCCAACAGAACAGAAACAGACTGTGAAATTAATGCAATTTTTCATCGACAAATTAAGTAAGCTTTAACGATCGCCACGAGTAATGGAGCTGGCGGAGATCGCCGCGGTCCGATTCGAGTAAACGGAAATGTGTTTAGTACCGCGGCAACAGTATTTCGATCGATGGAATTATCGCGGCCATGATGCGCGACTTGCTTTAATTGACAATTAAGCTTTGAACAACGCGTCGCGTTCTGCAACAGGGAACACTGGTTGACATAAATTTTCCACCCCGCCAATTTCAGTGTGCTGTGCCTCTGAAGCTACAGTTAAAGGACAATTTTAAGTCCCTAAGGTGTGGACAGACCCAAAGTGCAGTAGGATCTACTTGAAAAAAATGATCATACAGGTCTCATAGAACCTTTATTTCCTCTTAACCTTCACAGGACCTTCGCTCCTGCTCAGTCACCAGTTTGCAGCAAGGATAGTGTCTCCCTAAAACACAGGGTGTCGTTGGAAGACATGTACAAGTGGACACCAGACGATTCCTCATAAGAAAATATGAAAAAAATGTAGAACAACTTATTCTCATTTGGATGTTATAGCTTTTAAAAAAGTTACTCTATATTTTTTCATATTTTTTTAGAACGAATCACCTGGTCCGTTTGTACATATTTCTATCTCCAGAAGTTGCAGAAAATAATTAATATTCTGTCAATATAAGTACATGTACCATTGGAGTACAAATCATAGGATGCAGGCAGTAAAAATGGTAAAAAAATACACCTCGCTCGAAGAAGCGAATAAATTTGAATCTTTTTGAAACGAATAAATTTATGTCCACTGTGTATAAGTTACCAGTGAATAGAACTGTAAAAAAGAGCAAATACTGTCGATAAGACAGGAGGACTGGATATCATACTAGAAGGCAATTAGCAGACGAGATGATCAATGGGATGGCGTCATCGAACGATGAAAGTGAAGGACACACACGACGTAACTTCCTATCTTCCTTATCAATCTTTTACGTAATGATTCGATAAAGTTCGAAATCTTTCGTAACATTTCTTTTTCATTTTACGAGAACGATAACGAAAACATGCATCGAGCAAACTAATGAAAATTTATTGAACTTAATCCTCTGTTTTCGTTAGGTTTTTTCTTCTTATTTTTTGAAGCGTGGTCATCTACGAGAAATGATATCGTTATGATACGGAGCAGACCTTTGACTCTTATGATAGTTGGGAATCGACTCAAACCAGAAATTGAATAATGATTTCAGTAGTTTTCGTACTATTCGCTTATTTTTTATAAGTTTTACAAAGTTCTATGCTGTGAAGAGAAAAGAGTCTTTGACATTAAAGAATTTGGAGAATCCTATGAATTTTAGAATCAAAATGTTGTGATGTCAATTTTGGCTGTTTTTTATTTGGATTAATGTTTGTAGATTAACATTTCAAGACAATTCTGACAATTGTGATTTATAGATATTACGTCTGTAGGTTTTTGATACACTAAGATCATGACTTTTTAAGTTCTTATAAATTACATTCATTGAGTAACAGAAATACTTGTGTACTAATCACATTTTACTAAAACAATTAATTTTACCTATATATTGCTAAATAAAGTTAATTATGCAACGAATTTAAAGTGTTCAAAAAAATTATGTATTTGATCATTTTATCGCTTGAAAAAAAAAAAAAGGTTATAAATTCTATGAAATTGTTAAAGTCGAATTATTTTGTAATTTTGTTTCTGAATAGGAAATAAAAAAATAATGTTTATCTCCCCATATATGTATTGTAAAACATAGAAATATTTCACAGTAATAAATTGAATAAAATTTAAAAGAAGAAAACCAGAAGTTTGCAGAAGTTACAGCAAACATGATCCACAAACAAAACACATTACAGTATTTACTCTTCAGTATTTACATTTACCATTTGCTGTAATACTTTCACATTTTTTGGAATGTACTCTCATTCTCTTTAAATATGCAAAATATGCAAGATCTCTCGCACTTATAAGCACAGTAATAGTAACAAGTTGTAAGACCATAGGAAGCGAAGACTACATATGTAATTATGCATATGTACAACCATTTAATTTGATTTTTATATTTACTGAATATTTTTATAAAATACAATCTGCTTCATTAATGAAAAAAAAAAAAAAAAAATAAAAATAAAAATGTATAGTAGAAATATACGCTTAATATTTCCAAACTTATCGAACAGTAAGACGATAAAACATTTATCCAATACTTAATGACTCATATTTAATTAACATGTAATTAATATCGGCATCAATTTCGGTAATACCTAAAAATAGATGAAGTCAACCAGAATAACAAAGTCACTGTCGTCAATAATCAATGCAGTTATCGACCATGAATCCAACGTTATTAATTTAATGGTTGCTCATTCCTCATCTCAATTACAACCCGCGTAATTGATGCAGGTAGCGTACTCTATTCAAGGCAACTTCGTTATTGGATCCATTACAAAATTAAATTTTATTTCGATCGACGTTAACTGGTATGATATAAACATAGTAGCATAAAATAGTAATTTCCACGAGAAAAAAGTGTATGATAATGATACATAGAAACTTTGTAACTTTTGAATTCTTTAATTTCAATAAGTTACACATGAATACATTTTATATTAAAAAAAAAAAAATGAATAATTAAGTCAACATAAATGCTACATCCCCATTATATCAAATAAGGGTTAAGTCGAACGATTATTATATCTTCCTAATTTTGTGTAATATTTTTTTCTCTCGAATTATGTATTTATCGTTTTGAAATAATTTACAAATTTGAAGATTTCATGACATTTCATTCTGCATTTATAATCATAAATAACTTCTGAATGCCCTCTTTATGGTATTAAATAATTTATGAATGAGCAAGGACACACAATGGCAATTACGAATAGATTGCAGATGTTTATGTAAATTCCCATTTTTCTAAACATAAACTAAACAAATGGAAGCCAAATACGGATCTGTTTCACCTTATAAATACATGTTATAGCGTGTATTTTAAATATTTTGTATATTTCTTCCATATTGTGTATACACGTGTATTCTGGACTGTTTTCCACATTTCAGTGCCTCCTAAATATATACATATGTATTCGAAAGCATTTTATTATTCAGTAACGTTTCAGTATCTCCTGTAATAAAGATATTTTTCCAACATATCTCATGAATTGATCATTTTTCGACCTTGTTATTTTACTGCTTCTGAACATAGTATAAGAAGATGCTCTGACCTGTGCAAAAAATGTACGTTCCTGTTTTAAAAAGTGGTGTAGCTGCAAAATGCAAATGCATTATTGCATTCGTAAAAGAATAAGGTTGCAAAAATGTAGTCCTCCTTGAACTATTCTTTTTCCTCTAACATTTTTTCTAATTTCAACTAGGAACAAGATATGACTTGCTTTAGTTTTGTTAATCATTATTTCTTATAGAATCTAATTTTAAGGGTATCCTAGATTAAATTATACTTTATAATTATTATTAAATTATACAATACAATTTCCATTATTCAAATCCTCTTATTTGAAACCTCTATTTCCTGAACATCAATTTATATCAATTTCTAAACAAATATACATGTATGATATATGTATCATAGCCCTTGAAAAGCATGTATCATTCCATTTAATTACATCAAGGTTTACTCAATTGAATCTTCGTTACTTAATCGACACAATCAACTATGTCTATATTATTCAATCACCTTTTTCTCAATTAATAACTTAAATCAACAAAAATTTTTAATACAAAATATTTATATTTTTATATTCATTAATTATTCATGTATCATTTTTATTTTGCTATCTGTTGCCTGATTAAGAATCCAAGAAAAGGGAGCTGTTAACATGTTTATTTCACGAAAGAAACGAGGCTCCAAAAGATAAACTTTTGTAAGTATTTTTCTTTTCCTTTTACAATAATTAGTTTTGCTTCGATTGGAAAATTTTCTTTACGTCAATCTTTACGTTCTGATATTTGAAACTTCCAAGAATTATAATTCCATTCTTATTTACGTACGGCTGATGTGGCCTTCTGCGTAAATTTTCGAACGTCTGTCTTACTCATGAAATCATAAGATGATATTGATTTCTCGTTTTCTTTTCTTTCATAAAAGCTATTTTTGTTACTCAGACACAAATTATTTACTCGTTATGTTAATTTGGAATGAGTAAGCAGATTGTATTTTCGAGTAAAAATCAAGTTAAACCAAAAGAAAATATGCATAGGCATAGTAGCTTGTGCGAAGCCACGTTGATAAAAAAATCAGTGCTATTTATGAATGAATGACGTGGCAGTCGATGGATATATTCTAAGAAATCCAATTCTTACGAAACACTTACGATCAGTATTTCGATGATATCTCTATTTTGTGCATCAGAAATTAATTCAGTTAATGTGTGTACATGATCGTAAGTAATCATACTTGACCTTTTGTCATATGCCTTGTTTGGTAAATCAAAAATATACAGGGTATTGAAAAAAGGGTTGAAGACTCTAAGGACTTATAATACTCAGAAAGAGGAATAAAAAACATCTTAAAAACGTCTTAAAAATGTCTTAAAGGCATCCAGTAAAGTCCCAAAAATGTCCAAAAGATGTCTCTGAGACATCCC
Source organism: Calliopsis andreniformis (assembly GCF_051401765.1). NCBI lineage: Eukaryota > Metazoa > Arthropoda > Insecta > Hymenoptera > Andrenidae > Calliopsis > Calliopsis andreniformis. The sequence goes on along the minus strand of NW_027480432.1, from coordinate 10,038,619 downwards.
ATATTAAAAATCAGTATGGTCTTTAGGTCGTATTAAAAGGCATTCATAGGACGTCTTAAAGACGTCCAAATTACGTCTATAAGACGTTCAGACAGAAAATAGACGTCTTAAAGACGTCCAAATTACGTCTAGAAGATGTCTACAACACGATGTAGCGTGTTTTTAAAGCGTCTTATGGACGTAAATTTCACAGCCTTCAAGACGTACGGTGTTGGATGTTTTTAAGACGTCTAAATTATACTCTAAGATGTTCAGGCATAAAATGGACATAAAATAGACGTCGTGTGCTATCTGGGTTCGATATCGTGAATGAGTCTCCCCACGATGTACTGAATATAAATAAAGGAACTGATCCAGAAGTACTTTCAAGCTTGCCAAAACGAAATTATTAAACTAGCATCAACAAAGATTACTTCATAGCTTCAAACGTGTTCAAATTTTCAATTTTCATTTGGTATTGAGCGTATCTGTGAGCGTAGTGGTGAGCCTAGTAGATGTGAACTCTGCACTAGATATTTACTATAACAAAGAAGGTTTGTACTAAATTTGCATTTATTTATGAACTAATCTTTCTTGATACTAGGCTAATAATCTTGTATTGATAACCTTGAACGTACTTCTAAATCAATTCCTCTATTTACATTCAATGCGACGAGAAGACACTCACTCTCGGTATCGAATACTCTTAGATAATAAAACTCAATTTTTCGTCGAAAGGATTGACTTTATGACCCATGTTGATTACACAGTTTTTACTCCTCCCGGTGAATATTATAAGCTCTTAAACTCTTGAACCCTTTTTTTAAACACTCTGTACATTTTCAAACTTTTCTACTTTCGTTCGATATTTTTGTAATGGAAAAATAAAATGTTTTCTTATTTTCTCTTCATTCTCGAATTACTAATTGTTGAGAAAACGCCTGAAATTCACGTGAAATGTATCTGATTGGAGGACCCATTTTACTGATGTGTCTGACTTGAGAATTCACGCCAGCAGTAGAATGAGTCCCAAGTCAGACACATTTCACGCGAATTCTAAACATTTTCTCAATGATTAATAACTCTGAAACGAGTCTTTTAAACTCAATTTCATTGTTCTTAATTTTCGTCTCATTTTGTTGTGCAAAATTATGCCTTAAACTTTCTGACACCTGTTATTGAACACCCTGTATATAGCATCAAATTTTTAGCAAAAAGATTCTATCAACAAGAGTAGTTCAAAAATAATACTCGTAGAAATATATATCTATTAGAAAAATAAACAGTATTAATAAATATATTGCCTTCATGTAGTACATAGTAAAAAACAAAATGAAGAAATAATTATAGCTATGCACATACTCAGCGCATTATGCATAATTACTTTTTAGTACCCATGTCTTTCTCATCAAGTCACGCATAATTAACACCTTCCGACACAAAATCGATGACACGTTTGGTTTCCTTGTACTGTCGGCTTTAATATTATTATTCATATTACGAATCATTATTTTGACACTTACGACATATTGTTTCTCTAAATAATAATCACTATCCACGTGTTTCTAAAAATTCTTGTAACATAATTTTGAGAGATAATATTTTTAAACGTACAATAATGGGGAATTGTTTATGCATAATTTGTGAAAGAAAAAACAATGTGTATGTAGTACGTATAAAATAGAATAAATCACGATTTTGATTGCAAAAGATTGCATCATAGAAGACTTCATTGCTTTACAGAAGTAAAGTAACTTTGATCTTGTTTTGGTCTCAATTTTTTTCAATAATGCATCTGAAAAATATCTACATATCAATTTCAATATAATTAATTAACATATCAAATAATTGAGCATAAGTGCAGAACTTCGCAATGTGAATAGCTGAATAAAATTAAATTCATGGAATTGTAGAGATATATTTCATAAGTGCAGTTTTTCCTACTTGAGAATTAATTAACTATGCTATTTAACAATAAGTTACTAAATATAACATAACAGGTTATTATCATATTACGCTTGAAATATTACCACACTTTCTACTGTTTTCCCAGGGTCTTTCCTTTCTCTTTTATCCACTAATCAATAAAAAGTGATGCAGATATGCATTTGCATATTATAGGTACACTGTCGGTCAAAAGTTTAGGAACACTTGCTAATTCTCATTAATATTATACTGTATGACACAATGCTTTTAATTTAAATTTACACTTTTAATAATAATTACACTGTTCCTCACTTGAATATAAACGAACGAATTTTATTAATAAAAAAAATGATTCAAAAATTTTTATAGTGCAAATTTCTTTATACTGTTCATTTTCAAAAATGTCAGCATCGTCGCGATAAATTTCGTCTTTATACACCTACATTCTTATTTGCAAATATTATAACATCTACCATTTTCAATTAACTTTTACTTACCAATTGAAAATATCAAAATTAACTATTTAATTATCTCTAGCCGTATGCAATATAATAATGTAATTATTTAAATTCTCAAAACAACTATTCCAAGATGTGTCTTTGCGGTATTTCGTTCTAATATCTTCAGATAATGTTTAACAATTTTTAAATATTCTATGACGACAATGCAAAAACATAATAATTTGGGTTTTTGACTCTGTAAATTCTAAGTTTCACAGAATTTTTAAAAAGATCGTACAGGACAGTAAACCTACATTATTAAACAATATAACTAAACTAAAGAAACTAGCAATATATTACACCAATTTTTTTAAATAAACCTCCCTTAAAAGTATGTCATTTGTTATTTTTGTCCCTACCCCTAGAGATGAAAGTAACATGAGTTAATATAAAGTAGGAACGACGATAATATCCTATTTAAGTTTGAAGATTAGATTAAATAATAGAAAAAATATTTTTGAAAAGTATTTCTACTTATTCTGAAGGCAAAAATAAATATAAATATCAACATAAACTTAACATATAATATCTATTGAATACAATACAAAAAAGTCAAAGAGTTTTATGAAGCCAGAACAAAAAGATACGTAATTTAAACAGACTCTACAAGTTTACTTTTAATATACTATTTCAACAAAACGTTAAAATAGGAAGACCCACTCATTATCACGTGTTACTGAAAACTAAGATGGAGAAAAGATGGAAATGAGATGCAAAGATAGCAGAAGTTTATTGGTCGACTAGTATTTAATTTATAACATTTGTTACGTTTGTCCCTGGTCTCTCCTACAGCATCTTTCACAAAACAAAAAATGAATAGCCAGAATTTATGATCTGTGGTACAAAACAGAAGACTTAAAATTTAGTGAGATTCATTAACAGTTTTATAAATTTTACCAAATACACATTTGTTGTGATGAAATGAAGAACCCAGCACTTTTGAACGAGAGTGTAGATCTTCTGCGATTGTACATTCAATAGGAAACAAGGATGACGCAACAATCATCTATAACAGGCGATTTTGTGCAACGAGCAGCTAACGTTTCTGAAGACGTGCGCGTGTGAAAAAGGCGAATAACCTAGCTGATCAACGTCATATAAGACTTGTGCACGTGTTATCGTTACGCTTGTAATTTTATACTTGTATTAGAAATACAACGAAATGATCACGAGTGTTCGATAACAGGTGTCAACAATTTTAAGAGATGATTCTCCATATCAACATAAGGAAAAAATAAAGAATGACGAAATTTTGTTTAATGCTTCGTTTCTGAGTTATTAATTATGAATAATGTACCTAAAATACGCGAGAATTGACTGGCTTATTCGCTAAATTAATTAACTCCTCAAAATAAAAATATTCACATTTATTTTTAATATACAAAGTCGAGCATCAATCAAATACTCTGGCACTAAGATTTGAACTCTTAACTGGTCTTGTAGAGTCCTGCAAGACCCCAAGCATTATACAGGGTGAGTCATCGAACTGTATCACCTGAATTTTCTTGTAAATCATTTGCTGTATGAAAAAATGTTTGAAACGAAAGTTGTTTGGTATTGAGAGGAGCGTACCAAAGAGAAACGTACTTTCAATACCAAACAACTTTCGTTTCATATATTTTGTCACGCAACAAATAGTCTATGAGAAAATTCAGGTCAGGAAAATACAGTTGCATGACTCACCCTGTATATTTGGTTATAGTTTTCTTATTTATTAACAGATAGCTCTTTTAGAATCCCAGTAATCTTCAGTTAAGTCACATTGTCATCAATTGTCATTCGTGAAGTGTATTGATAATAAAGTTTGGAAACACATTTCACCAGAGCAGTTAAAGGTTAAAAAATTCAAAAAGTGGAGTTAACCACTTTGGCCTGTGAACTGCTCAATTGTGTCTGACTTGGACATATTTTACTGCCAGCCTGCATTAGTCAGGCATAGCGAGATTAATAGAATAAGTTCTCTAGTAAGATACAATTAATATCTATGTATTTTAGAGGTTTTTTGAAAATAACAAATAACATAGAATCGAAGTTTCAAAAGTATTCGCAATATTCTTAATTTTTTTCTTATTTTGGGGTATGGAATCACTTCGTAAAATTTCTGACACCTGCTGTTGAACCCCCTGTATAGACATTAGCAGAGTTACGACAGATAAAAGTGTCCATGCATTTGAGGGTCTTCGTTGCAAACGTTAAAGAAATTCAAAAAAGAATGTTAAAGGACCCTATACTTGGACACTTAAGGTAGATACAGAAAAAATGAAATAAATATTTATGAATAAAGTGAGCATTAAATATAATATGTAATCAGTGTTATTTGCACCAGTGTCTAAATATTCAGACGTGTTCAAGTTATTCACTACAATATGTCGTGGAATTATTCAATGTAAATGAGTTATACTTGTACACGATCACTCACATTTTTGATAGGACCAAACTGGGCTATCAGTAAAATAAATATTCCAGTAACCAACTATGCCTTGATACCTGAACACTAGCACGAATTTTATTTAAGTTTAATCTTCAATTCTAACGTACCTAACTAAAACAAAAAAAATTCTACCATGAAATAATATTGTCAACCATTGAAATACAATTCAAGTATTAGGGCATACATTTTCAGATGGTTCATTTAGACGAATAATTGACATTTTAAGCATACAGGGATTAGGACATTCATCTTCTTATTGGGATCTCAGAAGATGTCACAGAGCCTAAAAGAGTATTAAGCTCACTGCCAGTAGTAATAATAAGTATAACGAATTCGGGCAATAAGAGAAATTCGTGTGTGCTATCTTTGTGTGTTTTTCCGCGGAGCCAATAAGATCTGACTGACATTCTCTGAGCTCCTACTAATATATGGATTGCTCTCAGAAACATGTTCTTTGCTATGAATTGACTTTAGGATAGAGAAGAGATAATATTCTACCCCCAACCACGCTCCAATGTGAAGCATTATCTAACAATAAACAAATCAACGTTAACATTACCTATAATTGCCTACTTTCTAATATTATTTTTAATATTACCTATAATTATTTTCAATATATCTCGTATTATTTATTTATAACACTATAAAATGTTCGATGCGACCAGGTAGTTTATGACACGGGAAATCTAGGGTCGTTTATGGTATTGCAACGTAGTAAGAATTCTGACTAGTACCAGTACGTTTTCGGTCGACAGAGACGATATTCAAGAAGATTTTTATTTGCTAACAGAGCCGCATTAATACTTTCGGAGAAAACTAAAATCTAAAAGAATATCGTTTGCTTGCTCAAAATTTCTTTCACACCGTTTATGCGCTAACACTTGAAGAAGTGACTTTCTTTAGAAATGGTAGGACCTCCAAGGGCCCAACAAGGGGTTCATGGGTAGGGATGTGCTCGGGAGTGACAGAGCCAATAACTAATGAGCGTAGGCATGAACTGCGCAAAGGGTACGAAAACTCATCAACCGACAACTGCGTTCTCCCAGTGAACGAAGTATAAGTATAGATACTTTGGTCAAAGTATCGATCTTTTTGATAATATCATTTTAGGTACCAATTCTTTTCGATCCTCGTGTCTTTGATACGTATCGATATGGATCGAAAGTAGACTACTATTGATACAATCAGTATCAATCCCAACACTAACTGTAAGTATAGCAATTATTGTAGAGAGGTATAAAGTCTCCACTCCCCTTTCAAGCAACTAGATGTTTATTAACCCTAAACTACAACAGTACTCTGCTCCGCTGGCAAGAAGACCCATGGTACCAATAAATCTGCCTTACTGCTAGGGGTCTTCTTTTCAGCAGAGCCCTATACGTCAGCGAGACCATTCATAATTTTTATTCATCTCTGTTTCCCTTCCTATATGATTTATGATTTTCTCGTATCATGTACCTCTCAATTGGACTTCATCTTCATTCGACACTTTTATCTACATAATAACACAATAAACATCGGTGTATGGGATCGCTCACAATAATTACGTAAGTTTCAACGTCTACAGTAGTTAAAGCTTAAGGATACTGCAGATATCTACCCTTAGTAGCTACTACCAGGTGAACAAACATGGGCAACTTAGCCCTAACCTCAAAGGAAATCATGGGGTAGGGTCCGGAAGACGCTACTTGACCTTCTGGCTGCAAGGAAGTTTATTTTAGACTGAATATCAACTGAACGATCCTTGCAATAATCCAGTCTTTGAAACTCCGTTCAAGGAAGTGAGGTACAGTAATCTCTCGTTATAAGCTCGTTTCTCTACTCGTTATACATATAATACATAGTTGAAATTAATTAGAGCAGATGTTGCTTTCATGCATTGCTTACGAAATCATCTAAGCTGATTTTTAAGATTAATCCCCTGACATGAGTCTGTGCCCAACTATGAAGAAAAATAGTACCTATTAAAAATATTTTACTGCTTTGTATTAATACAAGACTCAAAATGTTCAAAATTATTCAAAGATTTGCAGAAAACACAATTTTACATTTTTCTGTAGTTACTGCCTTTCTCTATAGTTGGGCAGTATTGTTACACTATACAGGGTGTTTCAGAAATACATGTCAATAATTCAGGAGCTGAAGCTTCACGCTGAAATAAGGAAAAACTATGACATCAACATATGTCCTACGTACCTTACCTTTCTACTTACAGATGATTAAAGAAAATGTTCGAAAGTGTTCATTACCGATAAGATTTTTGCCTTTGGGGCCACTTAAAATTTACTGAGTATTCAATACAAGCGAATAACGCGCACGAACTGTAACAAAGGATAGAAAATGGACTTGGGACTACTCGAGGAACACCTGATACTTTCGAGCCAGTGCGAAATTCGATGCTAATTGTAAGGTGTGCAGTAGCGTGTGTTGAGGCACGCGATGGACATTTCGAGCATTTTCTTTAATCATCCATAATTCGAGCAGTAAGGTATGTAAGACACAGATTCATGTGACACTGTTTGCTTATTTTAGAGTGTAGACTCAGCTTCTGAAGTGGTGACATGTACGTTTGAAGCATCCTGTATAAAATGCTACAGATTCTGTTTGGTCCTTCGTGAATCATCCAGATGATGTGGATTATTCACATCCGATATACTACTCGGCCGACAGTTTATACGATAGTGAACAAGATCAAAACAACAACAACGCTTTATGCTCTATTTTTACCTCTTGCCTGGCATATATCTCTGCGTGCCAGGAACACGCAAGAATTAGAAGTGGTGTCTTTGTAGCGCCCAAACGCTGATTTACAGTCGGTCACAGACGTTTACGTACAGATTATAAATTTGTAATATTTTAGAGAATACAGAAATGGCTCTTGTGACATCATTGTTTATACGAATCGTGTAACTATAGTGTGAACATTCGAGTGCAAGGTCATTTCACGGTTATGAAGCTGAGGCATTGCGAATATTTCTGTATCAGCTGTGAGATAAGGAAAAACATACTTAAAAATTTATATTTTTAATCAAAGATTTTATTAAAAATAAAATAATAAAAAAAAAGGTAATAAAAGATTTTAATTTTGAGTTAGTCTTTGCTTGCTATAATATAGCAGAGACTTAAGGTGAAAAAACACTTCTGAATTTAATTTACGTGTCAGTTTAATCTTGAGTTAGTTTTTACTTGCTGTAATATAGCAGACTTAGGGTGCAAAAATACTTCTGAATTTAATTTACGTGTCAGCGATTTGTAATTGTCTTTCCTAAGACGAAAGTGACAATGAGAGGAAATGACAATAATTGCAAAATAAGGATAATGGTGACAACGATGAATTTATAGCGAATAGGTAGTCAAGTTTACGTGCTATAATCTCATCGCTATTTACGCCATTTATTAATACTATTACAAAGTAGTAAAAAAGATGGCCGACCTTTTAGTTCAACAAGATTGTATAATTCTTTAAATCCCTGACAACGAAAACCAATTATATAAAAAATACTTAAATTATAATTCATTCATAACCAAGAAAATTTAAAATCTTCTCAGCGATTCGACCTTTTTATGATTATTTTTGTGCTTCAATATTTTGAAACATATTTTACATTATGAGAACTGCAAAAAATCTGAGGTAATCTCACAGCAAAAGTCTGTCCACACTTTTGTTTCGACACTCTAAATATGTTAACTTAGGAGTGTCACAGATTTTATGACAAGTTTATGTCCTTTCTGCATACGTATTACAGTATTACACCTTTGCACCTCTGAAGCTCTAGCTCAACTCTTAGCTTATCTTTCACGCTACAAATATCCTCCTTTCTGACACCCTCTTTCCAACTGCAACGTCCAGTGGCCTTATCAATATTTTATCATACAGCCATAGAGCATTTTGTATCATATGTGCAATGGACCGAAAATACTTTGCGTTCTAACATAAGTGCATAGCCAATTTATGCAACTGCAAACTAACAAGGAACGCATAGGATCAATCATAGGTTAACAATGCCTTTGTGATAAACTCAAGATATCATGTGAAATATGAATCCAAGATTCAATATTTAAAACTTTAAAAATGTTTAAAAACATAAATTTCGAATTTTCAAATTTTCGCGAATTTTAAAACCTTTGAGTCTCTAAATTTTCAAGCTTTCAAATGCTCAAATTTAAATCATTTTCGAATTTCATATCTTGAATATTTAAAATTTTATATCTCCAAATTTGTTAAATTAAAATATTTCAAATATCCTGATTTTCAAATTTTTAAACAGGTCAGATTTTCCAAATCTTTGTTTCTATTTACGAATTTCAATTTCTGTAGCAGAATTACTTAATTCGATGAATCCCAAATTCACTCAATAACCCGATAATTGTTAAAGCAGCTTTCGAATCTCATTGGTGGAGAATTGAATGTTATTGAATATAAAAACTCCTATTGAACGCTTGACGAATTGCAAGGTCGATTATCGTTCTGGCAGTCAACCTCAGCCAGTAATTCAGGAATAGTGCCAATCATTCTTCGCTATCAACATTGTTGCGAACTATTTAAGTACGTTCTTCAGTTATATGAATAATAATGCTTGCGTGCATCACGCACATACATGAGGCACATTTGCCAAATCGATTAGATTTACAAAACGAACATATTTATAAGTTGTTATTTTAAATACATAAAACTAAGCATCAACTAAATGCTTTGGCACTCAAATTTTCAAAAATTCAAAAAGTGGAGTTAATGAATTAAGTTGCTTATTGTGAAAGTGGTATAAGTACAAAACTTCTTCTACAATTTATGTTTTAACTTTTTGTAATGTGGCTGATTTCCAAGCAGTTCAATTGATAAAATAACTTTTTCAAATTTTGGACTTGTATCATATTCATAGTAACCAGCACAATCATAATTGCAGAACACGCAGACATATATTCTTTGTGTCCTATATTTTGTCTGACGACGAGAAACCTATGTTTATTAGGTAAATGAACATAAGAAGTTTAATTAATTTAAAAGACATGGTTTATTTCTGTTTTGAAAAAATGTTAGTTAAATGGTTACCGACAAGACTGTCTTTATTTTTGTCCTGATATCTTTCAACTTCATTGCCAACAGAATCCCTAATGTGATAACCAAACTGTGGATTTTTATACATTTACAAAAAATTTAAATCAGAGAAAAAGAACAAAATGCACATTACACGGAAAAATATATAAAATATCAAAAACAGAGTAGGCATCGCGATATTTAAACAATGAAATAGGTTTTTACTCGGATTCTGCTTTGTAAAATGTGTCTACAAAGAAAATCCACAGTGTAATGACAACCTTGTTTCTTTTTTCCATTTGTCGCTAATAATCATTACAAGCTTCTAACACGACATTAAACTTTAAATTTTAAAAAATTAACAAACAGTTGACTCACTATTGATTTTTATTAAAAGAGAGAGATAGGGAAGGAAAGGAAGGAAGAAGGGAGGGAAAGAAGGAAGCAAGGAAGAAATACAATGCCTCAGTTCGTATGAACGAACGTGTACGAACAACAGAAATCATATTTCTCAGATTCGAGCAAATTCTTTCATACTGTGCGCGAGGTCTAGGCGCAAATAGATTCGAGCGCTTAGAAATAATATGAACAGAGCTGAACGTCGTCAACAGGGAAGGGAATACGAGTGTTCCTTGCTCAATTAGACACAGTTAAAAAAGGGGAGTTTGAACCAGTTCGCACTGGACGCTGTTCTAGTTAACTCCTTGCTTTATAATAACAAGTCACACTTGCGATACGAATTGGATTCTAAATACTGAAGTAAACGCAAGAACTTAGCGAGGATGAAGAGGACACCGAAGACTCTTACGACAATTGTTGACACATCCGTTTATATTTCAATGAATGCTCAGCAATCACTTGAATTGTGTCAATGTATTATATAAGGGGCTAATAATAGTAGTCAATGCATGGCCATCGTCGGCACTTTGATTTTAGGAGAACTTGCAGGCGACTGCGTTAGGAAACGTAGGTTCTGTGTATTTTTTCATCGAAGTTGTAACTGGAGCTTCAAGTGATGATAGAAGAAAGCAATTTACACGACCTACGAATGGACAATTTCAAAATATTAGAAATTTAGAACACATTTTGAACGATAACTGTTCGAAGGAAATGTTTATTTTGCGTACATAAATTTAGTTTTACGTTTCTTGGGAAGTGTTTGAGCTAGAAGCTTGGAATCTTTGCTGTGTATTTATAATGGACACGTGTTTCAAGTAGATTAGTGACATGGTAGTAGTATTCTTTATGCAAGTTAATTCTGAATTATGCAAACAAAGAATGACTTTGTTTTCAAGAAAGAATAATTGAATATGTTTCAATATTGACCCTGAAATCAAACACGTTCATTATAACACTATTACTAGTGTTATAATGTGAGAAATATATCTATATATGATATAGATTTATATAGACAGTTTTCATTTGAAAACTTGAAAATTTAGAGATTCAAAGGTTTTATAATTTCTCACTTATAGTGAGAAATTTCGGCTGAATTACTATAATAAATAATTAGTATAAAGAAAATTCATTAGTTGATGTTTTATTCATCTCTGCAAATTATTTATGGATATTTCTTTCTACCTAATATAAAAATCTTGATTGGTAAACATGTGACTCAATTTATATCAATTAAAGTAATATACAACAACAGTTCACTGTTTTATAGTTCTAATATACCTACTTTAAAATCATAAAAATTAACAGAATATGTTTTTTCGTATAACTAATGGATATTCATTTGTCTAATTAAAATTTTATACAGTACAATTTGAACCAAAGAATCTCAAATAAATTTAATTAGACTCGAGGAACTTCACAGTTCAATATTTTTCTAAAACAAATACGTATATCTAAAGTTATGCATCTAACTTATTATTTTACAGTCATCTGCTTAAAAATGTTGACAAAGAAGCTAGAAAACGCTAAACATAAATTTCAATCTTAAAATATTGTGAAATCGTCTATTTACATGCGTAAATTTTGTCTTTCTATCAGTTCAAAGCTACGCAGTGCAAATGGAAATGGATTATTCGTACTTCGCGCTTCTTTATGGTTTTACGTTACGATAAGAGTTGTAAAATAAAAAACACGAAGTATAGTTAACATTCTAGACTACATACGTATCATACATTCGCAAGTGAAATATTGTTCTCATAAACTCTGAATATGCACAGGGTGTCTAATAAACATTGTCTACTTAAAAATTTCTGCCACTTATTTACTAAATTTTAGTTGTTTATGCAAATTCCTATTTTGATAAATATAATTAGAGAAGTGTAACTAAAATTGCTAGGAACTATACTCAGCTTCTCATATTTTGTAGAATTTTGTAACATTGTATGCTCACAAATCTGCCACAAATGTAGAATTCATAAAAATCTGCAGTCTATTTATTGCAATCTCAAAAAATGCTTATAATATGCATCTGCATTGGTGACAGAAGTCTTTGACAATGATACTCTTTATGGCCTTCGAAGCGAAAACAAGATCAGATTTACTAAATATAGTGAAGTAAAATAGTACATTAGTGTACATAAAGTTTTAAAATTTTGCACCATTACTGGATTTACTTTAAAAAATTTGAAAATGCAATAAAAGTAGTCATTCTACTAACTTATTCATGAAATTAAACTCTTTCTTATACAATTTACTTTTCATATGGTGTAAATTATTATTTATCAATTTAATCACTCCAGTTCAGTAAGCACTTCTTAGTGTTCTTGATAAGATATTCGAGTAAATCCCTCGAAGCTCGAAATCCCAGGTAATGTGCTTTAAAAAATCATTCCTACACTTTACTAAATAAAAAATGTAATAGATTCGATTTTATCATATACCTTAATAGTTTAATTCAATTAAATAAAATATTCTTCTATTTATTCCTGCACAATTTCCTTCGCCAATGATTTAATTACACAAATAGACACATTAATTTCGCTAATAGCGACCAATAACCTATTCCCTGAATTACTTCACTTAAACTGTCTCGTACATTAATAATTTAATTCAATTAAACAAAATATTTTTCTATTTATTCTCGCTCAATTTCTTGCACCAATGATTTCATCATAATTACTAACAGAGACATTAATTTCTCTAATAGTGGCCAATGTTCTATTTCCTGAATTAATTCAATTACACCATATTACATACCTCAATAGTTTAATTCAACTAAACAAAATATTTTTCTATTTATTCTTGCACGATATTTTTCCCTAATGATTTAATTATAAATACTAATAGAGAAATTAGTATTTAGAAAAAGTATCCTGTTTCCTGAATTAATTCGCTAAAACTGTCTCCAAAAATTGTATTCAAATATTTCCTTGATCCTACCCCTTCAGAAAATTCGCCCTTCGTAATCTACCCCTTAAATCAGCACAACGTTTAGCCCTTTTTCTGCCACACACGTTGCATCGTTTATCATCAATTCATTTTCCTGTCGAGTCCAACATACATTTGCAAAACGCAGGTGCTACATCCATAAACGCATCGAGCTATCTCCGCGCAATATATTTCCTTTACAACATTGATAATGTAGCTTCCTCGAAGCCATTTGGGGGCACAGTCGAGGGTGTGTACCTTAGACAATCTCGTGTTTGCTCAAGATAAAGGAAAGTCAGATATTCGGGACTGCAGGGAACCTTCGTAAGAGCCCGATCATACGAATCATGCGTGCTGTGATATTATTCGTGATAAAGAAGCTACCTAATCGCAGTTTGTGAGCATGATTTGGTCTTAGTTTCGTTAAAGAAGAAAAATTGAGGTTTAGTATATCTTCGAAAAGAATTGAAGATAAAAAAGTTTTCATTTGATGAGGGAATTTGCAGAAATAAATAGAGTTTGATTCTTATTTAATATAATTTTTGATGAAGTTTAAAGAAAATCTAGCGTAGCAATAGTTATGTGGGACACCACGTATAATAGAAAATTATAATAATAACTGGATTGCGAATTTTTATGCAAATATGAAAATTTTAAACGTGTAAGAAATTATAGAATGCATATAGTACTCAAGAATATATAAAATATGAAAAATAAAGTGCAAATTCTGCTTATACTACTTCATTGTAGATATGTGTATATTATAAATGGTTAAATAAGTGCTTATCTGTATACATGAATGTATAAATGCAAAAGTCAATTGTTATATGAATGTATATGTATAATAACAGTCACTAATAACCGAATAATGGATGTGATTCTAAATAAATAAATAAAAAAATGTGCAAATTACAGTAATTGAAAGATAAAAGAAATTTTTATTTAGCTTTCGTTTTTTTAACAAGTTGACTACCATATCACCCACATATAGATGACAATTTTTACATCATTGTGAGTAATATTGAAATATACAATTATAAATATAGTAACATAATATAGTAACATAAATATAGTAATTTATAGTAAGATAGTAACCAAAAATGGTAAGCATGGAAATCTAAGTAGAAGAAGACTCTAAAATAAATACAAAAATGAATTAAAAACCATTTTTTTCAAGCTAGAGTCGCTGTCAAAGTGACACAATTTTTAGCGAATTTAACGTGAGTATCAAAGTGTTAACTGTATTTGTGAGAATGTGAAACCGTATAAAAATCTGCACTACGTCAAGTGCAAGTAAAGACAAAATTCGTGTAAAATTAGTCCACACTAGCCAGCAACATAAACAAAACTCAGAAGTTCTGTAGGAGTGTACACAAGTCATGGAAAGTGGAGGAGAAGGCGCAACTAATATTTCAAAAGTTACTAAAACAAAACACCAAGCGATAAGAGTATTTTTCCTAAATGTAACCTACAAAGAGTCTAATTTGTCCTAGTTACATAAGTCACACTATAAATTTCGTTTACTTGAAGCCAGGTTCATAAAAGGAAGCATGTTCAAGCTGGGGACTCTGGCAACTCTATGACCTTTTCTTACTCCCACACAAGTAGAATAAACTTCTAAAGGTTAGCTATTCATTTCAGGGGCATCGTGTCGTATATGTTTTAGAGAATCTGCAAACAGTACCTGCAGTAGAACTGTTCTAACAAGAATCCTTCAGTGTGTCGATTTTACCAGTAGCGACTAGTTTTCCAAAAATGTAGGACCAAGTTCTTGGTCATTATATTTTGGTGATACGTTTGTGACAACAGCCAAAGATATTTTTTGTGGAATAAACATGAAATAATTTAAAGAAAAATCATTCTTCTGTTCAAATAAAGTGACACATAATTAAACAAATAAAATAATATATTATTTTAATGGTGATTTTTCGCATAATTTATTGTGACAATAGGTAAGTCTGATGTATACAAAGTGTTCGATAATAGGTGTCAGAAATTTTAAGAACTGATTTTGTACGTCATAATAAGACGAAAATGTGGGATGATGAAATCGCTTTCCAAGCTTCGTTTCTGAGATATTAATTCTTTAAAGAACGTCTAAAGCGCACGTGAAATGTCTGACTAGACTTACTCCATTTTCTTTTTCTACTAATATTTCTTTGCGTGATCTGGCTAATGATAACCAGAAGTGGAAGAAGTCCCGAAGTAAGACACATTTCAAATGCATTTTAAATTTGTATCTGTAACAATTAATAACTTGAAAACGAAGCCTCGAAATTTCCTAATTTTTTATTTTCGCTTTGTTTTAAGCTCTACTGTGAAATTGTTCTTGAAAATTTCTGACACAGTTTCAGTAAAACACAGTACACTTTCTTCTGAATAATAATATACTTAACAACAAAATAATAGAACTGTTCTAATAAATTTTCCAAGAATTATAAGTTCTACTATTCCTTTTAAAAATTGTTGAGAAATTCTTTATCGACCACAAATATAATTTCAGGTCAGTTATTATTTACTTGGAATTATAATTGGAGGTTTAAATGGAAGAACCTATGTTTTTACACGTAAGTAAACAATATAAAAGATTTCACAATAACACTTTGGTTAAAGTATTGCTATAGGTATTATCAGTTTTATATTTACGAGTTCAAAAATACTGTAATAAAACCTGGACTTGTTATTATTCTTACCCGAAAGAAAGTGATTATCTTTATTGGAGTATTTTCCAAGTTTATGAATTAATTAAACAAGAAGCAGTATTTATACTGTAGATCGTGAGGCAGTGGATATTTTGTGTAATGTCCAAAAATTAGTTTTATTAAAAAATATATATATATTTAATTGAAATATTTTCTCATAATTTTACGTTTTTATTTATCAACTGAAGTGATTCTTCATAATTTTAGGTTCTTATTTATTAAATGCTTTAATTTTCACGATAAAACGAATATATATAATGTCACATGTGTATACTATAAATAGATATCTAATAATCTACAATCAATAAACAACTGGATCCAAAATAACAAATTTGAAGTAAGTATTTCAAGAGTACAGTATCCTCACGCTATAAAATCATCTTATTTCCACTGTTTCTCAAAATTACTACATTATTTTTCTCACTCCCACAGTTGACTAGAGAAACCGATGTCCTCCAAGCACAAACTGACAATACCCATTTGTTACACTGTATAAGCTAACATCTACCAATAAATAATGAGACTATAGCGAGTGAAGACTGTATAATCATTCAAAAAAAATACCCCACATCCAACTCAAATGCATTTCTATTTTATCATACAAAAAACTCCAAGTTTAATATTCTCTCAAATCTCCAATTGCTTCCAAATCTCCAATTTCTCAGCATATCAACACAAACAACATTTACATAAAACCAGAAAGTATTTATTTACCGAGTAATCACAATGAAGATTAACCACTTACAAAAAGAAACTATCAAGAAAAAAAATCAAAAATCAAAACAGTAAATATATTCGTCATTCCTCATGAACCAAAATCAAAAGAGAAGATACTAGATACGAAACTTGCGAATGTTTACGAGCAAGTCGCAAACAGTTTCACGCCCGACCAGTGATCCCTTCGTGAATCGCGCCATCGAGTGAATAAAGTTGTACGCGTGATGCGTCGCGGGATTGTTGCACGTGACACAAATAAATAAAGATGAGTTCATCGAGGAGAAAGAGACGCGAGGGGAGGGCAGACGAAGTTCGCGCGACACACGGTGATCCGAAACGGCTGTCTGACCGCGAAAAATTCTTTTCTGTCTCAGAATTGCATGTATAATCGAAAGCAAAGTTCATTTATTGACGATTAAGGCTTTCCTTAATTATCTTTCTTATAAATTTGAAATATTTAAAGTAGAAACTGAATTCTTCAACTTAAGAAAGAGAGAGAGAGAGAGAGAGAGAGAGAGAGAGAGAGAGAGAGAATATATATTATAGTTATTATTAACATTAAATGTAAATGTTTTACGTAACTGTACCTAGTTACAAATATACAATGTGAGTAATATGTACAATAATGTATAAAATAATACACTTGGAATACGTATTACGTGAGTGTTCCATTACAGAGAGAACACTCAACATCAATTTAGTAACAATAGGTAATTTTATTCTTGCCTGCATAGCTGAATACTTCCTGATATAGTCTGCAGATTGCAGATTATCTTGAACAGCCACATGATAGACAATGTTGGTCTAGAGGCAGTCTGCAGATCGTTCCCTAACTGGGAGGTAAAATTATAAAAAAAAATAGCAAAAAGTAGCAGTGTCCAAGCTGAAACAGACTATCTAAATACCTTCTCTGTTTTTATTAATACGAAAATCTAAAAAAGTATACAAAATGGTCCTGCACAAAAGATTGTTCTTCCATGATATTCATCCTTCCAAACTATGTAAATTATGCCACAGACAATTTTCGTGTCATTAAAATCAGAGGAGATATTTAAGTGGTCTGCTTCAGCTTGGATACACTGTATCGTATAAAATTAAAATTTGGAGATCGTCAAGGACTTCTAAATTTCATCTACTTTAATATCCATTCGGCTCTTTGCTCTCAGATGCACTGTTTGAAAGAAAAACATATTATCTGTGTTTGCCAGTATCTTCTTCAGTTAATAACAGTTCTTCATGAAAAGTTAGGAAAATACAGTTAAAAGATGTATCTTCTAGAGGAAAAATCTTCGTGTCACTTTTATTCATGGTTAAAAAAAAATTCCTGAATTTACATAATTTTTTCTGACTTCTGGGTAGATGTAATTCCTTTTAAGTATGATAAAGATTACCCAATTTGAACAATGGTCATGGATAAATAACATCACAAAGATCCTCAGGGATTTAGGAACTTAGTAACACCAAAAATTTCATAATCGATCATGGTCGACATTTTAGTTTCTCCGTGACGAGGCAGCCATTTTGGATAACTGTGAGACGCTAGGAAATGGTTTCGATATCGATCAGATGCCAGCACAATTATAGGAACGATCGAAGAGAACAGGCCGAGGCTTTCATTGCAGCTTATTCGAGCTACCGATAACCTTTGTCAAAAGTGAAACGAGTCGAAACTTACTTGGCCGAAGTGCGTGCCTGGCCCTTGCGCGCATGGAGGTATCGCAGCCTCTTGGAAGAAAATACTGAGAGCAGTCTGGAAAGCATAAAAAACGACACAGATTAGATACACACCGTGAAATAATGTGATAATCTATCTCAGGGGTTGTGACCTGGACGAGCGTTCTCTGGACAAAGTTACGCTCAAAATAATAATAATAACAATAATAGTATCGCGTTTCTGGCACGTAAGAAAACAAATGAGATAAAGTTAAATAGCACTGGTTGATTGTGATTGGTAATGCAAGGTGCTATTAACCCTTTAACTGATGAATAAAATTGTAAATTTTGGTAAAAGGTTTTTTATTTTTTATTTTTTATTTTATTCTTATCCACACAGTCTCCCTCGGGATAAACTGTTAAAGTGTTAACACTTTTAAGTGAATTTAATCAGTGAATTTATGTGGAGAGCAGAGTGTTGAGGTTTTGTCTTAATATTTCGTTTGAGCTGCGTGAACCAGAGTGAATTAAAAAAAATGAAAGGAAGAGAAACATAAACTACTTAATTGGTAGGTACATAATTATTGGACTGCAAGTTTGTATGCATTTATGGAAAATTTAAATGTATAATAGAGTACAGGATGCATTTAATAAATAAAACTATGCAAAATACAGAAATGAAGCACACGTTATAGATAATACGTATTTGAAGAGTGAAACAGATCTTCACTTACTTAATTAAAGAATTGAGTTAAATAATAGTACCAGCCTAAAAATCATATTTTGATTTATTAGACCCTCTTATTTTCTCTGTGACTCAATACAATTTGACTCTAAGATCCAGATATGCTTTTGAAATTATTTAAAAATGGCTAATTTTAGACTTCTACTACTCTTCAACTCAATTAAGTTCCATTTCGATAGTTGTGTTGATAGGGATACGAATTTGCATAAATATCCACAAGTTAATAATAATTCCAAGATGAATCATCAAACAAGATAAAGGAAACCATTGTCTAGCTTTTTAATGATTCCACAATTTCATCCTTCCCAAGCTTGGCGGTGTAACAAAGCATCCACGTCTAAAGTGTCCTACACTATATAAGGTGATCAGTTCATCTGGAAATCTTCCGAGTGTTGGCAGTACTTATTGCAATTGCTGTCAGCATTGTAAATGCTGCCAACATTCATTCGAGGGCTTCCAGATAAACTGATCACCCTAGACTATAAACTCAATGAGTAGTGAACCCATACTGAGGAAAAATTATTCTACTACGTTTGCAAATTATTTAAAACAAACGATTTGTTGTTTCCACTCCCACTCAGATGTTTGACAAGAGAAAATGAGCTGCAAGTGCTCCTAGTTTCGCGAATGTGTACAGCCAACTCAAGCGATTCTGGCTGCACCAATACTCTATCTCTCTCTGTCTTTTATAATGATTCCCCTGTAAGAAAGAGACAGTGTCAGTGCAACCAGAATCGCCTGAGCTGGGTGTACAATCGACCAAAAAATATCTTACACTCTGAAGCTATGTCTCCACTGAAGCAACAGCAAAGAACATCTCATCGCCTCTTGCTGCTGTGTATTCCAAAATGTCTCCAGTAAACACCAACTTATAGAACCATTTTTCAATATAATTTGAAGTTTTGGTTTGATTTCAAGGCGAAATTTGTTGCTGCCAACAGAAACAGAAACCTGGACAAACATTCGACAAGCGGCGACTTATTTAAGGTACACGAGACAGCAACAAGAAGTTCCTCCTTGTTGCTTCAGTGAAGACATAGTTTAGCAATTGCTACTGATTGATTCTACGCAGTTCTTTCAGTCCTGTGATTGGTCTAATTAGTGATACGCTTGGGTTAAAGCATACGATATTTCTTGAACGACTGCACTACTTCACTCACAAGCTCGTCACCAGTGAATCGTGAGTATGTACGTAGTAAGAGAACGCTGTTGCAAGAGGTCAAGTGCGGAGGGTCACGATCAGGGAAGCCTACGTTTGGATCTTCACAAGATTTATTCATTTTATTATAATTTTCTTGTTTTTCTTCGTTTTAGCTTCTTAACTTTTTCAAGCATGGTAGGGTTAAATGTATCCCACCTTTTTAATACCTAAATATGGAGGATGGGATATTTTTTATAGTATATTCAAAAATTAAAATTACTGGAAGCAGCCTAATAATTCCGTAATTCCCTACTTTGTTGAATTTTACAAGAATAAAATTTCTGTGCAACATGGGCCATTTTATTTTCTAAAATTCCGTGCTTCAGAGTTAAAAAATTACAGAAGCCATACAAAATCGCAGTAAGTAATGAAAAAGGCGGACAGAAAATACTTTTACAGAGATCTGAATAAAAGTTTCTCCCATTGTCCTCTATCACTTTTAGCTCGACTGATCTCTAACTGTAAATCGCTCTGTATTTTCATTAACATAATGGGGAACAGGGTACTCCACAATGTAAAATATCCTGTCAACCCATTCGCATTTTTATCTGTCGTTTGAAAGTGGCATTAGATGTTTTCGTTTTAAACAGACACTTCGTTTACTATTTTATCTGCTATTGATTTCGTAATTGAATTCCAAATAAAAGCACTACAGGAAAAAGGGAAATCATGAATGGGTACAGGAGACATGTTTAATGGAAATGTCTCGTAAAATGCAACACGATGGACTCACTCTGTAGGTACGCACATATTTGCTACACGAATACTCCCACTGGTTCTTGGAATCGATTCAAGCGAGCGTAGCTTGGAAATGAAGAAATTCTTAGAAGAGAAACGTAACAAGGTAGCACAAATGGTGACATATTGCATACAGGTATTGCTCGGATAAAAGGTCATACAAGATACTCACGTACTGGTATCTATTTCTACTTTTTCGATGCTTCTATTCAATGGCAAACTGTGCAAAAGAAGAATTTACCAAATATTTTTGAAATCATATTGTTTTAGCCACTTTTAGCCATACTTTTACATTTTTATATTTTTTTAAAGTATGAAAATTAATTTTACATTCCATATTGTTAAAAATAAGAATTCTTGATTTTCAAATGGGAGTAATAATGTTTAAAAAAATGTCTGTAACTCAATAAAAAAATAGGAGATATATTTCGTGACCCTCGTAATCTGTGTCTTTAGAAGACAGAAATGCAACAATTACTATAAAAAATCTAGTAACAATCTTAATCACAATGTTACATGTTAACAATATTATTTCATCAATATTTGACTTAGTCAGTTAGAAAAAAATAAAATACGAATTCCTTTGATAAAATTAAATACTTCTTACCACATAAATAATAAACATATGGTAAATCTAAACATATGGCTACATAGCAATCGAAATTAAAATCGCGATTAAATTCTTTATTTGTCACTGCTAAAAAATAGCTACAAGTGGAACGAGAATTTAAATGTTTTGAAAATGTTAAAATATTTTCATGAAGTTAACATATATATATTTTACATGCAAAGTGCTCGAAATATAAATATTTCTTTGTACTTTTAAAATATTTTAAGAAAGAAAGAGTTAAGGTATTAAGAAAAAGATGAACTATTCAAGTATAATACAGTACAACTTGGATGAAGCTGGTCTCAATTATTGAAAGTCTCTTTTAGGTATTTGCTGTTACTGCCATTCAATATGGCGGCACTAAGAGCACAATAGAACATCAATTGAGACTTAGACTACAATTTAATGGTAGTCTACTGCAAAAATTAGAATTAGTCATCATGAGAATACTTGAAGTATGGTCTTGCAGCAAGCTTAATCGAGCTTCTACTGTACACATATACGTAGATCCTATTAATTTCAATAACAGTACTGAACACCTGAACTTGCACGTTCTTTTCACACGCTACCTTGTGTTTAGTATATGCACATAAATGCTGCTATTGTCCACACCGCAACATTGTAACAATGCAGCATATCATTTTATACCATTAAGAATCAAAGGTGACAATGCAAGCATTAAATATTCAGCATTTTAAAGTAGAATGTAATTCTACCTGTTGATACAGTGTTCAGATTGAAATATAGGTACATATTCTATGAATTATTAAGCACTTACTATTAACCATAAATCTATATACATATATTTTCTACTTGATATCTTGATACACACATGATCCATTTATTAATTTGTTTCAATTGATGAATAATTTCAACCAAGACTCTGTGTAATTGAAACTCAAATTACCAACGATTTTCCTCAGAAATAAATTGCATTCTACTTTCTCCTTCAAGGTATTTCTTTTTCTTGCTACAAATAAGACGCATTTGCACTTTCTGCATTACATCACTAACTAGAACATTAGAAATTATTCATTTTACAAGTATACTTACATCTACCAGCTCTACAATTGCTAACGATTAGCAAACACAATAATCCCGCGTTAATAGCACGCTATTATATTTGTCATAACTTGGAATCCTTTGAAAACTTCTTGAATATTATTGTTCATCACTGAAAAAGTATTCTACAATAGGACAAACTTTTTGCCACTTGTGTGTTAGTATATGCGTCTTAACCAGTATGCAAAAATAGTTCATACATTATAATTATTATTTGAAAAAACTTGCATTTTTACAATAACCTAACAGTTCAGACTGACGAGTCAACATAAGCGACAGAAATTGTCACAATTGTGTATGTATATGTACATGTACACGTAATTCCCGCTATAAGTTGACTTTGCTCATGACGTGTATGTACGAAATAATTGTTAGAGGGGTTAAAATGGTCGAAATTTATTTGCGTACTTTATCACTGATATCTCTGATAAGCGCTAAGTGGTCTACTATAAATACAAGATGATCTCAAAACCATATCTCTCATTATAAACTCATCAGTGAGCTGTAAACCTCTATCGAGGAACCACTATACCTATTTTTCTCTGACGATCGAAATAACAAGTTTTTCAACAGATGCATAATTCATACACATTATCTACATTTTCGCTCGTCTTTATTGAAGCAGACTGAACGTAAACATTCGCAAAAATGTATTATAACACTTCGCCAGCTGTGTTCTAACAGGTTAATACAACATCAAAACGTCACATTCGTCGCCATTAATATAAGATTCACAAACGTTATATTAATATGACTGATAACATAACAATGTTAAATAGCTCATTTTAACAAGCTTATTTGAAGGGTCCACGAGGAAAAAGGGAAATGTCAATTTTAATGAATTTTGAGTTTAACCTTGTTTTGTACGCTTCTGTGTGTACTTTTTATCACAGAGTATATCGAATAGCAAATTAAAATTTTTCTGAATTTACAGTCGTAAGAAATTGAGATGTACAACGAAAACGTGAAGAATATTAATGAAAAATAATACAAGAAAGGGAAATCTTTTGGGTCTCGCCGATAGTTCGATGATCTATTGTACAATTTTTGAACATATTCTGCACAGAAAAAGCTTAAAAATTCTAGTGCAAGCTTCCGAAGAAGATATCTGAAACAGAAGCTAAAAAATGAAAGCAACGAGACAATGTCACATTTCTGACCATAGTTCGAGAGTGAAGAATGAAACAAAGTCACACAAGAGCAAGATAAAATGAATCGATGATAACAATAATTTCTTCTGACATTCTAGCTTTCTGTATACAATATTGTTGAAATAGCTTTCATCTGGTACAGTTTGCTGTGCTATATCGATGGCTTAGTGCACTACAGATGCATGTCCATTTTCATTTTAGGCAAGTCTGAGATTTTATATTATAAATACATTTTATCCTACAAATGTATTTTATATTATAAATAGATCTTATATTATAAAATCTCAAACTTTACCAAAGGTAGCAAGCAACGTTTCTACACTAAGTCATCGATACATTGCTTAAAATTATAACTAAAAATTGAAAATGCTGCAGAATAAAGTGAAGAATAAATTGAAGCTTTATCTATACCATATCCAAGAAACCATGAAGTTACGACATATCGAAAACTAAATTTCCATTTTCCGAGAAACGTCAAAATTTGACATTCTTCTTTCTTCCCCTGGACCCTTTCTTGCATAACGACCAGTGCATCGTTGCCTTGCAGCGATCGATCGATTCACGAAATTTTGTATCATCCTATATCCCTCCTAATACGTAAATATGATAATGGCTCTGTTTGCGCAAAAAGATAGCGTTGCGAGCGGAAACACGAGCCAACGGTATATCGTTACGCCAGAGAAGTCTTAACAGGCTCAAATTCCATGCAAATTCGACAGAATTTCAGCGGCGCTGGTCGATCGACCGTTACACACGAAAAAATCGTGTACCTGTCGGGAACTGTCTGACCTGTTCGCTTCAAACGGTACATTCCGCTGCACGGCGGTATGCATATGTGTATCACGTGGTTGGTCAGCAATCGCGTGTCAGACGGTGATTAGATAACGCATCTGGGAGCCTTACTGTCTTTCTCAATGTCCCGCTGAAATATTCAATATATCGTGCGGACAGCCGCGAACTTTGCTTTTGCTACTTTGTTGATGGAGGTCGAGCAGGCCGCAGTTCGACCGCAATGCACTACTTTTCCTGTGCACTGTATGCGCCTTAAGGCGGGCTCACAAGTGTGCCAGAGGTTGGGAAATCGGTTTCAGTGAACAATCCTCGAGTTTGGATTCGTTACAGGTTTTATTTGCTGTAATGTCTTGTGATAGGCGGGCAATGTTTCAGGGAATGACTCGAAGCTGAAAATAATTTCGATGAAATAATTATGAAGCTGGAGAATCCTTTTCTTATTAGGCAAAGCTAATATGTTTACAGTTTACTAAAGAATATTAATTCACCCCTACATTTGGGAATCGATACAAGGTTTATAGAATTATAAAAAAGAGACATTAGATAGTTTTTAGAAGGGAAATGGGAATAATGTATAACCCTGTCACTAGAATCTATGATTATGTGAATGGCATTACTGGCTAACTATGTAGATTTGCCCTTTGGCTGTATTAGAAAATTCAAGCAAGTTGACTAGAGATCATTTAAAGCAAACTAATGGTGCTAGAGGGTGATTGTTACATTTTCTAGCAATAATCACTATGTTTTTGAGAGAGGAATTTTTTCAGAACTAAATGAAATAATGGTTTTTATTGTGTTGTACATGTATCCATCTAGGATATATTTAAACAAATCAAAGACAGCAGACAATAGGAACTTTTCTAGGGCATATCTACCCCCAAGAGTTTTTATTGTGTCGTTCCTAATTGTGCATGAATTTCAGAAAAACTGAATGTACCTATCTAAACATATGTGCCAGTTTCTTTCAAGAGGTAAACGAACCAAACCTAAAACTAGAAAATGTAAACAAGAATCTGATGAAAACATCGTGAGAAGTGATTATTCAAATCGTGCTGACCTAGATGTGGGTCATAGGACGATGCACGTGTTAATCCTTTGATAATAGCCTACTTTGGAGTGTTTGGAGGACCTCAGGCGGAAGATCGTGCATGTTGTGCAACCTACATAGAGTACCTAGTACAGGCGACGTCATAAATTACCTATTCTTTTTCACTAGTACCTTTGTGATTCGAACTCGGCAATAACTCCACAGAAACCGTATCTCTGTTTTCCAGCGCAAGTTTAAAAATTCACGAACCACACGCTAACCAATAGCACTCAATAGGAACCTTTTACAAGTCGCTACTCTTGGAAACATGCAACCGATTAACCTACACTTATCAACCAAGTTTTCTCAGAATGATGCAATGTAAACACTGGCAGTTATGCTCGAAATACCAAAACAGCAAGAAAGAGTGCAGTAGTAGTATTGCACGCTTGGTTTTTTATTCGACATGAGTCAACATAAAATAACTCAGTTGTAATTTAGATGGAGAAGTGTGCATAATCTTGCGTATCGAATGGACGTCAAAGTGGTACAACCACGATGCTGAACAACACTATAAACTCATCAGTGTCTCCAGTATCTCTATTTCCTTTCATGGGATTACTCTAATTTCCTTTCAGTCACGTGAGTTAACTTCAGAAGCGTGTCTATTGCAATCTATGACCTCATTACAGATAATGAATTACGTTGCTATATTGAGGTAAAACTGTTTATTGTGCTACATCGGCCGATATTAGAATTCAGTGCTACCATTTCAAACATTTAGAGCTTAAGCTAAAGTTCTGAACTTTAATTAGTCGAAATTGTTAATTAATCAATTCTCACATTGACTGACTTAAGGTAGTTTGATAAGTAGCATTGATAATTGTGTCTAGCACGTTCATTGCAATAAAACACGCAACTTTATTTTGTGCTGGTTACACTTGACCTGTCCACGCAGAATAATCCCTCGATATGATCTCAGAGTTAACCTCAACATCTTTCTTTAATTTTTCTCGTCTATTTTATTATTTTCTTGTCATTCTCTGCGTGGACAAGGCAAAAACGATATGCTAAAGCAAGAATTGGCTTCAGAAAGGTGACCCTCATGCTTCATAAGTTTTTTGTTAGTTAGTGACAAGGTGTTATAGTCTGGGAGTATTGTACTCCCTTTTGTTCTCGTGCCAAGTATGTAAGCTACAGTCACAGCCAACGTCAGAAGAAACTTGCAATTATTCTGATGACAATAGCATGCCATCGCAGGTGATAGTAGATAATAGTTCTCCCAATATTTTCAATAAATTAATAAACTCGTAAATAATAATATGAAATTAATAAACTCGTATAAAATAATATTACAAAACAAGACAGAAGTATGTTTTAGATCGACATAAAAAAAACTGTGTAATATCTAATATCAGAGTCAATCTTTAACATTAATTTTGCTAAAAATTCAATGACTTTGTTAGTGATACCAACTTGAAAAGAGATTGTTTTTAATTCATTTTCATATTCACTAACTTGTTTTACGAACTTTCGCAGAAATCCTTCCTATTAGTATCACTCAAAGTGTAAGTTATCATTACTCACAAGCATGTAAAAAATGTCACTCATATATGAGTGACATGGCAGTCAACGTGTTAAAGTGACAATAATTCAATCTTTCCCTCTACCACCATATCATCAAAAAAGGCTCTGACAGCACTGTGCCCATCAAACCTCTTGCCACTATTCTTTCTGCAAGTGTGGATCCACCTTAACATGGCAACCTGGGCACAATATCGCGTCCAGTCCAGTCCTTCGTCAGAATTGCAGTCAGCGACGTGAGAGCGTGTTTTATGAACGCTTGAGGCGATTGTAAGTTTACCGATCGCCGATCAACAGCTGTAGGTACACATAGAAACTTTTAATCGACCCCATTGCCAAGACGTAAATTTACACACAATTCTCGTGGCCCCTTGCACGCGACATTCCTAGTCTCACGAAGCCTGAATGTGACTTCTAGGAAAGACTGTGACGCGCTTGGCGAGTTCTTCCGCTCGTTTCTCAGTTTTTCAGTGGTTGCGCGGGAGGTTCGATCATATCGCAAGGCTGCTTAAAATATTAAAGGTTATTTTGGCCTCGATAGCCTGCGCGCAGCGATACGAATAGCGTGACAACCGACTGCACAGTGGAACCCATGTTGCCTTCATCGAAAGGAGGATCAAGCTTAGCAGCAATGATTTTGATGGACGTTTACGTAATAAATCCGCATTCAAAGTAGGACAAAATGTATCTGAATGTTTGCTTCAAGCGACTTTGATTCCCCGAACGTCGAAGTTTAAGGTTTTGAAGAAGTATTTCAGGTATCGGGGTACTGTGAGATAGGAATCGCAAGTTGGAAACATGAAATGAGGAAAAAAGTGCAAGAAAATTTATATCTGTATGATCACTGAAAACTCTATTAGTTAGAATTTAAAATGGTAGTAAATTTGTGTGTTGAAATACATGTAAGTACTCTGTGAAATTCTATAAAAATTGAACATTTATTACCTGTGACAGTTTCATATGGAAGGTACGTATGATGTTCAGTATAATTCGACAACAGATTCGATAATAGTGTCAGAGATTTTAAGGGACGATTCTCTAAATTGAAACAGAAATCTTCTGAATCTTTAAATTTTCAGAGTTGGATCATTGCATGCGAAATTGGACACTTTCTTGGAGTAACATCTTAGATCTTGTCCAAATTTCGATATGTTCTAGTTTATAGCGATGTTTAAACGTATCTTCAAGAGTTTCTAAAAATTTTTTAAATTATGGATTTCACAGCTGCTTAAAGTAAATGCAACATTAACTGCAAAGAATTTTCATAGAGTCAATTTTAAAATGTTCGTATTTTTGAAAAGCAATCCGTAAATAGGACAAATGAAGCTATATTAATTTCTATATTTCTATATTTCTTTCAGATTTTTAGATTCGTGCCTACTACAAAAAACCTCTATTTGTTTAGAACGATTACAAGAAAAATAATTAAAAACTATTTTTTTTAACTGAAATTATTTTTATTCAATACTTTAATGTCTTCACCATAAACACGTAGCAGTTGATCCTCATGCATTTATTGGTTCAAGAGGTATGAATTTTTGAAAAAAATTAGCTCTTCACTTCAAGCAGCTGTAAAATTCATAATTTAAAAAATGTTGGAAAACTCTTTACGATACGTTTAAGCATCGCTAAAGACTATAATATATGTTACTTCAGAATGTGTCTGATTTTGCATGGAATGACCTTATAGTGGTTGCAGAGTGGCTCAAAAGTGAAATGTGTCTGACTTATTCTACTGTGGGTGTGCAGCAGCCAGGAAAAACACAGTGACGTCAGTAGAAGAAGTCCCAGGAGGACAGACACATTTTGTACGCATTTCAGACGTTTGCTCAGTAATTAATAATTCGAAAATAAAATTTGAAACGCAATTTCGTTTTATTTTAACATGTAAAATCACCCCTTACAATTTCTGATACTCTATATTAGCATAAATGATGTTCGACTGAGTTTTATAACTTTCGATTCCTGTATTTTGAGACTGACATGAAACTTAGATTATATATTTCGTAATATGTTAATAATTTAAGGTTTCAATATTTTGTATATATCGTCGTTTTATTTTCACATGAATCTAGTCAATCCAACTTACAATTTAAATACTTCAAACTGGTTTTATGGTTGTGGTATGCAGCATATGTGTTAAAGGTATACTTATCACCTCATGCAATTTCGTGGTGCTAGCTTTATCTAATTATAAATACTGAAATCAATCTTAGCGTGTCTCAGTACAGTTTTTAGGTAATCATATGCTAAAAACTATACAATTTTATTTTATTTATTCTTGATCGTCTTCTCGTTTCTCTACTCTGTAGTAAGGCTACGTTAAATAAGATTCTAAATGAAAATGTGAAAAAACAACATACAGCTTCATTCACTAACGAAACTCAATTTTCACAAAAATATAGCAAAATCCCTTAATTTTTTAGTCTTCAATTTTTAAAATAAATTTATCTGTTTTTTCCTCAAAAAGTGTCTTTTTTTAAATACTTGTAAGTAATAATACTTTTATTAATGAGTATAATGAAAAATAATAAGAGCATGACTGAATTATGCATTATGCTTGTGTTTAATAATATACATTTACATAAACGAGAAGCTGTGAACAACGAAAAACAGTTGCGTGACGACCAAGGTGTTAATTTGATTATTATAGTTTAATTTAAACCAGGTATACTGAACAATTATTATAATTAGGCTATCTAAGAATATAATAACTTTACCTTCTTTTTTATATATCCTGTTTGCATTTTAACTCATATGCAATGTCTATTATTGTATCATACATTAGCCTTAGAATTTCTGAAATTTTCTAGCTTTTTTCCAACTATTACAGATTTTGTTTTTCATTTCAACTCTTAATATTAAAATTCTAATTAATCAATTAAAGACTCAGAATTAAAGGACCATAAATTTTTATTTCTAGATTAAATTCTAAATGTAATAACTATCATTCATACAGAGTGCTTCTTTTATCTTGTACTTCTTATAGCTTCGATATTTCTGGTGATGCGAAAAAATGTGTCGGAGCAGTTTTGTTGGATTCAAAGCTGAGAATATTATAATCCATGTTTTTTTTCTGAATTATGAAGATCATTATCATTTTATTTGCACGTTAACATGTATTTTTTATGATACAATTTTATAGTACACATCAAGAAAAATGCAAGGAATTATGAAAGTATGACCTTTAAATTAAAAATGTAGAAAAATTCTACATTTTTTGTTTTCTCTAAGCAAGAAATTCTATTATTTTATTGTTATTTTAATTATTTTAAATTTACTCTACAATGAAGGTTCAAAATGGTGTCCATTGACCTTCAAAACTCGGAAAAAATGATCTTGAAAGAAAAAGACATAGTTCACAATATTCTTAGATTAGAACCAAACAAATTTGTCCTGGCACATTTTTTCGTATCAGCAAAAACAACGAACATATTAAAATGTGCAAGATAAAAGAAACATTCTGTATACATAGTGAGCAGTGCAAGATGGTCAAGAGAATTTTCTCTGATAGAAAAGTGATTAACAATTGAAAAATCGCAAGATAAGAGAATATTGATGAACCTTCAACGAGTGCAGTGCTAACTGATATCACTGTTGATGAAAATAACAAATATACTTTGGCCTTCTATGAGTCAGAAGATACTATAAATAGTCTAAATATTGGTTGTCAATTTTTTAACAATTGAAGAATTCTTAATATGTTAACAAAACGCTATTGAAAATACTAAAAAATTATGGAAAATGTGATAGTATAAAGATACTATTAGTGTTTTAATAGTACAGTGTTCACTCGTGAGTCCATGAACTTGATAAACGACGTTAAATAGTGCAAAAAGCACGTCATTATAACTCACATAATGCATATCATTATATTATAACTATAACTTATAACAAAGCAAATTAATATTATTTTAATTATTTTTAAATATAGTGAAAATTTTCTAATTAAAAAATGGTGGAATAAAATTAAAAAGTTTTTTTCTGTTGATCTAGCTTTGTACTTGCACAACTTTGTTTGTACACTATTTTGTTCTCACTGTTTATCTATGGCTTGTTTTGTACATAATAACTCAATAAAATAAAGTAAAATATGACTTCGTTTATAGTGATCTGAAGATAGTTTCTCAAAGACTTTCATAAATAAGTGACGTCATTCACGCCATTCAATATTCGATTAAACAAAGTATGGCTTATCAAGGCCTTCGACAAATTTTGTCCCCTGTACATGCGCGAATTCTACCGATAAATCATTAATATTTACTCTTATCTGTATTTGTCAGAAGAAACTGGGTATCGCGAACAATATTAAATCGAGTGTGTTAAACGTAAACTCAATCCATGTCAACAAACCTCGGTTAAGATAACAAACAAACGATTCACTTACACGATAAAATGATCGAACGATTACGATGTGTGGAAGGTTTCCACGAGTAGATCAAATACTTGTATCAATCGTCTTATATTAAAATACTTACTGTAATGCTTATTACACTAATTGGTATGTACATAGAAACATATACAGATATTTTCTATTTAAATTATCGACGTCACGTTTTACTAATGTAGCCACCTCGAGTGCTGCTTGTATTTATAAATAATGAATGGAAAGGACGACTAATGGGTAAAGACAAGAATTATTTCCTCTCATTATTTTTACGATAAAGATTACTGAAAAACAGCTGTTCAAATAAATTTGAACCTTTACAGACATACGAGTTGCACAGACTCATTCAAAATTATCTGAATAACAATTTCTGCTGCTGGCTGTGGATCTTCAACATTTTTTAACACTTTGACAACCAGTATTATATATTTGTAATTTCCAGCTTCTGACCACTGTAAGGTCCAGTAACTGGAGTTAATTAGTTTATTTGAAGCAGGTGTCAAATAAGCAGGCCTATATTTAGACATATATTTGTGATACCAATACTGACATGTTTAGAGCAAATGCATGAATTTTTAAAAATTAGACTTTGATTTCAAGTGTCCATAATTTTCTGCTTCCTGCACTAAAAAAGATTCTTTGTCTATTATACTATATTATAATTACAATCAAAGTAAAATAAAATGCAAAGTAGTAGCTGGACTAGTGATTCAAATATAAGAAATACGGTTAGAAGAAATGAAGAACTGGAAGATGTAGAATGATATAAAATTTAAAATATCCATATAGTAAGACATGAATTTCTGTTTCTGCAAAAATAAGCGAGGAACTCTGTTTATTCAACGCGTGCAAGAAAGACTCGTGTAAACGAGACGCAAAGTGAAAGACTCAGCTGCCACGTGGATACACGTGCCACTGAAGTGTAGCTACATATTTGAGTAATCGAGTGGAATATTCGAACATTTCCACTGCCTGCAGCAAATTCGAGCAATTTCGAAAGTTGTAGTTTGTCTGTGTTAGTGTTCGAAGAATTTTAATTAATGTAAACAATTGGAACACTAGGCCCGCTGCAGACGAGCGTTTCTTTGCCGCAGCGCGTTGCAGCAAGGGCAATTCAAAATTCTCAATTGTGGAAAACAAGGAAAGGCAACTTGGCGATTGTGGCAAGTTGCAGTGGCAAATTCACGCAAAGCAGCGAAACAGGATCTACGTCCTTTCGAAAATACGCAAAGTGCAACCATGTTGCCACGTTCGTATGTCTCCTTGTTTTCTACAATTGAAAATTAGGAATTGTCCTTGCCACAACGCACTGCAGAGAAAAATGCTCGTCTGCAGCGAGCCTTATAAATACCTATAATATAACAAACAATTTATTATATGTCATTTGAAGTATAATGAAATACTTTTGCTTAAAAGCACCTGCTGTCTGGTTTCCTTGGCATGGACTATTGGAAAACCTTGGAGTTAATGGAATAATGTACAGAATTATAAATGTAACTATTTTAATTTGCAATATAGTTAAAAACTGAACAATGTTTGTTTGTAATGTAAACTTTCTATTACAGATTGCAATCTGAAGTATACATGCAAGTGCAGGGTCTAATTTCTTTTTACCTTTCAATTATAGGATAACAACCGCGATAAAATCTTGCTTGTCGAGTTTTTTGCTCATTGTTTCCTTTCTAATCACCATTTTCGATAAAATGCAGAATGATACGTCGACTGGACAGAACAACAAAAATATTCGTTGCTCTAGATTTTGTATAATTCACAGAACTGAACATTTGGAATTTCAGCGAAGAATTTTACAAAAACGTTGAGGAAAAACAGAAGTTTAATAAAAACTGTATCGAATACAATATCTGTATTTTATAAAATATTTGTTTCAATTGCTTGCATCCTTTTTATTTGTATATAAAACATCAATAAACGATATAATGAAAACAGTGCATTTAAAAATAAAATCATAAAATAACAAATAATTTGTTATCATCATAATCATTTCATCAAATAATTATATCTTGTATCGAAATAATCTAACCTGGGTTATTGTTTATAGCTAATGTTTACATTATCAGATACACGTACAACCTCAACTATCTAAATATCAATAGAATGTTCGACATCCAAACAGTATACTCTAATAGTAAAATGTATGACAAGGGAGGCTCACAAATTATGATCTCCAATTGTGCTTAAATTTTGCATGTAACTGGTAATTATAACTTGTAGTAGTAGAATATTATGTATGTAGACAGATAATTGAAAATATTAAATGAAAATTAACTGTAAATTTAAAATTTTGTTGTTTTTATATTCTTTCTGAACTCATATGATAAGAAATTAAGAGCTAACTCAATTTGAAATAAAAAAAATGAGGCGCAGAATTGAAAAATTGGTTATTTTCAAAATTTTCAAAATTCTAACGAAATCTTAAAATATGTGTGTAATACATATTTATGAGTAATATAGACTAAGTATACAAAAAATTTAAGCCAAATTGATGACTCAGGCGCGATATTATGCCTTCCCTCATTAATCACTGTCTGGACTCTTAATGATAGAATCTGAATATAAAGTAGTGATACAAACTGGTGACCCGTATTAAACAAACATTAAATTATGTATCAAGAATGAAGGAAAATAATGAAGAAGAATAATAAACAATTAATATCACAAAATAATACCAAACCATGACAATGTAAATCTTAAGAAACATATTTTCCTAGAAGCATTGAAAACTTATAACAATTCACAGGAAAAAGGAAGAATTGAATTTTTCATCTCTGATCCATAAAGTTTTATGATAATTCTTTGCTGCATGTACAATCGATCGATTATCAGAAAAACATCAATTGTTTTAATCAACGTCTTGGCGCGTAAATGCATTCGCTGTTTCAACACCAAAGCAACCGAATGGCTAAACGGCGCTTGATTACACAACGTTCGAACGATCCATGCCATGCCATAATTAAATAACTCGTACATACAACACGAATTGTGCATGTGCAAATAAAAAATCGCCTGTCACTCGTAATTAACAAGGTGGAACAAACGAAATATTTGTATAAACTCTTTTCGTCACCTTATTCCTAATTCAGACTGTTCATGTTCCTTCATAAAGAGGTTAATGGGTAATCATTTTTTCATGACGTATAAACTGTGCGTGGACAAACAATGTGCAGAAATTTTAAGTCCTGACAAGTGAAGTATAAACAGAGGTCTCCGAATAATAAACCGTAGCGATCGCTAGACAATAATGGAAACACTTTTGTCTGCGCAAGATATTGCCACTCTATACATATAGTAACAGACAATAAAGTTGAAGAACTAAAATTGGGTCGTTCTAAGACAGGGGATGAATTTTCTCTTTCCATCAGTCTGCTATTTCCTCTCATACCCACCACCACTTCAGGCCCAGTACTCTTTGGTGCAGCAGGCCCTGCTTCCTATGTTCTCATCAGCAGGACATCAATTGTCTATTCGATACACTCTGCAAGAGATCTACCTAAAACGTGGCTGAAAAAGTAAAGGATGCTTGGTATATGTATGTACATATACCAAGGAAGGGCTGCAGCATCAAAGGGTGTTGGGTCTGAAGAAGTGGTGGTCAGTGTGGGAGAGAACAGCAGACGAAGGAAAAGGAAAATCTGTTCCCTCTTTTTAGGTCACTATATTTAAGGATTTTATAAGAAGATTTGACAAATAACAATCAAATACTGATTACCATTTCTTTGTCACACGATTTTTTTAAAGATTAATCTGCCTAAGAGCCAGGCTAATCTAAGTCCACTTTTCTTCAAAATTGTGTTTTATACAGAATCTTATTGCTTTCTCTTTATTTTATTAGAATATCAGGAATCTAGTAAAATTACGTTATAAGCGAAAGACATTAAATAGTATGAACTACTTGAAATATTATGTTAAGAAATGGACCATCTCATATATTTTACCGCTCTCCTGAAAAATAACAAAACAGGACTTGGGTCGCTTTGAGTCTCAGATACAATTTTGCTATGGTGTTTATTGTTGCTTACAAATTATATAGTTCAGTTCTTTTCACAGGACTGAACATATCTTTGCGATGGAATCACTATTTTAGTTTAAAGACCTAGAACTGTGGCATATCTGAAGATTTTCAAGATTCGTTCGAATTCTTATGTAACTCTGTTTTCTCTTCCACCAAATCTTCTTCAGTCATTGTCATTTAAGACGGGAGAAACAAAGCAATAATTAAATTTATTACTACTCCACCTTCCCTTTAATATAAACAAAATGTACTAGAGAAAACAATGTTAGTCCCATGAACTGGGACTCACCTCAAGACTTCAGAAGCTGCTAGAGACCTGATATGAGCCTGTCCAGGGGGTTTCGAATAGGTCTGTCACTACTGACGAGAGTGCCAGAGGGAACTCCAAGGGTTCCATGCCCCGATCGGAATTTGCAGTTTTTCCTGCTTACGATGACAGATGCTAAACAGCTGCAATAATTCTGCAGCAACGAAATTCTTGTGCTCAAGAATACCGAAGACGACATGTCCTCATAATGAACCCACTCTCTCAATCTTCGCCAAAGCAATAGTATCTATACACTCGCGAAATGATATTACTGTGTCAAGTTACGACTGTATCTCTCGACAAAAATACCAGCAAGCTCTAAAAGAGATATTTTTCCTGCCATTAAATAACACAGGAAGAGGGATGATAAATTTTCCTTGACCTTCGCAGACTCAAAGACACAAGATTATCAACGATGAGAGACACTGACGGCGACAGAAACAGAACAGATGGACTCTGCCAGATGTCATAGCGATGGG
Organism: Calliopsis andreniformis; assembly: GCF_051401765.1. NCBI lineage: Eukaryota > Metazoa > Arthropoda > Insecta > Hymenoptera > Andrenidae > Calliopsis > Calliopsis andreniformis. The sequence goes on along the minus strand of NW_027480432.1, from coordinate 10,002,239 downwards.
TCGTCGTGATCTGCCGCGTCTTTAGCTTGGAACCTGACCTCTGCGAAGGATCCCGACTAGAACGACGCGACTTGGCGATTGGTGCAGCGATAACGATAACAATGGTCCTAGGAGCTACTTTGCGCGGTGGGCCATGCGAGTAATTAGATCCTGGGGATGTACTGAATGAGCCCAGACACGAAAACAAGGAAAAATATTTGGCACTCGGTCCACGTTTATAGGATACGAAACACCCGCTAAAAATACACGACCGCGAACGAAACGCCAATCTGAGTGATCAATATCGTAGGAGTTCCAACAAAGTTTGCTTACAGACCTGTGGTCTCACATTTGTGTACATACTGTAAATTAAAATTCAGTCGATTCTTTACTGTCTTTACGTCACGATTGTTAAACCATCGTTTCCTAATAAGCTGCGTTGGCACCAGGAAAAACAGTTAGGCTCTGTTTTTTTTTGAATTAACGAGTCTTCCAAGAAGCATGAGTAGTAAGATCAGCGATTTTAGAGAAAGCTTTTCTGGTGAATTTAGAACGAGAATTAACCAGTCACATGGTTTGACATTTTGACAGCATGTGTTAGTTTCGAATTCATCAGTTTAAATGTACAAATGGCAAAAAAGTGCAATGGCAAAAATCTAGTTATAAGTGTTCATGCAGGAAGTCTCATGAAGATGGAGAATATTTTTGGGAGACAAGTGCATCAAAATAAAAAATGAGTTTATGTGCGCATATGTTTGATAACACTTACAATAGCTCTTTATCGTTACCTGCATCTGTTGACTAAATGTTGCAACACGTTGCATATTTAATTTTCTTCAAGTATTACTGAAGCAACATTAGCGAAACAAATTGTAGTTATTTAAGCAAAGAAGAAAAGAGGTATGTTGGGACTGTTAAATAGGTACGCTTATTCATTTGTTCTTTGGACGTTGGAATAAAGGATGGTCCATGAGTCACTTTCCTATTTAGAAACTGACAATGAGTAACTTTTTGACATTTGTATTTCTTGTATCTTTGTTTTTGCAATGTAAAATCTGGGGAATGGAATTTTGTTTAGTTTGAATGCGGAAAATAGTGTCACATAAATGAACCTTATTTTGCATTTTCTAAGCATGAACTCTGACAGTTTTCCACATTTCAACTAAATCAGGTTAAACAAGATTCCATTTTCTACAATTTATGTTATACTAAAAATAAATAAAAATAACAAAAAAAAAATATTATATCACTAGTAAAGTAACATGTAAGGTAGCCTGTACTATAGCTAACTTTTGACTTGAAACATTTGCTAGGGTTGCCATCTTATAAACGAGAAGTTTCTAGCCTACCTCAAAATAGGATAAGGGTTCCAAATCCTTTAACTTTTCTTTTAATTATCATAAGGTACAAAATTCCAGCTTTCTGGTAGGCCAATCGAGATTAATAGCGACGTTAATGTAAAAATTCCAGCCAACCTGGTCCAATTCCACCTAGATGGCAACCCTATTTGTAACGTGTAATAGAACTAACAGAAATTTACTTCTCAAATAATTGAATCTTATCGTTACAACCACAACGTTTCAAGGATCTATCTGGGCAGAAATCGATGGTTTAGGTTCTGCTACCCATACTATATGTATATTATTGCAACTGTTGCAAATGGAAACTAATTTCTAGTATCCCTTTGAACGTACAAAACCTAAATATACAAATCTAGACAACATGTCCTCGCAATTGTGATATAACCAGGCGTCAATCCATATATGTCTACGTCATTTTGGTGTCTACGATTTATTTCAAGAAAATCTCCTACTTTTTGTTACCATTTCCTATTCACGCTATCTTGAAATTATTTAAAGCAGACGAGTTTTATATTCATGCACTCTTAAGCAGGCTGCATACTCTGAAATGTCTTACGAGATTGTATGCCTTTTATTTTTCCTCTTTGTCCTCCTCCTTTTCTTGACCAAGTTTCCATAAGATATGTTTCAGAGTGTAGCTCGCTTTATTCACGTCTCCGAGAACACAAAGGGACCCATCAACATGTGAAACATATTCTTGCTGTAAACTCATCGTTAGTGAACAATAAACCTATAACGAGAAAACACTGTGTCTTCCACTTCCATACAAATGCACGGCCGATTTGACCTTTTGTATACTTAATGGAAATGTGTAGAATAAAGCATAGACTCTGCCATTATTGATGCATCTGGATTTCGATTTTGTCAATTTTACAGTATGTGTACTAATTCTAGTGTACCATTTCTTTGCATTTCATTATTATTTATGGGTTAAGAGTGTTTTGTACTATCACTAAAAATAATTTAATATTTGGAAATATAAAATTTTTAAATAATTCCTTCTGTTATTATTATTAATTTTAGTTTTGCCGTACTATTTCCCAGAATTGTATAATTATTATCAAGTCAATTATCTAGATATAATTGGTAGGCATCTATATTTTTAAAATAACAAGTTCATGTGTGCTTCATGGAACAAATATTTTAAAAATGAGGTCTGTGTAAACATTTTTTGCATTAAATCTACAAGTTTCAATGTAATTTTTTATTATTCTCATTTTTCATTGTCATTCCTCACAAAAGAGGAATTTTCACGCTGAAACAGTATCTACAGTGTTTAGCAAACAAACCAATAGAATACGATTCTTTCATAAAATAACATCCACATGATTTCTGAATTAAAGTTTCAAAATTTATTTTCATAGCTATTTACTCCCTCAATTATTCTCCATTTTCCCTTAATTAATAATTTGTCCCTCATTCACTTCTGTTATCCCACATGAAAGTGTCCAGACCTGCTGGAGGCCCATCCCAATTTCAGCTCTCGTCTACGTGCAAAACTCATCGGATAATCATGAAGGCACCTCGTGTATTGTGCATTGACGTTGACGCAGTAGGGGTGAAACCAGGAGAGACGAAGACGGATAGAAAGAACCTCGGAGCAAGAAAGACAAAAAGAGAAGTGGAGAGACTGGAATGGTACCGGAGTAACGCAGACATGCCAGCAGTCATTAGAACCCATGTCGTAATCTGTTGTTAAACGCATTAGCAGCCGAGTAGAGAAAGTTTTCAGACAGAATTCAACGAACAGACTGAATTCTCTCACTCGTTTCCCTTGTTTCTCTGGCTCTGTATTCTCCTGAGAGACAACGCGGTCTGCCATTGCCGAGTCCTGTGTATTCTTTCGGCGGCATCGACGTGTTCGAGTCTTTGAAACGAAAGGAACAGAGGCTCCCGGCGCGCCACGAAATAAAGAGCCGTGTTGAGTCTCCCAGACATTGCTTATCGATTTCTCCGCTGATAATTATTCGAGAATGCGATCGATGACAGCGTGTGTATGTTTCGTCTACTGTTTTCGAAGATGGTTACGAAGCCGATTACGACACTGCCGCGATGCAGGTCACGAAGTTTAGGGTTTAGAGACATCCTGCTGGATGATTGGAAACACTTTCTCGTTCATCATTTCTGACAATGATAGAACTCGATAAATTCCTGTCTTTTTAGTTACTAAAAGAGGCGAAAGGAGGAATATGAAATAGAGTAGAAATATTGGATGCCAAAGTTTTGGTCCATGCATAGATAGGTTGTTTAGGATCTACATCATTTTTGCTTTTGAATTTTTTCCATGATCTGTAATCAGTAGGATCTACGACCATAAGTAACATGTGAGAATAAAAGTTATTGGGGGGTATTCTAGAAACTTTGAAGAGAATTTAAGAATACTGTGGACTTCTTGAAATATAAAAGCATAAAGAAACTGCGTTAACTTAGAGTTTAGAGGATCAAGTTTGCAGATGGTGTCAGTAAAAATAAGGTTGCAGACAGAGGATTGACAATAATTAGAAATTAAGTGCATGTTAGCAATCTTCCACAACAGTTATTATCGTTATTTCTTTGGTATAATGACGTTTTTTGTTTATGCATGTGCATACTGAAATGGAATTTATTTCCAATTTATCTTCTGATTTTCAGAGATATAAAAGAAGTGACTCATTCTATGCAGGTTATTTTTTGCAAAATACGTGATAAGTAGGTGACAGTTTCGTACACTTACACAATATTGTAGATTACAAATGATAGGAATGTTTAACAAAAATTAGTAGAAGCACTATAAAATGAACAAATAAATTAATTCAATACAAATCTGTTCAAAAGTGAAATTATAAATTTTTCGAATTCCTTGCATTTGTCAGATTAAAATAACCCAAATTCGTTACTGAATTATCGATTACTATTATCACCAATTATTGAATATTCTTGTAGCATAAACATTCATAAAATTTAACATTTTCTCAACATTTGTAGGAACTATATTATTTAAAAGAGTGTATGTCAAACTTCAGCAGGACAAAAATCGTAAAAAAATTCAACAATTTATCTGTTCACGAAATTATGTGATGCTTGGTATTATTTTCATCAACGAAATCTAAGGAAAACATTACATTTACATTTTCCTGTTTTCAATGATTGTTCATATCTTTATCTTTCTCATTGTCAGTCAAGCACTTGGTGCCGGTTCCCACATGCTAAGTAAACAAAAAGAAATCGTAAAACTGATTCTATATCAGATTAACCAGGGCAAAAATTATCACCTTATCCCTGAGACACTGTGCTTTGCACGTGCCATAAAATGTCTAACGAGTATAATACAGCAGTCAGAGTGATTATTAATTCTTTATCAATGCCAAATAAAAATTGATTGCTGCATGTTTTCTGTGCAGTTTTACGATTGTCGTAAAAAAAGTACGAAAGAAGTAACTAAAGTAGCCAGAGTAGGACACAGTATATTATCTGCTGGTTATCTCAGAAAATGTTTCAGATGATCAATAATTAATTTTATCTACATACATGTCTTGATCGAGCAAAGATTTTTATTTGTGTATACATGTAGCAATTTGCAAATGCACGAGCTTCTGCAATTGCTTCTACAGATGATAAGATCATCTGCTTTCTGTTACTTTTAACATCTAATAAGAGCAAGAATTATCAGTTCTGAAAACATTTGTAAAATTGAAATTAATAAGAAGTATTATTTACTAAATGCAGTCCCTGACGCAGCTACAAATAAGAGTATAAATTAATTACCATCAAAATTTAGAAGAATTAGATTAAAAGTGAAGTGATAAATATACTTTAGTACTTAATATTTCATATCTATTTACAATCAATAAAAATAAAATTTTGCAGTTCAAGAAACTAGATCATTAAAAAGTGGAACTTTGAAAATTATTTTTCATTCTTCAATTTGAGTTTCTCAATATAAATAAGGATGTTTACCTAATACAGTTTAATAAAAGTTGGTAACTGAACATTTTTTAAAAATGTTCAGACTCGAAATATTCAAAAACGAAGACTCATAGAGTACTAGAGCTTATGTTTTTAGTTATACTTTATATTATGTCTTTCGTTCGTTTTTACACCAAGAATTATTCTTTTTTATAAGAAATATCTGCAACATTTTCTGTGTTCCTCAATACTTATTTCTTCAAAGCGTAGATATATTAAAGTTAAAAGGTGACGGTGTCCAAAGCGCTAAAGTTCTTGCTTTCAATGATCCTCTTCTAACAGTTACAATTAGAGAGTGAATCACAAGAATTCTTGTGCTAAATAATCCAAACGTAAAACATGGGTCACGAGTTTTCTCGCCTTCAGTTCTCCTTGAATGAAATGAGCGGATTCAGCAATGAGTACTTACGTACTTTGCAGTACTTCATGAAATTTCTGCTTAAAACAAGTAGTTTCCAGCTTGACTTTCATTCAGAATTTTAAATGAAACTTCATAGCCTGAATTAGTTAAATTGTTCCAAAAGAGGTACCAAAAAGGAGCAGTAAAGTAAGTGTACTAGATTTAATTACAATATAGAAATTTACGTCTCAGAAGATATGAAAGTTTAAATGATAATTAAATCAGAGTTAGAAATAAAATCTCAATTGTCTGAACATCAACTGAGAATAATTAGGATACAAGAATGAAGAAGATTCTAGAAAATTTTTTTAAGGAATCGTTTTTTTTTTTCTTTCAAAATTATTGTTTCTGACTAATATTAATCTTAATAAGATATTTGAAAAGATGTGATCTTCTGTAGTGTTCGAATATAATTGCAATATTTTTAAAATAATATGGATACGTTTAACTAATGCATATGATTAAAACATTAATAACAATATGAATTACTATAATTTGCTAAAATATTCTAATTGTAAATGTTTTTACAATTATATATTGTATGTAGATTGTAAATTTTGTGCAACAAACTACAAAATATTTACACACATAATGTAAGAAAATGTATGTACATATAAAATAACGAAAATAATAATTTCTTTAAGTGTCCTTATGAAAACATGAATTTGCATAAACTCCCACAGTCTAGTTATATTCCTACAAAAGTCTTCTAAAATATTACAAACTCATGAGAGCTCAAACATCTACACATGCTACATATATCTATCACTCGCTTCCCTTTATAATTACTTTTCTCAAGGAAATCGCAAACTAAACTTGAAAACAATGGACACCAATCAGCAGAAAGACTAGGACCATAAAAGCAACTGTAGAATAATACCAGATATTCATAGTACATTCATCCCTGAATCCGTTCACTTTGCGTATTCAAAGACGACTAACAATGAACCCAAGAAAAGCCATGACCCGACCTTTACATTTGTTTTCTCCACGTCGAAAAGGAAAAACTCATCTCGAAGCGAACTTCCAAGAAAACGTGGGAAGTCGTTTACGACGTAGCACGAAGAGAGGGATAAGATGACATTTCTTTCGCAAGCTGATGCAATAACAATATAGCAACAGAATGGCAAATATCGAAGGATCCTCCGCTCGGTTCTTATGAAACTTTATATTTGAGGCGCAAGCGAGATTACAATTTAGCGTCTAGCTTCGTGTTGTAATCGCTTCGTAAACACGGCGCAGAATAACCAATCTAATCTCGCAACCTATCATTTGGGAACTAATTGCGAATTAACACGTCCGCCGTCGGTGTTGGCCATCGGTGACCGCCACCGCAAACTTCGATTAAAATACAGTAGTGTCCGCTTAGTTGGTCGCATTTCTGACCGATTAGTTGGCTACTGCTATTCCCCGTCGGTGCTTGGAACTTGCTTCGCAGAACGACACCCAAGCTCGGTTGTTTCGACAATCTGTTGCTATGTAGCTCGAGAGCTGAGTGCTTCGCGCTGAGTCTCGATATCTGAGTCAATATTTCTCGCCCGCTAATTACTTGCTGAGATATGGCTCTGGTGTGAGGACAGCTAAGCGGGCGCTACTGCATTTGTGATAAGCTGGCAATTAGGCTCCTATGTGAATGAGAAAATTAGGAAGGTGTTTGTTACCAAAGTGTAGTTAAAATGGAGAATGGAGAATGGAGATTGGAGCTGAGATAATTATGGCATTAATCGTTTAATCTCTAGCTGATATTTATCTTACAGTATTTATACGATCTCTATTTCTGTATGTTGAGATGTGTAAGAAATATCTGTTGATAAGTTTCAGAAACTGGCAAGCCCAAAATTGGGGATTGTTTATATGTATAATCTGTAAGTTGTAAATCAGTTTTATCAGCTGAGGATTAAAATATACAGTGTGATAAAGTTTCGATGTAAATGACTAGATCTTTTTAATAAATTTATCACAGGTTTTTGAGTGTGAATAATATTCAATGAATAATGAAGAATTAGTACTTCTGGATTCCATAAAAAGTAATGGTGTGACCAAGAATATGAATATTCATGGACAATTAACATGGACTTCACAGTCAAATATGGAAGAGGTATATTTTAATTTGGGTATACATAAGTAACATCAGAATTTGAAAACTTTCATTCCCTTGACACTAACGCGAATTTGGGCACTGTTTATTTGAAATGAAATAACAAAGGAGAGAAACAAATAATTACGAAAGAAAGAGTTGAATGTATTGTCTTGAAATTTAAGTTGAATACTGAAGATATTATTTCTATACATTAAATCTCTTGTAAAAAATAAAGAACTTTCTTGGAGATAGTACTGTCTACTTGCAAAAACTTGGAAAAACATGACAGGCGCATTTCTTCTTGTCTGCATGATGTTTCTTTCTTTGTTTTGATTTTTTATTTACTTTTCAAAGTTCATTGTATATTCATTACAATTAATTACGATTCCATTTCGCTTTTTGTGTCCATTCAGTGATTACTGAAATGTCATCGATGTAATGAGAGAACGTTTGATGCCTGAGACCATATTTATGCAATTATGCATTACTTTAATTACGAATATAGGTACATAGTTTTCCACAGTTTTCTGTTATAAACATGGACAGTGTGTTCTATTGATTAAAATAGAAGCAAAATGTCACGTAACGAGAGGTCTATTAATGCTTCATTAAAAAGTTGGAACAACATACTGAAACGTGACATGAACTTTATCTTTGTATCCATTTTAAAATATCATTCCTTTTTATTAATGCAAGCCTCAGGTCAACGTATTATTCAATTACTTATACACTTATAGATAGAAATTCGTCGCGATTTTATCCAATTTTATCTAATTTAATTAACTCATTTTAAGTAGATATTTTTGATCTATAAACGACTTCTGAGAGTGACTCCTATAAAAGAACATCTAGTTTAGACAACGTGGTTTTCTGCCTGATTCGGTAATATTGCCGAATCGCTAATAAGGCAACGTTCACACGATTCTATATCTTCACAGAAAATTCAACTCTCACGTTTATACCTACTTCTTTTGCCTGTTTGCTCATTCTGCCATTAGCAATCTGGCGAAATATGTGAACATTGCTTTCTGTTACTACTGATTCGGCAAAATTACCCAACCGGTTGAAAAACTGCATCGCTTGAACTAGCTGTGAAGATATGAGGTCAAGTGACCTAGGCGGCCAAGCGACAGGACTCTCAACCAACTAACTATTAGACTTGTATTCATTTTGTCAATTGTTTAACTTCGTTACCAGCCGAATTAACAGCACAATATTTAGTAAATACCATAAAAATTACATATCTGACAGTGCCCTTTATTGACCTAAGAGAAATAGATAGTATTCATATTCAGCACACTTCAGATTTTTGTTATAATTTTTTAATGAAGCATAGCTTTCAAACGATGATACACAAAGTGATGATAAAGGTGTCCCTTTTTCCCATTTGTAAAAGAAAGAATGGACTGGAACACAAAAATAATGCAACTCTCCAGAATTACTGCGTAGACCTGAGGATAACAGTGTTATAACACTTGACAGGAATGTGAGCCTAACTGATTGTAGCGTAATAAGACAACCTACTGTGAGACACAATCAGAAAGATGAAGCACAGGTATTTTCGAATCGGTTGTATCTGCTAATGGGTGTCTATAGCATCTTGTGACAAAGATAGGAGCAGGTGGAGCAACCAATGAACCCCATTTGACCCCTGCCCTGGGGACATTCTCCAGCTATGCATAGTGCTTATGATGAAAAACATGTAATTTAGCAGCCAGATAGAGATTAGATCCTTAACCATTCGTCAACGTTTAGATGATTTAGGGCACAGTCCTTGTTACTTTTTTAAAGTTCTTTGTAGAGATTAAAAAGAACTTAAAAGAAACAGTGTAAAATTTACAAAGAAAAATTATTAGACTATATCTCTGGCGAACATAAATAACCCAGATTGTTAACAGTGTTGGTAACAAAATGATTGCTGACGAAAAGTTATAAATATTGTAAAGAAGTTTAATATCGCAAAAGTAATTACTGTATTATCCTTAAAGTTCTATTTCCTTATTCTAATAGCTGGGATACGAGACGCTCTACTGTATCTTTTTATTATTATTATTATTCACGCTTCATACTTTTGTTGCAACTTCTTTATACAGTGTGTTTGGACTGTGTGTTATATAGCATTATGATACAAGTTTTAACTATAGAACATACTAAATAGAAGTTGCTTTTCGTCAAATGACCCTGCACCAGAAAACTGTAGGACATCCTCTATATGTAACTTCTTCATTACAAAATATCTATTAAACCTCAATTTATTCAGTTCAGTACATACTTTTAAAGATACCTGAAAAAACTCCTTTTCCAAATCCAAAGGACTCTCCCCTGGAAACTTCTAGGATACCCTGCATAACTTTTTCATTATAAAAGATGTGCATTAAACCTCAATTAACTCAGTTCACTACACACTTTTAAGAAAAAGTCCAAAAAAGATCTTCTCTCCAATCCAAGACTCTCTCTCTCCCTTAACACTGGAGGACATTCTAATGTAACTTCTTCACAATAAAGATCACAACAAAGATCGCTAATTGGAAGCAACTACTAGAAAGCAATATAATAGCAACAACAATCGTTCTTTTTCTATCTAATGAATACCAAGACAGTCGATACCTATACCGACGTGAAACTTCCAGCGATTGTACCTCAATCCATAGAAGTCTAAATGCATCTACCATAAAGTTCAGTACACACTTTCAAAAAACTCTGACGCGAGAAAAGTTCCTTCTTTCCCCAATGATCACTTGAAACAACCTTCCTCCAAAACCCTACAGGTCACCCCGTATAACTTTTTCATCACAAGACCCGTACCAAACCTCAATTCATTACTTTTAAAAAAGTCTGCAAAAAGACCTTCCCTCCCAACCCAGGCTCCCTTCCTCCAAAACCCCTCTTCCCACTCCGCGTCTGAACTAATCCCAGCCCCAGCGATCTCTCATAAACAGGTTCCATAATCTGTCCGCGTTCTGAATAAGGAGAATCAGCCGCGACGGATTTAGAGCGACCAAGCGAAACACCCTACGCCCCGACTGAACGCGTTAATTCAGTCGGCTACTTAGGTATCGTTCTTTTCGTGCTCCACTTCGCCGAATTCCCAGCGACCAAAGAACACGTAGCGTTTGCGAAAGAAAACGCTCGATAACGACCGCCTCGGATAAGATACTAATTGTTGAAAGGCCAGCGCAGGTTCTTGACCGCATTGTGTACATATATCACGTGAAAGTACGAGAGACGTAAACTTGGCGAATTTCGGATAGTGGCAGAGAGGAATAAAACGACCGTATCACCCCAGCAAACCAATGGCCAAGTGTATCAGCCACTCCGTTTGTTTTATTCGGTTGTTGTTCCACGATGACACTGAAATTTTCGTCGTACGCTGCCTTTATCGCTGAATATTATTCGGAGTGCCATAAAGCAAGGTGAAAGCGCAGGTCGCTTTAATCGGGGTCGGATATGAATAAACGCGAGCAACTGAATTACGAATTCCGTTTAAAATTCGCTTATGCCTTCAGAGAACCCGTGGCTGCCCGACGGGCAAGATGTCGTAATGTTCGACCTACGATTCGAGAGACAACACTACTACTAGCGTGATGTGACACGCGTGCTGCCACGTACCGGGTGTTCACGAATTGTTGAGTACACATGGTGTGGAGATTCCTCTTGATAAACTGAAAGTTTCGAGTAAAATGGTTTTGCACGAGCCTTCGTGATGGGTATCAGGGAACTGATCTTGGAGATTTAGTTTTCACGTGACTGAACTAAATATTGTTAGGCTGAGACGTAGGTAGGATTGGGTTGATGTTTAGAAGTGGGAACCTTGCTCGTGCCAGAAACGCGCTGTTCGTTTGCTAAACTGCGGATGTTTATGCAAATTCGTGTTGTTTTTCAATGTTATTACAGAAATGGGACTTAAACGGAGACTTGTTTTATTCTTTAAATGTTATATTTTGACTGTAGATTTTTGTGCAACTTCATATCTTCATAAAGACAGTTAAAGAAATGCAATCTAAATAAAAACTTGCTTCATCTGCAAAATACTATAATTATTTTTCATGCTTTCTATATTTTTGAATATTATATGCATTCTGCAACTTTTTACACATTTCAAATTTCCATAAATGCATAAAAATCCGTGGTCTATTTACATTATAAGGTGTATCTTAATTAGAAAATGTATATTTTTACATATTATGTCAATTATGTACTGTTTGCTCACTTAAATTTCTTAGAAATACAAACTTTTCTGCAGCCTTGTTGTTGCATTTTAGATATTCAGTTTACATTTGTGCCGCCAATTATGAAAGTGATCTAAATCGAAAATCTAAAGAAATTCAATTTATTACTTATTTTGTAATGTAAATTGAAGCAACACCAAATAAGAGACAAGTCAAATTTTTTTAAATTGTTGCCTTAGACCACTTTCCTAATTATTTAGACACAATAATTTGACAATAATAAATTAGATACGAATCTTTAAAATATATTAAATTTTAGGTAATTAAATCTCTTTAATAATACTAAATAGAACTAACAGCATAGTATTTCCTGATCTAACGCAAATTTTTCAATTTAATCAATTTAAGCAGTCCTAGTTTTGACCGCATAGAATCAATCATAGATTGCGTATTATTCTGCAACGCATGTGTGTTATAACGCAATACACTACAAGTACGTGCAAAAATGGAATCCATTGCTTTATTATTAAAAAATTATGTATGTTTACTTCGGCCAGATTTTCTCTATAATTTATCCGAATATGCATTTTCATTCGTCATCTATTTACATGCTAATTCTACATAAAATTTACATACTAATTTTACATAAAATGTTATTTTTATAACAATTAAGCATTTATACTTTAGCATTTTTGTGTACATATAATAGACTGTTTAAAATATGCATCAGGAGTAAATACACATACAGGGTGCTTCAAATAACTCTCGTCAGAAAGTTTTAAGACTTTTCTTAAATGTTATAAAGAAGTTATGTTAAAAAAAAAAAGTTGAAGATTTAATTCTACATTATTTTCATAAAGCAGAATTTTGTTACTTGAACTTCTTTCGATGACATAAATGTTTACTGTTGTTCTTTTTTTAATGATACATATAATTTTCATCAGAGCATATCATATTAAATTCAACAATCATAAATACATTATGAAAAGCAAGATATTCCGGATTTGTCCATAATTTTAAATGCAATAAAACGAAAGTAGTAATTAAACTACAGATGTTTATGCATTTCTAGGAAATTTAAATGAGCGAAAAGTGCAGAATGCATCCAATAAGAAAAATTATACAAAAGATCCAAAGTAAAAAAGTCATAATACTTGGAAAGTGCACCAAATCTCTACTTAAGATTCATTTCTTCAGTTATATATATTTATGAACGTATGAATCTACATAAACATTCACACTGTAATAATGCCAATTACTGCTTTATATGGAATATTTTGTATATGCTTTTTCTGTTACTCCAATAATAAAAACCGAGTACTGAAAGTTGTTAGAAATTGTATTCGTTGGGAAAACTAATAATTAATTACATTAAAAACTTAACACAGTCCAGAAACATTTTACATCTACTTGTTTGTCTATTTACATTCTTCATAATAAAATATATACATTCCGTTATTTTTGTAGCCAATAATTTCGCAGAATGTGTTTCGTATAAATTGTATTTTATTTTAAAACCAGTTTCCTTTAACTCACAATAGTCAGAGTGTTAATAAAAATATAGTACAGTTTCACACAATAATAATTTAAAGACATCAAAGTATGTACACTATTCATGTTTAATAATACTTAGATTTTTAATTATACGCTATTTTGTATCATTTAATAGTGTGAAAAATAAAAAAAATGTGTAGAACATTTATGGACAGGACGCGCTAAAAACAAAAACAATGAAAAACGTTCATATTTATCGAAAATATTTAGTTTTTTAATTAAACATTATTTTGTAAATCAACTCACTTTTAAACGTGTAGTGTGATAAAATAGCGTATAGCTAAAAAATAAAGTATTTTTTTAATTATGAAAGTAGTCTAAAAACAACAAATCTAAAAATGTTGTATTTATCACTTCCCAGATGGCACACGATGTCTTGAAGACGTCTATTTTATGTTCATTTTATGCCTGAACGTCTTACGACATAATTTAGACGTCTTAAAAACATCCAGGAGCGTACATCTTAAAGACTTGCAAAGTCTACGTCTATAAAACGTCTTAAAAACGTCTAATTTTTGTCTGAACGTCTTATATACGTAACTTGGACGTCCTTAAAACGTCTTATAAATCTTTCTTAAGACGTCCTAAAGACATACTGATTTGTAACATCGGACGTCTCAGAGACGTCTTTTGGACATTTCCTGGACTTTACTGGATGTTTCTAAGACGTTTTTAAGATGTCCCTGTGCTATTTGGGTTATTTGGTGTTGCATCGATTAACATTACAAAATAAGTGATACTGACAAATTCACCTTTTTCCATTTGTTACTTTTGAACCACTTTTATAATTACCAACACATATGTATACACACATGTTTCTTACTGTTTTCGTATCTGGAACCTAGTCTCCAAAAATGCTCTGTATTTTAGTTATTCCATACACATCTTGAAGGAATATTTTAGACAATATAAAATACCATGTAACTAAAAAATTAAGCCATCTTTTTTCTTCATTTGGATATCTATCACCTACATCCTATTAATGTACCACATTTTCTTGTCACCCTGTATATTTTAAACCCCTGCAAACGTGCATTCGAGCACTATTTAATGATTTTCATCTGACTGCAGACGAGTACACTGGCATTTGTTTACATCAAGTGGAATGATTCAGTCAGCCGAGCAGTTTGTTTTCCTTCAATTTCAGTAAACCGGCACCGACTCCAACATAATAACAGGTTGACTCACCAATTGAACTTTCATAAATTTACATACAAACGGACTGTCAACTCGCAGGTGTGCAGCATACATACATCAGCCGAATAAAATGGAGTCTAATTTCCATAAAACGAAGATGGCCTTCGACAGAAAAAACAACTAGGTAGATCAATACACCCGAAAACTGTGCCGCAAACAAAATTATTACTTCCACTTGCTGCACACGCGATGTCAGCATTGTTTTCATCGTTAACGATCGAACACATTAACAGTGTTACATTCGAAAAAGTCGACCGCTGTATACCTACAAACCAACGATAAGTATTTTAAGCCTCATCCACGGGCATCTAATTTTAAGACACAAAGACTGCTTAAAATCATTGATATTAAATAATTACAAAATTAATACTAAGTAACGAGGTAAGACATCGTATTCCCAACTTTCATTACAAAGCCTTCTATACTTAAACAAGAACTACATTAAAAATCTAGTTATCACGTGGAGTCTACCAGACTCTCAACACTCAAACCTTAAGTCCCCAAAATTTGGGGACTTAAAACGACTTAAAACGAAACAATACGCATCATCAAAACCCAGTGAAAAGCTTCGTTAAACGTCTGTCGAAACAGGCCAAAGGCTGTGCGTGAACGAAAACAAACAGAAGCCGCGACAGCGTGTAAACCCGAAAGCGGTCGTGTCCCGACATAACCTTGACGGGACACGAGCCATCCGCTGTCCCGAGCAAAACCTCTTAGCAACATCGTACGATTTTTATGAATGGGCCCGAGCCTCGGTGGCAGCGCATTCGCTCATTGACTCGGGCAGCAACGAATCGCAATAATTGCGTATCGATCGCGCGAGGAACGTGCGTGACAACCGGCAGCGGGGCACACGCACGTCCCCGCGGATCGATCCGCGGCGTTCAACACGCTCGAACACGCGTAAAATTTTCGCGTGTAATCGGCGACAGCCTGCGTACGGTCCGCCATTTTCGCTGCTTTGTTTACGTAGCCGCGTATCGAGCCGCGGCGGGCGTGGACACGCCGAAGTTCACGTCTGAAAAAGGACGCGTTCTCTCACCTCGAACTGCCAGTGTGCCGCCTGCAGCAACTGTTTCGCCTGTTCCCTGGCGCAACCCGCGGCCAGCACGAACTGATTGATCATCACTTGCTCGCGAAGGGCGTCCATTTTTTCGTCACGTCTCCCTGGGTAGGGCGAGGAGCAGAAGGGCGACGGGATAACACGCGAGGACACGAGCACGGCGCAGCCTTCCGTGTCGCCGGGCTTTAACTCTGCCTCCGAGCGGTTCCGTTCAGACGCGAGCGCTGCCTACGAGCGGCGAGCAGCCTCTTGTTTTCAAAACTAAGCTCATCGCGGACGGCGACGGGCGCTGCGGGTCGCGGAAACGTGAGAGGCGAGGACGGCGTGACGTCACTGGCTGCTCTATTCGCGAGCCGCCGTGCCGCCTCCCCTGTTTGGGAGCGTTCCCTTCGCCGTGCGCCCTCCCCCTTCCGATTGTTTATTTTCGAGGGTAATAAACAATGCAAAAGCCGCGGCGATGAATGACGGGGGCCCGCGACGAGGGTCGTTGCTCCTTCGCTGGTGTTCAAACGAACCCTTGCTGCGCTGAATAACGCGTTTCGAGGAACGAATCGGATCTGAGGATTTTCACGCAGAAATAGATAATACGATTTCGCGTTTCGTTCGCTGGGAATACCTATTAGGTCACCCACCTCGGTTCGAGAAATATCGGTTTGGTTGCGTGGGCTCTGACACGAGGATGTTTTGTAGGTTTGCAAGCCTGGTTGGGTGGATTTCTGACGCGTGAGGAGGACTCTGACTTACCGATTGTCGGTAAAGGAGGGAGGATCGCTGTTGGCGCGGTTGTTTGTTTGACTTGGAGGAATTATCGACACATGAGAATGGGAATTTTGTTGTGGTTGGAGGAAATTAATTTTGTGGAAACTAGATGAGGTATATTTGGGATTACATTTACGATTTTTGGGAGGGAATATATCATTTCTTAAAGGTGTGTGCTTTTGGATGGCTATATAACATGATTTGAGTAAGTGGAACAGGCTATACTATATTTGGAATGAAGGTAGAAAAAATGGTAAAGAAAAATTTTGCAGTGTTTAATGAACTCTACTATCCTACTGTAAGACTTTTATTATAAGTGCGTCGTCGATGCGCTCTTATTTTTGAATGAAATCTTACCTTATCTTTAACAGAAATCATACTACTTTTTGTACATAAATTATTTCACTTCTTTCGAAATCTTATAAATATTTCAACATTTCACCATTACATTTTGAATTTTTCTTTATACATTTTTCATTATATTTTTTAGCTGTTCAATATTTAGTAATAAAGTACATATAACTTGTTGTTAGCCTTTACAAAATTTTTTACTGGGCCTGATCCAGTTACAGGAACCCTGGTAACCCTGTATAAATATCAAATTTACATTTTTTGATATTTACTATCTCTTTTAATATGTGTATTTTGTAAAGCTATTTATATTTTTTAGATTGTTGTATTTTGTAAATGTACGCATTTTGTGTACATTTATGTGAAAAATACGAATAATTATTATCACAATAATTATTGTATTATAATTCTGTATCTATGTGACTCAAGTCTTTTTTTATTATTTTTCAAGAGAGTCGAAAAACAAATGCAATTAATCATTTCTTAACTTAACTTAATTAAATACCTGTTATTCTAATAAAATAAAGAGAAAGCAGAAAACTCAATTTTGAAAAAAAAAAATACTTTGGTTAGCTTGGTACTTAGGTTCAGAATTATAAAAGCAACTAGTTTCTTAATGTCATAAAAGCTTACATGCTTAATATCACATAGCTTGGTAAATGTTTAATAACTTATTTTAAGGTTGATAATGAACATAAATGTGTGCAGAAGTTTTGTTAGTTTCAAGTGATGAAAACTCAAAGAGTATCTTTGATATATATTTTATATCATATACTTATTTAATATTTGTTCCCATTCAGTCTATTACTTAAAACTGATAAAACTTCTGCACTGACTTAGCAGGAATCTTAACGTCAATCTTTTTATTAATATACTTATCAAACATCAAATACTTTCATAGAACATTTCATTATCACAGAATTATGTTAATGGCCTTTTATATGCGTGTAACCTATCATGGTCATACATGGTATGAATTTTTTCATACATATATTTAAAAAAATATAAAAGATCGTCATACTGGCCTCTATATATTTGTTCTGTCTCAGGTAAATCATTTGTACTTTGGTGCACATTGCTAACTACAAAATTCTTTTCATCCATTAAATTCAAAAATAAACTTTCTCTACTGACATAATCTTCTAATACACCAAATGCACACGTGTGCAATTCTACTAAAAATTGGTGAATTGCTTCAATGGTAGCTAGATACCATCTTGGACTTTTTTTTTGATGACGCCAAAATTGGGATATTCTTGATTTTAAAATGACACACTTCAAATCTGCAAATTAAAAAAATATAAATTTTTAATCAGTGTTCAATATTCTTTGAAATTATCGAGTCATATGTTACATTATTATATCTAGAAACCTCAAAGTAATTTTCATATTTAGATAGAAACAGAAGTATAATTGTTGATCAAAACATTTTTTCATGTAATAAACAGTTTACAAGATGACTCATCCTGTATTAATTTAGAGACTTCTTTCAAAATTTTTACATTAGAAAAAGTATATAGAAAATAGAAAATAGCATTTACCTCTTAGTCTTTGATCCTTATAAATTGCTTTCGTTTGATGCCAAGTGCTATCAATAAAAATAGCTCTTTTTATAGGAAACTCATTTTTTATCCTATATGTAGTTGAGCTCTTGCCTTCTTTAAGTTCTTTTATAAAGAGGGACTCAACGCTTGTTGCAGTTTGACTAGGAAAAATTAAGACAGTCTAAGGGATGATGTTATTCAAACTAAATTAGAGTTTAGGAAAGTCAGATAAATTGAAATATATATTTTTGTCATTATACCTCTTCTTTATCCAGTATTTCTGGAAAATCTGGATATGTAAAAATTCTTACATCGTCTGGAGCAAGTATAGCAGCATGAATTGCTGTACTTTTGCCATCAATTTCCCGTGCATGCTTGACAATGTCAATCTTAATTGGTAACTGAAAGCATAAAATTGCTTCCTAAGATACATATTATACACAAAGGTGCTCGTTAAATTGCTCACAATAATAATATTGCATATGTATATCACAAGCGACAACTCAGAAACTGTGATTTTTGCATTATGCCTATAGTACATTTTGTTTGCGACTAAAATATTAAGATTTAATATTCTTAATAAAAGTGTTTTATTACAAATAATAAGTAATTATTTTTCAAGCAAATTATTGTAATAAAATAACTTTCCTTAGATAATTATATTCTTTCCGTTACTATTACTTGTTTAATACTAACTTTCTTCTATACCTATGAATAGTTTTTTGTTTTTTTTTAAAAGTATACTTTTTTGAGTTGTTACTTAAAAAAAACGTGTATGATGTAGTACCTTGACTCTTGGAAAAAATTCTTCACTAATAACTGGTACACAACAGCTGTAGCAAAAGAATTTTCGTGATCTATAACAAAGACCACATTTTTCTCTCCCTTCTATCGTGTCTAAAATTTGAGCATCAGTGATTTTTAAATGACGAAAAGGTGCTTTGTCGATTACTCTTTGTTTGTTTTCCAAGTTCAAAACGTTAAAAGAATCACTTATGTCAGACTCTGCCATGGTTCTATTAACATAAATATTCCTTATGCAATACTAGCTGCTATTTTCCAGAATGCTCGCATAACTATTGCGATATGATTGCGATAATATGCGATAACAATTTATTGCACCCAGTACTTGTCAGTACTTGCATCAACTTGTGTACACATATGCGAATAGTATACCTTTTATTAATTGTTAATCCATCTACTGTGCGAATCGTGTACCAATCAAATTCACTGGATAACTAGTTTCATATCTTGCGTTAATCTGTTGTTGGTACTACTTTCTCTAAGAAATTTGTCACCAGATGGCAGATCAATGTTAAATTTGTGGCATTTCCTTTTTATTATTTGAAATAGAATTATAAATTCTTTTCTTCTTTGTAACTAAGTTGTTTGTCTGAAGACTTAACTAGTGGCAGTAATTCTATTGTTATAATAAATAAATTTACTTCTATAACAATTAAAAATTACTAGAAAGCAAATCTAGTAGAACTTGTTAATTTCTGGCAAAACAGTTCTGTCTCGATATAAGTTCATTGGGTTAATCATGTTTTCATGGAGCTACTTTATTGTGTCAATATAAGTTCACGGTTTTGAATGAGCTGGAAGCTTACTTATCAGATACGAACCTGAATTTGTTTTTTCAAACGCCAGAGATAAGGTGAGTGTATCATCGAACTTGTATCGAGGCAGCACTGTTCATAAATTTAAAAGTCAGCGCTGAAGTGTATGAATTGAAATTTTCTTATTAATGAAACGATCCAAGTCGTTTTGTGCTTACAAATTAATTTTTGTGCATATCAAGACACGTGGAAATGACACAGGTTCGTATAGTAAGTTACTTTTAATAGAATATAGTAAGCTATTTTTTAAATTTGTTATATGTACATACGTACTATAAGTCTCACAAATTATACGAGAACTGTAATGTGACAAAATTTATAACAAATATCGAATGAACGGAATAAGAAACTTAACGAACCGTAATTAGAGATTCATAGTTGACGTTTTGAGTAGGTATACTATTTATTCTAATTGTAAGCAGATTTATACTAGCGTAACGAAGTAACCTTTCTTCGAATATATCTTTTAATTAAAATCCTCTCGTTGATGAAAGCAAACCTATATTGACGTTTGATGAAACGACGTGCTTCAATAATTATTACTTTAGTTTTTCAATAATTAGCTGATGAGACAACGTAGTTTGCGTAGATTCTTGTAGGTGGATAAGAAAAAGATGAAACAAAGTGTTACCTCTGTTCCCTTTTAATTTAGAATTTCTCTGACTAGTATAATTAATCAAATTATTCTTGAACGTTTCGCTAGGCTGTCTTCCGTTGTAAAAATAAAGTTACTTAATTACTCTATCTAACGTTAATGAAACAGAAAAGGTTCGAAGAAGTCTTAATAACTGGTATTCATCTCGCTTCACGCAATGACTATTCACGTTCCAGACGAAGTCACCTTTGCCTATTTTAGAATCTAGTTTTTATATTAACAATGTTTTCGTATTTGTTAATACAAATTCAGCGAAGAATAATTTGTAGCAAGTATTTAGAGTAAGTAATTGACGATAATCAAATTTGTCGAGAAGTTTAACAAAAGTGGTTGAGAAGAAAGTTTCACTAAAGTTGCTTACAATTAGAAGTGATAATACTATAATATAGAAGTTAAAATATTTTATAGCATGCAGTTTTTATTTGTTATAGTCTCGTGATTTGTTGATGGTAGTTTTACAGAGTTTTTATTTATTTTCGAAAATTTATTAAAGAACAATGATATAACATTCTTCACATATTAAATTAATTTTTTTAATTTAAGGGTTATTCATATAAGCGTTTATTTATTATATAAGTTCTTATTTAATTTATGCTCATATTTTGTTTGTGCTTTATAAAATTAAAGTAGATTACGAACAACGAATTATTTTTTGTGCAATAACGTTAAGAAATCTTATTTATTTGAAACAAAATGTGCTTATTTCTAGTTTCCATTATATAAAAAACATAAATTTGTTTCTGTGATTTAATTCCTGTGAAGCGGTTCAACTTTATTTCAAATAGAATACATAAAAAAGCACAAAAAATTGACTTCCCTGGTGGATTTGATTTTTACGATGGGATTTTTGTATGAATTTGTACCGATTCATTCATTTTTGATAACATCTGAGTGGTCTGCGAAAATCGTGGATGTTATTTTGTACTGAAAACCTAGTAAACTACTCGAGAAAATTCAATAATTAGAGCCATTGTGAAGAAGTAAATGTGCATGGATTAGGATATTATATTTCATTTATTTTATTTATTAGGAATAATAATATTTTTATTATTGCATCGATATATGTACATAGGTATAAGAGAGAGAAGAAGCTTAAAGAGCCATAATATTTTTACATAAAGTGGTTTGTGATAGAAAATAAGATCATATCATCTTCTATCCTTACAATAATTGCAAGAATATATAATCATTAGAAATGCTAACCTGAAGTATCTATTTCACACAGTCTATGACTATGTTTGACTATTTTACTTGAAATCTCGTTTAGTTTTACTGTAATTAAAATTTAAAAACTTTTTCGTGAACATATTAGAATTTAGAATAAAATCTGTAACTATTTTGAAACCAATCAAAACAATGTGAACAAAAATATTGGTAAAATTAAATGGAGATAACCAATGTAACAATTAGAATATAGAAATTTGGAGCACGGTGTCATATGACACAGTGTCCGATCTGCCTCTATTTTGCAATAATAATGCCATAAAGTTAACATATCTATACACTAAACTAACAAGAATTTTGAAATTTTACAGATGCATTGAAGAGCACAAACAGAGCAAAAAGATCTTGATACATTTCATTATATCTCTTACGGTTTAACTTTTATAAACCTTTAAAAATCCATGATCCATTTTCTAAAATTTTCTCAGATTTTAAAAAATTGATAAAAGTTAAACCGTAAGAGACTAAACAAAATGTATTAAAACTTCACTAATTCAATTGTATTAAAACTTTGCTGAAACAGTTAGCAGAATGTTAAGCAACATTCAAACAATTAGCAAAATTAAAACTCTATTTCTGTCCTTCAATCAATCTGTAAAATTACAGAATCTTCTCATTCTTAGTTTAGCATATAGGTGTCTATATCAATTTTAAGGTATTATTATTGCAAAATGAAGACAGATTGAATACCATGTTAAATAGGATGTTTAGTGATCCATTTTAATGTCCTACCATTCCTCAAAATATCTATATTTGTTACACCTTATATGTAGGTATCTATATTAAAAATCTAACAGTACTTACTTATTATTTAAAAACTTCATTTCGTATTATACGACGTTTGTCCAAGCTATTTTATTTTCAAGCTTAACAAACTTTACAAAAAAGTTTGATTTAAGGCAATACAACACGAATCGGTAGCGTTCAATGTTCGTGAAAAAAATCTACTATTTTTGATGCTTCAAGCGTTGAATCGTGTTACGTCGACCAGTATTTGTGTTAATCTTTATTTAAAAAACGTAACGCATCCCTGGGAAAATCCATCGTTAGTATGTTAATGGCATCGATAGGAGCAGGAGCCCACGCGTTGGAATACCTGTTACGCAGTGGTGCGCGCGTCTCGTGGGCTGATCTTTTTCGCAATTACGCAAAACTTCTTCGGCCGACGACCCCTACAATAGTAATACCCATCGAATACATTACATCTCGCAGCTCACGTCATCCTCGATGCCACGAGTTTTCATGGGCATTTAGCTCTCACGCCTCGGAGAACTGATTGTTCAGGAGTCTTACTTTATTATTAAATATAAAAACTGTCGTATCGAGTTATCAAAATAGCCCTGTTTATCTGCTCCGAGAACGAGCGAAATTGACTTTTTGCAAGGATATTTTGGGATACACACAGGGATATTGGCTTGTAATAGTGTTTGAAATTTGCTATTTGGATTGAATTTCGTGATGCTAGAATTATATAGAATTGATCGTAAACTTTTTGTAGTCCTTGAATTTAGTGTGAGAGCTTATATGGGTGATTTTAGATTTTAGATTTGCTATTTGTATTGAAATTTATGGCGTTAGTATTTTATAGCATTCTTTTAGTAAGATGATAAACGCATACGAGATATTAGTATTGTTCAAATTATTGTATGTATGTGTATCTAATATACACGGGTGTGTACTGAGTGTTCGATAATAGATGTCAGAAATTTGAAGGGCTGGTTCTACATGTCAAAATAGCAGCCAAATCAAGGATGATGAAATTGTGCTTCAGATTTTGTTTTGGATTCACATGTCTGACTTAGGACCTATTCTACTGCTGGTGTGCATTAACCAGCTCAGACACAGTAATCAGAATAAGTCCCAAGTAAGGCACAGGTTAGCCAGCAGAATAAGTCCCAAGTCAGGCACAGTGTAGTCAGTAGAAGAGGTACCAAGACAGGCACAGCAATGTCAATAGAATAAATCCCAAGTCAGGCACAGTTAGCAAAATATGTCCGCAGTCAAACATATGTCAAGCAAATTTTAGAGGTTTCTGTGACAATTAGTTTTATTTTCGTTTTATTTTAACACGTAGAAACACTCTTAAAAATTTCTGTCATTCATCGAAAATCCTATTATATAGACTGTTCGCGATAATTTGTAGTAGCGTTTTTTTTCGTAAACGCTAAACATTAGAAAAAAATGGAAGCAGAGAAAGTTGTAGTATATTTTCCTGGCAATGTGATAACGTACCTTCATTTTCTGTATTTTCAATATTCTTCGGGAAACGAAGTTGAACTTTTTTAAAAAAGCATCAATAAGTATGTCTTACATCCAAATAAAGAAAAAGGTTCAAGTAAAGCCTTCTAATTTCCATTTATTTGCTTGGAGTATCACTTTTATCACTAGACTGCGGATTTTTATGCATTTACAGAAAATTTAACGCGCGAAAATGTACGAAATGCAAACTATATACAAAAATAATATAAAACATCGAAAACAAAGTAGATATTACGATATTTAAAAAATGAAACAAGGTTTTACGAAAATTCTATTTTTTAAAATACATCTTTAAAAGTTTGATTTTGTATAAAAATCCACAATTCCGCTATTTATCATTATTCTTAATTTGAAATAATAGATTCTTATTTAATTTTGCAAATATAAATCTTCTTTTCATTCCTTTAAAAGATTTTATATTTTCGTCTCGTAAAAGTTTCATCGCGAGGGTGTGATATATCCAATAACGCTTACGTTTCTACTAACACACTATTTTGTACTTCGTATTCGCTCGCATAGAAATATCCCCTTTAAGGATGCAGCGCGATAAAATAGCGTATAACTAAAAAACTAAACGTTTTCATGCACATATTGACATGAATGCCTTTCATTGTTTTTGTGTCTCACATGAGTTTACCTTGTTATTTTGATGTCTGCAATCTAGCCTGTAAAAATGCTCCAGATTCTTGTTAACGCCTTGTATTTGCAGATTTCAGTGGCTGTTGAAGTTGAAAAGAAGATAATCAGAACACACTTGCAGTTTAGAAAGAAAAATCAGATGATAAAACAAAAGTATCCTAATTTACAACTGATTAATATTATCCCATCGAATATCAGTTCTTGTTATTGTGGACCTTAAGTACGTACTTTTTTCTCTTCTTATTTTTTATTTAATATTATAAAACAGAAGTTTATTTCACTTTAATAATTTTTGAAACATGAAATTTCATTATTTTCGATATTTAGACCTTTCTTTATTGTAAACTTGTAATTTGTCTAAACGTCCATGTATTCATATTATAAGTATGAGGCATTCGACTTCAGGGAAAATGTGAGGAATAATTTTAAACGTCAAAATAAGATAAAAGTCATGAATAACGAAATTGCATTGGAGCCTTTGTTTATTAATTAACCATAAAAACGATGTGGGCGTAGGTGTTTAAAGAAAGCAGTAGTTGTCATAACCACTGACGTAAGAAGGCACTTGTCCCACGCAACTGCGATGGAATTCTGCAGCACTCGACCTGGACAGTAGCTATGACAATCACTGCTCTAGATCCTTACCACGATCTCCACGCTGTCAATTTGTCAAGATATTTTTTGAATTTGAGGTGAATTTTACCAATTTTTCAATCCTTATAATCGATAACAGACTAAAGACTCAACTTTAAATATATTATTCCTGATCCTCATCAGATATTTAGGTCTAGATTTATCTCTTAAGCTTCCCCTCACTTGTAGCCAAATAGCTTTTACGAATTTCATTCAAACTTTTTTAATTCATAAAATTAGATCCACAAGATAAATATTTTACTGCCTACAAATATATTATAGCTACATTTTCTCTAGATGAGAATTGAAATGATAAGAACTATTTAGCTTAACCTTTTACCCTTGCATATTTTCTTTGCTAAAAACATTTCTCTCAATAATTTTAATGAACTACTTTCCCTTTAGAGTCATAATAAGTTAATTATACGTTATGATTTCTCTTTCGTATGAAAAACGCAGTCAAATATGCACGAGATCTGGACTCGAATGATTTCTGACCTGATTTCAATGTATGCACGAGATTAAATTCTGGGCACGTTCAGAGGAAAGATTCTGGAGAAGTTTCAAACATATACTTTACAAAGATAGACTGTTCCTTAAAAATTGTTCTCAGCTGATTTGATTACACAGATCGATGAAGCCTCGTCCAAGTCACCGATGAATATCTGCTGAATTTGTTCGTACTGTCATGCCATGTCCCTCATATAGAGATATGAAGATCAATCGAGAGCTCTAATTAAAATTCCAATTAAAATTCCGCGAAGTTGTCCATGCTAACTTGAGCGCATCGTGTTGAGATTAACGCTGGTCCAACATAATTCAGCATCCTGTTTTTTATTTATTTGTTCAAATTGATGCTTTGAATGTTAATGTATGTAAGGCACATATACGAAATGTAACCCTTGATAATAATGATTTTTGAACAATTTTAAAATAAAAAACAATTTCCTTTTAGAAAAGTTTGGTAAGATAATTTGGGAGATAAATTAGAGAGGATGAATTATACAAAGTGAATTTGCAATAAAATAAACACTTTTGATTCTGCATATATGTACCTAAATCAGTTTGAAAATGTATCCAACCGACACTAAAGGGTTGATAAGGGTTGAAAAGAGTTTTCGCCATTTATTTGGGCTTTTTTAGAACAATATATAGTGTAAGCTATCTGTATGCAAGCTGCTTTTGTAAAATATCGATGGAATTGCGTGACATTTTCTGTCACTGGCAATAGCAAAGAAGAAATTACCTCGTGTTGAAATCGAGCGAGGCAAATGATTGATCCCTTTTGTTACGCGGTTCTCCCGCTAAAGTTCCACGGAAGAGTGTAAATAAAGCACTTGCTGCGTGTGCGCGCGCTTCTATTCAACTATACTTCGACTGTTAATTAATTTGAGTTTAAATTTAGCAACACGTTTATTTCTGTCGAAAAAAGCTCGATAAATTTTATGTTGCTTTCTATTTTACTGTATTTGAATCTGTGAACGGTCATAAAAATAATCTAATAATCCAAATCACTGTGCAAATTAGTTTAAAATATAGTCTAGTCACTAATTACCATGAAGTTACGACTTAAAACACAAGTAAAAGGAATAAGTGACACATAGATTTAATTTTTTCAAATATTTATTTCAGTTGATCTATTACAGTATATTAATTATAACTTTTTGTTGTAACGTAATGAAATTTTTAACATGCTTACTTTTATGATGTAACGTGACTGTAAATTTTTTGGAATAGTTTTTAACATTTTAAGCGGCTACAAAGTTACAAATAGACATAGCCGTTCATATTTTGTGATCATTTTTAACTGATTTTCCTCAATATTCACTTTGTCGACAATTTAATTTTCAATTATTGGTACTTTGAAAGCTTTAAATAATGGATATAGTGTATTGAAAATAATTCAATTTTATCAAGAGTTTATCAAAAAGCTCGTTATTTATTGTACATTAATGTTAACATAAACATGAATTGAATTGATTAAAACTAATTGTGTTCGTGAATTTATTACTGTATATTTTTGCTCATAATAATGGTAATGAACTCATTTTTTTTCTAGTGTATTAAAACACTCATTGTAGTAAATAGAAAAACATTTTTATTATTATTATTATTATTATTATTATTATTAATCTCTTACGTAATTTCTTGCATAACAAGCAATAAAGTAAATAATGTTAAAATTTGTCATATAAGTGTGTATTTAAACAAAATTATGAATTTTAATACTTTACTGGATATCTATTTTTATTAATAACATGTTGTAAATGTTTGAGCATGTTGAAAATATTTTTTATCAAATAATCATGTGAAATAGTCTTCTATTCTTCTGTTAATCGTATTTTTAATTTTTCTTTTGATTCGCTTTGACTTTTACGAATATTTTAATCTAATGAATCTGGTGATTGTGAAAACAAATATTTTTTAATGATTTTTTATTTATGTTCAAGATCAGTGTCTTAGAAAAATTTAAAATTATAGGCTATATTCGTATTTATTGCATATTTCAATACATTTTCTTTTAAAGTAGATAAATAGTTGTTTGTAACTAATGTTCCATAATTAAAAATTAATTTAAATACTTTTGCTGTTGAAGTACATTTTTAAATTATCAGAGTCATGGTTCGTAATTGATCTGACATTCTGTGTTTGAAGTTCTTAATTAGGTTCACGTTATACCACTTTTCAAATTTATTAAATGCATAAATAAAATACATATGTCTTTGCACTAAGTATAATAAGTATTTTAATACAGTAAAAAACAATCACTTCATTAACATTATTATAAGCCAAAATACACATCAATAAACTCACAAACTGTTCAAATATCCTATCGTGCAAACTTTATATTTAATAATTCTCAAAGTGTAAATGCATTGCTCATAAAAGATAAACAAATGCACAGATACACAATAATATCTAAAATTTTATAGATATGTATGATATTTGTATGTATTAAATTATGTTTCTTATGGCCCTAGAAAATATGATAACTACAGAAACAAGTTGCACACTGTTTTCTAAACAATGTTCTACATCGTGATTTACGTTAACAAGGAAAAAGTTGGAATGCTTTTGATTTATGGGTACTACAGTCATAATGCAGTAATGACAGGACACCTGTACACTGAACGACTCCCTATTAGAAATCATACGATTATCTTTCCCTTTGGATGGGTGACATATTTTATTAAACTCGCTGATATCTTCTCGATGCTCGTAAAAAAGATCTTATGAGGCACTTTGGCTCATGAAAAAAACGAATGTTATCACCTGAAAAGATCTTCTGAATCATATCATCTAAGGTACAAAATTTTCATTGGTCTACTGATGACAATAATAGCGGTGGATAAATCATGTGGTTTATTCTGTATTAAATATTTATTGGTGAAGATAAAATCTATAATTTTGCTATTATTTTGTAACAACTGAACATAAAATCTAATGTTCTTACACCAAGTAAATTGAATTATTTTAGTATTGATATTTTAATTGGAATATTTATTATGTAATACTGATTCACACATATGTGAATATTATTGATGAAAATATTGGTTTATTTCTATTTTTCACATATTTTGTCCTAAGCATGAATAACAAAATAAATTTTGCAGTTGTAGTTTTGTTCTTCACTTTGTACTACCTCGAGATAGCTAGATATTGAAATAATGAATAGTTCAGGACACGAGATGCTGTGTTTTGCAGTTTCTTCAACAATCATTTTTCCACATGACAGTAACAAAGTACCTTTATTTACAATATTACAGTTTCCTTACTTTCTTTACGATTCCAGTAAAGCTGCTGCTACGCACAGTTTTTCCAGTTGTGAAGCGTGGAATTTTTCTTTCAGCATTTTTCGTCAATTGCACAATAACTTTCACTTATTCTCTTAGCGTTTTTTCCTGATTTATTTTAGTCTCTTCATCTTGAAACTTCCAACTATAGAGTATTCCCTCGTTATAAGTTCGCTGCTGTATTCACTTTGCTTTCAAATTATTTTGTGCAAACGAGTTTTACTTGTGTGCACTACTCGTCGCAGTTTTGTCAGGACAAAATGAATTATCAATGAATTATAAATTCATCAGTGAGCTATAAACGCACGGCGAGGAAACTCTGTAATATGTATAATTTCCTTATGACACTGAAACTGAAAGAACTTAATATAGAGTGGGTCACGAATTTGTTCGTGAATCATTATTAAATTTACATGTTCAAACTGAAAAGATATTTTGAGTTTTGAATAAAAATTAAGGAAATTGAACAAGAGGTGCACACGAAATTAGAAAATGAGACAGGTAACAGATAGAAATGCAGCATAATAGTTTTTATGATTAACCAAATTTTGAATAATCTACGAATCTGGGAGTCGCTATATGTTAAAAATTGAATATTCTTGCTATAATACATAGTATAATATATAATTTCTGATCACTTAAGGAAAAGAAACACGGTTTTTCTTACGTATTCATGAAAAATTAACCAAATCCTAAAATTTTTGTTCTTATTCATATAAATCTGTGTCATCTTCTATTTGTTATTAAAAAAAGTGCAGAAAGAATAATAATTAAATCATAACTTAGATTTTAAAGTAAAACGTATAAAGAGAGCAATAGCTGAACACTTAAATTATGTCTACCAACTATTAAATTTCATGTATAAATATCGAATTAGGTATACAATTATTTACTATTCACTAATTCTTTGGAACAAATTTTTATAAAAGTGCATTTCACATAGGGAGTTGAAGTACTATTAACGGTTATTGATCAACTAATTCTGTTATTAATTTCGTAATAAAAGTAGTTAGTAATTAATTGTTACAGCTTTTAAAGCTGAATTTACACTGATCGAAAAAAAGGAGTCTACGGTCAGTCAGAATATTTTTCCTAATTTTTAGAGTGATTTAGCAATTACAGAAAAAATAGAAAACATGAGTTGGGAATCTGTTATTGTCCATTAATGAACACCAGACTGCTAAAATTGCGCCAATGTTTAAATATCTAAGTTAAGAAACATTATTATTGACTACTGTGTTTTGCCATTTATTTACAAAACCATATTTGTAAAGAAATTATCATTAAAATTCTCATTAATTACAAATATGTTCATTTTCATTTTTGAGTGCATTCTTAGAGGAATTTTCACTTATAATATACTTTCAGTATTTAACTCGTTTTGATATATTATAGCACTAACATTGTACTATTGGTATAGTTATATACGTTTAAAAAATTCTTTTTAACTTTAAATAACTATTATTCTGCTGTTTTCTTTTGTAAGTATAATTCTTTGTCATGCTCCTTTACGCAATACAATCGAATCTCGGTAACTCGAACCTCAAAAGAAGCGCTAAATACTTTAAATTGTGTAAGTTTCGTCTTACCTATGTTTTCCAGGTTGAGAAGTTTATCAGACAAAAATTCGGCTTACAAAGGCTTTGAAGAAGACTAGTATTTTTCGAATTGTAGAAGTTTGCAGGACAAATTCGAGCTTTAAAGGTCTAGTGTATACCTATGCACATACCTACGTATACAATAGGTGTGAATAAAGGCAGTCACAGGAGGAACTTTAACCTTTTGCACTCGGTTGTCCCTTCTAAGAGGACAGAATGTATGGAAAATCGCGATCTTCAAGTGTAAAGGGTTAACTCTCAATTAGTATGATTTTAGAATTGTGACATACTATCACTATGTACTAAATCACTGTGATTATACTATAAAATTTATTTGTAGCTATATGTACATATACAGGGTGTTCCATAACATGTGGGACCCACTTTGGGAGTTAATTGTATGCCTAAAAGCAATGAAAAGAAGTCACATAAATACATGTTCTATCTGTCTTCGTTATAGTAGACTGCAATAGTTCGTAAACAAGATTTTTAATTGGACCTTTTTTCTTGATGGGAAATTAACAGACACAAAGTACGATAATTTTTTGAGCATGCGTTTATAGGAAATATTAGAGGATATTAGACTTCATATGTGGTTTATGCGTGATGGAGCTTCGTTGCATTTTAGCTGAGTAGCTAGACAATTTTTAAATCAATATTTCGCAAATAAATGGATTGGTTGTGGAGGTCCTACTGCATGACCTCTCAGATTTGAATCCATTAGATTTTCATTTGTGGGGACATTTAAAATCTATT
The DNA here is from genome assembly GCF_051401765.1 of Calliopsis andreniformis. NCBI lineage: Eukaryota > Metazoa > Arthropoda > Insecta > Hymenoptera > Andrenidae > Calliopsis > Calliopsis andreniformis. The sequence continues at coordinate 9,970,660 of NW_027480432.1, read as the reverse complement.
ATGTACGCAACATCGATTGAAAATGCTGCAATACTATGAAATAGAATGGAGCAAGGCTTCCAACAAACTCGAGAAACACCAGGAATGATATTGAGAGTAACCAGATCGATCACAAAGCGAGTGCAGACTTGTTTCCAAATGCAAGGTCATTTTGAGCATCTTTTGTAAAGGCAATTGAAACAGAAAATTCATTACATTTCATAAACGAAGACAGATAGGACAGGTGATTGTATGACCTTTTCTCATTGTTTTTAAGCATGCAATCAACTCCCGAAGTGAGCGCACGATGTATTGAAAATTCAGGACATTTCAGTTCAGTAATTTCTGTATGTATGGTGTTCATTATTCGTTTATATGTTTCCTATCAAATACTGAAAGTTGAATTAACATAAGTGACTTTATCATATCAGTTAACTCTTAACAGGATGCGTCATAGCAATTATATTAGGTCATCCCATAAGTATTGCTGTTTCCTGTTTCACGATTTAATTCACAGAATTAAGAATCTTTCGAAGAACATCAAAAATTAGTTGGTAGATAGATTTGACAGGGAGTTGTGACTAAAAATAACAGAACGCATTAATTTCTTTACAAATAAAATAATTTTCGGAAGCACTGTTTATGTGATGACCTAATACTATTTTACTATCATTCTTGTATATAGTTTCTACAATCACTTCACTTAGAACTATCACTTTTCTTAGACATAATAATAAACTGAAGAACTGTGAATTTCTTGTGCACTATTATTAATCATTTTGCATGAAGAACTATCACTTAGAACTATCACTTTTCTTAGACATAATAATAAACTGAAGAACTGTGAATTTCTTGTGCACTATTATTAATCATTTTGCATGAAGAACTATCACTTAGAACTATCACTTTTCTTAGACATAATAATAAACTGAAGAACTGTGAATTTCTTGTGCACTATTATTAATCATTTTGCATGAAGGAATTACACTAATTCTACCACATTATGTTATAATACTGACACCATACCAGTTAAGGGTCAAGATCTAAATTACATTTTACTTATACTCACAAAAAGTACTAAATGTGTAACATTGTGCAAATTAAATGCACAAAGTCTGCAGCATGTTAAGAACCGCCAGCTAAAGCTAACACGAACACCTCTTACTATCACCCTATATAAAATAATCATCGAAAATTGTCTTATACACCTTGAATAATGTACAATCGTCTCCCTCCACTTAGTACAGAGTCCTCCCCGGTGTCAGAGATGGAATCGATGGTCATACAGGATCGTCCAATAACCCGAGGACATCATCGAGGCAGCTGTATACCGTGGGTAGTTCGACAAACGAATCCGCTTGTTGATTACGCTTGATCAACCCGATCGAGATTGAGGGAACCAGAGCTGTGGCAAGAGGTAAGTGCTAAGATCGCAATTTCTGTTAACAAGATCGTTGAACGCGAGCGAACAAGCTGTCATTTAATCCAGTCTTGCGTCGGCAAAAAAAGAGGCAACGGGCAAAGGCAAAAACGGTCGTTCGTGCAAACAGGTGTGTAACACGCCTCCCCTGGTCTATGGTTGCCGCTAGGTCTACGTATATATGCAGTTACTTGAAACGCACATCTTTCTGGTTATTGTTATCGTACAATCTCACGCCAGTGAGTATTAAATCCGTGGAAAAGTTCCTATCGTTTTTCTAGCTCATGATTTACGGCGTCATAACAGGAACAAGTAATGAGATTAATCAACTGTGTTTAGGTCTGAAGGAAAGTTCTGTTGTTTTTTTTTCATTCGCTGCTTAGGGCTTGGAGGAACGAAAGATATAGACAGCAGTTGCAATTTTTTCTGAGGAGAATTTGTGCAAAACTTAGATAACGGTTTGTTGACAATTTCAGCCTTGTTTATAATAATGAAAACAAGGTGAGTATCAAGAAGCTGTCACATGATAATACTATACAAGTTTAATTTGAATAAAGTTGGTAGGACTGATCTTGTATAAATTATCTTAGAATAAGAAACAAGGAAATATTCTCTGTATATCTTTCTTTCCTCTAAAACTTAGGGTGTTGCAAAGAAAATGAATAATGGGATTAATTTATTTAATGCTGAACTGAACAACAGAGACTAGGTCTTAGGAGATTAGGTCTGTGTGGCTGGTTTGGTTTCTGCATTTGCTTAAAACTGCATTTCTGTAATTGAAGATCTGGGAAACATGTAGTCTTCTTGGAGCTATGAATCTTTTTATCGTTTAAAAATTCTGCAGTGACTGAAATGCATAGATAGTTTAATATGGCGTCAAAACGTGGAGAGTATGATGGATGGTTAATTATTTCTTTATCTGAGTTATATTTAAGTAGTGTTTAAAATGCAGTACACTATTTGAAATGGAAAGTAAAAATATTTATACAGGATATTTCTTCCAGTGAATTGTGATAGTTAACGTTAAATATGTATGTTTTATAATTTAATTATTTAAAATATTTCTTTGATTAGACAGACATTAAAATATCGTATTTTATTCTTACAAATTTTGACTCGTCATATTTATTTGATTTTCTTTTTAAGCCATGGACTTCGTAGAAATTAATTATTTGAACATTATTAACTATTGTACATACATATATGTGTCATAAGATATTTGTGACACACAGTATTAGGTCTTAAAGAAAGTACGTAATATAAAACAGCGTATAACAAAAAAAACTAAGTGTTTTCGGACATATGTGCAAATGAACTTTTTTCATTGTTTTCATGTCTAGAATATACCCTCCAAAAATGTCCCACACGTTTAGAAACACCCTGTGTATGGTAAATTACTACTATCTCAAAATGTGTCTCAGATGCAACACAGTACATACATCATTCTACCTGTGAACTAGAACAATTAATATTAAAACAACAAATCTCCTCAATAAAGAATAGAAAAAAAATCCTACGGTGTCCCATTTAGCCATTACAAAAGACATTGCTCGTCAATAATTTCACGATATTTCCTAACCCAATATCGTTCAATAATGGCCTAAGTGCAGCCGTATTCCACCTACTGAAACGTCCGAGCGAAATCGTTATTTTCCATTTTCTTAATTGCTAAACAGCCATTATCGTTGGCCTTTAACGCGAAGTGTAGCCTCGTTTCCGCGAGGAATTGAGACCCCTTTCCCAGTTTCCCGAGGAAATTCTTCTCTTATCAAGATTCATTCAACAATACGGTCGCAGACACGGAACGCGCAAGAGTCGCGATCCCGTCGGTTCAGTCGAACAGTTACTCCACTGCGGGAATTAGTTGACAGAACCTGGGTCCGTGACGTTAAGAGCACTATTAGCAGTGACGGCCAGGAATAGTGCTGCCGCAACGTCCAAAGTCGCACCTCGATGACGAGCTTTAATTGCTTTAGGATGGAATTTCTCGATGGAGCCAATGGCAAAGGTCCAACCGACGCAACGGTATTAAGCAGATTTTATCGCCCTTTCAGTGGATTAATGCCGAATTAGCGTGACAGTCGGACACCAGATGCGTGAAGTAGACGCCCTATGATCTGTTTTCTTCCTTCGACCTAGTGAAGCAACTTGGCGACTGGGGAAACGGAAATAGCTTTTACTTTATAAAAGTCCCTTTGCTTATTAATCGGAAATAGAGTGTTCGCTCGTTAGGAGGAGTAATTAGCCCATGTTCCGCAAGTGTGGGTCATTTCTGTTTGGGCTAGTTCCAAGGGTATGGACACCTATCTTGGAAATTTATAATTGGTAACTATTTGTTTCTTCTAATTTAAAAACAATTCTTATTATAATCTTCATATAGAACGTTTAAAGAGTCTTTTTCTGATTTTTCCCCTTAGTTTTACTCGTTGCAGAATGAGTTGAAACTAAATGACCCACCTTCGTTTATAAATAAGACGGCTTAAGAATGTAAGAGACGTTTTCCAGTCTTAATTTTAATTCATGTGTCAGTAGCACATGTTTGCCCTTTTGAAAAAGAAATAGAAAGAAAATGGGATTGAAAATAGAAAAAGTAATGAGGGTGGTAATAAGGTTCTAGGAAAATACGACATCTTAATATAGATTTATTTAACGCTTTAGATAGGTAGGTAGATTTATTTAACGCTTTGATTATTGCTGTTACGTATTCGTGATTTCAGTTTTTAGACGTAATAACACAGGTCTCTGAATTCACAGCCTGTATTTATTTTGATTTAGATTTGGCATTAAGGTAGAAACATAGTGATAATGCGTCAGGTTAAATCACAAAGCATCTATTAATCACCTATCACCTTGCAAATGATAATACGTGATATTATGGTTAGGGGGCATATTTGTTTCACGTTAAAATAATAGCATATATTTAACAATGCAGCACTGCAGGCGTGGTTCTTCCGATTGGAAGGAAAATATAAAAAATTTTTCAGCATTTCTGTTCTGGGAATAAAATATGTAGATCAACTTCGGTACATTAAATTAATATGAACAAATAATATTTGGCACAATGTTGCAATTTAGTAATAAAATTACAGGGCCAATGAATACAAAAAAGATATGTTATTTATTGCAACTTTTGATTTCGCGCAATTCTATGATATATCGAATAAAATTATGTGGTTTTTTATGCGTTCTAGAAGTAATTCTTTCATTTCTGAGCTTACGTGAAAATAAAATTTTGGATAACGTAGAATTATGATGAATTTGTATGTCTAATGTTAATATTTTAATACTTACATAAAATACTATATAAATTTCAAAAATTTTAGATTCAAAATTGATTAGATACTTTTGCATCAGAGTAAAGTGATCAATAGGTAAAGATAGTATAGCAAGGTAACACTTTGCTATTTAAATGCACAATTTAAACAAGGATTTTATCTTACTAAAGAAGAGAACTCCTCAAGTGTAATGTTTACTTTTTAACGAATCTTTGCTAGTTTCTAGAATTCGTTAAACCGAATAGGCCAATATCCACTTTTTAGAACTATTAGGTCAATAGTTTATAAAATATCAACAATTAAAATTTTACTCTGTGACTTAACAGATTGGAAGATTTAAAAATTTGAAAAACAGTTACAATTCAAACATTTGTTATTTTTGATTCAGTAATAATTATCATTATATACTAAAACGTAATAAAATACAGTTGTAAAAGTTAAATACACAGCACACTTTGCAGTTCAAATTACATTTCCCTGTTATTAATTAAACAGTCATGTTCCAATTATTAAATTGTAAATTTGTTTTTGTTCTTAAGTTATCTGGTTCATTGTGAATCCAACAATTAATTGTTTCAATGGACACGATTGCTGCACGTAAAAAGGAAATATTGACGTCGTACGTTATGGTTATTTAACATATTCACGTAATGTTAGTCCTTCGGGTCCATAATATTTTTTGAAAAATTGCATAAAATAATTTAAAAACATTAATAATATTGTATACAGCAATTTGTCCTGTTGAAAGTTATGCATGGAAATAATGAAAAAAGATCTAACCAGTGAGTCAAAAGTAATTACAATATTTCACTATCAGTTTTTCCTTTAAATCATGTAAAATAGTCTGCATTTTCAGGTGTGATAGTTAACATATCTCTTTTATTTTCTTCTTTTTGAGATTCATTTGTAATCAGTGACCACGGTCGAAAATACTGCATAGATTGAATTCCATGTACTTACTATGACATAATTCGTCCATTACTACGTACCATTGTTCAGTTCACAAAGAAAGAAAGCATTGAATATCCCACTTTTTTATTTTTAAGCTTATTCAAAGTGGCATAAGATTATAATCATTTCTACTTGAAAATGTGCTACAAAATATGTACTTTCTTTATTAATCCATTTATTAGGCAGGTTATTATCACAATTATTACCAATTTTAATACATTAAATGCCAGGCTAAACCTATACAAAAATTTTATCAAATTTTACTTTTTCCATGTGAAAATACATTTCATTAAAAGTTCTGGTTAACTTGACTGATGTAAATTAATATTATTTATAATTATGCAAGTAAATGGTCCACAACATGGCAGCCAAAGTATCAATAATGGAATAGGGCCTAAGTAAAAATGTTATATCTACATAACAAAGTAAAGTAGATCCATTGAGCTTTTTGTATTAAGTTTGTGAGCGCTGCAACTTTTTATTGGTGTATAGTTTTGGTAAATAAAAACTATGTTACAAGGTGTTTATTGGTACACGAAAGAAGCAAAAATTCAAATAAAACCCAAAGTAATAGCAGAACTTTTTATTATTTATTAAATATTAGATATTTGTGTCATTCAGTGATACAAATTTTCAAAATTGTTGCTTTCATTTATTAGACAAAATTCCATTCTTCATGTAAGTGACTCAAAAGCGCTTTTTATAAAAGGTCATTTTATTCCTTTTAAACTGCTACTTATTGCTTCTTGCAAGTTTTCCTTTGTTTCTCTACTTTTTTGTAATCATTATCCTTTAAATAACCCCAAAGAAAAAAGTCACAAAGGTTTAAATAAATTAACTACTTCTTCGTCTGCAAATTTAAAACAACCTAAACTGATTAGCCTCTGACTCTGGCCATGTACTTTATGGATACCTTTGAATACATGTTTAGTACGTTGAGGGGTTGCACCATCTCGCAACCACCTTTCTTCTTCACTATGTGAAGAATAAAAGTTATTTCCTTCTTAATTAATGCTCTGTAAAATTAAAAATATAGAGGGTGATTTAATAAGAACTATTATTTCAGTATCCAGTATTTATTGTTATTGTATTTCAGGTGACTCGTTAGACGAATGAAATTCGACGTTCTTATATTTTATATGTATTTTCTGAGATATCAAGACGACTTTAAGTTTTTTCAAAGTATATTTCTTACACAACTTTGCGTTATATCCAACAAAAAGGCAAATTTGATGACCTAGAATTGACACTGGACCACAAAATCAGACTAAATATTGAGTATAACTGTATTAGTTATTTTTATTCTTTTTATAATCAGTAATTTGAAATAACAGTTCTTATTGATTCACTCTATACAGGACGAGTCCATAGCTATATCGCTTGAATTTTCTTTAAATCATTTGTTGCATGAAAAAATGTTTCAAACGAAAGTTGTTTGGCGTCAAGAGTATACTCTTTTTCAATATACTTCTCTCGATACCAAACAACTTTCGTTTGAAACATTTTCTCATGGATCAAATAGTTTACAAGAGCATTTAGGCGATATAATTGCAAAACTCAACCTTTATATATGAACATATCTTGTTTCTGTGAATCGTGTACTTTTTCAAGAACCTGGAATTTTGGCACATCGTTAAAATTAGTCATACATTAACTTTAATGGTTCTAGTGTTAACAATGAGGAGGTATCTTTACACAAACAGATAGACGCTAATAGGGATAATCAGTGGAAGACGAATGGTTGATACATGGATTTACTTGTGGTCCACGTTAAGCAGAGGAGCTCAAGTCTCCGAGAATGCTCGTGTTTAATGAGTAATGGTTTATGTACACGCTCGGTAATTCATCGCGAGTCTTGTTCGTTCGCTCCATTACGCAACGTGTAAGTAGATTACGCATAATTCCAAACTGTATGGAGAATTTCATCAGATGGGTTTGCTTCTGTAAATAATGAAAACGCAGATTGTAAACTTTTAGAAACTCGTAGGAGGATAAGGACATTGGGACAATTTCGTATGTTTGATTTGTCTTTTTACTTGTGCAACATTTTCTTACTTAGGATCGTCATTATGGTGACTGTAACACAAAACTCATTGATAATGAGCTTATAGCGAAATTTATATACATATATATTTTTGGCTTCTATTCAATCTCGTCGAGAGTATACATGAAGAAATGTCTCTACATATGTACATATTTATAAAATTTAGTGAAAATAGTAACGAGTCTATAACGAGAAAAGACTATTTCAAGGAATTATTTAAAATAAATAAGTTGTATTTTCACACGCTTGCACACACTCATATCTTTTGAAAATTAAAAATAAATGAAAATTAGCTTTTTGTATATCAGTCGACCTCATAACTGTGTGTCTCGTTGTACACTTGTTCTCATATATCTATGTATAATATAAGAACATAGTATCCAAACTTTATATAATATTTGCTAGCCTGCCAAGTTATTGTTTACGGAAACAAAATGGCAAAATTGTTCGAAAATTAATTTTACTTCGATATTGTTTACATAAATTAGCGATGTGACGCAATTTAAAACGATGCAATTCACAGATGTGATTCATGAGCCATCGATCCTGGTAGTAGGTGTTAGCACTTGTGATTAACTTCATTACCGAAAGTTTAATTCCGGGGCAGATGCTCTATTTTCATAATAAACGCCACCTGTTAATGCATGCAGCATGCAAATAGTCAAATTATGGACTCATCATACGTAACGTGATTCTGAAACTGTGTGAAATTGAAATTAGATATATTTAGTTGTTATCAAAATTGTCATTGGTAAACATGGGTATAATTGAAAAACTTAATTTGCTTAAGGGGTTTGCAAACTTTTGTATCTTTATGGGATGATAAATTTACATACATTTTGAGAATCGTTATATTTCATTTAGGCATATCTTTTTTTTTAAATTAATTTGGAAAAAAAAATTAAATCAGTTTATAATCATTTTTTATACTATGTTATAAGTATTTGAGAAATTTAATAGAAATAACTATATGCGTATATCTATATTTTCTTATTATTCTGTATAATCATATGTCTAAATAATGTTTTGTATTATTTATTATTATATTTGTGGTGGTCTTCAAAAGGGTCAACTTAAATATTTACACGTTTGCCTAAATAACATTAGAAATGTCACAATAATATTGTTTGTTTTGTTATTCTTAATCATAAAATTTTACAAAGTTAGACATTAACTATTTTTATATGAAGACAGAAAGACAAATAGTAACATCGAATATACTCTTTAAATTCAAGTAGTCAATATTGACGTGGGTCTTTTATCAACTCATTTACTTAATTATAATACATGAATAATTATTGCTTATAGAAATATGAACCATATATTTAACTTACAATTAAATTAAGAAATGATTCATTTTTCTGTAAATCTATAGCAAATTTTATATATAAACAATTTTACAATTCAGCCGATGAGCAGCAGTGCTTAAAGACTTATAAATAGAATTCAGAATACTGTATACATTGTGTCAGTGGTAGTGAATAAATTATCATAAACAAATGATCTGAGCTGCAGTTAAAATGAATTAAACTACGTCATAGTTTTCTCTGATATCACGTTATATTTATAACAAATACGTTTAAGAGTAATCGTACTAAAAAACGCGCCTGAACAAATTAACGAGTCGTTGTTCTTGTCGTTAAATGGAGTGGTTGTTCATTAGATATCGTCAGTGCTTTTTCGGAAGTTCGTTAGTATTAAATTATTCTACAAATAATAATGGAAAAATAGGAGTATGAGATAAAAAACTAGAATGTGCGTGTGAAACAGAAAAAACAAGAATGCTGAAGAAAAATAAACATAAGTGAGATTCGACTCTGATTTTTTAGTAACATTCAGTACATGGTTATAATTGAATATTAAAAACAAAAGCACAAAGAAATCTTATACTGTATGTTATTAAACGCGTGTCAGTTTTGACGACAAAATATTTACTTTTTACGTGGATATTTTAATTTTCAATTACGTTAGAGTGGATTAACTGCAATCTTTTGTATAACGAAAGTATTTCATAAGAAAAATTATAATATGAAAGAAATGTAATACTATTTTGTTCGGTAAGTAGGTTATACTAATTCAAGTTGTTAACAATATTAATATTTGAAGACAAGATGGAGACGAATGGACTGTTTTCTAATCAAAATTCAATATTATTCAGTTATTATCTACAACTAAAATACTTAATTGTCATATTAATCTAATTAGATATTTAGTAACTAGACAATTATTATTATACTTCATTTATTATTTGATTTCTAGATAAACAATCGAATTTTTATTGCATTTTTAGGTCAGCATTTCTTGATGGAATTTCTAACATTTTGATTATAGTAGTGTATTAAAAGTAATAGGTTATTTCTATTTAAAATTTGAAATTATGTACTTTGTATATTGCAATCATTGGGAATAAATATTTTTTAAATGTCTTATTTACAAACAACATGGGAATTACTTCGTTTACGATACAATTTTTAATTTAATAATTTATTCGTTTAATTACAACTTATCTTGTACTAAAAATCTTCTAAAAACTCTTACTATAAGTATACAAATTCATAAAATGAAAATTACTGTAACTTACACTGTACTTAACTAAAAAATGTTTAAGCAAAATTTTGAATCAGAAACAAGTAACTATTAACAAAAAAAGAAAATACAAGTCAAAATTTCAACACAGATAGGCAAATCCACTCACACCTATCATATTAACAATTCAATCAAATACAAAACATTAAATACTTTATCATCTCTAGTCACAAAATGTTTGCAGGCTTTTAGAAATTTAATTTTCAACCGAATAGCATCAACATATACAATTCCTTCAGAGCGTCCACATAAAACAAAAGCTCACCAACATTTAATAAATTCATTTCAATAATCCACACCGAATACAACCCAACGAACACTTCACCGTATTCGGTTGAAACGTGTTTGGAAAATCTTCAAACAGAAAGTACCGCATAAAGGCAACAACTCGAGCCAACCCAATCCCCTCGAAGCGAACAAAATTTATTAAAAGGGAGACTCTCGATATAAAACTCGAAATATAACAATATTCCTCGAACCTCTGTCTTCCTAATCCACACCCAAATGCAAAACGATGAATATTCCATTAATATACCGTGCTTAACTACAAAACGGCCGTTAAACTTTTCAGACCGAGGCCCCCTGGCAGACGGCGCAGACTTAATTATTATTTCTCGCTTCTTAATCCCCCGAAACTGTGACCCGATTCACCCAGACGAGGATCCAGGAGTCTCAGGGCGGCCGAGTGGAACAATGATCGAAGGGCGAGATCGGTTCGTAGGGCCAGGAGCAGGCCTCACCACGGGAAGCGGTGTCGAGCGGAGTCGAGGCGAGTTGGCCGGCTATAAAAGCCCTCTCGCACCGAGCCGTCGACGTCACACGTCGTTAGTACTCTGCACGGTGAGGAACTCCGGCGTACCACCTGTTATCCCAGGACGAAGCCGCTCGGTTATCCATCGGCCAACGAAAATCAGAATCGAGCGAATCCCCAACAGCGGAGCGTGTCTGAGCCAGGCGGGTGCAGGACAGGAAGTTGCCTCGTCAGGATCCCACGTCGATAAGCTGTCAGGTTGCTTCGAGGCCCCTCGTAGCTGCATCTCGACCCAGCAGCTTAATCTTTCGAGTTATTTACCGGCGTGATTGGAAAGGAAGATTGTTACCTGTGACGAAGACTCTGTTCTGAAGGGATAGCCCGACAGGCGCTTGGTGTCTTGCAAAGTAAGTGGTTATCGTTACTCGTTCAATATTCGGGACACGGTTTGACGTTCGTGATCCTAGTTTCGATAGTTCGATACGTGTGTCTTTATTATTTTTTTTTTTTAGTTAGGCTGTTGTTATGTAATTAGTGTGGACACTGTGCGCGTCTGTCCGACAAGAAGATAGCGATGCGCGCGTTTTATGATTAGTGTAATTTTAGCAGCCGGCTCCATTAATAGCGGGGTTAGGGTAACAGCCCAGTGATCTCAATTTTACCTTTAATTTTCACTTGTTGGATCACTCGGCCGCTTCGTTAACGTCGGGCGGTCTTAATATTTCAATTTCTGGTTCGCGTGTCGGTCGCGTTTTCAACGAGGAAGATAAGGAATATTTGTGATTAATAGACGATGAGGCTCTGAGAAAAACGGAGTCTATAAATATTGAGATGTAATCCTTCGTAATGACAAGGGCTTAGCGAAGAATGCCAGTCGATCGCGCGGCTCGAGGAGCTTCGTATTGACGTTTCTAACGTTAATAATCCTCGTGTTTATTTCGATAACGAAAGGTTCGAGGAAGGGGAAGATGCATCTTTTTTTTTAGAATTTTTCCTAGAATTAACATTATTTTTGTCACTTGGGGGCTTGTTGTTGATCCCAGTCTGGATTCCAAGCTGACTCACGATGCCATTTGCGTTCTGAATTCCTGGAAAGCAGTGAACCGTGCGTAACTGAAATTCTTCAATTCTCCATTCTATGATCTGGCCCCAGCGCGTTTCACCCTCTTCTGTCCGCTAATTAACGTGAGAGGTTAATGATCAAGTGTGCCGAGTCTTCGCGTGATATTGCCTTGCGTGTCTGCGAGAAAGAAATCTTGTTGCAATGTGAAGGGCAAATCGAGGCATCTTAGGGTAGTCGAGTTACATAGACTCCTTTTCACTAAATTAAAAACCTGGATAGAACATTTAGGTACTTTTGTTTCATTAACGTACATTTTCCTTGTATATGTGATTACAGACGCTCGTAGATTATTGCTACTTGCACATTGTTTTCTGTTTCTTTTAAATTTTATTGCGAAAGGAAGAGGCAATTCCCAGTTTATCTGCTTTACGCAACCAGAGTTATCTTTCGTTCATTTTTTCGAATCCGACGAATTCCGAACAGTGGTATACACTCAGTTGCTGAGAAAGTCTCTACTCTAAGTGAATGTGAGCGGGATTGTTCTGAAAGATTCGTGACGCGTGTCATTAGTCAGCAATTATCGAAGATCCAGAATGATAATGTCAGAGATGCAACGTTCGTTTGATAATAGTTTATGATCGGAGCAGAGATGATTCAGCAGAGTAAATAGAGGAGGTATTGTGCAAACTTTGTCACAAATTACTGTGGTTTCTTCCTCTCTGCAATTGAACTGGGACCCCATGGGACTAAAGATCTGGGTAGCCTCTTATGGGAATATTGGATTCTTTCTGTATTGCATTGGGAAACTATATGTGTCCATGCGTTTGATTTCAAGCTTTCGTGGACGCGATCGGTCATTTCTTGTTGGCGATTTTAGTTCGTTGCCGTTCGTATTCAAATGTCAGTTCGAGATTCTATGATCGATGGGGCAAAGGTTGGAGAACCAAATAGGTGTATCAAACTTTTTGCTATAGTCTAGCTTCGAGAGAAAACAAATTCGATCATATCATGCTATAGGGTTTGATCTTTCAAACCATTGAATGGGATAAGTGACATATTTTCGAATATTTGTCAATTTTTTTTGTTGTTTTTTTGTCTTCGATAAAAAGTTATCATTGGATTTTTTGCATTTTCATATCTTTTGAAGATCCAAGAATTGAGAGTTGGTGACTGGAAAATTTTTATGTTTTATTTATTGTAAAAAATGTGTTTATTATGATTATTATTAATTTGCCTTTAAATTTCGAGACTGAGAAAATTTTTAACTACAAAACGCACTTCAATTTTGAATGAATCAGTCACTTATTATTTAATTAATGGTTTATTGTGTGTTATTTATAATGTTTGGTATGAATCATTTTTTTCATTTCACTACTTCTTATTCCAACATGATTTTATTTTCTACCTGCTATAATTTGGTCATAAATATTCTTAAAACAAGCCCATTTGTCAGATTTGGGTATTATTTGAATACGAAATCATCCTTTATTCATGAGCTTGAAGAAAATTTACTCAAATAAAGAATCACGTAAATTTTTAGTCAACTAAAAATTTACTTTAGTAATGTTCAATAATTTGATTAATATTTTAAAATAATAAGTAATTTTAGATTTCTTGACTGTTCCAATGTTTCAAATAGTTTCGAAGATAGAACTTCAGTTGAACAATAAAAAGAAACGTATTTTTAATAACCATGTTACAATTTTGTAATCATACAACATTTATTCAGTATCACTAAAATATAAGTTTTAAATAATAGTACAGTCTTTTACATCACGCAGCTATACATACATTTTCATTGTATAGGACGTTAGATAGAAATCAAATATAAAATATATTTTTATATTATATAAATATCGCGTCTTCTTATCAGCAACGAGCTTATAGCGTGTACAATGCACAAATTAAAGAATGCATTGATAACTTGTGTCTGTTTTGACTCAACTTTAATTGAAAGAATAACTGATAGAGTCGTTCTAAAATATAGTAAAAATAGTGATGAGCTTATAACGAGTACGTATTGTAATTTTCCATAAAGAAATCATTTACCATTCACTGTTTCAAAGTTGAGAAATTATCCAAAACAAGTAAATACTGCCATAGTTAACTTATTATTTGTACTCTTCACTTATTTTGGATAATTTCTTAACTATAACAGTGAATAACAAAGTTCCTCTTTTACGCCTTATAATATTCTTCTATATTATATCTTAAAGCATTCAATCACAAAACAAGTCATTTAACATTCCCTTCCTTACGAATTCTTTAATATCAATCTACTTGTAGATATCTACCCACTATAGCTTCGTTATAAGTTCCCTGTCATATACATCACATCTCAATCAATTCTCGTCCTTTTCACGTACTCTTCACATTTTTGATGGCACAAAAATTACCTATCAGCCAAGTTGACTCATCGTCAGAGAAATATCCCTCGCCACGATCTTGCCATCACCGAATAGCGAGCCTATATCGAGAAAGCACTGTAGCCCAGTATCGAAGCAACAAATGGTCGGCCAGAAAAGTGTCGTGTTTCCATGATGTCAAAGTGTCCAGCCCGTGCTGTCTCTGTTGATCATAAAAGCGAAGTTGGGGAGGGAAACGTTTAAGGATTTACAAGGATCACGTGTTCCCTCGCCTATGTCTCCCTCGTCGCTCGGGAAAATTTGTGCGTGTGACTCTACCAAGAAAATATACGTCTTACGAGGATAATAATATGCCTAACGAGAGAATTATTCCCTGCCCTCTCGACAATTCGCCAAATCTATAGAAGCTGCCATTAATAAACCGAGTTTATCCCTGTACGTAAAAAAGGGGAGCGTTTCATCCCTGTGGCCTCGTTACACGAGCTGTCGTGCGACGAGTGGCTCCGAACCAGAAGGAACGATACTTCGTGCAGGCAAAGTGTGGGAATGTGAAGTAAAATTTTTGGTACGAGCCTTATTACTGCGTGCAAGATGACAAGTGTGGGATGTATAGCAGTTTCGCGGATATAGAAGGTGAAATGACCTAGTTTCAAGTACAATAGTACAACTTTTCTTGGGTGGAACTGTGGTTGCGTGGGTGGTGGAAATGTGCATGTGAACGATTGGTGTCTTCCACTCAGGGGTGGAGATATTCAATCTCATTTGAGAAATATCCTCGATGGTTTTTAAGATTCTTGGTGTAGGGTTCATAGGAGAGTTTTCAGGCTTTGCTACAGAGGCATGTGATACATGTGATTGATTGGTGTCTTCCACTCAGAGGTGGAGATATTGATTCTTACTTGAGAAATATTCTCGATGGTTTTTAGGATTTTTGATATGGGATTCATAGGAGAGCTTTCATGTTTTGCTATAGAGGGGATGAGAAATGATAGAGTTTAGAAGAATGCTAAAAACTGAGGCATTGAACATGTTCCACTTGTTGCGTTTAATCCTTGAAATTTTTGGGAGTACACCTGATACATTGGATACATTACACCTGGTCTTCCTAACTTTGTCAGTAGTTGCTGCTTGCTACTATAATTAATCTTTATAGTTGATATTTATCATATGACGATAAAGTATAATATTGTTCTCAAAGGAAACGAAAACAGAACACAATTAGATCTCATTTTAAATGCTTCTTGTATGTCTTCGTAGGTATAAAAATAAATAGAAATTTTTAGTTACGTCTACAGTTAAAAGTACTGGGGCTTTCTACTTTCTAATGTTTTTATTAACTAATAAGATGTTTTGTTTATTCCCTTTAAATTGTTTTCAGAGTAAACAAAATGTTTAAAGACACCTTGCCCAATGACAGTGCTCAACTTATAGAAATTAATAAATAATAAATGGCTTAAAAACTGTACCCAGTTAATCATTAGAGGATTGCAGAGTTATACATATTTTATAAAAATATTCTGAAGCTATGGTCTTTCTCATTAAATTAAGTAGTATAAGTGGAAAGTAATAAATAACGTCAAATTTGAATTCTTTATTTGACTAAATAAAATGTCTGAAAATCTTATACAAGATCTCATAAAAATTTTAAATGAAAGGCCAAGAAATTATACACTATTTTTTAATTAATTCAGAATTGTCTGTTGAAACGAAAACTGTTTCAAACAAAAGACACTCAATGCTACAGATAATATTATACCAGGTTTTGAATAATAACGTTATTTTACTGAAAACCTGGAATATCATTTCTTATATTGTCATTATTGAATGGATTATTTTTATATATATATATATTTTTTTTCTTTTATTGTAGCTTAGCCAATTGTGTGCTTTTTGCTGCACTAATATATGTGAGCTTTATCATGCGAGAGCAGAAACTATTCAGCCCTCTGCTGTTTTAACCTTTTATCAAAATGAAAAGAGTTGTATCTGGCAAAGCTAGCAGTTTTTCTAATCATGGAAAGAAGTACAGAAAATGTCTGCCTTTCTTTATTATAATACAACAAATTAATATTTATATTGTTATTTATATTATTATCCACGTTACATAATACGAATACAGTATACATTGTTAGTGTATCTATAAATTAATACGTTTCCAAATTAAATTTTTCAATAAAATTTCAAGAATTGCATAATAAATACATTTGTCCATTCTAATACTTATAAATTTCACGTTAAAAGTTTATAATTATTCTTCGTCTACAATATTTACAAAACAAAAGTATTTCAGACGATGAATTTTAATATTTATATCATAATAAAATTACTATATTTGTAGTAGCTTTACTATTTTACAAATTTATATCATTTCGAACGACAAAATTGCTTGTTCTTAGAATCTTTCTGTATTGGGTACTTATTAGTAGAACTCAAAGAATTTTTAAATTCAATCTTCTGGAAAATTGAGACTCGTACAAGGAAATTACAGTCGGTTATATCAGAATTTTGTAGCTGAACTGTGCCATTACGTTTTACGGACATAAGTAAAAAACAAACATTACGTGTATGAACATGAAAAACTTAATTGAAAATGTAGCAAAGAGAAACAACAGTTATAATCGTATAATTTGTATTATAAAGTAAGAATAGATAAATGATATTTATTTGATCTATTTCTACGAATTTTCTATTTCAAAGTTAGACATTTAGTGTAGTTGAGTATATAAAATGTTAGATATTATTATTAATATCTCTACTATATTGATTGTACAAAATATTGAACTTATTATTCTGTTAATTGTGTTGCAACTGAAAAAAGTTGATTAATTTTTTGTGTATAGCTTTCCCTGTAATAGTAAGTAGATGTACTTCACAACCTGTAAAGCTAATTCGCAAATAACCTTCTGGTTATCTCTCTTTCAAAAGAAAACAACTCTTTTTAAGCAGATGTACAAACACCTGTTACTTATCCTGTGTTTAACACAATTTTTGCAAATCATTTTTTCGTAATTTTATTAATTCCTCTTTCTCTACATACGAATAGAATAAAAGGACGAGAAAACGATGAAATGCTTCATTTATCTTTGTTGGAATTGTTAGTGCATTTAGACTGAAATTGAAGAAAAATAATTATGTTTTAATAATTTCAAAGAAAATTATTCACTTTTCTTAGAAACATGATTTCAAAATATTTTGGGGGTCTTTAAGCAAAGGATCATTATAATTGTAATTATTAATTATTATTAACTGGAACAAATTATTTGGGCTGCTCATGTAACAATTAATACGACGAACTTTTACTACAATATTGAATATAATTACCCACTTGTACATATATTTATAATCTACATAATATTCTACATGATATTTAATCTACATAATATTTACAATACATAATATTCGTATATTATTAAAATATTGGATATTATCAAGATATACTAAACACGAGGAATAAACATTCAGTGCGAAATTTCTCATCAACGAAACAAGAAGCCTTATCAAATTGAATAAATATGTATAATTAAAAAGAAAAATTATATTAGTTTGCCCAACTTCAATAAACTCACCCCTAAAGAGATTAATCCTTCAAACTTGATATCTGTACGTGGTAACAGCCCAAAGTCTTATCTATACATCAAACTCCACATTTACATATTTTTTCTAGTGCATTTAACAGTGACCAATGTTAAGAAAATGTAGATTATATATAGATTCGAAATTTTTTAAATTTCGTGTGAGATTAATATGATATCTACATTGTATGTTTAACGTATATAGAAAAAAATATTAATAATGATTTGCTAACAGTAATATATAATAATAAGATAGCTAACAAAAATATGAATATGAAATATGAATTTATTTAAAGTTAAAACTGCTTGATATTATACACTGCTCTTCCTTCTTTTCGCATAACGGAAATTAGATTGGCCAGTGTTTCCTGTAATGTAGAAAAACGGATTTACGATATCCCTTTGGTTAAAATGAAGATCAAAAATAACAGTTTGAAGGAATTAATTATTTAAATTGCTATAATAATTGAATTCTAAATGTAACCTGTGAGAAATTATTTTCTTTAAATGTCCAATATATCACTTTCAAATCATTTTTTGTTTTAGTCAATTGCTACAAATATGACGCATTATGTGATGTGTATCTGTATAAGTACTTGAGCTACTTTCTCAAAATCCGTATTTGTGACGCAATTGAGAATAGAATCAGAAATTATTGGAACAATTATTTCATGAATCATTTATTCAAATGCAAAATAAAATGAAAGGTTACTTCAATTTATAATAAACTAATAAAGTAATTCAGAGAAAAATGATTTATTTGTTCAAATAAACTAACTATACTGATTTTAAACTAGTTTCTAGTTAAAATGATTCTTTAGCCTTTTTTATAGCACTTACAAGTTTAATTTAAAATGTAATATAGAAGAAGTTAAAGCTTGTAGGTAAATAAACTAACTATACTGATTTTAAACTAGTTTCTAGTTAAAATGATTCTTTAGGCTTTTTTATAGCACTTACAAGTTTAATTTAAAATGTAATATAGAGGAAGTTAAAGCTTGTAGGTTCTTTTATCTCGATCTATTGAGACTATTTAATATCTAGCTATTTTAATATTTTAACTCGTCAATTATGAGTAATCGAAGTAATCAATAATCAAAGATGAACAAACTAAGCTGCCATCATATATTTATACAAAAATATGGAAAACTAATTATGATACACTGTGGTTCATAACTATAAAACCTCTATAGAATTTTTAATTCTTGTATCTTAATATTTAGTTTTATAATAATTAAGGGTTTTAACAGTTTTCATACGCCATCATTTAACTCTTAAAGGGCTTCACATATCGTTGAATCTCGGAAGACATAAGACATTCCTTTTCTCTGTATCACCTGGTTACACATTTAATGACATATTAATTAACTTATTTATTTATTTATTTGTTGACGAGAAAATTCCTTTTATGTACACATAGAGAAGATGACGTACAGCACATATAGATAAATAAA
Source organism: Calliopsis andreniformis (assembly GCF_051401765.1). Classification (NCBI taxonomy): domain Eukaryota; kingdom Metazoa; phylum Arthropoda; class Insecta; order Hymenoptera; family Andrenidae; genus Calliopsis; species Calliopsis andreniformis. The sequence goes on along the minus strand of NW_027480432.1, from coordinate 9,951,199 downwards.
ACTAAGCACGGTTTAAACAATGAGTAACCATTCGTTTGAACAATGCTGCAGAACCAAAAATATTGATGACAACCTCCATTTTCTGGCATATTTTGACAGTGACATGAATGTGTGCAGATTGACACGTCATTGGTCACACGAACGAGAACTCATAGTCGCAGTGCAGGTATTGCAATGGCGAAATTGCATCGAGATGGATAACGAGACATGAACACTGGTACAAATCCCAAAAAAATATATGTTCACCTACATTATTAAGTATACCTTACACGATGAGACTTACCTCGTGACATGTCTCGAGGCAAGTGATGGATCTGAGACCACTTGGAGTTATTTTGAATCCCTTTGTCTCTTCAAAGATCCAATAAGAGTCAAAATGATTGGAAGTGTTGTGGTCCTATCACTACTCACGAAACATGCCTCGAACCAAATCTCATTACATAGACCATAAGAAATACTTTACATGAGTGATATGTATCAAAACACTGAATTTAGTCCAAAAAGATAGAAACTGTTTAGCTTGGAGATTCAGAAGAAAGGAAAGTTCCACGTCTCCCAAAACTCAATGACACCATCTCCTAAAGCAAGTCTCGAGCCTAGTCGCATCGTGTACGAAACTACTCAAATTCAGTTAAACCGACACTCTATTTAAACACTTCAATCTGGTTTCAATATTTGTGAGCATCTGGTTCATGAACACCTGGTGGCTATTCCTTTGCATTTAGCAGCGAAAGTGTCGAATCCCTCACGAGTCGCTCCTTATCATCAAACCCCTTAGTCCACCGTAAAACTCTCTCAGATTAAAACACTCGATTGTCTTTGAACCCCTGCGAATCGAAGATAATTTGAAATCCAATTCTTATTTCCTTCCCTGGCACGGCTACGATCGCCTCGAGTTGGATTCATCGGTGCGCGCGATAAAGACTCAAGAGTTTCCTTCGGCCGCTCTCCCGCCCGCTGCAAGCGATATGGTTTTCGAAGCGGACACCGAACCAATTCCACTTTCCCGTGAATTACTATCCCCTTTTCATTGAACTTGATTCAAACTTCTCCCCGCCCGTGCGCCGTTTCTAATTCCTATATTCGTTCTAACCTGTCCCGCCAGTCCATCCCCTCGTCGCCCTCGTTAATCCAATTTCTTCCGAATTTCAATCCTTCTGATCGCCGGCAATCGAGAATCCGTCGAAAGTTTCGAGCCTTTCCCGCCATCGATTTTCCAATATTCCCCATCGGACCTGTTCGCGCGGGAACCGAGAACGAGCACAGTGGGAATATCGGCGATTGTTCCGCGTCAACAATAGCGCAACCGACAGGCCTAACGAAATTATCGCGATCTGTCTTGTCGTAAAACGGATTAACTTTGCTCGCTAATGGCTTGGTGGCTTGGGTCAACGCGCGACGTTCGTGAAATTCCCGCGGATCTTCGTGACGAAAACTGTCTCTTGGCGCCTGCTAAAAGTCTGTCGAGATCGATACCGTAGTTTTGTTTCTGTTTGGTCGCGGATGGTGGAACTGGAGTCCTTGTAGAAGCAAATTGCTCCTGGTGAATTTTTCAACGTTACACGGAACGTTTTCGAGTGCCATTTGTTTCCGAGGTGTACATGGTAAGGGGTTACAGTGTTTTCATAGATTGTGGTTTGCGCAGGCTCGGCCTGTGGTTGGGATGAAGGTATGGCTTTTTTTGAAATTTAGTGGGAAGGAAGTGGTGGAAAGTCGTTAGTGTTTTTGTTACTGTATTGGTGAGTTGGGGAACAATGCAAGTACAAAGTTAGCCACTTTCAAGTCTGTAGTCAAATGGCAAAACTGGGTGCCATTTTTTTTTTTTTTAATTGAGTTATTTATTTTTTCATATGTACCTTTGACAGTTAGTAGGAGATTGTATTTGTAAAACAATTAACTTAAAGAAGCAACGTAACAGTTCGAGACATATAGGTTTGTGTATTGTTGAAAATCGCTGTACTGAAAAATAAAAAAATCATGACATGTCAGGTTTTGTCATTTGCCAATAGAAATAATCTCAAAAATATATCTGGACTTCAGAATACAATATTAAATCCACTTATTTTCAGTGTGACTGAATACACTTTAACTCTGGAGGTCAGATGCATAGAAGGCTCAGAACTAGATTTTCAGATTAAACATCTCAAAATGTGACTTTTGAACTTGTACTATTTTTCAATTTACTGATTTAATTGTTCCTTTGGTCTTTCTCACCAAGAGAATTATGGTTAAATTAATGTTGTTAGGAATGTGCTTCTTGGGTTGTGTACGTTGATTATGAATTATGAGTTTATAAGAATTTTACACTTCTACTGGAAATATTGTATAATAGAAATATTCTTATTTTTGTATTTCATGGTAAAGTTTTCACAATACTAAAAGTAACTTTTAAAGCTAATTTAATAATCTTTGATTGTAGACCTTCGGGGTGAGCTTCATATGTGACTGTCATTGATCTTAAATGAGTTCAATTCGCAGACTGTCAAACCCCTATTAGCTCCCAAGTACAGTAGCTAAACACTACTATAAGAGTTACATTTGAAAGCATTTGTTCAAGTACTGAAACTGAAAGTACAGAAATATATTTCGAACGATAATATTAAATGAAACATCCTGTATAATTGGAATATGAATATATGGCAAATGATATTAAGAAAAAAGTTTATGAAGGACCTATTGACAATGTCGAACCTATATTTAATGAACAAATAATGGTAATTCCAATTACTCTTACGTTACTATGTCTAAAGTCTAAACTCTAAACTCTAGTTAGTTGCTTAGTCTTTGAACAAACAGTGAATCATAACATTCTTTTTAATAGTTGTTTGACCTTTCCATTATTGTTAGAGCAAAGTGTGTTTCTGTTATAACTTCTGTTTGAGTTATCAGAAATTAGAACATTAGAAAGTAAAGGAAGTATCAATAGAAATAGTGCAAATGTAGGATTAACACATCTAAACAGAGTTTCATGGTCTACTTCTGACAAAATTAGAAAATAAATAATTAAAGAATAGAGGAAGAAGAATATTCTATATTTTTACAATTATTTCTTTTATTTTTTCAATTGAATGTTATTTTTTCTGAATAAAATTTTGAATAAAATTATGCATCAATATAGAGTTATTTTTGTTAAATTACAATCAATGCTAATTTTTGCTAGAGTATTCAAAGTGCCCGCTTGTATTCTGTTATTGACTGCGCCTGCGGCTGCGCTCTCTATTGTGTTCTTTTTGTGTGCATGCCCTCGAGCATGCTTCGTCAACCAAATTATAATTGTATCTACAAAAGTGTCGTTAACATATTATTATTATATCGTGGTATCCTCACGCCTGGCTTCTCGGGACAAAATCCCAACAATTTAATAGCAATAATCAAAATTTTATTATACTATAAAGAAGTATCTTACCCTTTTCAATTAATTTGACGTTCACATTGAATTTTTTATGATAAGATATTTTAACAAGAAATGGTAGAATACAATAGTGCAATAGAAATTCATCTAGGTATGTTTTCTTATTGTTCAAATCTTTCTGGGTCGTCAGTGCGCTTATATTTCCCGCCATTTTCATTTCAACAGGCTTTATATTATCCCATACTTTATTTTATATCATCTCGAAATTGTTTCTGAGATAGTAACTATTTCAGAATGAGTTTGGAATATCATTTTCTCGAAGAGGTTCTTTTCCTTCGTTATTTTTATATTTTTCAGGATTTATGTACCTATACCTTTCCAACGAATGTTCATAACTGGCAAATGTATTTTTTATAAGCTGTTAGAATTTCGAATAAATTCAAAGATATCATAATTTCTTTTCAAGATATAATTTCAGAAATATTGTGATAAGTTTAAGTAAATCATTTGAAAACAAATTTTTATTTTAATTATTTTAATTAACTGTTTGAAGTGTAGAAGAAATACAGCATCATAGAGCTAAATATATTAAAAAAGTTAAATAATTTCCTTAACAAAATTTAGCCTCCATGAGATTGAATTTTAATTTTTCATAAAATATGTATACGTAAAAATGAGCAATATTAGTTTTATGCTGAATATATTATATACAAAATTATGTACAAAGTATTCTATAGAAAACTAAATGTTAGACAGTTGTGCGTTGCTAAAAGTCTCTTATTTAAATACTTTTGTCTCTCTATTAATTGAGATAACGAAGATTCTACCGTATTTTCAATATATTATTGTTCAATTCTCACATTTTTAAAAATACTGATGTGTCTGATTAGGATAAAAGACTTAAGCAATGTTAGCTGGTTTAAGCTAGAAACCCAAGTATATTTCCGATACTTAGATAAATTTGTATGATTTTAAACTATCCCACCTTGATAGAAATAATTCAATAAATATATTTTCTAAAAGTTAATCTATATTAGCACCTATGCCTAAAATTTATTTCAGTCAGTTAATCAGTGTCCACAGAGAATGACGCAACTTTTCGAATAAATCCGTGGGGATTTAAATTCCTCGCTATCAACCAGTGGGCATTGACACGTGTGTTTATGAGAAACGCCAGTTCACGAGAGAAGCTATTTTTACTATAAGCCAGTTATTAATAAAACTGACCCCGAACAAGTGGCATTTTATATTCTTCCGTTTTGGTTTAATTATTTATTTATTTAATTTAGTTTCATTTTGTCGGTTGCATCCATTCGAGTAGGTTGTCAGCAACTATTTACGTTATTTCACAGTGAGTAATAGTATCTAAATTACGGCTCATAAATTAATTTTGATAAATTCCATGTTTCAAGAATATTCGATAGCATATTTTGAACAGAATTTAATGCTGTGGCCAATTCATTAAAATCTTTGACTATAATTTCAGGCAATTTCTTTTTCATATGATATTTCAGGCAGGAAGTAATAATATGCTTCAAACAAATACAAGATTTCTTTTACTAGATCTCTATTTATAGATGATTATGAACAAATGTGATATTAGGACAGGCTTCTAGCTAGAGAAGTTTATAATGTATTTCTCTATATTTTCTAGATTCGAATGTGTATTTTCAAGGCTTACAATTAGATCTTTGACAATTGTGGTAGGAGATGAGGAAGGTCTAATACGCGATGCATCTCGAGTCTTCGCATTTGTAGACTATTGTCCTAGAGATTCGGATGAGTTTCTAGTTTCTAGTCTATTTAGGTATTTTATGTTAAATCTCGCAATATCCTGTTTTACTATTTGTATTCTGAAATCATAATGGAGTGGGATAATTATTAGTATTTTTTACTGAAAATTTAAGTGTTTTGATCTTCGAGTTGCTAGCAGAATCCCAAAGTTGTACCTATGTCCTAGGTCCATATTGGATTTACCATTATTTTGTAAATTGATAAATAGGATATTACAGTAAATTTTTAAGAATAATTAATTTCAAGCCTTTCTTTCAAAACCTAAACAGGTCTAAAGCCATTATCTTCAGAGCAGGCTTTTTAAGACAATGCAAGCTCGATTTGGATCTAGATTCATTGGTCGTGACGTTTCTGATATCTGTTTTAATGATAGCGTTACATTACTTTGAATTCCAGGGATGACAACCTTTTGTACTCTGAGGATTCCAAATTCACATTCAAATTAGTAGCCTGATTGCCTCACTGGTGTGTGAAGGGTTAAAATGTGTTCCTTTCATCATTGCTTTTATTCAACGAAGTACATAAAACAAAATTGCCAGGAGTCAGATCAAGCGGATACAGTAGCCTTGTAATTTATTTTCAGTTTCTTGAATAAGGGATCATGACAGGAAACAAACCTTCTGCCATTTTCTGAAATTCCAGGTAATGTAATGCGAGTATTAAAACAGTCACTAGAAACAGACAATGAGCACCAGAAACGTGTAAATCAATGGGCTTTGACTATGAACAATCTGAACTGAATTATTTTGAAGATGATGACTTTATATATATTTATTTAACTTTTAGAGTCAAATTTTCTGATAATCTCATTATCAAACCTCATAATTGTTTTATTTCCCTACTTTATTTTAATTTCATGCAAGTAAAAGAAGGTCTCCATTAACCAGTACAACAGAGAACTCAAAAATATCTCCTGATAGTTAATTTTACTTCTTTCGATTTCATTTTTTAAATTTCATCAACCCATAGAGATCATTAGCAACCATATTAATTGTCTACAGAGAATTGAATTACATATTGAATTTAACTTAAACACATACAAATATATTTTATTATCTTGCAATTAACCTAATATTAAATTAGGTTAAATTAAACAATTTGGCAAGTTTCAAAAGTGGCGAATGTGGTTAAATCTTTGACCCTTCAACGCCGACACATTTTTGCCTGAAAAAGCACTGTGCAAGTGGAAACGAAAATTACACCATTGGAAAGATTGCATTTTCCAAATTAAATGATTCATACATAGTTTATAATCAGAGGAAGATTATTTAGAAGAATTTTTTTAAACAGATTCGCAACATAGTAGATACTTTATGTGCTACCTCTAGTAAAAAGGGTTTTGACCAAACGCAACAATTTGAAGTTATGTTAAAACATTGTAGCTTTTAAAAAGTAAACTCCTATCGTATGAATATAAAACACATGGGAAAATTAGATGGGTTTGTTGTGATAGTATTTTACATTTTTAAAGACTACAATACTTTTAAACAACTTCGTATTCTTGCGTTTGGTCGAAAACCTTTGCCAGGAGTAATATTTAAAAATGATGTTCGAAAAAATGGGATATATGAAGCCCGTCACTGATGGGTCAATATAACACAGTGTAAATAGATTCCCATGACCCTGTCAAACTGAAGAGAAAACAGTACATATCTAACATTTCACATAAAACTGAATCTCAAAACGAACAGATTCGGGAATGTCTCGACATGAATTCTGTAACCGTGACCTCAGTTAGAATTGAAATTGGGTTTCAAATAACTGGGTTTCAATCCAGAATTGAAACCCAGTTAATCCAGGTCCCACTCTAACGTATTGTACTCCCACATGCCAGCGTCGCAAATGAAGTACCTAAGCGTCCATTTATCCCCAAATTCGGTGCAGCGAATAGGGAACAAAACGATCAAGCTGTTAACTATTTTGAATGTCACCGTAGCAGCTAGACAGGGGAGCATTATCGAGCCACCGGTTATTGTCCCTAATAATCGAATAGATTAGTCGCGTTACGATCGACTAACTGGCTTACGAGATAGACTGGCAATTAGTCTAGCAGGAGTCGCTGGCGGGCGCGTGTCACCGTCGCAACAGTATTTGTCATTCGGGCAATGTAAATCATGCTGCCTGGCGTGGACTCGATTCAGCCGCTGAGAATAGAGAAAGAGCCGAACGTGGCCTGACGGTTGATAAAAATGCGTAAAATTAGAAGCAATTACGCGACCGATGGACAAAAACTCGTCGAGCTATCAGCACGCGCTGGCGCCGAGGAGCTGGAACGCGTTATCGCGAGTTCATTGTAGAAACGCACTTAGTCAGCCTGATCTGTCGTAATTGTCAATTGCAGTCGAGATAGGGAAACTTTGTTTCGATGCAAAGTGCGGGGAAAAAACATGAAAATATTGAAGGCCGACGCGCGACGATAAAGGGAGTTAAAGAACTCGAAAAATAGTATTCATGTGCGACAGTATTGGGCGTCTTCTACTTGGGGAAACAATAACAAGTGAATGCGATAAATAATTGCTTGAATGAAGATAATTAAATTAGCGCCTCTTGAAATAATATTTTAATCGTTTTGATGCATTGATTATGCTGAATGGGAATACCCAATATTTTGGGAAAAACTATGCTGTAAACGCATACGCTATTTTTCAAAAATTTGGAAGCAGTCATATTCTTTTTATTTTGATTATGTATGTAGCTCTACATTTATTTTTAAACAAATATTTTTTTATTAATAAGTTAAAAGGGGTTGCTGTAAGAAAACTTAATCTATTAGATATTTTCATCAATTTGCAGGAAAAATTGTTCTTTTAACCACATTTGTATAAAATTCTTAATTTTATCTAATTCCACCTATTCGATAATTAAGTTATTAATTGTTAATCGCCATAGATTAATTTATTAATCTAATAATAGATTTTATACAATTATTGTATTTATACTTGTTATCGTTTTGTTACTTTCTTCAGACTTTTCGAAATTATTAAAAATTAGGTTATTATTTTTGTGAGGTACAAATTTGATGAGAACAAATATTTATTATTATTCTCTTTTAAAGTTTTGAATGGTACCTAGGGTATCCTATTTCTACTTTATTTTCATATTTTATTCAGTCTGTGTAATTGGTACATAACTCATTCATCCTCAAAGTTCTTTAATTACTTTGAATCGTGTATTTTTAAATAATTTACTTATACCTTGCATTTAATTACTTTGACGGTAAAATAATCAAAGTGTTTGATGATATAATGAATAATCGTTTTTTGCTCTCAATAATTAAATTTCAGAAGAGTTCATTATGCGAACCCTTTATTAAATCAATGGACCTACAGATTCATTAATAATGATTGTAAAGAGGAATATATACATTTTTTAGTATACTTAATAAGATCTTAAAAATATTGCGTCGGGCACCTACTATTTTTTTGTTATGTATGGTGATTTTTAAATTGCACATTTTTTGGGAGAGGAATTTTCACAAATGTTTGAAGAATAGCTTTGTTTTTCTCGTGGTATCAAACATTTAAATATATAATAACGAATATTTAGGTTCCAAATAAAATAAGATATATTAAAGCAACCTAACTACAAAATATACCATTATTTCAATTATATATTACGAAAAATAACATAGCAAATAACAAATACAATAAAAAATCAGATAAATATTTACTTTCATAATATTTAGGTACTTAACTTTTGATATAGTATACATAATAAATTTATTATTTTGATTTCATGATTGACAGTTTGTATACTTTATTACTATAACAAAGAAGAATGAATAACAAAATTGTCATTATTTATTATATTTTCTTCGAAATCTCATTATTATCTCATAATATGAGATTTTGAAGTTCATGTTCATCTTTATGCATTCTCATCCCAAGTTAATTTATTCCATACTTTCGATCAGGTTGATTATTTAAAGATGGGTCCATACTACATGTTATGTAACAAAGTTAAATAACTTTTAGGAAAACAGAAAAGAAACTAAAATGTTCTAAAATGTTACCTACATATAACTTTATTATATTACATGTAATAAAGAGCCACTTTAAGAGAAGCAATTTAAGACACAAAGTTGCTATTTCTTATTTTTTCTCTACATAAATAATGAATGAAACAGAAAAATGTTATTTAGGCAGTCCCACGAAGAAGTTCATTATCGTAACATCCAGTTCTCACGCATGTCTCTAGTGTGTCGGGCAATTCGTGATAATTACTACGAACATTTCGTTTTCCTCTGTACACCCCATTTGTTGGAGCCTCGTAAGGCCTCGTCGAGACTTTAGGTTTACGAGAAACGGCTGACCGACAGCGTCTTTTTCGTGGCAAGGTTGAGGGTCAGGGTTAGGGTCAAGGTCGAGCGACAGTAGCTTCACAATACCGTTAAAGCGAGCGATTCATTTTCTGAAAAATTTGCGCTGCTGCAGTAAATTCTACTTTCTCGGCAATCATGAGTAAAGCGGTCGAAAGTGCTTCATCACGTAGATAATGATTCCAGCGTAGTCTTATCAGCCGCTAAAAGGTATTTAATGACCTCTAGCAGGTTAGGCTCGTGCGACTACTGCGGAAACCCCATTTCCGATTACGTTGGAATGCCCAAGAGCCGCTGAGAATTCCTTTTGTGCCTGTCTACCCCTCGATACACGCGTAGCTGCTTGCAATAGCTTTCGGTGTTTCCTGTATGCACCGTTCCTTTCCGCAAGCGCACCTTTCTGGCTGGAAAATGTTGGAACGTTGTCGAGACTCAACTCCTGACAGATTTTATTGACCTGTTAGTAAAAGCGAATTTAGATTTTACATTTTAGTGGACATAGTAGGTGGTTCATTCATGGTCAAAGGTGTAGAGCTTGTTTTGAGTCTTAAAATCTCACCATTTTGAAATTCTAGAATCTTGATACATACATAGATTGATATATTGAATTATCGAAATCTGGAAATATGGAATTGTGGAATTCTGGTACTTTGCTAATCTAGTAATCTGGAATTCTGGAATTTAGAACATTTAGAATCTGGAAATTCTGGAATTTAGAACATTTAGAATCTGGGAATTCTGGAATTTAGAACATTTAGAATCTGCAAATTCTGGAATTCGGGAAATCCAGATTTAGACTTTGATAAATCTGGAATTCGGGAAATCCAGTTTTAGACTTTGATAAATCTGGAATTCGGGAAATCCAGATTTAGACTTTGACAAATCTGGAATTCTGCTAATTTGGAAATATGGAATTTTTGAATTGTAATAATCTGCTAATCTGCAAACCTAGAATTTTTGAATTGTAATAATCTGCTAATTTGGTAATCTGGAACTCAGGAAATCTTGAATCCTGGAATTTGGGAATCTGAAATTCGGAAAATTAGAAATTATGGAATTCTGAAAACTTGAAAATTCGGAAATTTTATGACATTGAAATCTTTACATAGTTAAATTCTTCAGTAATCAAATTTTCAAGTTTTGAAAGTATGTATTTAAACTTTCATCAAATTTTTTAAATTATTTTATTTGTTTCAATTTCTAGATTTCATTCGTTCAAAGAGGATCGCGTACCTTCTCAAATATTTACATCTGTGGTCTCGAAAAAAGTAACTCTAACTGAGCACATCTCTATTTCACACTATATAGAAGCTTGATTTTTGCTGCGAGAAAGGATTATTAATTCTAATTTCTAATGTCACGCAACATGATTTGCTAAATAGAACTGGGTTATTGTCAAATGCACAGCGAGATTCAGTCGCAAACAGGTGGAAGTCAATTTCCATTTTCTACATACATATATGTAAATATATGTCTCGAGTGTACTATTCAAGCACATGATTAGTATATAACTCTTCAAAATCTATTCGATTTTCCTCTATTATATGTGTTGGCACGACAAAGTGACAGAAACATATTGGCTTCTGGATAACAGTTAATACCAATATATTTCAGAAGTCATTATGATTAAATCCAGCTTGCAGTATATTAATAGTTCAATACCTCAGACGTCGAACTAATCAAAACTCTGAGAAATAAGGCTCAAGGAAATCAAACTGATAAACTACATTATAAAAAAGGTTGGAAAAATTCATATCGGGTTAATTTAACTATAACTTCAATTAAATGAAGTGAATTATTAATAATTACTCTTTCATACTATAAGTCACAAAATTCCATGAATACATAGAAATTTGAAACAAGTAACTTTAAAGTAACTATAATAAAACAGTATTTTGAAAGGAATTATTAAATCCTATTACAAAACATTTTCTATTTTATCTTTAAAATAAAAGTTAGGAAACAATTAATTACTTTAAATATTCTGTCCTTTTTATTTTGAATAACTCTTATTTAAACTTGCAATGCAAAACATAGAATATTCAAACAATTCGATTTCAAATTAACCCAAATTTTACTTTAAATTCTCTAACGATAGTATCAGTACAATTTTACATGCATCAGCTTAAAACAGTGCTAATGATTGAACAATGAACTCTAATTGAAAACTGTAGCTATTTACTAGATTAGGTATTCTATTCTATTTACCTATTGGGTACACATATTTCTCCACTTTAAAATAAGTAAGGAAAAAGAATCTACAGTTTATATAACAATTTTTCGTTTTACACGTGACTTTTGCATAATCAAATATACCATAGAATCATTGGTACCTCAACAGTCTCTAATGTATTGATAACTTGTGGTAGAATCTACAGTTTATGTAATAATTTTTCGTTTTACACGTGATTTTTGCATAATCAAATATACCACAGAATCATTGGTACCTCAACAGTCTCTAATGTATTGATAACTTGTGGCAGAATCTACAGTTTATGTAATAATTTTTCGTTTTACACGTGACTTTTGCATAATCAAATATACCATAGAATCATTGCTACCTCAACACTCTCTAATGTATTGATAACTTGTGGCAGAGCTACGGTTAGGCGTCTGTAAGCTTGGACCCAAAGGATACAGCAAAGTGAGGATAGGAAGTTCTGAACTGTAACAGCGGAAAGTGTTTCCATGTACATACTATTATTTAGTCCTTCGTGTGCGTGAAACAAGGCAACAGTCAATAGATAACACCGTTTCTCGGAACTTCCATTCTGACCAATAGAACCAAGTTCGAATTCAGTTACTCCCAACTGTTGCATCGGTATGTACTAGCTTCATTGTTAGTTTCGGTATTAGCATAATCTGCCTAGGTGGCTGATATATTCACTGGTGATAGTAAAGTTACAGTGAATTACTTTGTTATACCTTTGTCTCGCAAACAGTATTGTAGAGACTGATTGTCAGTGGTGATTTAATCTGCGAAATTATTGAAGACGAGCTTTGGGAATATATTTAAATGTATGTACATTTTGAACAGTTCCATCGTGGATTTAGTAAATAAATGGAAACGCGTGTTCTTATTAAAGGATCAACTTTCATGCTTATTTCAATACGTTATTAAGGATTCATCTAGAATTATTAATGATCTATTGAATTCTTATTATTTTTCGATAGGAAAATTTGGCTCCAATTATGTCAGGTATATTTACAAATCATCGTACCATTTTTAATATCACAAATGAAGCTACTTCTGAGTAGATTAGGAACGTTTGAATTATCCTTACAATGTTTTTGATATGCAAGATACAATATGTCTTAAGACGAAGCAATCGAAATTTACTGATACATTTTATTGCTGTAAACATGACAGATATTTAAATGCACCAGTACTATTTCTCCAATATAAGTAATTTAAAATTTGTTAATTTTCGAATTATCGAATCCTCACATTTTACATACAAATACGTAATATAAATCTTTAATTTCTCAAATTATGAGCATTTAGATATTCATGCTTTCAAATTTTTTAATTTTACAAATCTTTAAATTCCCAAATATTTAAGATACGTACAAATTTTCAATTCCTCAAGCTTCAAAGTTTTCGAATACTAAAAATCTTTAATTTATCAAACGTTCCAGATTAGAAGTTTTGAACTTTCAAATCTTTGAAATTTTCAAATTTTCGAAGTCTTGTATTCATTTTTACTTCGGATTTTCGAGTATTACAATTCTGTACTTAAACTCTAAGAAACCGAGAACCTAGTTCAGGTGATTCCACCTTGAAATGATAAGAATTAAAGCGAACATATTTATCATTAAAAACCATTGTAAACAAATAATATATTTCATATTATATCAATATATTTGAAATGAATATTTTGGAATATTTTTTACTACGTATCCAAGATTTCTGGTTGCAAGCCATGTCCTGCTGGATTCAACATCCGAGGTTGCACTAGCATTTCGTTACCATTTCCATAAAGGATTCTTGGACGCGCTGATACTGTCGACCAAGCTCCAGCGTTGGTGTTTTTGATTAGCTGACCAATTAAAATGATTGGTAACCAGTGATCCGTGACATGAGTACGGGTAACATAAAACACTAACACTGAAGGATGCACGCCTGTATCAGTGATAAAGGTAGCTGCGATGCTGGCGAAACATCGGATGCAAACTCCGAAAGGACAGGGCTTACATCCAGAAGTCTAATCCAGTTGATCCAGTAGCGACACAGACTGTGAAAACCTTAATCACTCAAACATTTGTGCTTACTTTTCTTCAGTCAGAGAATGTTGTTTTTAGGTTAATCAGTTTCAAGTATTTATTGGATTAGATGTAATAGAAAATTATTAATATTTCAAAACTGATTTGAGTTATAGCTATTGAAGACTCTCAATAATACTGAATAATACAGTCGAACTTAATAGTAGCATATTCAAATTTAAACGAAATTGACACTAAATACCTAAATTAGACTAAAAGTAGACTAAAAATAATTAATCATGTCTTCAATTGTAATTAATTTTCTTTTATAGATAATTTATTTATCTATCGTTTAAGTACCACCTGAACAAGGTAGTCAATCAATAAGTATCACAAAATCTTGACATTATCCAAGATAATTTGATGCTTCTGAAAAATGCATCGCTCAAAACTTGATAAAATATTTCAATTGCCATTAAACACGTAACTGTGACATTAAATGTTTTCTAATGAACGATTAGCATAGAAATTATACAACTGTCACATTACAATTTATAGCGACGCTACAAATAAAATCAGTCTGTTATATAAAAAACAATCTATAATATATAATGATACAAAGTTCAGTAAAAAAATTACTCTATTGTTGAGAAATATCTCTATCTGTAATTGAAAGCAAAATAGAAGAAATATTATACATATATATACAGGGTGCACCAGAAGGTCACTTTCTAATTTTTTTTACTGTAAAATTTGTCAAAAATAGATTAAACCATTAAAGTAATTCATTGAAGCTACGTTTACATTAGGCAACTTTTGGTCAGATAACTTAATTGATCAATCTAAAGTCGATCAAAATTATCGTTTCAACATAGTTTACACAGGTAAGTTTGATCAACTTCAATTCGAACAATTCGGTTGTCCAATCAAAAGTTGCCTAAAGTAAACGTATCATAAATGGCCACAATTCTGTTTAGTAGTGGTTACTTGTAAATAAAATTAGGAATAGTGTCCAGCTACCGAAATACAGTCGGCTATTAGGTCATTTACCTTAAATAACAGTAATTTTAAATATTCGGAGTGCGGTTAATCGAGCTTCCACTGCACAGCGTGTAACTTGTATACGTTTCAATATTTTAAGGGATGGTAAGATATCTCAGTTGGATCACGAAATATCCTATAACATAGTGTCTTATCTGCTTCCATTTTGCAGTAATAATGTCTTAAAGTTACCACTATGTTTTGAAACGAAGAGTACCTTCTGTGTATCGATGAGACAAATACATTGAAAGAGTCTGTTGACCTAGAGTCCTAGAGAATCAGTTGCTTGAGAAGGTTGTGTCTGTTTGGAAGGCTCTGAACATGTATTAAAACCTTCACAGACACAAGTCTGTATACATACTTTCAATAACACCTCTGACGATAACAACGAGCCTATAACGAAAACAGTTTGCAATTCCCCAAGAAAGTTTCTCTGCATATTTATTAACTTCGCTAAGTACTTCGACATGATTTTCGAATGCATCTCAGCAAGGCGCGTTCATAAATTTCCCAGGCGAAAGCTGTCCGTCGACGCTTTTACGCACGCTCGGTTTTCCCTGAGCAAGTATTACCGAAGGTGGTATATTTCAAAATGTCAGGTAACAATCTCACATGCTTGCACAGGCTGTCTTCCGAGCACCTGTTGTAAAACTTCTCTTCGAAAGGGCGAAGACGAGACGCGGCGCATTAAACAAGAAACTAAAGGTCTATCGCTCTTTACGGAGTAATACGAAAAAATTGTAGCGACGCGTCGGCGAATCTGGCCAATATGGCGGGAAGCTACGTTGCAAGTATATCAGCTCGCGTTACAATGAACATGACTCGCTAAGCTGTGCTTTATCGTGAACTTCTGTCATATAGATTCGCTGCGGGAGTACTGTGAGCTTCCTGGCATTCTGCGCTTGACGAATCTGAGGACGTTTGTAAAGTCAGAAACTGACTGTGAACTATTCTTAAGAGACTCGCTTGGTTCCTTGGAGTCAAGAGATTCTATTGTGTAACATGAGCTGGATTTATGATGAGAATATTGAAAGGTTAATTACTTCTGCTAAGCGAATGTACAGTTATTAATATAGGCTGTTTCCTGCATTGGTTGGCTTGTTGATTTATTCTGAGAATTTGTAGGTTGGTACCGATTTCATGCAGGCAGCAGGTGAATTTGTTGAAGTAGGTAATAGATGAATGGCAATGAACATACAGAGTGTTCTGTAATAAGTGTACAATATGTACTTCAGGAACTGATTTAGAATCTAAAAATAATGAAAAACGTTTGTATAAACATATATCCTATTGGACCTTGTTTACGAGATTTTCCAGGATACTTGAAATCCCTAATGTACGCAAAGTCTGTTAAAAGTTGAAAAGTTGAACATCACGAAGTATTAGAAGAATAGACACATCGATGTCGAGGAATTTCCAAATGTGTGTTGAAATGCAAAGTAGTCATTTTGAGTATCTATCTCCTACGAAGGTAATCAGATACTAAATGGCGGAACACAAAACTGTCGTAAAGAAAATCAAATAGGACATATGTTTCTATGAACTGTTTTCATTATTTTTAGGTGCTGAATTAGCCACCGAAGTATTGCCCACTCATTAAGGGACACCCTGTATACATATATCCAAATCTTTTCTTGGTACTCTTTGCAAATGTAGGAAAAAGAGACTATTGAATATCATGTTTTTAAATATTTTTTAATTGAAGTAGAAGTTTTGGTGATTATACAAGATGCAGTCTATAACAAGTGTCAGAAATTTTAAGGAGCGATTCTACACGTTAAAATACAACGAAAATCCAGAATGACGAAATTGGGTTCGAAGCTTTGGTTTGGAGTTATTAATTTTTGTAAATAAGTTTAATAATGAAAAAGAATAATGAAAATAGAAATGCCTGAAAGTGCCAAAATTAAAATTGTGAAGGAAACGATTTACTGATATTGGCCTTCGTATAAACATTCTTTTCATGAAAAAAAACACTATTTTTTTAAATGATACTTTCAGTATTTTTTATTTGCTCTCTTTAATTAGCATGAAATATATCTGACTCGGGACTTATTCTAATTCTGGCATGCATTAGCCAGGGAGCCAGGTCAGACATAAAAAAGTTAGTAGAATGAGTCTCAAGTCAGATACATTTCATGCTTATTCTAGACTTAAACATTTTTTCGACAATTAATAACGTGGAAACGAAGTTGAAAACGCAATGTAGACTATCTTCATTTCAATTTAATTTGACATACAGAATCAATGCTAATGTACATATTTCAAAATTCGAGAATTATTTTCTGCTTTAAAATAAAATTACTTAATTTCCTAAATAGCACTATGAGCAAAAGTTACATAAATGGTACCTTGAAGTTAATGTTTGTCAAAATTGTGAAAGAAGAATTTAAAAATCTATACAAACATCATTTCTTTTTTAATAATTCATAATTTTGTAATTTTTATATAAAAACAGATCTTTTTGTTCGTATTTAAAATATATCTGCAGCACTAGTTAATTCGCTTCTTAAATTCTGTATTAGCTTATTTATTAAACAATTAAAACTACATTATAACTCTCATTTCCATTAAGGAGACCTATCTCAAAAATTGAAATATCAAAGTTATAAATAGACTTGTAATTGCTTTTATCGACCAAAGAATGCATTATCCTCATCTACGGGATGATTTGAAAAAGAGGTCATCAAATTTAGACGTACTGGCACAAGTGAAGAGAAATGTTCAGTTAATGTTTGTCTGCACGATGATAATAGAGGCAATTTAATTTATTTGTGAATATCAATTGTACATGATTATGACACACTTTTGTTGTATTCCAATATTTCCTTGTCTTATCAATATTTTTATGTGCTACATTGTATATTATGCGCAAAATATTATCAGTTGTGACGTCTGTCTTTGAACCCCAATCCTTTGGATCTCTTTTTGGGGATACCTAAACAATATGTACATGCACTTACATGTAAATTTTTATTAACTCAATTTAACATAATGATTACTAAGTAATAAATACAAATACAGAATGCATATAATATTCAAGAACATAGAAAATATGAAAAATAGAGTTAAAATTTCTAACTTCTTGTCAAGTGTTTATGAATCAACGCACTAATAATAAATACCTAATAATTTATATTGAATTGTGTATAAAATTCTCTTACGACACGATACTGCTTAATATAAACTTTATGTCTTCTTTCATGAAAAATTTACTGTCTCCATTGATTGGCAAAGATATCAAAACATCATAAATAAGGGCTGAAATAAGATTACGTTCCTGATGTTAAGGACGCAGAGAAATTTTTAAGGAAAATTCAAACAAGAAACATTTATAAAATTTACACCTATTTGATTTGCTTCGTTTCCATTTCTATCAGGAATTATTTATTTACACATTTCATCTCCCGTAGTGATATATACAGGATGCTCCCGACTAACATCTACCAGTAGGCTATAGGTGATTCCTTATGAAAAAATAAGGAAAATATAAGCAATAAAATTTTTTCGTTTTCAGCTTAGTTTTCGAGATCATCAAGTTTATAGATTCCCTCCACATTATACACACTTACTGCTAGAATATAATTCAGCCAGAGACGTATAATGTCTATCGTGTTTATAAACAATGTTTCACGACTTTTTTTTAGTTTTCATTTGCCACGTCGATGACTCACACGAATTGGAAACTGTAACAGAAATTTATCTGCTATCGTTCATTATTAGGGAGAGCAAAATAGTTAACAAAATCCATTTTTTCGTTTTCTTCTAGAATGCAGTAACTTGTACATATCCCATAAACATTATTTATAAAAATTGTGGATGTTATACATCTCTGACAGAATTGTATCTTAGTCGTAAGTGTAAATCTGATTATCTCGACAACTTAAACCGAAAATGAAAAAATTGTATTCTTTATATTTTTCTTATTTTTTCATAAGCAATTACCTTCTGCTTACTTGTACATGTTATTCGGAAACATCCTGTATATGTATATATGTTTCCCAAGCTTTTTGAATCTTTCATTTAATTCTCGCTATAAGCTCATCCCTACCCTTGCTATTCCTAGGAATTATTCAAATTGAAGAAGTTTAAATTTAATACTTCCTCACACATATATACATTACAGATGAATTTTACCAAATTCTTAATTGCTCATAAATAATTAACAAACCCCTAAACGTCAAATCATTATTCTTTATTTTCGTCTAATTTTGACCTCTACCATTGCATCTTAAAATTTCTTCCACCTATAGTCGAACACCCTGTACACATATTATATTGATTTCTACAAATGACTTATGAATCAGAATTGTTTACAATTTTATAAATGTCTTATACGATATAAGCTCATTATGCGTGACGATCCACGATCTTATAGCGTGACAATACTGCACACACGGCAGAATTCAGAATATTGCTTGATAAAAAGCAATCCCTGTCTTCTTCATGGTAAATTCACTGCAGCGATTTATAGTCAACATCGCCAGAAAATTATAAATCGTTCTTGGTTGATCATATCGCTTACTCCAATGCGAGAACAGAATCACATTTCTGTTGCAAAGCGCGCAAAGAAAACATCGCATAGCTATCCTATAAACCTGCAGGCGTAGCTCCACAGTATTCCCTCGTATTACAGATATCATCTTCGACATCTGTATTCATCTTTCAACATTCGCCCATCGCATATAAGCAACCGATGATAATGCATTCTAGCGGTGCGTGACAGAGAATATATGTATTCAGTTGTTGCGTCGCCTCGAGTTTTCTCTTAAGGCTTCCTCGCGGGACGCCTGGGAAACACTCGCGAACCGAAGGGAATACGAGATGCATAGTTGAATAGTGGCCACGTGGATTCCTTCTGTTATCTGCTATGATACGGGAAAATAGAGGGTGATTCATAAGTACAGCGATGCTACGCAAATTCAAAATAATTATAATGTCATACCTGTAAATGCTATGTGACCACATTAATTTTAGGTTTCAGAATTAGGTTTCAGCTTAGGAGCCTTAGAAATAGGTTTATTTTTAAGAATTCTTTTATTTGTATGTCACTTCCTGTGATTAGATTGGTTTCTTTTTGTCACAGTATGGCATTTCTGTGATATTTTAGTTTAAAAATTTTTTTAATCAGCTTCATAAGTGATAACACTTGAGGAAGGACTTAAGTGTACCCACGCGCTAGGTTAAATGAAAAATGGCGTCAAATTTTTTCGTCCGTCTTCATTTACTAAAATATCTCTCTTCAAACTTTACGTGACTCATAATATTTGAAGGGCTAACTATGAAAGGTGTCCTTCAGACGAAAGGACGTTCTTATTAAAAATTTTGAAGTTATATTTCACTTTGATCATGTGAAAGGATGATCAAGAAACCACTCTTATTATAGATGCAGAGACCATTGGAATCTATAAAAATTGGAAATGAGACCAGAATGATTAAAACTGACCTAGTAATTCTTAAGATATTAGCTCTTCAAAATTGTGTATATAAGCACAATCCATTCTGCATAAACTCTATACTTTATATTTCTTCAATTCTTGTTCCCAAAAATTGTTAAATTTCCCTAAGATAAGATACTAAAAAAATATTTGGTCTGATTATTCCTGTAATGATGCTACAATTATTTTCTCTTAATTTCTTCCTCTCATTGGGTTATAAAGATTACTTTCGAATTTTGTAATATTAAAATTAAACTTTGCAAGTTAAAAGACTAATTTTAGGTACCTCGTTCTGTGTAAAATCAAGAACAAAATCTCTCATTTAGTAAAAATTCTATGCATATGTGATCCTAGGTATCAAGTATCTTTTGCATTATTTGTTTGTTGATTCTGGTTGTAGTTAACATAAAATTAATAAGTTCAAGGTGCTTTTTTATTTAAAGTGCACCTCTAACACAAGGTTAAAATGTATTTCAACAGAAACTGATCTATTAAAGGTGGTAGTTCATATACTTTTCACACGCTGTGTGCACAAATTCTACAACTCTACTTGTTACTTATATTCACTGATGGTGAATAAGTATTAATAATTAAAAAATTATTATTTATTAAACTACAAAAGAAGATATAGAATAGGTAGAAAGCTGTTCGATTTTTAGTTAAAATTTACTTTTTATTTCACTTTACAACTCATTTTCACTATTCTCGTTAGATTTGAACAGTTTCAAAAAAAAAAATTTAAGAAATTTGTGACTTTTATATCTCATATATTTATTGTGACTTTTATCATTCCCACGCTAAGCAGACTACATACATATATCTATCCATTTTAAAAGCACCCTGTATGCTCTCAACCCCCATAACTCAGGAACTGTGGAACGCGTGACGTATGCTCGCGTAACATGTTTCCCTCATTTTATCACATAGATTCACTTCGTAAAGTATTGCAGGCGCGTATGGATCACCCTGTACATTATGTAGTAAAAGTTCGAAACAGGGATGCAGCTAGTGTGCGTGGGGCCGATGCGAAAGCACGCGGCTCGCAGAGCAACAATTTTCACGAGCGACGATGGAAGAATCCCTTTGATGCACGTGTTACGCGCGCCACGTGAAAAAGGGAAACGCCGAAGAGGGGGACGGTGCCTTCTTCAATTATAGAGAGCCTCGGGAACCACGTTCTTTCGCGGAATCAGATAACGCTAATGGAAACCGAAGTACGTACTGCCACTAAACGCGAGCTTTTTTTTCTCTTCGTTCGTCGAGCTTTGCGCGGATGAACCATATCGAAAACGGGGCTTCGAATAATTGAATTTTAAATGTTGGAACGATTTCGATAGCATAGAGTTATTGGACAGGCGTAATAGCTTCTCGGTCATTGGATTCTGGCGCAGTTCGTCTTTAAGTCGCTGGAAGGGTAGTTTTCTTCTTGTGTTGCTTGTTAGGTGTACACTGCCAGGCAAGAGGTTGGAATCGTTTACTGAACTGAGGAAAATGAAGATTAGTTTATGGATCTGTAACCTTAATATACATAGATTCAGAAAATAGGATTATGTTTAGGTAGCTGGTTAGTTAAACTTGTTAAATTATTAAGAGGCTTTTATATTTAGTGCTTCTTAAAATAGTATAGATAATAAAAAAGGGAGTACATATGAGCAGTTCGCAGGTTAAAGTGATTCACTCCAGTTTTTAAATATTCTGAAATTTTACTGCTAGTACGCTTAATTGACGCTTAGGTTTTTATATTTATATAAAATAAATGTAAACATTTTTGTCTTGAGGAGTTGATCAATTTAGCAAATCAGCGGCTTATGTGTAGCTGTCTTAAAAATCTAAATTAGATGCTTTTATTATAGGACAAGATTCTGAAAAAGTATTTCGTTTAGTTAAGTGTAGGCACAGTTTAATTTCCCTTTTTCTCTGCGGTTCCTCTTTGAAATTCTAACCTATTTTCAAGGTACTCGATCATCCTTACTCGTTGGCTTAGAGCAAGAGACAAGGTTCATAGAAGAAATTATAAATTTGAATTACAATTTTTTATATATTTAAAGTATAAAAAGTTGTATTATTATATTGTACCTAATACATTATTCTGTTTTGATTTTTATCGTAATAACTGTTTGCATTTACATGCTTTCACCCTCGAGAAATCAAGAATTTTCCTTGGAATTTCGTTTCATACAATTACTCGCTTTTGAATGCTTCAGTATAATTTTACATACATATTTTAGAGTAAAGTTCCTCAAATTTTCCAGGTAACTTTCACGTGCCAAGAAGAAATCCGCGAATGCTTTTCAGCATCAAAATTAGAATAGCTATTTTCTTTAGAATGTTCACGCACCTATGTATGCTCACAAGGACTCTTATTAAAAGAGAAATTTTTATTATTTTTTGATTGCAAAATATCTAAAATTTCATATCTAAAACGTATAATATAATGATACTTTATACATACAATTATTATTACGATTGTATTTATTCTAACAGTGAATATATTTTATTTTATTAAGAAGTTGTAGTTAATAGAATCTGAAAAATTCATTCTCTACGAATATAAACCTTTCCTAATTTAATTCATCATAGTAAATTTAATATTTTTACTTCTCATGTTAAAATTATTTTTACTGCATAAAGTGTAATAGAATTCCCATTATTGAAGAAATATTCATACCTATTGCAGTTAACTTCTTCTTACAAGATTTACTTTCTACTTTCATAACATTTTTATATGGATGATAAAACTAATTTAATATAAGATTGAGCAATATGAATTATCATAAAAAGAAAATACTAACTAAGTACATCATATAATGAAAAGTTTGAATATTAAAAGTGTAATAAAAAAGTAACAGGAAATTAAATAAGTAAAATCCATGAGAATAATATGACATTAAAGCAATCAATATTATCAGTATTAAATGTACATTTATTTGCATTTAACTATTTATTATTAAAATGTAATCGACGAAGGGTATCTGTATGCTATGATTGCAAATCTGTCACCAGTCGGACCAACATGATTGCTTGAATGAAACTTTGTATACAGGGTGATCAGTTTATCTGGAAATCCTCAGAGTGTTGGCAACATTTATTCTAAATGCTGTGAAGATAGTAAGTGCTACCAACATCCATTAGATGATTTCTATTTAACTAATCATCCTGTACACATCATTTTAATAGTCCATACTGTTAAGAGGTTAGGTCATCTATTCATTCACCTTGCATATAATGTTAACTTTCTCAATTACTATAATTATAACTAGTAGGTACCTTAATTATTATACTTGTGTAGTATTTGGAACTAGTCGATTAACAGCAACAATAAAAAAGGCACTAGAACACTAACGAAATAATTATTCTTTTGCTTATAATTAGAAGAAAGATTTCTGTATTAGAACTAGAAAATTTATTATTTATAATATGTATTAGATTTCTTCCAAGCTAATGCTTAACTTAATTTTTACTTTATTCTGTTGCGTGTTCAGTGCCTCAAAATGAAAGAAAAGAATATTTCTCTTCTAAAAATTCATTTTCTCACTTATCAGCTTTAATGCTGGCAATTATTATATTACCACCTCCTCTGCTTAAAGACATACCAGTAACGAGAAGTGGATAATCCTTTTCTCAATTAAAGTAAAATTGATCCGACTTCACTCTCAGCGGGAGCAAGAATTTTTCGCAAGACCTGTAATCTTTCAAATAGGATTATATAAGAATTTTCAACGATAAAGGACCTTTCAAAATGGCGACCAGTTAGAAGAAGGAGGTTTCGTTGAATGAATTTTCATAATCCTGGCAATTTACATGAAATACAAAGCAGTCGAGTGTAATGACGCCTCACAAAAGACGTTCCTACGAAGCTTCCTCAAGGACAGACATAATTGTTTCGAATGCTTTCATACAGCCTTTTACGCGCAGTTGCTTAAAATTCTCGTGATTTTGGAACGAAATATAACAAACGACATTTGCTCGTGGCAAACTGAGGATCTCTTCCATTTGTGAAAGATTTAAACGCCATATGGGAGCGAGAACTTATTGACAATGAGTCCAGTACAAGTATAATAGAAGTATCCCATCAATATGAAAATTAACTGACATTTGTGCACTCACTTTGTTGAACTAATTGCAAACACCTTTAAACTTTCATTCATGCCCTTTGTTCCTTGTTTCTGTCACGTATCTTTTATTAATACATAACATTCCCTTTTATGACGCGTCGAGCCACCTAGCATGTTAGAAACGTTTGGTGAAATGGACTTCATTCAAGAGTAATATGTTGCAGGTTAGGTATACTTACAAATGGGTATAAAATCGTTGTGTGGGCAATGTTTTATTACGTTTTTTATTAGTGATTCAGTTAACGTGGAATACTTCGATTTTTATTGTTCTGAAATTGGTTATCATAATTATTGAGAGAAGTTTCAGTGAGATTTTATGATCTTTATTTTTAATATTAGCTAAATAAAAAAATAGAATATCTTCTCTCATATCAATCTTTTATTAGAATACATTTTGCAATGTGTTCTAATGGTAACTCTAGACCTTCAGATACACAAACTGTCAACTAACTGTGTATCTCTTTACTTATGATTAGGAAATATTTCAAGAATTTTGAAGATTGTGACTCATTATTATACAAAATGTAGCGAAACTAAAATTAACTCTAATGTACCGAGTGTTTGGCTATAGGTAGAAGAAAGTTTAAGGAACAGGATAAATGATCAAAGTTTTAAAAAATCTCTCTTTTTCATATATTTATATAAACTGACACTTTTTTAAATATTTAGAAAAAAATTAATCATAAAAAAATTCAAAGAGTTAACAAAATTATGTAGCAGCTTGAAACTTGCATCAGGAATTTAAATATATTTTCTTGAAACTATATTTATCATTTCGTTGACACTAATAACTTAGACTACGTTGGGCTAATCGATTTCCAAACAGATCCATCATAACAAACAACGAACGTGATCCACGCTGACCACTAGATATTCGACAACTGCCTCCTATTTATACAACATTTTTTCGTTTTCACCCTCCAAGCTTTTATTTGTCATCCTAGCCGCACCGAAAACCGAAACCAACAAATCAAATAGTGTCATCAATCTCGAAACCCACAATTTTAGCTAAATATTTCATGTGTTATTTACATTAGACGATGCGTGGCAAAATTTCAAATTAATTCATTTTTATTACGCATGTTCTCTACGAATATTCATTAAAAATGATCTTTCCCTGACAGGTGTACACATTTCTTCATTTTCCAATTATAACTGTAATAGTAGAAACTGATGCCAAGATGAAAATATCCACATTCATAAAATTTAGTTGAGACGTTTAGGATAATAAAGGCAAACTCAAGATGTTGCCAAAAGCTTTAGTTTCATCGAATTGGTTTACGAGAATTAACAAATATTCTAATAGGTATATTTTAGGGACTTTAAGCTTCTTCAGAATTGAGTTAAGGTTTCGTAGAAAAGGAAAATTTATTTTGATCCTTTAGAGTCCCTCTAACTCACCACCCCAAGCGCTTGAAGTTCGACTCCAGTAACATTCGATTTGCCTTGTCGCGTTCACTTTCTCCTCTGTTGATCCGTATCAAATACCCTCGCTTGAGGTACAAACAGAGTTGCACCTTCACGTAGCAGTTGCCCATGTGGCAAAGCTAGAGTAGTGCTGCATGAGAGTCAAGACAAATCAACATTTGTAAGAATATTGTCTTGTTCATGAAAAACTTTGAAAATTGATATATTATCTTGATCTTGGTTCAAAGAATCTCGTATTGTCTTGGTATTATCTTAAAAAAACAGCGAAAAAAGAAACACATCTAACACCTTGTCTACATCACAACCGACTCTAGTACCAGCCATGCTGAACGACAAATAGCAACACTGTTATTTATCCTACTAAGACAAGACTTAAATTATTGTAAAAAATATTATCTAGGCCAAGACTATCGACAACCTTGTCTTGTATTGTCTTGTATATTGTATTTGTATTATATTGAACATTTAAGTGATATTCTTTTCCATACTTAACGGCACTGAAGATTTTCATAATACTTCACATACGACTAATTTTCTTCAAATTTAAAGATTTACCACTCTTAATGAAAGACCCTACACAAATACCTATCAAGCATAGATACCTGCATATTTCCATGGACCTGTATCATTGACTCTAGCTGTTGAATCCGCCCCCAAAGTGCGTCCCACATGTTTCCACCGCACCCTGTATTTTTCGTTTTCCAATAAAACACGAGAATCAGACAGTTTATTCGGGTCACCAGGACGCGCAGCAATAACGCGATCCACCTTGCTATGAAAATCTAGCGCAGTAACCGTCTGCGTCAGGAGCGCGCAGCTACCCCTAAGGGCGCAAAGAATTCAGGTGAAATCAGCTACGTTGTGCCCAGAGTCCCGCGCCACGGTCTGAACTTCGAACGAACGTTTCAAACGTGATCTCTGCCACGTGTATAACATTACGGACGTGACTAAACTAAGTTTGCTGGCTGACGGGACGAATCAAGCAGCCAAATTGTATTTTATACACGCTGCCTCGTAATTCCGCCTCTCCGTGGATGGATCCGTCGGACTCGCGAGGTCTCGATTCATTTGAATTTCATGGGGCAAAACGGGACAGAGAAGACGACGTCGTGTGAGCGAAATGAGTGAAAAAAAATATGGCAAAAGATGCGAAAAATGTTTAATGTCCCGTAGTGTCGCGAACGGTAGCCAGTCGTTTCTCTCGGTAAATTAAATTCAGTCACGTGCGAGGACTGGTAACGGCCAGAGCCGCCCGTAAACTGCTACTCCGAAATTAAATCGCAAGATTGCGTGTCCCAGAGGTTAGATTATGAATGGATCTCTTTTCGGTGCGACGTGCTTGTTCGCCTGGCTCGCGTAGCCTGCGTCAATGAACCCCTTGTTACATCAGATGGAGATTGGATTGGAATGCCAAGAGATCTTGGAAGTCGATTCTATTAACCGAGATTAGGTATCGCTGAATGATGTGAATGAAAAATGCGGGTCTATATCGTTACTGTAAATAGGGCTGCCTGATTTCACATGCATTTTCGGACCTAGCATATTATTGGCCAAAGTGGTCATGAATACAAATTGAATCAACATATCCCCTATACTTATATCAACATATGTCTCAGGTGCAACTTTACTCCAGCTCTGCGCAGTATGTTGTTTGAGCAGTTAGTGATTTTCTGGTACTTTGGTTGTGGAGATGCTTTTTGGATAAGTTTTTGTCTTGCTGAGGCTTTGGAAGAGGATTTGTTTGTTGGGATTGTTGAGTGTATTTAGGCCACACGTTTGGGTTTACATTGACAGAGAACAGTACCGTTTTCAGGAAGTTGATTTACTAGGAATTGTACATTTCTTGAAGGACTTGGTCTGGCTGGGAATATAACTTTCACCTGAATTCCAGCTAGACCACAGTCAACAGCAAGTGACGCACCGTAAGGCCATGCGCCTTAAGGATTTTGAGGATTTGTGAATTGCTTTCCTGAAATAAGAAGTTCTTGCGCAGCTTTTACTGTTTGTAAAAGCAAACAGTTGACCTTTTCAAAAACTCTACCTCCTTTTATAGCCGCGCACATACGATCCCGAATTTACTACAGCTATCTCGACAGCACTGTATCATTCCTTAAGAACACAATGTTAGGTCTCTTGCCATCACCACTCCTTCAATAACCAGCAATCTCAAACAGTCGATAGTTAGAAGACCTAATCTGGTCACCAACCATAGCCCAGTGCTAGGATTATTAAGTAATTACCACTCCCTTTACAAGGAACTTACATTCTAAGATTCTGTCATAAAATCAAAAACCCAAACATGGTTCACTAATCCTTTTTCGAACTCTCTCTAGAAACGCATTGTCTATAAATGTTTATGTATTTCTTATACAGGTTAATTTAAAAATGATTCTTAATACTACATTAGACGTGCTACAGACTAAAAAAAAGTAGAAAACGTCAGATAAGCATATGTCCTGCTATGTATATGGCTGATAAATTGACGATCAGGTCGGTACAGGGACAAGAAGTGTAAATTGCTTACTCCATCTGACTCCACCTTTGTCACGCGATGCTCCAGGCACTGATTAGTAGATATTCAGCCAATAACGAAAATGTGTGTAGCCCAGCTCTATGATCATGTGCAAGTAGGCTGACTCCATTGTTAAAATGAATAAAAGAATATTTGTATGTTCCAAAATGTCTTAAAAGTGGAGCACCTATTAGTATTTGATGAGCATAATTCCAATCAGAACAAAATGTCCTATAATTGACGCAAGAACTAGGAAATCGAATAAATTACATAAAACTCTGTGAAATATATGAAGTACAATTTTTGAAGCAAACTTTATTGTTGGCAGATAAAATGTACATGTTATGAGCGCACAATACTTTTTTCAGTTTTTTTAGCTGAAGATTTCCTACACAACGCTCTTCATTAAAACACTTTATTTGCACATTTCATTTCACACAAAATTTTTAATTTCTACGTCGTATTCCCAATCGAAAGAAAATACGTGCTGTAGGTACTATTGTTCTGAACCTGCAAGGCCAATTATTTGTTACTAATTTTTAATTTATTTTAAGTTAAGAACAACTATCAAAAACTGATTTTCAAATATTTTTTCGCGTAAAACTAACATCAGCGATTTAACGAAACGTCGAGTGTAATTTCAAGGCTTTTTGAAAATTAAAGCGCGCTGTTTCTGTAATTTCAAATGTAGGTCGTTTCCGTTTGCCGCCAAACAAATATTTTGACACGCGTTATCGGTCGAAGACGTATTCAACAAGTATACATCAAATTTCAGTACTAAAGTACTGGCAAATCTCAATGACAATAATGCAGTCTTCTAAATATGCACTGTACTCGATAAGTAAAAACTATGTTTACTCATTCTCAGAAGCAATAAATGTTTATGGATTACAAAATGTTCTGTGACAGAATATTCGATCTGCATCCATTTTGCAGAAACATTGTCTTAGGTTTATTTGTCTAGAACGTTAAATCAATAGTCTGAGGATTTTATAATTTTAAAGATAGTACGTTAGTGAGCACTAATGAAGTACAAAGGTCTTATCACATTTTATTATGCTACTGCCAACATGCACTAGCCAGGTCCTAGGTCAGACACAGCGAAGACATACATATATTATAGGATAACTCCTAAATCAGACACATTTTAGCTTATTTCTCAGAAAGTCTAAAACACACCTTCATTATTCTTCATTTTCGTCCTATTTTGATATGTAGAATCATCTTTTAAAATTTCTGACACCTGTTGTCGAACAGGTCCTATTCCACTAGAGAATGCAACTGTCGAGTATTTCTGATAGGCGAAATATGGCTTCCAGCGCGGCAAGGTTTGATCGCCACTGATCTATACGACAGAAACTTGTACAATACCAAGGAAATAGCACAGTATGTTGTACATATATGTACAAACGGTATAAGCAACGACCAAGTGCCTACAGGCTGTTTGCACTTTAACAGGATATCATTTGAATAAGGCTACCATTTTTTCTGAACGATGCACTACATTAAACAATCCCTGCAAATTCGTTTTAGATTTGCATTTTTAAGTGTCTTTGCTGTGTATTAGACGTTTTTATGTGTGCATTTATGGATAACATTGTATTATTTATAATTAAATATTTATTTAATTCTGTATATTATTTTTATTTAAAATATACATTTTGTATGTCTATTTCAATAACTGTTAATGATTTCAATTCAAACTTTGGGTAATCCAGTTTACGTTCATTATTATTTATCATCATTACAGCGTTTACAATTATTTGATATTAATTGCAAAAAACTATTAACATAAATGTTTACTTATGTAACATGATAATTATTGGATCTCATTATTTGTACACTTTCTTACTATATTTATTTTATACTAATCTTCTACGTATTATTTTTAAAATTTAAGTCACTTTAACGCATACCTACCTATTTTACAATTTAGATCTTTAAAACCAGTTAAATGCAACGATTGGCCTTCTGTAATTATATACGTCAGTTTTAAATTTTGCAGGAAATTAAAATAACTTTCAAATTTTCGAATTTTTGTTTTGATGTATTGCAACGAAAAATTTAGAAATCTTTTCTTCAGTTAATTCGTGACAACGCATTGATCGTCGAATGTGGAATGAGTCAAATGCAATGGCCAATCATCATATTCAGTTACGTTTTGTTTGATTACATAAACACGATTGATTTAATTAATTCCTTGTTTCTCATGCTGGAAGCGTTCATGTGATGTAGAATTGTTCTTTATCACGAAAACAACTATACTAATATAATCAGTAAATATTGTCTTTACAACTTATATAAATTCATGATTTGATAATGGTTGATGCATCGAATACATTTTCTTCGAACTGTGGAACTATACCTAGTTATATAGCTTAAAATGTTTGTAATACGACCATATTTGTATACAATTTTTCATTTCTATAAAAGACAATTTTCAGAGTATATATTCTACTTTTTTTATTTTTAAATTAACTTGAATATAGATTGTTTTCACGTTGTATTTTTGAAAACACGTAAACTCCCTGTGCTGTTCAAAGCACTCACAGTATTTTTTACTGTATTTTATTGATATCGACCTTTGTATTTCGATTTTTCTCTTTATTTACTTTACTGTTTTGTCAAGAAACTTTTGTTTACTTAGTGTTTTAATATTCTGTATTTGATTTCTTGCATTCCATTCAATTCATAAAAAGGATTATACTAAACATTACAGAAAAATGAATAAAAGATTTTATTGTTTAAAGTTAAAATTCAAACTTAACACTGTAGAAATTAAATCAAACAATAAAACACAAAATCACTTCTGGCATGGAGTGAGGTTAGGTTGCATAGCTACTAATCTGATGACATACTCGATAAACGAGTTTTATAAAAACTAATCTTAAGGACATTGCCTATAAATTGAAATTATTAGATCATTTCCACTTCTAACAAGATAATAATACAAAGCATAAAACTTGCTCCACTGAAAGAATAGCTTCTATACATATTGTCCAACAGGTACACCTGCAATATTGAATGCCTCGCTGCAAAGTTTAGACACCATTCAGATAACTCTAGGAAACTGGGTCGAAATACTTCACCGAAATACATTTGGTTGAAGATAATTGATCGAAAGGATATTTTGCTAAAAGGACTTTCTGTTTAACAGACATTTAAAACTGCAACTCAGACCTAATCCAAATCTAGACTTAACATAGACCCAGATCTAGCTCGAGGTTTATACCTAACTTAGATTTAGACATAACTCAGATATAAACCTAGACCTAACCTAGACCTAGACATAAACTTAAGTCCAAGCGACCAAATATGAATTCAACAAAATATCTTTTCCACAGAATATTCGTTTGACAAAGTTCTCATTCGAGTAAGAGTACTTTGAACGAAGTGTCTTCGACGAAATTTTCCATTTTCGACAAACTGTCCACCTTCCATTTATAATAATACTTTGAAGTTGAAATCAATTCCACTTTCAACAAAGCGTCGTTCGAATAGGTCCAAGTAAATCTGAAATCACGTGAAATTCTCCGAAAAACATCTTTTATTCCAAGTAGTGTGGGGAATAAATTCAGCAGTAAAAGAAAAGTGAGATCTCTCCTCTTCAACTTCCCATCGTCGCGTCGCGGCGTACCTGTTGCGGAGGATTTAACAAACGCAACGAGAAAGGATTCGCCTCGCGCTTGAATTCCGCGAAAAGTTACGCCTGGAAGGAACTCCTACATTCCCAAGGTTTCAGCAAATATTTAATCCCCCCTTCCCTTCGCGAAACGACTCACGGTTGCTAAATGAGAATTAATTTTATTCGTTTCGCTTCTTTTTCGTTTCGCGTCAACACCGTAACGCTTAATCGTTGCAACTCCTCTGAGGGAAATACGTTTTCTCGGATGCTCCCATTTGTCTCTGCGAGAAAAAAACTCTATTTAAATCTTTATTTAAATTCTTTACTGCAGTGGAGACGTTCATATCAGGGGTAACTACCCCTTGGAAGTTATCGTTTAATTTTTCGTTTAACGTCTCGTCAGATATGGTAACATTGTCGTTTACTTTAGCAGCGTTTTGTAATGCCCTCGCGTTCATTAATTTGTAGCTGAGTTGTCTATGGTACATTTTCATTGAGAGAAACGTGGAGCATCGTTTAAAGAAATTGAATTGAATTTCTAATTGGAATTAAATTATAAGGTTGACGCTTGTGTAAATTATTTTCTTATCTATTTGAATTTATATTTTTATTTTAGAATTAATCAAATTCCTATTGTCTTATTCCATTATTCAGTATACCGAGTGAGATAATCAACCAGGCTGCCAGGTTTTGTGCAAAAATTAGTTGAAAATCTAATAATGAAATTTTGTTGGGAATACCTTATGCTCGAAAGAATCAAATGACTTTTGTTACATTAAAAAAACTCGAAGAAAACAAAACAAGCTACTACCAAAATTAATAATTAGACACGAAAACTTACACATAAATAATAAGATATCAATTTAAATTTCAATTGTCATATTGTTCTGTCTTGTTCTTTCTCTTCTTTAGATTATTTTTGTTTCCACTTTTTCCTCTTTGGGTTATTTTCGTTTTCTCTCGTTTTCTTCGAGTCACTTTTATTTTCTCTTTCTTAATCATTAATAATCATTAGAAACAGTTGATGGAACATTAAACTTTAAGTTACTTTCAACCAGACCTCGACTACCAATTAAATTGAAATTGGTCCTTGGTGATGCGTTTCTAGTCAGAGTGATTACTGTTACATGGAAAACCATAAAAATTGCTCACAGAGGTGATTCTGAAGACAAGGACTTGTTATCAAAATGTCTCAAGAAAAATATGAGACTAAAAGTGTCTCACAGGGGAATGGAAGGTTGGCTATCAGGATGTTTTATGAGTAATACTTTTCTCTATACCCAACAGTATTATCGCTGTCATATTCTATTGCGCTTTATCAAATTTTTATTATCTTATTAATCCTATAAAAACTGTGAAGATCCATCATGACCTTCATCATTTTTGAGATTTTCATGATATTAGTGACTAAGCTAAATTAGTTTCTAGAATGGAGTAATAATTGAATTTCTTAATAATGTGCAAAATGACAGCATCATGTGTCTGTAGATATAATAGTATGTATACATGTATATGATGGCATTTGACTTAACGCAAGTTGTGTTGTCATTGTGTTCATTTATAATTGCAGCCAATTTTTGCAAACCAATCCAAAATAGGGACGATGTTCTCGATGTATTGATTATTTATTTCTTTATTTTTCGTCCGAAAATTAACGGGCTTTCAATTGGTTTTTAGATTCGTTGTTTGTTTTTCCTTTTGATAAATTTGGGAGCTGTAGTCTATTTGAGAATTTCTCATTACGTAAAAGCAAATCTATATTAAAAATAATAACTAGAAACATTTGTACATCGTTTTGCAATTATGGTGTATTTTAAAATACATCAAATATTTTATATTTAGGATACGTAAAATGAAGGTGATATTTTCTCTGTTGAACTGTAGAACTATTTAATATAAGTAATATTAAGGTAATAATATTTTTAAACTAAAATAATTTGAATAGGAAGTAGCAAAAAAGCACCAGTATTTTTGTTTCTATGAAGTATATTATTGAAGTCAAATGTTTTTCATAATTTGAAAAATAGGATTAATTTGAATTTGACAATATTGAAGGAAAATTTTCGACAATTTTAAAAAAAATTAACAATCAAGGATATCTAAAAATACAAATACAAAAATATACTAGGTTATAGTTTTTTAATACCTTTTTTTTGTAAAAATGAAGCGTATTGGTCACTTTTACTCTATCATCTAGAAGAATGCGATTTCAATTAAACAATTACTCCTCGGCTGTGATACCACCAGCTATCCTATATTTATCGTGCTTTATTAATTAGCATACACTAATAACTACGTTCAGTAACACAGTATTATGTTCAATAATTTCAGTGGAATTCTATATTAATAATTCTTGCCACAAAGTGAGCTGCTATCCCATTTCTCACAGCTGTGCCATTAAGGCTTTATTGCATGACCTAATTCAACGTTCACAATCACTTTCATTGTGTCAATCAAATATTGGTCAATTACTAAATAAATAATTTATCTGACGAAATTGAAAGTGATTTTTTTAAACTATTCCTCTCAAGGATGAACTTCTAAACTATCTAACTCTAAACGAACTCTAAACTATCTAACTCTAAACGAACTCTAAACAATCTAAACTGTAACCACAAAAGAAAGTAGTGTCTCGATATAGGCTCACATGTCAGTGACGAGCTCAAAACGAGTGACACATTTCTGAGTGAATTCAACTTATATGGTAGCCTGGTCTGGGCTTATCAAAGACTGCACACAAGTAATACTTTTCAGCTCTGAATAATTTCAATTCAGCTGAAGATTAGGTAACGACCTTATAACGAGGCAATACTGTGCATTCTACATACTGACATGAATTATTGTCTGCTTTCAAATTGTTTAACTTCCGTTTCAACCATATTCTGGTATCGCCAATAGTTTCAGAAAAATTTATAAATTAATATAAATGACAATATAAAACAGTATAAAAAACAGTATAAAAAAACAAAAAAATAACGCAATATTAAGAATTAAAAAGATCTTCGTTAATAACCTTCCTTCATTACATCATCGAAGCACCTAAAAAATCGTGCAGATTCATATATTAAATAAACTGTACGTGAAACTTTCTTCATTGGCAACGTGTTGTGCAACATGTCATATATTTTGAAGCTGCTGACTAATCAGCATTAACCTTCATCTCGACGCAAGATTATAATACCACGAACTTAGTAAATTAGGGAACTTCTGTCCTCTAGAAGAGGTGCAAAACACACGCGAGATACATACGAGTGTATCGTTCGTCTCGCTGAACAGAAGACAGCTCGAGGCACTCCAGCATCTGACGATAAATGTACTCGCACCACTTGCTGAAATGAATTTCAACGCTGCACAATATTTACGTCGACGTAAATATATATCTCGTCATCGCAAATATGAAAAATTGTGGAAGCTGGTTCACCATCTTCATATCGTGGAAATTTCAGAACATTGAATATCTTAACACCGTGAACGTGAAAAATTGTCGGAACTTCCTCGCCGATTTTTTATCCTACGCATTTTGGCGTAACCAGTAGGTAAATTTTAAATGACGATGGTGTCAGTTAAATATGGCATTCCACGTGATCTTTCAGTTTTGTTTCATCTTTTATTTACATTTATTTTAATTTTGAATTTTTTTGAGATTCTTTTGAATTTTTATGGGGGGTAAACAATTAAACTTTCTTTAAGCTAAAATAAACTTGAAATAAAAATATTAATTTATAGTTAAATAAAATGCAACGTAGCTTACAAGTGAAAGATATTAAAATATTAAGTTTATGAGTAAATTCAAGAAGGATCGATATTAAAATTGTGATTTTGGATTAAGAGGCATTAGAAATTATACAGAAAATGGTCCTTTTATACTTCTTTTAATTACACAATTTCACGACATTAGTTTATTAGAACACTTTTATATTATTGTGAGAAAACAAAACAAAGACATTGGTCCTTGTAGTTCCAGAATAAACACTGGCCCTTTTTAAACTCAATTATAAAAATATGTAGTGCAAAATCACAAGTGCAATGTTAGTAGGTACTCAATTACTTATAATTTCATTACATAATAGTAAAATAAAATATTGTATCGGGTACTTTGAACATGACATAGTTACTAAAATAAAATTCACAAATTAACTTTCAACATAAGTGATTACAGCGTTTCTTCGTTATAGACTCACGCTCTGTTAACGATTAGCAAATAACGAGGTTAATTTGTACAAGGTGATTCACCAGATATTACCACCTCGATTTATATCAGTAGTATGATACATAGTCAAAAATGTTTCAGATAGAGTTGAAAGATTTCGAAAAGGATACATTCTGATGTTATTAATTTTTTATATATAAAGGTCATTAATGTGTTTTTAAATGCAATTGTACATATTTTATGCACTTTGATATTCTCTATAAAAAAGTATTAGCCTATTTGTGTCCAAAAATCATTAGCTTAAGAAATATTTCGATTTTAATAGAAATTAAAATATCCAACAAAGATTAAATTTTACACAAAGACAGTAGTTGAACGTTTCTTAAAAATTTACATTTCACAACAATACAATGTGGGCTACAATCGTGACCAAAGCTAATATTATGTAAGGGAGCAAGTATTATCGATAAAAAATATGTTGTGCAATGTAAATGGTTGTCACATTGAACTCGTAACATTACCAAGAAAGTCACAATTTTGTAACAACATTAACATTGAGATATCTCCTAAACTGATGATTTTTAGTCATAAATAGGTTAATATTTTTGTATAAAATATAAAGATGCATCGAGTGATGCGATAAATAATATATGATACCATTAAAAAAGAACATTAATGATCTTCATATGCCTACATATGTATGTACACATCATATAATGATGTATATCCAGGTGCTGATACCTGGTGAACCATCTTCTATACTGCTAATCCACTTTTGGAAAAATGTGGATTGGAGTGGATGAAAATAAAATTTGTTTTATTATAAGATACCAGCAACAATGTATATTCCTTGCAATGAAGGAAAAATGCAATTTAAGATACTTCCATCATTATCAACGAGCACTTTTTTATTAACAAGATAAGACTCAATTGTCACTAATCCACCAGGAATTCAGTAACAGTAGGTACTCGAGTAGCCTCGTGGATGTTGCCATGCACTCGACTCGAAAGAAATTACACTGACTTGGAATTTGATCTCCTTGTTATCGCTCGTAAGTCTGTCGATCGATCGATCAATATCCTAGAATTATTCAAGTTGATAATTACCATTTTTACCCTCGACAAGAATATCGGTCAGAAAACTGGTGCCTATTAATCTTCACTGATACTTCAATCATGACTGTACATCATCGAAAAAGTCGATTCAGTATTCGAAATGACGTGAAGCGATCATCTTCAGATAAGAGCCTTCTATGAGGAAAATTGCGACGAAAAAGTCAGCGAAAAATTAATTTTTCCTTAAGAAAAAGGACATGGCACGGTGATGGCATTTTAATTTCGTTTTCAAATTATGCAGTAAATTTTCATTAAATGCATGTCGCTCTCGTTGATTACCTTTCATTTATTGTGGAAACGCGCCTATTGGTGAAGACGTAAGAGCAAACGATAATTAATTATTTCTAAAATGTGTAAAAATTTTAATCTTTTATTTTAATTAACTGCGTTTGCTCTCTCGTATTTCGTTGTCCTTGTCTTTGATAAGGCACATATAAACTGTACTAATAAATGAATTGACTTCATATAAAAAGACACGTGCACCTCTTCATAAATTATTTGTTAAACACTATGTACATAATTGTGAGTTTATAGCGAGAGATATTGCATTTGCCATATTTTTGTATTAAAAATATTGATATCTCCTAAATTAGATGTGAGTAGTTATTAACTACAATCGGTAATTGTGCATAAAAGGGTACACCTCATCGATTTTTATAATCTTTGGATGTATTATAGAGGACAATATTTTAAACTATTTTCTCCTATATATATAGCCACCACTCAGCTTTAATTTTAAAGATATTTGCAATAAAACTGTTGCTGCAGTGCGGTAGTGGCAGTGCATGAATTAACTATTGAGCTCGAGCATTGTCTTCGAAACCTTTACTTATTAGTTAGTGGTATAAGTTAACCCAGTGAACACGTCTAAAAAAAAATTCCCTAGACGACCCAATACTCTATAAGGACCCAGTAAATTTTTAAAACAGTCGTTCTTGTTCTGCCGTTTTTCTAATGGCACTTTCGAATCCAGTACACTCCATAAGTTTTCTATTGGATTGAAATCCAGACTTTGTACCAGCCATTCCAACAATTTAATATTTGAATGCTCAAAAAATTTCTTTGATTTTTGGTAGCATGTGTTGGGTCGTTACCTTGCTTCGAAGTAATTCTTCGTCGAGACCCATTTTTACAATTGCTTCTTCTAAATTTTCGTTTATTATTTCAGTATTAATATAAGATATTAAATAAGATATTGATATAATATATTATATAAATATTATCTAAATTCACAAAGCCAATTGAAAGTTTCAGGACTTTTAATCAATTTTATGGACTCAAGATTCGAGACGTTCAAGAGTTTTAGGTTTCGAATCTTGTTCCAAGTGATTCGAACCTTCACCATCTTGAAAAGCTTCGAATCACTTCTAAGTTAAGATTCAAACTCCCATTACTATTTATATATGTATTCTATTACAAGCATTTGATTACTATTATTTAAATCAAGTTCATCAAAATGGATAACAAATATTTATACTATTTCATCGAAACTGTTAAAATTTTATATTAATCACAAACGAGAAGAAGAAGGTAGATTCTAATGTCGTTTACAATTGAATAAAAATAGCTTCATACGATAAATGCTAATTAAAAAATGAAATCGTTGGAAAGAGTGTCTTCGAGGAATTAAATAACGATCAGATGGAATCATTTGATAAACGACCTTAATGGCCTCCTTCGATGATAAATGGTTTCTGTTTATTGATCAAATATACTATCAAGTAATCAATATAACGGATTAATCCTTTTCACCCTTCAATCGGTGATAAATTTCCGGTAGCTTAACCAAACTCAGTGGACCCAACCATAATCGACATACTGATTGCGGCTTGCCATTTCCGTTATGTTTGATATATTCGAAAATATAGTATCTATACATACATACTGTATCTTACTCAATTTGTACCTTGATTAAACCAATTCTCTCGTCATTTCATTGTAGACTTTGAGGAAGAGTAAATAGCTTCATATAGCATTAAATAGCTTCAAATAGCATTAAACAAATTTTGATTAATTTACATTAAGAAAATATTTTTTCCCTTATATCAAATATATAAATTCCATCTCATAATATTCATTTAATTTAAGACATATGTAAACTCAAATTTTTGGAATATGTCAGAAAATGAAAGGAAATAAGTATCAGTTTGTTAAAAGTACAATTTGTATTAACTTTTGAACAATTGTATTAATTTTCCTTTATATTAGAATAAAGACATTCCTTCTTAAATACTTTGTTACATAGTAGACATTTTAATCAGAATTAGTAAGTGATTTTAAATTTTTGACCTGTATCCTACACAAATGCATAATTAAGTAGAAAAATTCTCCTTTTAAAATTATTATTCGTAAAATTACAATTTTTAATTACTATGAGGCTGTCTCTTATTATGAAAATTATTTTTTTTTATTTAAGTTATAAAAAATAATTGACGATTCTTTGTAACCTATATGTATATTATCTAATTATATTTTTAAGTCAATCTAATATAGCATTTCTCGTTAAGCTCAGAAAGAGTGCCAAGTATTGAGCTCAGAAATGACTAATATCTTACCTTAATGTCTCACTTTCTTCTGTCAAACCAAAAAGTAAAATAAGGCAGAATACTGATTCCAAGAAATGAAGATAATAACAAAAATATTATAGCGAGAAAATATTTTAAATATCTTTTTATGAACTGTTTTAATATCAAAAGACCTCAATTAGCTGTAAAATCTTTTTTCAAAAAACATAAAAACTCCAGTTCAATTCTAACGCAACCAAAAAATAAATTTCTTCAATGATCTCTTAAAAATTAATAGTCTGGACAACATTTGCGAGTTAATTTTCATAACGTCAGAGTAATCAACAGAGACCATGTGCTTTTCGCATCTGCGGTTTCGTCAACCGCGAAAAATCTGATGCGCGTAGAAAAGCAATTTGCATACAGAGCGAATCTCGTATCGCTTCCCTTCTTTTTCAATTCGAACCTCGAACACCACAGGTCGCGATAAATGTAAATCGACCAGTGGCTCGTGAATAAATACGCGACGCATATCAAATTCTAAACGTCCGACTCAATTTCGTCACTTGTCTTTCGACTTGTGACAACGACGAGGAAACTGGAGATATAGAATTAGTGGAGAGAAACTTTTGGACAGCTTTACCGCCTTATATGTATCCCCCTCCTCCCAAAAACATTAAAAATGCAAAGTTTGCACCAAGTACTTAAAGTGCTTTTAAACCAGAAATAGTATTTGGTATACTTTTCCAAATAAATCGTATTTAATTCTTTTTTCTTTATGATGCAGTTTTAAGAACCTTATTTACTGGTTTTACAAAGGGGTCTCATTTTAAAAACCGAAATGCTTTTCGGTTTTTTAACTGGTCTTCCAAAAGATGAGCAAATCAAATTTCAGTTTTATGAATCTCCTCCAAGTATATGTTACTTGGTTCTGAAACTGAAATTCTTTCAGGGTCCAGGATCTTACTTATTCTGAGATCGAATTGAATAAAAGGTTCTGATGAAATACAGCTCTTTACATACAGGGTGTAACATGTATACATTTCAATATTCTAGGGTGTGTTAGGATACCTCAATTGGATCACAAAGTGTCCTATAACATAATGACCAATCTGCTTTCGTTTTTCAATAATAATGCCTTAAAGTCAGTACTGCGTTCTGAAATGCAGAGCAGCTGCATGTGGATGAAACAAACACATTGAAAGAGTTCCTTGACCTAGAGCAGGCCTGCGGAAAGTTTCCATTTTTTGCTAGGAAGATTTTATTACACTATGTGTATACTACAAATTATACCCAATCTTATTCTAAAAGCGATTTGGATCGATTTGGAATGGAGCTAAAAACGAGTGGACTCTCTTTACTGGGTCAACTAGCTTATACCAACTCAAATTGACTCAAAGTTCAAGGATTTTGAAGGCAACAGCAACATCATAGCAACACCAGGCAACAGCATTTACTTAATCGAAGATTCTCATCGAAGACCATATTGGCTGCCAAAGATAAGCAATAATTAACGGTGGCTAAGAGGCACGTGTCGAATCTTCGTTTCCAGCGGGCTTTATCTCGCTGAAAAAGCGGTCGTAAAACGCGCAATGGTATTAGCGCTATCTAACACGAATTTGCATTTATGGGATCGCGGGATTCGTCGGGGCCAATTGCTGTCCCCTGCATGTCGACACGTGGGCCGATTCTTTAGCTGCGTTTTACTGTTAATGGAACGCATAGCTCGAGTTGAAGTTCGGGAACCAAACCGAGCGGCTTCCTTAATAGCGTTTATTAATTTCGCTTTGGAAAAGGCTCTCGAGCCGCGGATTCTCGAGAAATTTCGCTAACTCGCGCCAAGGCAAAGTCAATGTTTAAAGGCGCCACGGTGTTAATGGAGTAGC
This sequence comes from Calliopsis andreniformis, assembly GCF_051401765.1. Lineage (NCBI taxonomy): Eukaryota > Metazoa > Arthropoda > Insecta > Hymenoptera > Andrenidae > Calliopsis > Calliopsis andreniformis. The sequence goes on along the minus strand of NW_027480432.1, from coordinate 9,909,717 downwards.
CGAGGAAAGGGGCTCGTGAAGTTCGGTTTGCTTTATAGTTTAAGCAAAACGTGCATTCGAGTTAATTGAGCTTGTGTAGCTTGTCGTGCACATCGAAGAGGCGATCGGGGGTGAAGAAACTTTCGCGTGCTGCTTTGTTCGCGGATGTTCTTCAAGTTTGTTTTGCTTTATATTGCTGGAAAGATTTTGGGGAGTTTATGTAATCGAGATGGTCACGAATAGGCTGTTATTGTTAGGCTATTTATTAGGCTGGAGAGTTTAGTGAAGAATTTAGTAGTTGGTCTGTGAATGAGTACTGTGCAGTTATTTTTTATTGAAGAAATAAAAGGAGATCAATAAAAATTCCTAATGGAGTAGAATATGAGTTAAACAATTAATTAAAAATAATTTCATTTAAGCCATCGTGCAAGGCTTGCAATTATTAAAATATTGTAATGAATGTAAGCAGTTCAATCTATGTTTAAGAAACAATTATTTAATAAAATAAACAAAATCATTTGAAAGACGGATGCAGTTTGAAAAAAGATTGGGAAAGACAGTAGAAAGGATGTAATAAAGACTATTACAAGGTTTAAATTTTCTTGGAAAAAGTAGTTAAGAAAAGCCTTTGAAGAAAACGGAATTGCAAGAATTTAAAGAATGAGCTGGCTATCGAAAAGACTATTTTCATCCATCAGTAACCTACTTTTTACGATCAAATTAGAGGAGAGTTCTTTTTCGAGGAAATTCAATATTTTCCCTCTGAAGGTTCGAGAGTTCTTATTTCGATGTAATTAGTGAAACATTATTTTACTTTATTTCGTATTTAATTATTCACACATGTAAAGTCACTCGGGAAAGATGCTTTAAAATTAGAACATGAATTTAATTTGGATGGTATGGAAATAGTTCACAGGAAAGGATTTAGAATTTAGAGGATGAGTAGCCTTATTCTATCACCTTAATTTATTTGTGATTTATATTTTATGATCAAAATTTTGGTAAATATTTTTCTTTCTCCTATTTCATTTTATTGAAATCTCAAATATCATAATTAATTTTTTATTATTTCGTTCTTTTATAGAGATATTTAGTCTGAAATTACTGCTATATGTATAAATTGAAAATATACATAAATTATACTTTTGCATTATAATTTTGTTGAAAAAATTTTTCACGTAACAATCAGTTTACATGTATAATAATTGAAAGTGGTATAATAATTTGAGGCACTTATGATTTAAGTGATTCACCTTGTATACAATATTATAAAAGAAATCCCCTTTGAAATTCTTTTCTCAAGATAAATTAAAAATTACTTTACACAAGCATATAATAACTAAGCATATAATAACAAGCAATAGTAACTAAAGTAGCTAATATAACTTACAAAGTAAATATTTCAAAAATCACCATACATCAATAATGTTTAAAATATTCAAAACCTGTAGAGTACTATATATTATCTACTAACATATATCTGAAAAATTCTCCTATTATAGTTGCAAAATTAAAGAGAAATTCCTTTTCCAAAAACTTGACCACGAATATTTTATAAGAATTTTGATTATTGACCCACATTCCTGAAACACTCTGTACAACCTCTTTCAAATGCAACTTCTCGTAATCTCCCACGCATCCCACTTACTCCCACACTTTTACTTTTCTCGCCATGTAGACTCAAATGAAATTGGAACTTTTTTATTCATTAGTTCAATTACATATCAAAGGTACTTTTAAGTATTTCGTTCTGGTTGCGTTTGTAACGCCTGATTATCGACGAACAGGACGCCCAACGTTTTCCCGCCAGAATAACGCGCACGCTGCCCTTCCGCTCTGTCCATCAGCAAATAATTTCACGCCTGTTGCCTCGCGGAATATTTTCCTATTTCCTTGCCCTTTCTCCTACTTGCGCTGTCGTCACTGCCTCGCAATTAAGGTCTTGGTTCGCAGACGAGTTTAAGGTTTACTCTAACCTCTAAAACGAGGACGCCAGGGTCCGCCAACGTTGATACACTACCGAGGTTTAAATCTGTGCCTGTGTAACGATATAAATCACGTATTCAAAAACTTGGAGATTAGCTAGATAAGCGTTAATTGAAAATTGGAAAAGTTGGAACATGTAGTTCCACGAAAATATTTCGATAATCAATATTTTTTGTTTTATTTTTGTATTTAAAATTACATGCAAAACTGGTTAAAATATTATTGCAGATAGAAAGTATTAAATAATTTATTTTAGATCGTACGTGTACTTACTTTTGAAAATAAAATGTTTCATTTGTGGGAAGAAGTTTTTAAATTAGCACTTTATTTTATGGATATTGGAAATACTGAAGCTTATACATGTTTGAAGTATTTTATTTATTTTAATTTATCTTTTCTTTATTCGTAAGGATTAAGTATTATTTCTACTACTTTTAAAAACTTTGCTTTGTCAAAAAAGAAAATAAGTAAATTTAGTGACATTGTAGACGGATGGGTTAAGAAACCTTCTATTGGTGGAGTCTTAACAAGGGTAGGCGGTGACAATAATAACACATCCAGTTGGAAATCTTTACGAAGAAGGAGAAAGTAGACGAACGTAGTAGATTTCTGGACATAATCACAAAAATTGCGCTTTCTCAAACGCATTCCCTCGACATCTGGGGTGCAGTTATCTAACCCTGCACTCTTGTCTAAATTTATGGCCACGTAGAAAACCTTCGACTCTGGCAATACGCTAAGCTAACAACATCAAAATTTCATTTGTTGTATTTTACATATCGCAATAATGTGGAAGTTCCCAAATACTTATGCACAGCAGTGTATCTTTGGGCACCCAGTAGATAGTCAACTATCTCTAGATTAAGTTCCTAGTTCCTTCCCCAAATAAAAGATATTTAGGGAAACAGATACATGGGTCTATCAGAGACCTCATCAGCTTTTCACCTGAAGATAAAAATTATCTACAGCTTAAAAATAACCTTGAATCCGCTTAAGCATCGATATCTGCTTGGAAAAGGTCGCGAGGGTCGTCTTGTCAAACATTGATGTTTAATTTACCTAAGTTTGATCGAAAAGCCGTGAGAATCGCGCTGTCCGACAACGTAGCTTGACATTTAAATCCGTACACCTCGGATGCACTCCAAATCGTCCCCCATTTGTTTGCGCTGGACGTTATTCTCGGAACAGTAGGAGTATCGACATTATCGATAGGATGATGATCCTTTAACAGCACAATACGTGCGCTAGTGTTGCGGCTAGAAGACAATAGCGAAGCGCGAATTCAATAACATATGCTAGCGCATAAACAGGATTCAAGGATGGGGATATAACTTATGATTCAGCCTGTTCGAATGTTACCATTTTCATATACAGGGTGTCCCGAAGTTTTCTTGCCAAACTATGAAGACTTAATCTATGACCCAAAATGAGAACAAAATATTACACAAGGTGTCCAAGCTGAAGCAAGCCTAAATATTTCCTGTTTTTAATAAAACGAAAATCGTTCATGGCATAATTTAAAGGGTTTCGAAGAAGGAATATCATGGAAGAACAATCTTTTATGCAGAATGATTCTTTTCTAATTTCTTAGATTTTCGTGTTATTAAAAACAGAGGAGATATTTAAATGGCCTACTTCAGCTTGGATAACCTATATAATATTTGGTATTAGATGCTTTGTTATAGAATTATGAGCAAATATGTATGCATAAAATGGGTAACAAGCATTTTTTATTATAGTACATAGAAAGTATTTTTATTTTATTTGGAATTTAAGAATTTTCTGTTTAACCTCACTATTTATATATTAATTTCATTATTCCTGAATTTAATCTTATTTTAATATCTCGAATCACCCCTTAAATTTTGTTCCATCCGCTAAACGCCCTGCATTTAACGCTTGCTATGAAAAGGTGAAACTGAGAATCTAAAAATATGCAACTAATGAAGGAGCTTGGGGAAAGTATAGAAGTTAAAGGTGATAAAACTTAGCTAGTTGATAAAGCAGCTTAAAGGAATACATAGAGAGTAGAGGTAAAAGAGAATTAGTTTTTTCTACCACAACTCAAATTTAAAGGAAAAACACAGTTTCATTGTAAAAAGTATTTATAAAAGTATTGCATTTTAAAAGTATTTTTAAAATATTTATTAATATGACTGTTTTATAAGTTTCGACAAAGAATATAGTAATATATGTATGTGTATACATACATTAGTAAAATTTGACAAAAAAACCGGAAATTTTGTTACTAAAAAATTTTCTTATCTTCATTCGTGGAACTGTAGTTGCAGAGCCAACAATTTTTATGAAAATATTCTGTGAACATTATAAGGCAATTTGTTTACTGAACTAACAATTGAAGTATTTAACTTGTTAAACAAGTCTAAAAATATTCAATCTTACAATAAGTATATTATTTACTCGGTATAAGCTCATGGACTCGCTACAAGCAATGCGTTTATAGAAAACAAGTGGTGCATGTCTACATATGTTGTATACAATACATACAAGGTATCCCACGCAAAAGAAAAGATTTCAAGACTTTCCTTAAATTTTACACAAAATTGTGTTAGACAAAAATTGAACTATATTTAACTCTACTTAACTTTCATAAATCAGAATTTGTTACTTGAATTTTTTCGAAAACATAAATATTCACTTGTATTCTTAACTTTGTTTTTACCTTAGATTAAATATCATTGAAGCGTATTTTATTCTTTTTTGTGTTTTTCTTTTTTACTATCTATTTTACATAGCCACTTTGTCGCCCTAATTCATATGCCTACATATACAGTGATCTATTTCCCCATTCATAAATAAATAATATTAATTAAGATACTCGAATGATGAGAGTTCAGACCCACTGATATGAAGCAAAACATGAAATCGTTCAACAGATTCATTCAAACACTACACCAACTTCATTGAGAAACAAGTAGAAAGCCTGTCCTATACATATACCTACGAGGAACAAATTAAGCAACTGGTGTTAGTGAACCCGCCTGTGACGACGTCGCTGACGACATCAGCAACGATTATTATCGACGTCGCGCGTCGCCTAAATTGGCACACCAACCTAGATTCATTCACTGTCGAACTTGACCTTCTCGTTTGTTACTGGACCGATACTCACGCTCGAAATTGAGCATTAAATCAGTCGAAATGGAATCGATGATAAAGCAGTTTTGAAATGTATATGTGAGAGGGTTGGAACTGTGCAAATAAGTTAGCCTTTTAGGATTTGATTTCTGTATGGATTCAATATCGCTGTTTAATTGAATTTTTCTGTGTAAATTTGGTGAATGATATTGGTCTTCTGGGAATTTTTTTTGTTATCGTTTTAACACAAAAAATAAAAAAAATGATGACTTATTTATAGTGAAGAAATACTCTGTAACATTTATAACATTATAGTACTAAAAGAAAATATTTCAAATATTTTGAATCGTTTAAAATAAACTAGGATAATTTAAAATAGTTCAAATGTTTTCCCCAGGAATCATTGTAATACATGTAACATAATATTAAATGGTAATGCAATACTAAATTTGATATTTGTCTCTTCACAGTGTACACAAGGTCAGTCATGCAACTGTGTCACCTAAATTTTCTTATAATCTATTTATCCTATAAAGAAATGTTCCAAATGAAAGTTGTTTGGTATCAAGAGGAGCACATTATCAATACTAAACAACTTTAGTTTAAAACATTTTTTCACGCAATAGATTAGAAACAAATTCAGATAATACAGTTGCATGACTCACTCTGCACATAGCAGCTCCTTGTTACATGCTCAATAACTATATTCGTTATACACATTTTCAACAAGACCAAAGTGAGACACCATGAGCATGAGTAGATCCTAGATCATGCAAACGTATCCCACGTTATAAACTCGCCAACAAATATCGAGACTATATCGAAAAAATACTCTAATCCATTCTCAAGTAAATAATCCCTCAATTAACTTTCACTAATAGTCCACTGGTGATCTCTGTATCAAGCATCAAATTCAGAATCACTTCGACGTCCAAATATCAATACAAACATCTATTATCTTAATTCTAATAATTTGTCATCGCTGTAGCAATAACTTTATCGAGATTCTTCAGCAAGTCTCTTCAAGTCTAAAGACGATGTTGTAAGACGAAAAGAAGGAACAGTTCAAGTCGTATGGTACGCTGAGAAGGGGTTAATGGCACTTCCATCAGAGGAGTGAACAAAAAGAACAGAGACCCTTGGACCGGATGTTAACAGAGTAAACGGGCGTGGTTCGGAGTAGCTTCCTCACCTGAAATCTAGCTTCCTCACAAATTACTGAAATCAATGCTAGACGAAAGGGAGAGTCAAGCTTTCGCGTGCCAGTTTCTTTTCTTGGACTAAGTTTATTTACAAAAAATTCATCTGTCAAAAAACTCAAGGTCCTCCAAAGCTGCATGATAGAATAGATGTATGATCTGTCAATCAAAACGTGGCAGATGTTGAGGGAAATAGAATCCATTTTTGAATGAAGAGAAAGTTGTATTAAAAAAAAAAAATGAAAAAGTAAAACTGGAAAATGGAATGAAATTTGTATATACAGACGTCGATCACTTTGAAAAATATTTCAATAACGTCTCCATTTTTAACATTCATATTATTAGGCGTATTTTGACTGGTGTAGATAATATCTATTGACTAAATTTGGTTTTTTATTTGTTTATTTTATTGTAATGAGGCCTGCTGCTTAATACAATTTTTGATTACATATTGTATGCTTATGGTACTTTCATCTAATTTTTGTGCTATATAGGTGTGACTCATATTGTGTGAGTCAATTTGTACATTTGTGAGTTTTGTGAGTCACATAAGTGTATCACCTGAATTTTTTTGTAAATTATTAGTTGTATGAAAAAATGTTTCAAATGAAAGTTGTTTGGTATCGAAAGCCACATACAATATAATAATCATTTTTTTTATGTCAAACAACTGTCGTTTGAAATAGTTTTCCACATAACAAATAGTTTACAAGCAAATTCAGGTGATACAGTTGCTAGACTCACCCTGTACATACTTAATAACTTTATTTAATTTAATACTTAATTCTTAATTACTGGGTCAGTGTTATTTTGATATTATCTAAAAATCCTTATGTCTATGAGTATGTTTTAATACAGATTTCTTTATTTCCTTTATTTCTCGCCCACTTCAATCTACTTCTTATTCGTCCAAGCAAAGGGCTCTAATTTTTAGACTTTCTTTTATAAATCTAGTTAATTCCCATATTTATCTTTCTTCTTTCGCCTTTAGAATCTCCTTCATGGTTATTTCTTTTATCCAGCTAGGTCAGCTTTCTTAGTATAATGAACATTTATTGATTAAAGATAATAATATTAAAATTTTGTATTTAACTTTAAAGGATATATGTCTAATTTTAAACAGTTTATTTTTATGCGTATGTATTTCATAAGTACAATACTGTATAATAAAAAAAAACAAAATCGACTATGTTGAGATAATACAAGTAGAGGTTTTTATTGTATTATAGAAGGAATCGAAGTTTATAATTTACATTGAAAAATTTGTCTTGTTTCAGGAATTTTTCTAAGGAATGGCATTCGTGAGAGTTTTGGCATCTCTGTTGCTAATTTCCATAGTGACAGCGCATCCCCTATCTTACAATACGTACGATGAGAGAGAGCTTTCTCGGGGCCATCCTCCATTACTACTATTAGTCGACCATCGACCAGATTTGGAGGTATAATTACTTTAAAAAATATTTATTTTCTTATGTTAGATATTCGACACCTTGGACTAGAGAAATTAATTCACGTTTGCTTAATATCCATAAACTACTGAATTTTTTGGTAAATAGTATTTAATAAGGGAAGCAAAGAAAGAATATGAAGATTGCAATCAGTAAATGAGAGTCGAGGACCTAAAATGTATTCTTCATTATGGAAACTTATATCTTTTAGAGATACTTACTTTAATGATAGGTGCAATAGTTAATTCATTAGTAGTATCAATATAAAAGTTATATGAAAATTTAGTGATAAGTATTTGAAATTTTTCTTTTCGGTGAATAAATCAATCATAGTGTTGAGTTTGTTGGGCTTTTTAGGTTATTAAAAGAAGTATTCAACTTTCATAATTAATTAAAATTATTCGAATGATTTGCATTACTAGAAATTTATAAATTTATTTCTTAAATTGCAAACAATAGTATATTCATCTGTTTTACTTTGAATCAAAAGTAATAACAAAATCTTCTCTTTTCTGTTCAAATAAAATGAGATAAATATAGTTATTGTTAATAATATTTTTAAACAAATAGGGGTTTCCAAGCAGTAATGAATTCAATTTTTTTTATATTCTGTAGCCTTCATGATAATATCATAAGATAGATTTTCTGCTCCCGATTTTGAAAGTACATGTTATAATTAAAACTGATCATACGTGAGACAAATAAAAAATATACGTTGAATATTTTTTACTACTTTGTAACATTCCATTAAAATCAGAAACTGAAATTTCAAAACAGTCATTTACAAACTTCAAAGTTGTCCAATGTTGTAAAAATCATGGTAAAAATCATACGCATAGAATGTTAATTAAAATTGTTTTAAAAATTACTCATAATAGGTTTGTAACTGTTTTTACATAAACTGTCTTCTGTATCTTAGTATGCAAATTCGGTTGTGAAAAAATTTTAAATATTTTTTAATATCCTGCATGCAAGCCAGTTAACAAATTTTCCGCAAAACCTGATTAAATTTCCTTCCCTTTATGTTTTTATAACATAGGGGAAGAAAGAGAGGGTAATTATTTTGTAAAAATAAAATTATTAAGCTTGGTGTACAATTTACCTTCAGTTCTATAATCTACTGTCTAGATCAAAGATTAAAAGCCACAGTATGCTGATAATTAACACAATTTACCTTATCAGCAAAATAATGAACTTTATTAGTGCAACTGGTCATCAAAAAGAGAAGTGTTTTTAAACAAACGTGAAATATTTACTAATATCTACTTAATTTTCATATAAAATATTCATATAATATTCATATAAAAATTAAGATAAATCCTTTTCTTTTCATCCCTTCTGAAGATTCAGAAATCGTATAATTGAAGATATAAAAGATAATAGTAAAAGAATATACCAGGTAATAACAATAACTTCATATCAGCAACTCAGCTGATGCACTTTTTGCAATCGTATGAACAATATTTTTTAAACGCCAATCATTTGAAGATTGGTCAGCAAACTAGAACATTGGTAAACTAAATGGTTATAAAATATTTTGTGGAATATATGTACATATCACGTAAAACAATAATAGCTTGTTATTGTTTGAATCAATCAAACATGACCTCAATATCGTATAGGATACAATATTTACGAGAATTACCCTTTTATTTTGAAATTCCAAAACATTTTTTAAACATGATATTTACGTAAAATGAATTATACAATATTTTAAAAAAATTATTGAATGTGATACCACAGTATGACATAGAATTATAAAGGTGTTATTTGCAAGACAGTAAATGTTGAATTTACAAATGAATTTACTTTTATAAAACAGTTTGAAATATAAATATACAGTTATAAGTTCATAAATTGTTTACATATATTATACATGGAATTATTTTCCCACTTTCTTTAATTTTCTAAAACGTTAAATCGTTTCTCTGTGTTTCCATATCAATGCATACATACCTGAAGTAAAATATCCAGTCATAATTACATTTACAAATTCGAACACTGAACTATGCGCATGAATTTAAACAATTTTTTTTTAAAAATTGGAACTGAACAATTAAAATAAGTACAAATACTTTAAAATTTTCTTCTCGTTCTATAGTAGTAACTTAAAAACAGTTAATTCTTTAATATTAATATAACTAAAAACAGCAAATTTTTCAGTTATATCATTGTTGTAGTAGAAGTCAAAGAAGTCTAGCCAGTAGAATAAGTCGCAAATCAGATACAGTAAAGCCAGTAAAATAAGTCACAAATCAGACACAGTAAAGCCAGTAGAATAAGTTTTAAATCAGACACATGCAGAAATCAGTAGACTAAATCCCAAGTCAGACACGTATAGAAATCAGTAGAATAAGGCGCAAGTCAGCCATAGAAAAATCAGTAGAATAAGTCTCAAGTCAGACATAGCAAATTCAGTAGAATAGGTCTCAAGTCAGACACAGCAAATTCAGTAGAATAAGTCTCAAGTCAGACACAGCAAATTCAGTAGAATAAGTCTCAAGTCAGACACAGCAAATTCAGTAGAATAAGTCTCAATTCAGACATAAGAAATTCAGTAGAATAAGTCTCAAGTCAGACATAGCAAATTCAGTAGAATAAGTGCTGAACCAGACATATTTCACACAAATTGTAGGCGTTTCTTCAACATTTAACAACTCTTCACAGAAAAACCTCAAACTCAATTTCGTTCATCTCTTATCGTATTTTAGCATGTAGAATCATCCCCTAAAACTTCTAACATTCGTTGTCAATTCACCCTGTATAATGTAATGCATATACATATAACAAGGGCAAAGAATGGTGTCGTAACATCGCGTGCATCAGATCCAGGCTCGCGTCCATCAGCTATTGGCTCGGCGTGAAACGATCACAGATATTTCTCTGTGAATACAATTCAATCGAGAATGGCTCGCTGTGTTCAACCCAGGACGCGTGCAAAGAGTCAGACGTAAAAGGCAAGATCTCTGCCTTCTGGTTTTATCGACCGCCACATAAACAGATTATTGGAAAGCTATCGCTTCTGCTGACGACGATTGCATCGTTGCTGCGTGAGAAATATTACCCTGTTATAACCGAGGAATTATTCTCTCCTAGAAAAAATATGCAGGTATTATTAAAGGATAAGTGTTGGAATCTATTGCTAGAAGACATATTCAGTGATCAGTAATCATTTTTTGTATTTTAGTTGACCACAATTGAGAAGCTCATAACGAAAACAATCTTCATTAAATTTTATGGTTTCATTTCTGTGCAAGAATACAGGGCGGTTCTTCAGATATTACCAGCTTGATTTACGTCATTACCTATTATTATGCGTAATGAGAAATGTTTCGGCTTTGAACGTACATAAAAGAGTGAGAGAGGTTCGAAGGTCACCCAACTTCAACTTATCCACTTGCTATCAAGTTATAACTTCAGGTGTTCGAAGTGATCTCCATCTTCTGAACATTTCTCAACTTTGCGTTAAATAGATAATTGCAGGTGGCTCAGCAGTTCGGGCAACACTTCAACGTCAAGCCCTGACGTATCCAAACTTTCGTGTTATCTCATGTTGTTAAAGTCAACACAACTCGTTATTTGACGTATTACCACTCAAAATAATCAAGGGGAATTAGATCAGGTGCACAACTTTCGAGAAATGTTTACAAGTTCAAGTTCAACTCGAATGTGATAAGCGATAAGGAACTTCCACCTGGAAACTAAAATTAGAATACTAGAGACTAAAATTAGAATATTAAAGACAAATGCAAAAATACAATTAAGACGATGCAACTGTCTTTTCTTAGGAGCTTCATTGAATTCATTTAGGAGCTTAGTAAAGAAAGACTTACGCAGAATATAATAATAATAATACAAATAATTTTTTAATTGGTGCTCCCCATGAGTTACTTTTTCTTATTGGCTAGCTTGAATGTAAATATGTACACATATACAGAATAGGTAAAAAATCACTTGCTCATTTAAAAAAAAATCGCATATCTGGTTTCGAACATTTTACTCCCCTTTTTCTTTTCCGAAGATAAGTCTCGACCCATAAAGTTCGTAATGCATAAGTAGGTACTATATGTGTCCCATGAGAAGTCCCCTGAAAAGCATTAGAGGCAACACTCTGCAGGGGACTTCTCATGGGACACGAATAGTAACTACATTATTGTTCATTTGCTGTAATAAAAATTTTCTGTCTCTGAGTTCTTATTATGGAAGAATAATTTTTGCATTAAATAGCTACACTATTCTATTTTGCTTAAAATTTGACATTGATTAACACTTAATAAATATTACTAAAGAATTTCCACACGCAATGTGCCTCAAGTTTTCACATCTCAGATGTCATATATAATGATGTACTATCATTATAGTATCAATGATAATTGCTGACATTTTTTAAAATATGTTTTACATAAGAATACCCCATAAAGGAAGAATTATCGACACAGAAATGATGTCAAGTGAAACGATATCCATTAAAAGCAAAAAATATGCCCGTAACTGCAAAGAAGTTTCTCTGGAAGTATTATTGCTGATTTCGTTGCCAAACGTAGAAATCATAACGAAAAGAACCCTACAGGGCACTTCAGGATACTATTCCCGCAAGGCGAACATAAATTGCTTCGAAGAGCTTCCAACTCTGCTAAGTCTGTAAGCGATATTAAAAGCGAAAGCAATTTGCATGTTCTAAAGAGTGTCGTTCTTGAAACTATCCTTCTAAGTTTTCATATTATAACATCTGGGATGATATAAAATAATGAGACATCGTGTGCTATCAGGTTATTATCACTATTTCTTAAATCATTCATTCTGTGATGTTCATTAAAATCTACCTTTCATTATCTCAAGGATGCAATCAAGTTCATCGAATGTCGTTTCCTTGCCAGCCAATGAAAACATTGAGTCTTAATTTCCTCACTACACTGTATAGCTGTATTATGCCATTCCTCGTTTCCTCTCTCCCTTCAAATCACCCATGGTCGCAAATCCAGAAACATCCCTTCTCCAAATCCAATCGATTAATCTCACAATACATTCACAGTTCGGAGCCAACTACACCTATTCACATCGATGCAGAATGAAATCGCCCCATGGCATAATCTATTTCAGGCCTCCACGCCTTTCAGACATCAAAAGATCGGTAGTCACAACACCCACGATGCATGCACAACCGGAAATAACGCGTGGAAATGAATAACAGCGACCGATTCGAGTGGTGCATGTAAATATCGCGTCACCTCAAGGCACCTCTCTTCCTATCCTCGACCAAGCACGTTTAATTAAAAGCAATCTCAGAACTGCGCGCGCTCGCTGGTAAGACAGGCACACTCTTCCCTGGGCTACCCTTAATTAACATTCATACGCAATACGCGTTTTACCGACTTCTAAGTCACTCTTCTAAATGGTCGGAAATTATGGGCGAAAAATGCGTGTGAAATTTGAAGCATCGTTCAACGCAAGGAACTCCCTAGTAGCGGGACTTCCCGCGCGCGCGTGCACCCCTCTCAGGAACGCGCTCGACTTTTTGTTCGTACGTGAAGGTGTGTGTTCTGTGAAAGTGGCAATAAAGTGAGGGAAATGCCGCATCCAGAGGGTAACTGGCGAACTGTACGTTGCACATATGAGGATCGTTCCTGTTCCTTTCTGCTGTTCTTTTTCCTGGGTGAACAGGCGGCTGCAGCTCTCGATGCGTTATGAGTGAGGTAAATTAAGGGGGTCTTCTGGTTTAAGGGGTAGACCACCTTGACCGTGTTTAAAAATGGGTGGTGTTTAGGATTTTTTCTTGAGAGATTTTCTTTTCTATTCGTAAATTAGAATCTGTTATCTACAATGTAGCGTAGGATTTTTGAAAGATTTTAACTATTTTAGAAATGACAGCGGTTTGAAGTACCACAATGACTTTGAGAAAATTAATATTTGTGAACTTTTACTTAAAATAATTTGTTTGATTCGCAAATTAGAATCTATTATCTACAATATGGCGCAGGATTTTTGAAAAATTTATAATATTGTAGAAATGACATTTTGAAGTACCACAATAACTTTGGGAAAATTAATATTCGGGAATTTTTTCTTAAAAAAATTCTTTTTGATGAGCAAACCAGAATCTATTATCTACAACGTAGCTTTAAAATTTTTTAAATTTTTTAAAATTTAGAAATGGCAGTAATTTGAAGTACCACTATCATATCACCAGTTATTGGACACACTGTACAAGGAATTCGACAAAGGGTGTTAAAAATTCTAAGGAATTACTGTACAGATGACAATTACGAATATTGAAATTGCATTTAAAGCTTTCTTTCCGAGTTATTAATAATTATTAAAGGTATAAAAAAATATATTAACATCTGCAGTTCCAAAAAATATTCTGACTATTGCAAATTGAAGACAAGTTACGATTATTCTAATCAAGTGGAATTTAAGAAAAAGGAGGACAAACCGAAAAAAAAAGAAAAGAATCACTTATTATTATAAAGCACCTTTGCCAATAAAGACGCGTGTTAAATCGCAGAATTTGTTAAAATCAGAATTATAATTTAACTCTATTAAGAGGTTTAGATTTAGAAGAAAGTTATAAGTACAGCATTACGTTAAAATTCTCATCTATTTAAATATCAATCTAGTTTTCATTTTTCGTTAAAAAGTTTTCTACCTTTTCCTTTTAATTTTACCACGCACGTGAAGTGTGTTTAACTTGGGAACTTATTTTACTGTCGATGTGCGTAGCGAAGTCAGACACAGCGTGTCTTCAAGTCAAACACACTTAAGGCGTATTTTATGTACATATTTGACAATTAATAACTCGGAAACGAAGCCTCAAGCATAATTTCATCATTCTTGATTTTCGTCTTATTTTGGCAAGTAGAATCATTGTTTCAATTTTTTGACACCTTTTATTTGATATTCTGAATAGCGAAGGGGTGGTAAGATAAAATCCTGTTTTATATAAAGAAAAATAATGAATATTACATATACTTATTGCTCCAAGAACCATCAGAAGTATAACAAGAAGTACTTACCTTCCATCATATTTTATTAGTACCTACTAAAAATGCAAAATGGTTCAAGGCAAAACAATTTGCTTTAACTCAATACAAAATGTGAGTTTTTAGAAACGAGACGATAATACGAGACAGCTATAAAAAATATATTTTTTATTAAAATCGAGCTTCTTATAAACTAAACATTTTTTTCTGAAGTGTGGAAGAAAAGAAATTAACTTAGAAACGAAAGTATACTTTGTACATTAAAAGAAGAAAATTCAATTTGAATTCAAAGTTTGAGTCTCTGTGTATGTGCCCTTATAAGATTTAATTAAAATTTGTTAAAATAACAAAGCTATAAACGTTTTATTATTTTACTACATACATCGTTTCTACTGTCATAACTACAAATTTTAAATGCTTTCCTTGAAATTACTCATTTTTTAACTAACTTGACATGGTTTTACGAATTCTAAATAACTAGTAGGCATCATATTTGAAATATAAGCGAATATTATATTTCAAATATAATAATATATTTAAAATTTATATTTTCAAATATAATATTATATCTAAAATATAATTTTATAATATTTTCAAATATAATATTATATTTAAAATATAATATTCGCTTTTTACTAAGACAATACATCAATTTGTCCTTTTTTCGAAACTTAATATTCTTCAGTAAGTCGTAGCTTGACCTACATATCCCAATTTCAATACAGTATACTTTTGTAACCCCTAATTGAAGCATTTTCGTACACAAAAAACTTCACGTAGCAGAACGAAGTGCGTATAAATTTCAAGTTCAAAGTTTCGAATGGAATCGAATTTTCATTCTGCATATATAAAATTCCAAAGACGCCTGATGTTCTTGCGCATCGGTGTACATGGAAATGGCACGCTAATTCGCCATTTTTTGCCATTTATTCTTAACAACGTTAACGGTACAGGAAATTCGCGATGATAATCTAATTGCGGGAAATTTTTCTTTTCCCTCGGAGCGGATACCACAGTCTAGTTAATCATTTCAATTTTCGTGACAGGCACGCGTGCATCTCTCCTACGTTCCTCGTTTTAACGTTCGCGCGATTTCCACAGAAATTATTCCGATATTACCAGCTTGGACGACGTTGCAATCGTTAAATTTCATTTGTTGTATCTGCCATTTTTTCTTTATTACACCCACGCGAGCACAAAAGTTTACGAGAAGATATAGGGGTAATATTTTTTGAAGTATGAAATACAAAATATTTTTCACCATGTACTTATAGCTCGCTAACGACAAAGTATATAGATATTTTTATATTTATTCATATTTATATATTTATTTACATTTTAGCTGGTTTAATATACTGGTATAAGAATTTATGGTTCGAGTAAATGCTTTTAAAATCTGAAACAGTTTAATATCTAAAGCTTGTTTTACAGCTTTATTTTGTCGTAATTTGTTCTTTGATTTTGTTCATTTGTATGGTAGTAAATTAAACTACAGAGGTTTATGCAAATATTTATCTTCATATATGAAATTACGAAAATGGAACCTAATTGAAAACTTTTTTATCGTATAAATATTACGAAATGTACTTATATATGTATATACTGATATTTGTAATTTTTTGCATATTATATTTATGGGTTTTGTATGTTTAGATATTAAAATTTCCATTAAATGCAAAAAGATACAAAGTCAGATAAATTACAAATATTATATGCTTTATCCTACACTTCAATTTTAAAAAATGTTCTCCTCAAAAAATATGCATTTTAAAAAAAGCACACAAATAAATTAGTTGCTCTAACTTGTACTAAACTTGTTTAAAAAAAATATTACGAAGAACATTGTATACATACATTTTCAGTTCTAGTAGTCTTGGGTTTAAATTAATATTGTTAGTACAATATAATATCCACTTTTTTAAATTCTAACTAAATTTGTTTCTATTTAAAAAATTTTCCTTGAAAAAACTGTAAACATATCCCAAATATAGCAACAAGCTTATAACGAGAAATCGCTCTAAGGCGTCAGTATAATACAATTCAGAATTGCTTTTCATTATTTTATTTTTGGAAATGGACCACAAACGTTAACTAATATGTACACACGTAAGAAGGAGTATCGTCAGGCACGTGGACAACTTTTTCTTCTTTTTCTTCACTTCAGAGAAATTGTCTCTTCTTCTGCCATGTAATAAGCAAAAATTAAGTACTCTATAAAGCTGGTGCTGCGATCGTATAAGGACACTTTCCTTTTTACATAGGGTGAAGATGAACGCGTGTGTTTGAAATAACCCGAGAAAATCGACACGAACAGGTTAAAATTGAATCTTGGAATGTAAAAATGAAACTTTGTGGACGTCGAGGACAGTTACAATATACAGGGTGTATAATTTATTTCAGATAAAAGATTATTGTTTCATGTAAAGATTCTTAGCAAAGGTTTCCTTAGCATGTCTAAAGAGAGAACCTTTTTATTTTTATTTTGCTCAAAAATGTGAAGGTGTTTTTGCTAAAATTCTTTAACATATCAATACTTAACATTCTTATGAATGAAAACTTAAATTTGTCGCTCTGTAAACTTCTCATTTATTCCACCTTATGTTGAAGAAAAGTAACATTAACTTCCTGAGCCTCGCAAAACGAAAACTGATTAACACTTTCAGAACAAAAAATCGACTAAACTGATTAAGCTTCAGAGCGAAAATTTTTGAAAGTACAAAATGTATGACGGCTACTTAGAATAATTTATAAGAATTAACTTTGTAAAAGGAAATACATGGTATAAAAAAATTCCTTATTTTATCACTTCCTTAAAATTGAACATAAAACTAGTGGCAGAACCAACATACAATGAGAGTCAAAAGTGAGTATACACAAGGAAAGCACAGAATCTGTTCTACAGATCGTACACACATACAGGGTGATCAGTTTAATTGGAAACCTGCTAATGAGTATTGGCAGCACTTACAATGCTAACAGCATTTAAAGTAAGTGCTGTAAATTCTATTTTGAGATGTAGAATCGTCCCTTGAAATTTATAATACTTTTTGTCGAGTGGCACACTGTATACAATGAGAACTAAAAATGGATATACATCTTATAGAAATAAAGTTTATACACTATTTATGTACATCTTACCTAGGATCTAGGTAGCATTATGGCATTCCACAAAATATACAGGACAAAGATATACAGAGTGATCGGATTAACTGGAAACCCTCTGATAGGTGTTGGAAGCACTTACAATGCTAACAACATTTGGAATGAATACTGCCAACACTTTCCAAATAAGCTGAGCACCCTGTACATCTTCATCTATGCTTGTGAAATGCCATAAATATCATGAATATTCATGAATAAATGCCATAAATATTCATAATGCTACCTACATCCTAGGTAAGATGCTATAAATACATACTGTATAAACTTTATGTCTGTAAGGTGTATACTCACTTTTAATTCTCATCGTGTACAGTGTAGTATTTAACAAAAGGTACCAGAAATTTCAAGGTATGATTCTACATCGCAAAGTAGGATTTTGTTCCAGAGTTATTAATTCTTGAGTTCCAGTTTCATTTCAGAGTTATTAATTGTTGAAAAATACCTAACATGCACGGAAAATGGTCTGACTTGGGACTTATTCTACTAATTTCGCTGTGTCTGGCCTAGTTAGTGTGCATCGCGCGTCGACAGTAGAATAAGTCCTAAGTCAGACATATTTCACGCATATTTCAGGCGTTATTTCAGCAATTAATAATTCTGAAATGAAGCTTCAGACGAATCTTCATCATCTTTTATTGTCTTATTTTCTCAGTAAAAATATAAAAAAGCTTTTGATACCTGTCATTGAAGAACAGAATTTCTGATACATCATATACTCTGTCTAAAGTAGTCAACTTGACCTCTAACTCGTATTGTCTCGATATAAGTTCAGTGTAATCAATATTTTCTTGTGGCTAGTGCCTAAATGGATCTTACTATTAGACACGAATCTCTGATTCTCTGAATTGTTTATTAATTTCAACCCATGAGCTAGTATCAAGACAGAACTGCAATTCCATGGAAACGTAGATGTATATCGGAGTTGTATCGAGACAGCACTGTACATTTTGAGAATTGTGTACTGTAGATCATGCGTTGAACATCTATAGACGTTTAGCAAATACAATACACAGGCACCCAATTAGATACACTAATTAGATTCACTAATTAGTGAATTTGGTAAAAGGATTTCCACATACGATTATACATTACACATTTACATTTCAATAAATCAGAAATTAGCTCGAATTACCATCTTACTTTCAACATGTTTACCCTTCTTTTGATGTTATCTTTTCTAAATACAATGTAAATTTCATCTCAAGTTTACCCGAATACTACTTCCATTTATGCTATATTTATAATTTTATTTTTCGTTTTTAATTATGTCAGACAAATAAATATTATTTGAAATTTGTTATTTTACTTCACGATTGTTTCGTTTTAAAAATCTAGTTACATCGTTTCATTCCACTAAATAGTGTTTAACATCATTATTACGTATTTGAGGTAATGAGGTAAATAAATAATTACACAGTGACACTAACCCAATCCAAATACTTCAGTTAATGTATTTGTAATTTTAAATTATTTTATTTGTAATTGTAGATTACATATCAGATGTAGTACAAAAATTGTAATTCAATATGTACATAGGTACTATTTCTTTTTAGTACTTTATGATCAAATTATTTCGTTATTTACGATTTCAAAATGAGTGCTCTTATTTTAAAAAGTGCTGTAACAGCAAACTTATAACAATGTATATCTACTAAAAAAGAAGACTTTGAAAATAGAAAATTATATTTTTGAAAATAATTCAAAACAAAAACAGATATATTTATGTATTATTTCATATTTCTTGCGCAAGCACTAATTCAAGATCGCCAAAAACATTATTGAAGAAGTGAAACTTCTTTTACTGAGAAGGAAAATTTAACAACTTTTTAAATTAAACTCTTAATTGAATTTGTGTAGTGTTTTTAAGTTTGACAAAATTTAACTTAAAAACTTGAAAAATATTTTTACATCTGCAAATAAAAAATTTTCTAATTTTCTCTTTGCTTTTGTCATGCAAGTGAAATGTGTCTGATTTGAAGACTTATTCTACTGCCAGCACGCAGAGCCAAGTCAGACGCAGCAGCGTCAGTAGAATAAATCAGACACTTCGTGTCCTCCACATAAACCATCGATCCACAACATTTCAACAATTCAAACTCTAAAACATTGCATAATACCTTAAACTAACCCAATTTTTCAATTTTCAGAATGAGATGTTCGACTCGGGCAACGATCCTGGATCAACAGTGATTCGAACGAAACGAATTGGATCTCTGTCGATAGTGAACTCCTTGGATGTTCTTCGACAAAGAGTTCTTCTCGAGCTCGCTCGACGTAAGGCGTTGCAGGACCAGCGACAAATCGACGCTAACCGACGAATTCTTGAGTCAATCGGAAAGAGATCGTTACCCTTTTACAATGGACTGTTATCGAAGCCAGAGACGAAAACGAGAAACGGAATCGAGTACGAGATCCAACAACAAGAGAAGGGTCACGATCGAAACGTGATACCGGACAGAATCCCTGAGAGATTGCAGGACTGGCTGGAAACGAATGACTCTACTTTTCGAGAAAGACAAGACGACCAGATGCGAAGGGTAATTATTTCGAGGAAATATAATAATACAACAGAATAACATAAAATAACAAAGGGTGTTTCATAAAAATGTTAATAATTGTATTTGAGTTTACATTTAAATAAAGAAACCTTTATGGAACACCCTGTATAGAAAAATAAAATAGCAAAATTTTGTTTAATTTTATTAGTTTTCCAAGTTTTGTTTTACTTATTTTTCTAAAAATATAGATTTTGGTGGTTCGATTTTGGAAATATAACAATCCCTCGTTAAGTGATCCCAAGCATGCTAGATTAGAATCATTTAATGAGGGTTTGTTTTCTCATTGCAGAGCTTTGACAGATAGCTAAATCTAGTAAATTTATTTTTATTCGCAAAATTAAAATTGAATCGGTGAGTTGAAGGACAGTACAAGTTCAAAAACCACATTTTTGGGTTTCTATGCATGAACTTTGGTTTGAACTTGAATTTGAACTTCTGATCACATTTTGTAGTTCTGTATATCTTACATATCTGAATCCTAGAGCTAAAGTGTCTTAAGTCACATAAAAGACAAATGAACTTAACACACTTTGGCTCTAGAGTCCAAATACAGTTTTGTGATTATTTGAAAATTACTAATTTTGAACTTCTACTGTTTTTCAACTCGCTCAATCAATTAATCTTATAAGCAACATATTTTACAGTTTTCTCCAATTTGCACTAATTTTGAGCATACTTGAACAACTTTAATAAAATTTATAAAAACAATACTGTACGTGTTTTAGGTACAAGCAAACGAGTTGCGTTTACTGTAATCGACCTGAAGAACATCAACTGTCGCTATATTACGATTTTTTATCTGATAAGCAAGTGAATTAATATAGTTTATCTATTATTCCTCATATTCCTCAGGTCTTAATGTATATATACATATATATACATACGAACATATATGTATACATTTTGTGGCGTGCAGAATGTATAGTTTTATTTATTTCATTCATTAACTGTTACCTGCTAGAATTACTCATGTGTCAAGCGTAAAATAAAAATAGTGTATGCGTATGTTTTACAGTAGAGCAGGAAGTTTAAGAAACAGAATATGTCAGTATTCTCTTGTTAAGTTTTAATGGTTTTTAATTAATTTAATTTTACGATGTCCAGAAAAGGAAGACAATAGGACTGATATAGCAAAGGCATATATAACATATTTTATCGCTAAGAACTTAGTGCCCGAACAAGGCTGATGCTAAAGCTTTTAAACAAGATAATGTATTTATTTACTATTTCTTCCTTTTCACTTACATGAAATCATGAAACAGAACAGTATTATGTGTTGTGATCTTCTCGAGTCTGCCTCTGCCAGTGTAATCTTGACGCAAAGCATCCAGTGGATGTACCTTAATCTAAATACTTCTTTCGCATTGAAGTTAAGTTGTAAAAACATAATGTCAGCAAGTTCAAAGATGGTTTCTTGTAACTATTTAAACATAAAAATATTTCACCAGCGAAACTATGTGTAGGATATGGTATTGTACCTGTTTGTTGTATAATAACATTTCTTGACACAATCATGTTTCCGGGCAATATTTTATTGATGATTGCTTACAAGAAACTTGAATAAATGTTTGAAGAAAATATCTATACTTAAACAGTTTTAAAAGAGTCCATTACTTTGTTGAATTGTTACTTAAGAAGACAAGATATTTGAATTGACTGTATTTCATTTAGTCAATATACCAAAGAAATATTGTATTATGAGTGAATACTCAAAATAACTACTGACTCCCTTTTATATGCGTTGTAAATTAGTACACTTGCTGTGTTGAAAATGCTTGACTCTAAGGATTAAACTTATCTGCGTAACACATCGAAGCGTAACTTGTTTCTTATAATTATTCCAATTTTAGTCTTAAGTAAGCGTTTTTATGTCATGTTACAAATGTAAAGAGTAATAAATATCTTCAAGTGTAACGTTTATTATACTCTACTTTAAAAACTGATCGTTGTGCTTAATTTATCTGTTTTACACTTTATTTTTCCAATCATCTTCCTACCTATAAATTAAACGAATGATCTGTACAATTACATTAAAAACGCGTTAGAAAATTTATAGTATAGATATGGAACATATGTTAACGCTTCTGATGTTTACGTTAATGTTAGAAATTAAATGTAACTGTATATTATAATTATTTACATGTTGAATTATATAATATGCCTGTTTAAAAAAAAATGTATATGAATTTTAAAAATATAACGCACCTTGTAGGTATAAGTTATTTATTTAAAGAAATTGTACAATATTGTTTATTTATTTTTAATTTAGAATTTTTTTATTTTGATAACTTAAATTGCACAATATGTAGGCAAAATGAAATAAATTTCATTTAAAATAGATTCATTGTGCATTCTAATTTCGCCTCTCTTTTACACTAAAATATAACAATAAAAATGAGTCACATTTCTGTATTCTTCTTTAAAAAAGTTTATTCTGTCTTATTCATTACCGATGTTTTATATAATACTTAGTATTATTATTATTACAATTACAACATATATCCCATTCACTTCAAGCGAATGAAGATCTTTTATTTAGATTTATTTCTCTGGAAATATAATGTCTGTCAAACTGTTTCACTGTACAGAGCGTCACAATTGAAAATATTAATGTACAACACTTTTCCTAGCTTTTTAAACATAATTTCGGAAAGATAAAGAAAAGCCATATTTCAAATTCATTTCATTTTTAAATCCTTTCAACTCATAGACTATTAAACCATTTCAGTCCCATTCATAAATAATACTTATTCAAAACTATATGCAACAAGCACAAATAGATCAGACAACCGTATAACATGGCTAGTGTTTTGGAAAAATGAAAAGTTGAACCACGTTAGAACAAAAAGTACTGAAGGTAACTTAGAACCATAGAAACAAATTTGTGAAATGAAATATAGTCTACTGCATGATTGCGATCACAGTTTACGAAGGTCAAGAACAAACACGCTGCCATCAGATGCAGAAGCACCAACTTTATCCCCTCTACTATTCCAACACACTTCAAATATTCCACCCGTACCTCTGTAACTGTGCACCAATTGACCACTCTGCGCAATTAAATAAAATGTTAAGTATTGGTAAACTGATTTTAAAAATCACAAAATAATATACCAATGATTGTCTTACCTGCGTAGACCAAATATGAACACATTTGTCAAAACTTCCACTAGCAAGGAATTTACCATCTGGACTAAACGCTACACTGTACACTGGTTCTGTGTGTTTCGTAAGTGTGTGTATACATGCACCTCTTTCTACGTCCCATAATCTTACAGTCGAATCAAATGATGCACTAGCTAAAGTTAAATTCATGTTTGGATTGTGGGTTCCAGGTCCAGTTGGTGACCATTTGATTGTATATATTTCTTTACTATGAGCTTGGAGATCATGTACCCATGTATCTTGTTTCATGGACCAAATTTTAAGACTCATATCGTCAGAACAACTAGCTAACAAATTGCCTTGAGGGTCCCATTTAATTGCATTAACTTCATTCTATAATTAACAAGGAAAATAAAAATATCGTAGTTTAAATAATAAATACTCGATTATTTTTGTTTACATACCGTATGTCCTTGGAAGCTCTTGATTGGTTTATCAACGTTAAGCTTGCACACGTGGATGCACTGATCAGTGGAACAACTAGCGAATGAAGTATTCGACTGCCAATCTACATCCAAAGCAGGTGCACAGTGAAAACTGAACTGTTGGGTACATTGGCCACTTTCTGCATCCCATATGATTGTTGTTTTATCAACACCAGCACTAAGTATATAGTTTCCACGTTTATTCCACTTTAAGGCAAAAATAGGACCCTTGTGCTGACCCAGTGTGGAAGCTAATCTACCACCTGTTGTCCAAATTCGTGCGTAACCATCGTAGCTTCCTGTTGCTAATAAGGTACCATCGCACTGGAAAAACAGGCCACATTATTATTTCCTCTGTTAGACTTGTCTTCCTAAGAATAAGCAATTATCATACCTTCCAGTCTAATGAAGTAACATCTTTGTTGCTTGGAACTTCAGTACCACCCTTTTGTATACAATGACGAAGGACAAGTTGATTTGGTGCTTGAGAATTATCAGACATGTCCCAAATACGAGCTGTGCTATCTCCCGAACCAGATGCTAAAAGATCAGTTGTTGGGTTCCATGCACAGATAAAAACCTCCGATTCATGACCTCGTAATTTTGTAGCTTTACTCGCTGGAATTTCAACTGCACTGGCATTAGATCCTGCACCAGAACCCTGTTGCTGCTCATCCACTTCCATTTCTGTTCTATCTCCTCCTCTTTCATTTGTGCCTACACCTTCATTGGATGTAACAACTAAGAACAGATTAATAATAATCAATTTAAATATTCCATTTTTCTTATTATCAAACTGTGTCAAAGTATTGTCATAATTAGGTCATTTTTCTGAAGTAATTGAATTTGAAAGTTATGTATTTTAATACAGACAAATAGAATACCTATTCATAATAATAGATTATGAAAATATAACATACATACTGTTTTTTTGTGAAACTCGTGAAAAAAGAATATAAAATGAAGAAAATTTATTGAATGCTTCTAACTTATCTTTTTATTAGAAGCTATTATTTTTTTGATAAAACTATAAAAGCATCATCTCTTTATATGAAAATAATATTGTTTGCTCCTAGTTTTGCGGACATATTGTACTTTTAAAGTTGAGCTATATTTTGCTATACTAGTGTATAGCTTAAATAATGAAATATAGCACTTGACTTATAAATGAAAAATATTAAAATTTAGTGCAACTAATATAATACAAAATAATAGCTCACAACAAATCCGAAAACTAAAGCAGTCCTTTAATTTACCTGGTCTGATATGGAGGTCTACAAAATTTTTGTAATTTATAGACCAGGGTGTACCAGGATGGTTAATTCATAATTTTTAATACTTTGACGTTCATATTATATACTCACACTATGTACACTAAAAACCATTATTTTTTTGTGAAAAATAGAGGCTAAAAATTACTTACAAATATTTATTAAAAGATCTATACAGTAACACAATAAAATATAACTTTAAAAAAAAAATTTACCTTTCAAGAAATCTCATATAACATTAGTTATTATTTATTATTAATTTTTGAAAAATGTAGTAGTGGATCATCCATTTTCAACTTTTGATAGAATTATAATATTGTCAAAGTATTAATATGACACAAGATATTTGCAAAAGCAAAATAAATTAATAGAATTAATAACATTACCTTCTTCTCCATTTGTATCTTGCACCTCAGTTTTCACCTGTTGTTTCTGTTGGTTAATTTGATTCTGCCTTGATGCAACCACATCTGGCATAACAGCATCGATAAGGGACAAGGATTCCACCATTCGTTGCTCCGTTCCATCTTCACCTATTGATATCTCTGCTTCCGTATATTGTAAACCTTTCTGAAGAATCGATAAAAGGGCTGCTGGTGGTACTAATGCTCCGTTTATATTACTCTGTGATATATGTGACTCTATACCAAATGTGTATGCAGAATGTTGAAACCCTATAAAACGAAAAAATTCATTAATTTCATGAAAGACAGTTAATTTCAAGAAAGTCTCCAAAAAATAAATTAATTTAATAACCAATATTATGTCAACTATTATTTATTTATGTTATATTTAACCTATAATTTTTCAGTAAACTACAGAATAACAGTGACTTTATTCATTCTTTCAATTGTTATAACAAAAATACACGCACTGTATAAGAGACAGACATATATAAACAATAGAAATTCAAACGCTGTTGAAATTATTCGGATAGAGGTTAGGAAATATTCTAAAAACCGTACCTGATTCTTGAAGATACCGGTAAACCAAGAAATTGACTTCATCGCTAGAGAAGCTCATCGTTCTTAGCGTTCACGACACTAGCACAACATATTTATAGGAAGTTGCAGCGAAAAATTGCGCTGATTTACGTTGGACGCCGAGATTTGCCGCGTCGAGGCCACTGCAGAAAAAGAACACAGACACTACACACAATGCATTGCCATTGGTCATGGAACACGAAATACGTTGGTGTGTTCGAAAAATATACTTACACTCCAATTACCAGCCTGACCGAAAAGTAACTTTATACCAATAAACATTTATTCAAATCTTTAACAAAGCAAGAAAGGTTAACTATTTCCCAACATAAAATTGATCAAATATATTCAATTTAATTTCGTTCTATTTCAAGGAATACTCTATTTGTGTACAAATGCAATTCAAATTTCACTAGGTTAAGTTACTATAATAATACATCAAATATTTATAAATTAACCATTAATTTTGACATAAATAGTAGGAAAATATCATTTTTTATGACAAATTTCGAATTATTTGACAAATATAAAACAGAACTGGCGTTATTAATGATCACACGCAGCATTTGGTGCAATTTTTAGCATCAGCTTTGCATTTGGCGCAATGTCGAAGAAAATAAAAAATATCTCTTTCTTGGTCATTTATTTATGTATATGTAAGCAGGATAAATTCGTAATACTTGTGTAGGGAAACTTATTCTTCTGTACAATTGATCATGTGGTTGTATAATACATTTGTATATATATATATATATATATTATGTGAAAAACGGCATGTAATGCTTTGCCGAAAAGAGGTTTTGGATAAAAATAATTGCTAAGCACTGTTACG
This sequence comes from Calliopsis andreniformis, assembly GCF_051401765.1. NCBI lineage: Eukaryota > Metazoa > Arthropoda > Insecta > Hymenoptera > Andrenidae > Calliopsis > Calliopsis andreniformis. The sequence continues at coordinate 9,882,630 of NW_027480432.1, read as the reverse complement.
GTGCTCATTACGCTATTACGAACGAAGTTACAAATATTTTCAAAATGTATCCCATTTACAGAAACTTTTCAATGCGTATACGTTATTTAACACCATTAACAACGAATTCAGTTCCTCAAAGAGGTTCGTATTATTGTGTAGTCGTACATGTTTATCGATGTAAGGTTAGTTTCTGTTAACAAAATATATGATTAATACATATGTTAATTATCAACTGTAACACATCACATGGATTATAATGAGGAATTTAAAAGTTAATTTTCAATTGTTCAGTTAACCTTTAACACCTGTGTATCGAAATCATTTGTTTACTTATCATTGTTTACTTCCCCCCAATAGCGCCATCGTAGCTTCATTCATTTGAAACATTTATTCGTTATAAGATATTCGTTATCTTGTAGGTACATTTATGTAATTATACTCATTGTTTGATTTCGTCCTACTTTCAGCTTTATCAAAGTACTCTAAAGATACAGTATTGTGCGAATTAATGGAAATACAAGTTATTTTACTGAAATACTTTAGATAAGAAATACTTAGTTTTAGATAGAAATGCAATACGTTATTTTGGCTATTTTAATGAAAACTGTGTTCTCCTTTTTACATCAATGAATTTTTGTACATGTTTCAACGTAGAATTAATTAATTTTTGTCACAATTTTCTGTCTGAACGTTTTATAGACATAATTTGGATATCTTTAAGACATCCTAAAAACATACTGATTCGTAACTTTGGACGTTTCGAAAACGTCTGTTGAACATTTCTAAGATTTTATTGGATGTCTTTAAGACGTTTTTAAGACGTCTCTGTGGTATTCTGTACTCGTTATATAATCTTGTGATTTGTTACTATTTAGCAATGAGTTTATAGAGGGTTACTTCACTGTTACAATGAATTCACAGATCAATGTTTCGTATTCGTTCTATCAAGAATAAAAGTGACAGAAAATAAAAATTATAAAAAAAAGTAGAAGTGAACATCAACGATGAACTTGTAATGAGAATAAATTTAAACTTCAATGAAAACTTAAATTTGAAAAAAACTTAAAAAATCAATGTTTCGCTGTTTATTATTATTTTCATTATTTATTCATTTCTTTGTTGCAAATATTTGTTTAGACCTCTTTTACTCGTACTTGGTCGAAATATGTTCCTCAGAACGATTTATGTACATTTATATCGCTCATTTTGATTCTCCTTTAATCTTGGGTAATTTAATAAACGACAATATACACGTATAAATATAAAAATTATTTTTTATTGCTGCCTCACGAATTATAATTTATTTACTATTTACACACGAAAATAAATATTCAAACTTTTGATACAATTAATCTAAAGTTTTCGGAATTTCCATCAAAAATAATCGAGCGTATCTTACAATAAAAAAAGAGACGTATAACACTGAAGCTTTAAATACTTATTCTTCATCGTAAATAAAACTCAATATAAATAATTGTATTAAATTAACGATTTAAAACTTCCTACTTTTCCTATAACAGAACATTTCAAACTGTCTCCCAGTGTATTGCAACAATAACAGAAACTTCTCGATCGATTTACATACAATACTCCTTCTCGAACACGAATTCACAAGCGTAATAAATTTGACAAACCTTAAATCATAATTCTCTACATCCCCAATATTTATCAATACTACATTTCCCAATCTTTATTATGCAAAATATAAAGGTGCTCATCAGACAATATTACACGTGCATCAAACATGAATTTTTAAACACGCCTTAAATTTCGAATACATTGTTTACGTACACCTGTTTGTTTACTCGCAAAGTGTACCATCGTCAGTAAAATGTTGCGCCTGGTCGCACATCGCCCAGTTTCACGTCATTGTGCAGAAGCCACGTGTTGTTACAAAAGCATAATTATCAAATCTGCTCGGCGAAGAAGCTGATTGGTTGACCCAAGGTCACGAAATCTGATCATCCATGGCCCAAAGAAACTGAAACAGGCGGCAGTGCCGCCTCTGTTCTCGCTGTAGTTGCATAGTTCCGAGGAAAGCGCGGCAAGGCGTTTCGCGTTCTTTTTTCATGTTATTGGAGCCCGTGTCCGCTTCCACGTTCTTTTTCGCTTATTTTAAGGGACGGCCAGCAAAATGACGGTAGAAATCGACAAAGAGGAGCTGAAGAAGCGCCTGACGCCGCTGCAATGGCACGTCACGCAGGAAAAGGGCACGGAGAGGTAAGCGTGACGCGAAGTTAATTCTCTTATTATGGAAGTAGGTGTGCGTCAAATTGCTCCTGTTTCCCCTGTGAACGACATGCACAGCTAGTAAACAGTTTTCTCCTTATGAAAATGATTTTTACGTCAATATCAAGCCTCTTTTACAACGTACGAATCATTTTTTATATTGTTAACTTGCTGCAATTATACGAAATATTTGGAGTGTTTAATAGAGTTGATTTATTAGGCACGCGTTTTTTAAAGGTATTTTCAATTTGTTTTCTTATTTTTATATCGTAGATGCGTAGTTTAGAGCGCTGTCGCGATCAGCCGATTCGTTTATCGATTTTTACTTGGTTTATTTTTCGTTGCTGTGTGTTACATTTGATCACATAGTTTGGGAGGAGTTATTACACACGTGGTGCAACTCTCCAAAAATATTTTCTGTATGGTGGAAACTGGTTTACTTTTGGGAGACACTCAGACCAAAATAACTTTTTCAAGAGCATGCGTTGGCTTGACTTTGCGTCATGACCGAGTGGTTTAAAAATAAAGCATAGGTGTTCATAATTATCTTCCTACCATTCATGCTTCTTGACGCTTATAACCATTTTTGTTTCTTCACACAGGCCCTTCACTGGCTGTTACAATAAGTTTTATGAGAAAGGCACGTACACGTGCTTAGTATGTGATCAGGAATTATTTTCCTCTGATACAAAGTATGATAGTGGCTGTGGTTGGCCTGCATTCAATGAAGTATTGGATCAGGGACGAGTGAAGTTAACCAAAGATACCTCGCATGGTAAGGAAATACAGGAATTTTATTAAACAGTTTTTTTAGAATTATGCTCGAATTCTTAGTACAATAACACAGTATTTATTACTTGTATACATTTACATTTCTTAAAAGTATCTGCTTAAATGGTACATAGATAAATTTGTGGTGTGAGATTTAGTTTCTATAGAGTAAATAAAAATACCATAAATTTTAGAATTTTATCTATTTACCATTTTTGAATATTTTTCATTTTTTTCTCACTATTCATTATTCTCACTATCACAAAACCTTTCCTACACTTTTAGTTCTGCTGTCCTTAAGCCGTCCATAATTCTCATTTTCTTTAATTTTATTTAATCCTCATTATATTTATTTAGTCAATAGTTAATACACACAGTTAATTTATTAAACTGTCAACTATTTAAATACTTTATCATGAAATGTATCATTGATTTTTTAAAATTGAATCAATTCTTTCAATGTTATTAACTTTTTAAATAGCTATCATGTTTGTGTATATAAGCAATGTTATTTGTGTAATCAAATACTACAATTTCTTAATATCTCTGTTATTATATACAATATTTGCATTATTAATAATGTATGCAATAAATGTAACTCAATATTTTCTTTGTAAATAACAAGTATGCAAAAAAGTAAAAGGATAGAAGTTTTACTATTCTTTAATACAATTGTTATAAATTTAGAATATATGTATAAAAAACATTTTTTAAGATAGAGAGCTATGGTAGTTTTTATACTACGTGGAAGCAACTATTACAAGCTCAATTAAAGACTTGGGAACTCTTGAAAATGGGTGTCAATTGGAGTTAAGTTATTGAAGCTACAAATTTGTAAGGCTGAACAAAAGTATTTGTTTTTGTGTCTATATTAATGCAGTAGAAAAAGTATCATTGTCTTAAGAAATTCATTATTTGAATTTTATTGAAAAATTTAAACAAGTGATTTGTTATATTAGTAAAAAAAAGATGAAACTTTTCTTGTTTTCAAATCAATTATTCTAAAAATGTTATATTATTATAAATGCATATAATACTCTGATCAATTGCATGCAATTAAAATTTTATTTTACTGCATCTAATTTGTGAGTAGTCAGATTTATAATGCATCCATAGTAATTGGTACAATATTCTTTTATCAATTAGTTGACTATTTAATTGTTAGTAACTTACTAAGAACAATTTCTGAATAGTTCTCATGATTTTAAAATTACAATGTTCAGGGCGTAATTTGTGTAATTTAAAGGATAAAATATAATACAAGAAATTTTTTTCTCTAAAAATTCTTAAAATTCTTACAATCAACTGTTTTGTGTTAAATATGAAATAGTGTGTGTTCCATCTTCTTCAATTTGTAATTGATTATTAATCTATAATTCATCAATATGGTATTGCTTAAAAATTATTTTAAACTTTAAACTGTTTAAGTGAGTAATCATATTAATTTTATTTTCGTTTTAGTCTAGTAGAAGCTAAAAATATATTATTCCTTACAGCAAATACAAATTAATTGTGGAAACTAAAAACACTAATTTTAAGAAAAAAGAATCAATTTGTATTACATGTATTTATTGCAGGAAATAATGCTCTTAACATATTTTTTGTATCTTTTAATTGAAACAGTTATTAAGCCTTCAGTATCAGTAGAACCATTATGCATACATTTGTTATTGACAAGTAAAGTGCTGAGTTATAGAATGCAAATACTTTGTATATGGAGGGCAATATTCCTCATACCCTTTACCTTGCATGTTAATGCTTAGAGTGTGATTTTGTTAGACTTACATCATCTATTGTACAAAACTAAAGTCAGCTGTAAAATAAAAATAACTTTTCTATATTATGTATAAAGGAGAAAAAATTAACAGTTCTTGCTATTTCATTATATGATAGTTTTTAACATGTAGCTTTAGCTTTCAATAATACGATTTTAATGAAACTATTACCTTCATAATTTGGGGTTTTAACTTTCATGTAGTTTTTATATATATTTTAAATATAATTGTTTTAATTACTAAATGCAATAAGTTGATGGAGCTGAAATTCATGAAATTAAACTCTGTGTAAATTTTTTTAAATATTAAATGTTTATACAAACATATATAAACGTATAAAAGTACAATGCAATACAGATACAGTACCATGAAAATTATTATTATATAAATTTTAATTATTTAGATAGTATTATATCTTGACTACAAAATTAAACAAATAAGTCTGTTTCTATATATTTTAATTGATTAAACATCATTAATGCATTATTGTTCTTTAAAATAATTCCATGAAAAAGTATTTAACTAAATAAATACATACTAAGTAAGACTCAATAAATGATTGAACTCATACGTTATCAAAACAGTGATTAGATATGAGGAGAAATTTGAAGAGATCTTCGATGGATGAATAAAGCAAGGAACAAGATTACGGGTATCAATCAGAATGCGTAGCTATTTCTTATTTTAAATATTATTTGAAAGATATAATCGATGAAATATAATTCTTTTTATTTTTGTTTGAATCTTCTGTTCTTTTCGATACAATTCTTTAGGTCATAGCTTTTAATATTTAGTGCAAATAAATAACTGCTTCTATTAATATCCACGTTTTTTGGTGCTGCTATTACTGGAAAGCATTTAAAGTGCATAAAGAAAGGTGTTGGTCTGCGTCTAATCACACTCTATTATTCTATTTCCTTTGTCTTCCTATTGCTCCGCTACCACCACTTCACTCTCACCATTGACACACGAAAACTGCGTCCACAATTGACGCACAGTTGGTGGAAATCTACTACTGCTGATCGCAAACCCAGATATGGTGCGGACTGAAGTGACCTGTTCAAAGTGCGGTTCACATTTGGGACACGTGTTTAATGATGGACCGAAGCCCACACGGAAGCGTTTCTGCATCAACTCGGCGTCAATAACCTTTCATCCAGCAGGGGAAGAGAAGAAGACAATAACATAAGACTAGCAGAAATGAAAAAGGTTTTCAGTAATGAAAAGAAACTTTTAATTAGAAAGTAATTTAAATTCTATTACAAAAAGGGTTTTATATTTATTAACAACTGCTGACTCTGTATGATATTTTAAATTACATTTTGCTACTGTTGTTTAAATGTCTGGTTACTCTTTAAACAAAGTGCAAAGATAAACATTTTTACTTGAAATATTTATGATCAATATATTAACGTATATTTTATATCTGCTGTGAACAATTTTCCTGTGTATTTGCCATCAACTACTAGCTTTTTTGCACTCATTACGCATAGATTTATTATATCAAAACAAATATAAATATGTATATTATATGTATTTACAGATAACACAGTGATAAACTATGTTGTATTAAGTTTTGCAATATTGTAATTTTATAGGGTAAATCTAATTCTGTAAATACACTCTAAATGAATATAAGATGCTACATTTAGCGTGTATAAAATATAAAATCAAAGAAACTAATGTAAACTGTACAAGAAATAATCTATAAAAGCATTCTGTTATTTTTCCAAGCTATACACAATGGGCATATGTAAATAATTATTTATTTGTCTCTATATACCAAGTTAGGTCCCCTACTTGTACATAATACTTTATTCAAAGGAACGAAAAGAAAATATAATTTTTGCTTTAAGTTTAAAGAAGTTTTATGTATGAGAGTAAGAGGGAAGGATCTCATTTAAAAAACAGTTTCTTCTTTGTTATAAAATGTTTCCTTATATTATAACGTTTCAAAACAAACTAAAAGGTGTTACAGTACAATATATACGCAAATTCTAGGCATTATTTTTACAATAATTCATTCCCCATTTCCTGCTTTCCTTCATTTTTAAATTCGACACCATTCATTTAAATATTAGCTTTCCTGAGAAATCAGATTTTCACCAAAATCCAGTAAGTATTTCACACTTACTGTGACAATAAATATCAATTTTACGTAAAAAGACAATGTTTAAAATGGAAATTTTTATTAAAAGCTGGAAGCTGAAAACTTTAATAAAATATGCAGATAACATAACGGTTTCGTCACTAGGCCTGATTTCTTCTTTTATTGAGATCGCAAAGCATTTTCAAAAACATCGTAAAAAAGCGATGAAGATATGCGTATACGTACTTAATATGATTTGTGTAGGAACCTAGTTTACAGTTCTAAACTGACAATAATACATCTCTTACAGAGATACATAAATGCACTTGGAACAGACAGTCGAGTACATAGATGCAAAGAAAATACATCTATCCACATTGTTAGAGTTTTATTCCACAAAGTGTATCATTGTTATGTTTTCCAGTCTTAAAGTAATAATTACGTTGACTTTACAAATAGCATTTGGTTTTATTACAGCAAGGCATACTGATACAACTTTTGTACTTCTGTTTTATTAGACAAATAGCAGATTTTATTATAGAGTACCCCTAATCATTCTCCACTTTTGGATAGATAAGTAAACTTTGCATCTGATTAGATTCGACTGGTGAATAAAAATAAGTCTTATAAATAGCTGCTATAGCTGAAATATGCTTAATAACTGCCGTGATAATAGAATGACATAAAGTGGACGTTAATTCGTTTCTAAAGACATTTGTGAAAATGCAGGACCTCGTTTCAGCATTTCCAATCGTGTTAACGTCAATTTTGACCCTGGATCGCACATTTTCCTTACACAAACGTATCTTTTATTAATACTAGACGTGCACAGTTATTTTTGTTTTTCTATACCTCCTAACATTGCTTACAATCCCCGAATAATTTCAAGTGCATGCTGAAACGGAATAATGCAACAGTTCATTTTCACGAAATACTGAGACAAATTTCATACAATCACAACTGTATTGTAATCCCTGATCTTTTACAGGTAAAATACATTTACCCTTCAGCATACAACTCCTAATTCAGGCGTAAGCGCGATATAAACTGAGCTGCTTCGTCTGTCAAGTATAATTAGACATTATTATTTAAAAAAACTAATCAGGCTTTTTAACGATAATATTACGAAAAGAAACTTAATGCATAATGAATATATTATTACATATACCACATTTCGTTACCAAATAATGTATGCTTTTCTTATACTTTTTTTTCATTTCATATGCAATATATCATTAACTTCTTCGATATCTATTATATTTTCACGTGGCGTCCTTTAACAGTATTTTACGATAAAATCCCACATACAATGAAGATGAAAATAATAAAAAATGACAAGTTCAAATATCTGTGTTCCTTAAACTAAAACGTCCAAGGTTTCGTTTTTCAGTAATACAATATGTTTAAGGTATAATACAATTAGGAAAGACATTAATTATTAGGTTTAATGTAGTACAACCATATAGAAATCTTGTCTTATACAATCGTTAACGTAAATTTATGTATATTTTCTTCTGTCGATTTGTATGTATTTTGTATGTCTGTTTTCTGCTATTCATAAACAAAATATTAAATTATTCCATTGGTGGTTCAAGATTATAAGGAATCTAGCGCGAGTTTTTTCACGTCTCTAAACATGATAAGACAGGCACTTTATAGTGTCACAAAATGCTCCTATATCTGAACCTTGTTTTAAAATTTCGTCGATCATCCGTTCACTTCTTGCAAGACACGTCGAAGACATTTTATGTTTGACCTGTATATTGGAGAACACACGTGACTGGACATATTTGTCCATATAAAGATGTTCTTATATAACTAACATATTTTAGTAACATGGTCAATGTTTCAACGTGTCTCATTAGCGATGCAAATGAGAAAAAGTACTTATTCTTTATTATATAATTACAAATGAATAGCTTTTAAATAAGACTTGCACGTATTAAATTTATTGCAAACTTCACTATATGTAAAATTAATTTTCTGTACTATATACATGTTAACGAAATGCAAAAATTGCAAAATTCGTGATGCTCGAATATTTTAAAAAATCTGTTAAAAACTTGAACTTAACATAATATAATGAAGTTTCCTAACATTCGTACGATAAGAACGCGATTCTTGAGAACGTTTAAAACAAGTTAGGCTATCGCTTACATACATATATCTACGTCATACTGACAGACCAAAGACTGAAAACATATTGCTCTGCTCTTCGTAACTTCATTCAAAAAATATAAGTCTGACACGAAGACCAATTTTCTTTTTCTACGATTTCTTGTTAAACCATAATGTTGTATTAGAATAGGTCCTATGTACTTGTTCACATTTGTTTATGGTATTATCTAATAAGGTTTTCGCTATAAATAATGTATGTTTGTAGCTAACTCTGATCTTCAATTTTAGAGTCAGTAATACTAGCTTTATATCTTTAGAAAATAACTGACAGTCGCTTGAGGGTCCTCGAGTGATTCAATATTGGTAGAAGAGCTCTTCAGGCAACAACCCACTCATACAATTTACTCCTCTCTTTGAAAACTACTTAAATAAGACATAGCGAGCTCTTCACAACCAATAAAAATTCATCGAAGAATACAAGATTTCTGCCGTCAGATCATTCACAGTTCTCCTGATTTAACTGTTTCCTCGCAACATGCGAGAATCGAGCAATTTAAAAACTTTGAAACCATTTCTCGATACTTCTCAAGGTATCGGATAAGTTCTATCTATCTATTATCTATATATATATATATATATATAGATATATATGTGTATATACAATATGTATATGTGTGGTATATATACACATATATATGTTTTATATATTTATATATGTTTATTCATTATTTATTATATATTATTGAATTATTGTGCCGTTCCGTTTTGGGAGGGTGATTCAATATTTTCTTGCAAAAATTATTTCTTTGTGATCATTTGTACGACCACAAATACCACTCTTCTAATTACCTTTAGCGGCCTCCTTCGCTGCCATTATTAAAGGTGTTAGGGAAGCAAGTGGCCTTGCTAATTTCAGGAAAGGATGCTGCAATTTGTCATAAAAGTATACATTTTATTAAAATTATTTTCATTACTAAGAGATGGATCGAAATTTAATTTCTAGCTTAGCGAAACTCGAATCTGGAATTTTTTGAGATCTCAAAGCCCTCGAAATTCGAAACTTTCGAAACCCTGACATTTATTTAAATTATATCTCATTATAATTAAGTTTTGTTTAATTATATTCAATAAAAATTTAATTTTCTAAACAAAATTGGTTACAGTTGTAATCCCCGATAAAATAGATACTCCTTAGAAATAAAAAAGACAAAATAAACATTCGGAGTTTCGAAAGTTTCGAAGGTTTCGAACCTTATTAAATTTCGATTCCAGTTTCGCGAATCTAAAAATTAAGTTTCGATCTATCTCTAATTTATAGACTAAACGAATGTTTACGAAATAATTAAAAGGCAATTTTGACTATAAAGTTAAAAATTAACATAAATTACTATTTATCTAGGTTTCGAGAGTTTCGAATCATAAAAATAGCACAAAGTTTCGGGAGGTTTCGAGTGTCTCACCCTTAGTCAAAACATATTTTGTACTTTTATATGAAGTATGTATCATTAGAATTACCTTGAGTAATTCTGAAGCCGCCGATCGCTTCTCCACTTCAACCTCTAAACACTGGTCTAAGAAATCTTGAAAAATTCCCGACAACTTATCTTTTTCCTTGATTTCTGGTTTACCATTTGTTGCAATCAAATATAACGCTCTCAATGGATTTTCATTTAAATATGGCGGTTCTCCCTCTATCATTTCAATAGCCATAATACCCAACGACCAAATATCAACCTATAAATATAATTAATCGATAAAACTTGCGATATGATCAATCTTTTGTTTTTGTTCTTGTAGCTTACCTTTGGACCATATTGTTTTCTTGTCACTACTTCTGGTGCCATCCAATATGGTGTACCAACCATGGTAGTTCTTTTACTTTGTTCTGGCGAGATTTGTGCACAAAATCCAAAATCTGTTAGCTTCACACCACCATCTAATCCAAGCAGTATATTATCAGATTTAATATCTCTGTGTATAACTTGATTACAATGAAGGAACTCCAAAGCTTGTAGGACTTCTCTACAAACTGCCGCTATCTGACCCTCATCCATACAAGTTTCAGTCACAACGTCTGTCAAACTACCACCAGGTAAATATTCCATAACTACCCATAATTCTTCCCCTACGAGGTAACTATCCAAATAATTTACAACATTCGGATGTTTATTCTCCCGCATAACCAATATTTCATTTATTATCAACTCTTTCTTTGGCTGTTGTGAAAGGTTCATTTGTTTTATTGCAACTTCCATCCCTGTTGACGTCTCAATTGCTGTGTACACTGTTCCCGAAGCACTAAAAAAGAAAAACAAAACATTTAAAGTATTTATTACACGTCGTAGAAAGTATTCTATATAAATTTCACAACAATTATGAACTTACCCTTGTCCTATTTTTTCCATTTTTGTATACTTTCTATTAGGATCCCCTACACTTACAATTGTTCTTAGCTTCTCTAATATTTCGTCATCTGACATTTTTTTCTTTCTAGCTTTATCACTTTGCGCTGGTCTCGTTTGATCAGTCGTCGTCGATGTGGGAGTTGCTTGATTTTTGTTTCTATCCAATTGTGATTGATGAGGTTGCTGTGGTGTGCCATTTCGTTGAGGCGAACCTAATGTAGTAGTTAGTGGCGGTGGTGGTTCTTCTTCGATGGGTTTAGTATACTGTTACAGAAAAGAAATTTCATAGAGTTTGCACCTATTAAAAAATACAATCATTTATTGATATTTGATGTACACAGAATATTACTTACGATTGATTTTGTACGTTCTGGTCTAGCGGAAATTGGTGGTGGTGGAGGTTCATCTTCTTGTTCAGAACTCGTTGCACAAGCATCTGTTGGCGTACTACTTGGACTACTGCTACTTACTCTGCAATTTTGTTGTTTCTCAGAGAATATCTAAATAAACCCAAGCACGGGTAGAAAAGTGTGAAAGACTTACCTGCTAAGCGAATGTTGTGAATGAGAACTCCCAGAAGCTTGTGACATTGCTTGGCCACGAATGTTTCCTACTCCTGTTCCAACACCTATGCCCATGCTTCTAGGACTGCTTGCTCTTTCAATGGGAGCTAAAAAACAAGAGTCCACTATTCAAATATAATGATATATGCAGTAAATATAAATTTATATTTTTGAAAATATTAGAAACTTACCAACAACGCCAACCATTTTTGTTGTTGTCATGTATTTGGAACCTTTTGTTTCTTTACTGCTACTATCGTACCAATTCAAAACATCTAATACAGCTTGCGGATTTTTCTTCTGTTCTTGCTTGCTGATGTTACTGGACATAAGCAGCCTTGCCCAAGCTTCCGGCATTCCCTGGGATTAAATATTATATTTCAAAACAGTTGTCATTTATGCTACATGTATTTAGGGGCAGAAACAAGTGATACAGGATATATTATAGAATTCTCACAGTTTTTGGAACTAAGAGAATATCGTGCAAATATAAAATATTTGTGAATCCAATTGGTATGCAGAAGGAATAGTACGATTTTATAAGCACTCAAACCAATGTTGAATTTTATTTCGCAAGAAAGCAATAATATTAAATGCAACGTTGACTAAAGCATATATTAGTCTACTAAAGCAGCTATGCCTTTAGTCTATTGTAAACTCCAAATATTGAACAAAAAGTAAAAACTTAATTTTGTTAATTGCAACAAAAACAAACAGTAAATAAAGTGTATGTATAATAAAAAATATGGGCAAACTATTTCTGTGGTCATTTGAAGTTACTTACTTTTAATGGCAGCTTGAAAGAAATACGTGTTTAGTTAGTTTTTCATGTGAAAAAATAATAGGTATAAGAAGCATCAGACAAATTACCAAATTACTTTTCCACAATGTCCATACACATGTGAACAAGTGATGAGATTTAATTTCTTTTAGGTACGGAAATCCATTTGAATCATATTGTTTTTAAAAATATTAGGTTATTTATAGTACTTCAATAATACATTACTAGTTTTCCACATAATATTTTACATACTTCACAAATTAATTATTCAATTTTGTTGAATATTTCCATATAGCTATAACTGATCTATTAAAATTTAATATACATTTTAGTATAGAACAAATTAAAATTTCTTACTAGTTATCTTTAGTTTTTTAAATTAAATATGATGCAATAAGCAAACTGGTTAACAAATTGTGAAGTAAATATTCAGTACCATAACTTGTTAAGTTAGTGATATGACATGATACAAAATAATCACCATCAGAAATTTAATTCAAAATGTGTTATAATTTGGATACTATTACAAAATTTGCAAAGTAACCAGTAATGTATTGGACTACGTATATGCTTGTCTTTGCAATTTACGTTTCTTGGGATACTCCGTACCATTGTAGAGTAGCAAAGCAGAAAGCGAGTGCATTTTGAACAATAGTAACAGATGACAAACAACATAAAACTTACCGTAAATTCACCAGTAACTGCATCAAACCCAACATGTACCGTATGTTCAAAGTTGGTGGGATAGCTGATGTTGGGTTTATCTTTATTTTCTTTTACCTTCATTTTGCTTTTTAATGTCTTTTTCTTACGTTCATCAGAGTCGGGTTCTTTAGGCAATGGTCTCATATCCACAGGTAAATTTGGTGTTGATTCACCCCTGAAATATATTTCATGTATTATTAAGTATTGCAGGAGTTTTAAAATTATGAGTACACTTACTCAGGTTAATTGTGTTTAATTATATAGAAAATAATTGCACATTATGTAGGATTGTTTACATTTTTATCAATAATAAAATTTATAAATATTTTAAATAAGTATGTATATTTACTTTTTACTAACTTTCTTATTTGCAAACCATTTTTCTTGAATCTGAGTTAATACGTATTCTGTATACTGATTGATATCTTTTACAATTTTTAATTATGAAAAATATGTAGTTTATGGATAAATGTGCAAATAATAATATAATATTCACTTTAACTATATGATCAAATTTTTCAAAGAGTCTTTTCTTATTGAAAATCTAAATATGTAAAGTAATCAGTGTATAATACAATATTTATTAAAATTTGGTTCTCTTTATCTTTATTTGAATTTCTTCATTGCAAATGTATTAAAATAGTTTATAGTCATAAAAGATTTTATATATAAATAATAATCACAGATATATATTTATACCCATTACCTTGATTTTCTTAATTTTATAATAAATTAAATATTTTACTATCATAAACCAAAAGTATGATAACTTTTTGTATTTCCATAATTATAAATAATCTGTATTTTTTATTAAATGAGCAAAGTCTTAAGATTAATAATCATATTATTTACAAATTATTAGTGCACAAATGATATGTATCATATATTTTGCTTGTATAGTGGAGGCTTAAAAGCATGGTATCCCACGTCAGAATGTCATCGCAACTGAACTGTAGGATTTTATTTTTAGCAGCCACTAAATTAGTGTCTGTTCCTCTATTTTTGGGGAATGAAGATGTCTGCATATTGTGAAGAAAATAATATGAATACACAATGTAACAAACATACATCAATTCTTAACATAATAAACAATACTAAACTTATTTTAATTTGATATTTAGCCTCTGTAATTTCCTAGAAACTTTATTCTTCTACTACTTGCGTTTAAAAAATTAAATTTATCAACTAACTAATCAAAAATCACTTACCTGTTTGACGTAAGTCGTACAGGAGGTGCAGGAGGTTTGTCTTCCTCATCCGACATGTTGTTTCTGTTTTTATCTCTTTGTTGCCAGTCTATTCTACCTTCCCGTCTCTCTACGCCCTTACTTAACTATCTCTTCGAACCTATTGCCCCCTGCCACGATTGTACAGAAAATCTCCAGGAGACTCCCAAAGGATTACGGATCAAAATCACAGTTCATATAGAATCCTCTACGCTGACAAGACCACCAGGTAATCTCTTGGAACCATGAGACTCTGAGATCCATTCACTTATATTATCCTGAGTAAAAGTGCTTTCTTCTCCTCCAATATCGCCTGACCGTTTCTACTACCGGCTCTACAGCGGCCCGATTGGAGAGAGTTGGTCACCGGTGGAGGACACGGAACGGAGCAAAGCTGCCCCTCCTCGTGGGTGACAGCTTCGAAAAGGCAATCGGTACCCCTCGCAGAGGGTCTCGTCTAATTACGAATACTTGCAGCGTTCCCGATCGGGTCAATGTCGTGGGTGCAGGGTGTACTTGAAAACGGGGGACAGACGGGCTCGCACGAAGCGTGATTCACGCACGGGTGCAGGAACCGCACCGAGCACACGGATCCCTCACTGCCTCTCTCTCTCTCTCTCTCTCTCCTCCGATTGTCTCTGCGTGAGCCTCCCTCGGCGACGCGATTTCTCCTTCGTTCTACTGGTTCTACCGCGGCGTTCCGCTCCTCCCTTTTTCTGTTCGCTCGCTCGCGAAAAAATACAATTGTGTATCGGTGTATATATGGCGCCGCTTTATCCCACACGTCCGTGATGTGCCGCGTTCGGGCACGGCGGAGGCGGAACCACGCGGCGCTCCGAGTCTTATCAATGGCACCTCATTTCGTACGTGTAATCGACGCCCGATGTCGACGAATCACTCCCTGCTTCTTCGCCACGACTTTTCGAGGTTGATAAGGACTCTGAATCACCACCGCCGCCGCGGTCCTCTGCCACTGCACAGCGCTTCTGTTGGAACACCGTTCACTCCCCCTCCCTCCTTTCCCTTCCCTCCACCCTTTTTCGCTTTTTACACCCGAGTCTTTTCTCTTTCTCCGCTCCACCTTCGCGCTTTATCTTCCTCTTTATATACTTAGAAGGCCTGATCATTAGCGTCCCTGCGTCTGTGTTTAGTTTCGCCTCTATGTAGTTATTATTGTTGGGGCATAGTTGAGCGTGTGTGGGTGTGCATGCGTAGATATATCTGTGGTTGTGATTTCGAAAAAAAAATTTAGAATAATGTGGGTTGGAATGGTGGTAGAACTGCAAGTGAATCAATTGCAGGCCCGCCAACGTGTTAAAAATGAATATGATAGGGATGTGATATGATATGGATTGAGTTGGAGTTTTACTGATCGGAATTGGAGAAGAAATAAATTATGGAGAAGCTTGGATAATTCAGAAGCGTTTACTCAGATTTTTAGTGGCCTCTTTAGGAATTTTTATTGTGTATTTGTTACTGTTTTTGGATGTGTATTTATATGGAAATCTTTATTTGTAATATGCAGTGAATTTAGCATGTTCTTAAATCGTTTTATAATGTTAATAAGTACTGAAAGTTTCTTATATTTTATTTATCAGATAACTTACAAACAAATGTGATATTATAATTTTTATTTTAAATACAATTATACATATATATAAAATTTAATATTTAATTGAGTTTTCAATGATTGCATTTTTCAGCTTTATTATAGAAATGGAAGAGTTTGTTTTAATGATGAATTATGATTTTCAATGAAATTAACATTTTAGCAAATATAATTAGAGCTATAATTAGTTGATTTGGAAAATATAAGTTACGAACATGTCAATGATTTGATTTTTATTCACATTCTCACATTTTTCAAGAATTTATTACAGAATTTATTGCAGAAGTATGTTGAATATTGTTGAAGCTAAAGGGCATGTAAATATGCATATTTTACAAAGGTACTTCACTACTACCTAATTGACCCGTGCAAGAAATTTACTGAAAGTTTTATGAACTAGCCAAGTCAGACTCGAGCAGAAAGAATACTGACAATCACTGTGCTTGTTCTTATCATTACTATTCATTTTTCTTCCTGATATTTCTGTGGGTTATATAGATCTATTTTCCTTACAGCAAAAGATAACATAATACAATGAATTATGTGATTTATTTAACTTTTACTAATTATACCAGAATACTTAATTATTAAGCCATCTTTAAAAACATGATTAAACCAGAAAGATAAGCTTTTAATTAATATCTAGTTTTTGTTTCTGAAACAATAATTCATAAATATTGTTTCACCATCATTAATTTTTTATTTACTTTTACCATAAGTAAATGTTTAAAATATCCTTTATATTAATAATGTAGCAGGCAGAACTTATGCAGCAGCTTAATATACATATGTACGTAAGTCTGCACATTAAGATATTAAAATACATCTATTACTAGTAGGAAGGAAAAAGAAAAACTGTTTTGCTTAGTTTTGGTCAAACAGATCAAATTTGAAAGAAAAATTGTTAAAGAGTTCTTTGTGACTGAATAGAAAATAAAGGTGAGGTAAAAAATGCTTAGAAAGAACAGCAAAAATAAATAAAAAATTTATAACACATTACATAGGTATAATAGGTATGTAATAGTTACATAGGTATAAAACAATCTGTCAATTTTTGTCCTTTTTTAGGAGAACAAAAAATACTGTAGTATTTTTAATTTTTGTTCAATTGATTGATGTTTTGTTTAACAAAAAAGTATTGTGTTATTAGATAGAATTCAAAAATGTATTCTTCTTTTAAAAACTTGTAAGATGTGATCAGAAAATTTGTAAGATTTAATATAAGCTCTGCAATTATAATATTCTTTTCTAATTTCACTAAAAGTTTAGTATTTAGATGAAATATTTGTCATATTAAGTATATCCATCAACTGTGTTCAAATTTATATTCAGTGTTATACATTATTAAATTAAACTTGAAGTAGGACCTTTTAAATATCTAATTTATTTGTAAAAAAGAGAACTGTAAAGTAACTAATTGTAAGTCTCATTTAATATGTATATTACGATAAAATATGTGTATTACTAAATACATCTGTTTTTTACATATGTAAATGAACAGTTAAATATAGTTCCATTTATTTTATCATATCACAAAGTTCAACCTTCGTGAAAATGTTATTTCACTTAAAATCCATCCACCACTGAGCGAACAATTCATGCAACATTTCATTCTATTATCTAATCTCTCATTGTCAGTGGCGCTAGAGTAGTTAACAATATGCGTGAAGTTAGCCATCAGTAGTCACAATTATGTAGTAAAAAAAGTAGAGGATAATCGTAATTTTTGTATTGTAGGTGTGTTTACTACAGAAAGAATCGTCATTCAGATTTGAAACAATTAATATTTTTGAAACAAATAAACATTTATTATCCATATTTAGCATTGCTTGCTGGTGAATGAAAAGATTGTTACGATTCAATCATCTGTTACAAAGCGATATCTGCATTTGTGATTCATCGAATAGTTTTGAGTAGCCTCGATATGAAATTTGACATTTGACCACGTATTTAATAACGTACTTATGTGTATGTACAATATGTAACTATAATAAAACTAAAGGAGCTGGTGTGCATGACTATATTACACTAGTCAGTGATTTATTACAGATGAGGAGGCAGAACGAGTGATTAATCATTTGCCACAAAGGAACATTGTTTTTTAAATAAAACTTAAGTCTAATATTACAAATTCAAGATGAAGAAGAAGGTACATGCTGATTTTTTGTAATAATTTAGAATGTATAATACTTGCATTTAATTTAATTAAGTTATGTGCTTTGTGTCTTTGTAATAACTAATAACAAATATTTGTTTATAATGTTTAGGTGCTGTTAATGGGGAAAAGTGGCTCTGGGAAAACTAGTATGCGAAGCATTATTTTTGCAAATTATATTGCTCGTGATACTCGTCGTCTCGGAGCAACGAGTGAGTAATCTTACTTTTTAGTTACAATATTATTCTCTATCATGTCAAGGCAGGGTTATTCAAGGTCTAGATATAAATTTCCAAGAACTAGTAATTAAAAGTTTCTAAATAAAAGATTTGACGAGTTAGAAATTTAGAGTTGAAAATTTAGAAACTTGAATTTCATTGTGTTGGTGAAATGCTACTGAGTTCCTTGAGTGATTCTACCTTGGTATTGTAAAAATCAACTTCATATTGCTTTCTTATAAATTATGTTTTAAACTGATTATTTATTCTTTTCTATTTATTATAGTCGATGTTGAACACAGTCATGTTCGATTTCTTGGTAATTTGGTGCTAAACCTTTGGGACTGTGGTGGTCAAGAGGCTTTTATGGAAAATTATTTTACATCTCAGCGTGATAATATATTTAGAAATGTAGAAGTTTTGATCTATGTATTTGATGTGGAATCAAGGGAGTTAGAGAAAGACATGCATTATTATCAAAGCTGTTTGGAAGCTATATTGCAGAATAGCCCAGAGGCGAAAATATTCTGTTTAGTACATAAAATGGATTTGGTGCAAGAAGATCAACGAGACTTAATATTTAGAGAGAGGGAAGAAGACTTGAAAAGGCTTAGTTTGCCACTTGAGTGTACTTGTTTTAGGACGAGTATATGGGATGAAACATTATACAGGTATATCTTGATAATTATATGCTTGTTTGAGTTTACATTATTTTCATATAAACTAGAGCTCTTGTTACTCTATTGAGTACCTGAGTACCCGAGAAATGGTTGGAAAAAAGTGAGATATGTATCTAAGTAGTTATTATGAGCACTTACAATGTTTTGGATAATTTTTATGTTTCATATATCATTCCTGCAATTTATGAAATAAAATTTCGAGTACAAAAATATACATGAAAGAGGGATTTCTATTGAAAATGAGGAATAACAAGGGATGGGATCAAGTTCAATATGTATTTATGAATCTGATTCAATTGTAACATCCAAAGTTTGTCTTACTTATACTTGCAATGTATTAAATCTATATGAGTTGGTTTTGAAGCTTAGAATGAGTACCTATAGGTTTTAAAAATGTATTTATAAGTATTTTGATGTTAAAAAGAATTAAATTTTTCATAAGTAGTACTCAAACGTTGAGGTCAGAATTCTTTAACAGATATTGTAATTATTTAGAAATAATATTTCACTTATAATGCTTGCTTTTAATCTATTTCTATAAAAATTTTTCAAAACATTGTAAGTATACAAATATTAGTTTATCATTAAGAAGATAAGAAGATGAAGATGTTCATCAGGAAACATAATTCTGTATTAATAGAAGTTGATTATTGTCTAATGTGTTTTGAGTACTACCCATTTTTTATGTTACTATGGTAGTAATCAATATACCAGAACAAAACGAAATACTCAAGTACCCAAATACCCAAAATGTTTGAATTGTTAATAACAATACTATTATAGACTATCTTATTCAGGGCATGGTCTTCAATTGTATATATGTTAATTCCCAATGTAAAAGAATTGGAACAAAGTTTGAAGCAATTCACAAATATTATTGATGCAGATGAAGTACTTCTGTTTGAAAGAGCAACATTTTTAGTGATTAGTTACTGTCAAAGACAACATCATAGAGATGTACATCGATTCGAAAAAGTTTCTAATATTATTAAACAATTTAAGTTGAGTTGCAGGTAAGTTTGATAAAAAAAAATAGAAGATGTAGGCAATATGAATTTTTATTGTTCTATTATTATTCTATTTTTAGCAAACTGGCTGCACAGTTTCAAAGCATGGAGGTTAGAAACACGAATTTTGCTGCTTTTATTGATGTATTTACATCGAATACATATGTAATGGTTATTATGTCGGACCCTGTTATTCGTAAGTATTCTGAATGTGAATCTCATTTTCAATGAATATTAATACATTCGTCTGTATTTCAGCATCAGCAGCAACCTTGATCAACATTCGCAACGCGCGTAAGCATTTCGAAAAACTAGAGCGTGCTAGTCAGAGCTCAGCATTAAGTAGATAGAAATCAGTTCGACCCAGGCGCGTTGTCACCCGGGTCCAAACTGTTAAGCACTGTTGAGTCTAAGAATCATTTCGATCTGGAATCATCAGTATGAAAGTGCAGTTACGTCAGAACTGTTTTATTTATCAATTGAAGTAATATTGATAATTTTCTCATTAAACTAATAATTTTAATGTGCAATTTTTTTACAAGACCACAAGTAACAGTGTAATAATTTTACAAGTAACAGTGTAATAATAATACGTGTAAAGAGGCTTGTATTATTTTCCGAGAAAGAGGTTTTGATAGTGTTCATAGTTCTGTTGATATTAAATTGAACTAAATAGATGCTTACATGTACAAATACATACCGATACCAATATAAGTACGAATGTTTTATTAACAATTAAGTGAGGATTTCATATTGCTCGTTTCCAGCAAACGCTCTCTTTCTTGGCTCTTAAATCATACATGGTTTCTTGGATTAAGCAATTTTCCTGGTTCCATGCCACTAAACATCTTACTTTTGTACAGTAATTATGCTGGCCTGTTATAAAGACGTATATTTTCCTACGTTTATTCACTTAATACAACAATTTACTCGAAATAATCCTTCTACTTTATTACGATTAAAATTAATCTAATGAGTCGTGATTGTATCTGAATTCATATGAATGATAGTATGAATCATATTTGTAAAAATACTTTAACATTAAATTCTTACGAAATTATGTACAGCTGTATTTGTTATTAATACTATGGAGAAACAAACGTGGAATAAAATAAGCTATGCTTAAATATGCATTGCAAACTGTATTTTTTAAATGTATAAATAAAGAACAAGGTAAAAGTATGTTTATTTGCAATTGAATATTCAAATGAGAAACAAAATCTAAAGTTTAATCGACTCAGTGCTGTTCTCGGTCGAGTGATTTCAAATTCGCCGCCAGTCGTTCGATAATGGCCGATTCGTGTGTCGTCACTCATCACCTCAGGTTGATAAAGTGTAGTTACAGTGTCCTTAAACGTTACTATGGATAGGATAATCAAAGGGATAATGCAATATAGAAAATGTCATAGAGAAGGAATGGTAAAACAGTTTCAAAAAGTTCGAGATCATCCCGAGGTATGTGAAAATAAAATCATTTTTTCTCGGCAGCTTGTAAACCATTGTCTTCTTCAACGATAGCCTTAACAAAGTGCAGCTGTTATTTTTACTCAAAAAAGGACACTTGCTCGTGACAGCTATTACGTACGAGATACTATAGCAAAGTGCAACTGAATTGAGTGAACATATATTTTTTTGCATGAATGAAAACACTGGAGTGTGACATTTTTGTAAAAGTATAAGTTTCTTTTGATTGTGCCCTCTTACTACGTCCTTGAACCAGAGAATGACTGATAGTGGAATCAAAATATTGGTACACGTGCGTCCAGAAATTGATAAAAGCGCATGCTTATAGTTACGTTTTATTTCATTGATTAATCGAGTTTAATTAACAAAATGTTTATTATAGTCAAATATGTATATTTTGAATGAGACGTTTTTCAAATTTATGTTCATTTTATGACATTTTACAGAAATCTATGCAAATAAATTGAAACAAAATGTAAAATATATTACCATACTTAAAGTATAGTAACAAAAGTGTACATAGACTAAATTACAAGGGAATTCACCTAATTATATTAAGAAAAAATTATATATAAAAAAAATAATTGTATTAAAAAACGGCGAAAGAGGACTGAAACTTTAAACATTGATTTTACTTCCGTCTATTCTTCTATTTAGTGTATGTAGATTTTTGCGATTGATTAATTGTAGTTTTTGTCGTCTTATCAATATTTTTATTAATCTTTACGAAATCGTTCTTTTTTCTTCATTAATATTAATGATACATGTGTGCTACATTTTATGTTCGCTTATTTCCAGCATTGAAGTATAGTAAAATGGTACTTCAAGTAAAGTTACATACATCTAAAAAATATGCAATTAGTCTGATGTGATTTAAAAATTCTTGTATTTAATATACTTCTACTCGGTTACATTTTACTCGATTCGAGTTCGTTATTACAATTTTCACGATTATAATAGCGCTTTTATCCTGTGGATTGGCTCTTTAAAAGTTAATGAGAAAAGTGAGTAGGTGGAGTTAGAATAAGGAGGATGGACATAATACAATGAGTGAGTGCGATGGACACCTGACACGTGAGAGAAATGGCGCACGTTTTGTAATATGTATACATATAGGATGTTCAACAATAGGTGTCCACATGTCAAAATAGGACGAAAATAACAAAATTGCGTCTAAGGCTTAGTTTCAGCGATACTAATTGTTGTGAAAATGTCTTGTTCGTGTGAAATTTCTACTGGCAGTAGAATAACCCCTGAATCAGACACAGAGATGTCAGTAGAATTAAACCTGAGTCAGACACAGAAAAGTCAGTAGAATTAAACTTGAGTCAGACACAGAAAAGTCAGTAGAATAAACTCCGAGTCAGACACAGAAAAGTCAGTAGAATAAATCATGAATTAGACACAGAAAAGTGAATAAAATAAGTCTTGAGATAGACATAGAAAAATCAGTAGAGTAAGCCTTGAGTCAGACACAGTAGGGTTGCCGAACAATTCTTTGCTTGTAGGAATGTCGATCTTAAATCGATTTTTGTACAGCAGTGGATCGATTTTTTGTATTGATTTTTCGTTAGCCGATTTTTTCATCACAGAATCGATTTTTTTAAACAACCATAATTTTCTATTTTAAGTTCAAATACTTGTTTAACAATTCTTGCTTTTATTATTTAAATTAGCCTTGCTAATTCGTTTGACCTCGTTTTGCTTCCTAAAATTTAATTTTTTAAAGAATATTATTTTGTCCGATAATTAAGTTTCTTTAATGTTCATAAATAGCTTTTCGCTTCTCACGAAAAACGTGCTTTTTTAAAGTTGTAGAATTGCTCTATCTCATTTATCTTCGCTACACCTATTTACTTTCCTCGTTAAACCTTTATAGTGTTGATGATTAAATACGTCAATAGCGATGAGGATGAGTTCTTCAAATCTAGTTGAAACTCAGCAAATTCCAGTAAAATTTAACCGAGCAAACCTGTATTATTCGTGAAATATAAACACAGTTATCGTCATAATTGACTTCTATTGTTTCTCTTGCCACAGCCAAAGGCAGTGTTCTTTACCTGCATGGACTCCCGGATGATCCCAACTAGATTTACGGAAACGAACGTTGGGGACATGTTTGTCGGTACGAGACTCCACTATGACATTATTCAATCGAATGTGAAGCCTGGCATTTTTGGCATTTTTACGTCGCAGTACGTTTCACTGTTATCACATTGATCATTCATATCTTGGATGCTTCTAAGCAATAACTTTTTTTTTTAAATTGGTATCCTTTGAGCGTGAGAAGAACAATAACATTTTACGACACACATAATGTGTTTATTGTTACGTACATATGAGAGTGTCTTGTGTAAAGTACCGTGACCTAACTTTTTTTTAAATTAATTGATATAGTTTCTTTGTATGTATTTAAGAGTGTATCGGAATCTACATTGGTGATTTATATGGTGATTTATATTTATATTTATATTTATTGGTGAATACATAGGTGATTTTGGTTGTGGAATAGTTATGAATGGTATGGGCTACATAACTTTAGATTTTCAAACCAAGTAGCTTATAATGCCTCGTTAGAAAATAAGTGACACCTAACTAAAGTTTATTACAAACTAACTTTTTTAAAACTCTTGTGCATATACTTGTACTTGTTGATGTTTTTATACTTCATTTTAGAACGTATTTGGACCTTGTTCTACATTGGTGTATTAACCCACAAAAATCGAATTTTGAGTTATAAGTACAGTATTAGTAAAAAGAGTATAATTAATAATATTTTTTCTAATAAATTCCTGGACAAAAATTTTTGAAATTTTTGAAGCCTAAAATTATTTTTACAAATTGTTGTATCGAGCAATTGTTATTTTGCATTTATGTTCTATGTGCAATTTTGAGGGTACTTAGAATCTATAATTTTTGAATATTATTCTTTGTATTCAAATAAACAAATATTAATAATATATTCATGTATACTATTCTTTTCAGATCCTATCTAGTGATAATTGTAATAATGTTATATTTTAGTTGCAAACTATTATCTACAAACTATTATTAAAATGTTAAACGCTCGATTTCTCAAAACTAGTTATTTACAAGTTAATAACACATCAATGAAGAACAGGATCCATTTATCTAATAGTATTTTGTGAGACGAGAGATGGCACTGTGAGGCTAACTCAAGGGGGTAGCGATAATAAATTTGTAATACTGTATCTGCTTATAATAAAAATATACAAATTTAGTTATCTATTAATATTTAATGTAATTTAAACCTATGGGCATTTGTCAGAGCGTATGGTTTCCTTTTTTGTTTCAATAAATTCAATTCAATAAATCTCTAATAGTTTTTGAAATAAAGTAGCACATAGATATGTAGTAGAAATTATCTAAAAAGAACATTTGTGCGATATATTTTTTTACTGAATTATTTTATTGATAAGAATTTTAACACAGAAGAATGCAAGGTAAGGCAGAACACATCATAACCGACATACGAATTTCAAATGAATTCGCGAATTTCAAATCTGTACAATTTAATAATTTACGAACAATTTGTTTAGTCTCACATAATACATAACTGTTTTTCTATAAATTAATATCACTAATATGTGAAGATTGAAGTTGACACGTTTCTGTTAATAACACCAGTTTCTATGTTGTTTAGGTAAATATTAATTAGAACTAACATTTTTTGGGAAAATACTTTTGAAACGAATTAAAAAAAGGAAGAATCATTTTGTACTCTTATATAAGTTTACAGCAAATCACAAAAACTGTACATGAATGTTTTAAAGAATGTACATATTTTAAAGAATGTTTAAACATATTTTAAAGAATGTAGAAATATTTTTCGTGATATATTTCATATTTATTCATATTCTCTTATAAATGACTTCGATACGATATTGTTATTTGTTAAAATATTTTCTATTACGGTTGTTAAACAATTTAATGTCTATACTGTTATTCAAAGTGTCATATTTTCCAGATTATTATTAGATTGTAAAAAACATGTATAACTTTACGTTTGACATTATATTTGTAGGACAAAATTTTGGAAATTATAATGCACGAAAATACTGTCGCATGTTCGTATGTATAATATTTTCAATTTTTAGTTTTTATCAGTTTACAACAAAACAATTGATACAATTTTATACAAGACACTCTAGATATATGTATCAAAATTTCATGTATCGATATATTGATAAGATGAAGAGAGTTCGACTTGAGAATGGCCAAATTAAACAATCATCGCAACTTTTTTTCTAAAGTTTATATCATAGTAGATTCTATTTTGTTTTATTTTGCAGTCAGGAATGCAGGTAACGTCGTTCCTCACTCTCAACATTTCGTGGACGAGTTGACGATGTGTGAACCAGCGGCTTTAGAACTTGGCTGTGTGGTGAACGACATAAGGCACGTTATTGTTTGTGGACATAGCGACTGCAAAGCTATGAACTTGTTGTATGCTTTGCGGGACGAGGAATTTGCGTCTAAAGTAAAGATCTTTAATGATTTTAACTCATTAGTACATTACTTTTCTTAAACAAATTACAAACTACTAGGGGTTGAATGAAATCTAATTCTTAATTAGCGCATAATCTTTTACTCTGTAAAATTTAGAAGCTTTCGAAACTTGAAGTACTACTTTTGTTTTATAAGAGAAATATTATATTTTAAAAACTGAAGTTTTGACAACATTTTTTAAGTATAAATCTTTACTGATCATAGTTAAACAAAACACAAACAAAAACGGAATATTCCAAAATGTCTGATTCAGATTTTTATTCAAGAACACTTTCTGAATCTAATCTACTTGTTTCTATATCAAATATAGTGCCCAACGTATCTACTGAAAAGTGTTTCAGAGAATATCATTGATGGTTACACGATGAGAATTTTTTTAATAATTTCTTTAAATTTGGATACTTTTTCTTACTTGAGTTTTGAGAATTTCAAATCACGAAGAGTTTCTAAGATTTTGTGGAATTACGAAGTTTCGACCTTTCGAGAAACCCATACTTATAAACTACAATACAATATTTACTTCTTTGATGATGCATAATTGCAGTAAAATTTCGATTAACCGAATTTCAATTATTCGTAGTTTCTTTCATTCAGGATTACAATCTTTCGTTATAATGCGATAAGAGTATGGCGAAGTATCGTCTGAGACTCGATATATGATTTAATGGTAGTTTACTGAAGATAATAAAATTAACCACCAGAGGGGTGCTTTAGATTTGAGTCTAATATATTAAAGGGGTATTCCCACTTAAAGGCTTTGATTTTAGACGATTTTTAAATGATTAATCAAAGATTATTATTATTACTATTATCAAAGACTAATAGTTTTGAATTTTTTTATACAGAGTGGAAAAAGGGCTCATAACTTTTAAAATAAATAATACTCGCTAAAGGGGTCAGAGATATCTTAATAAACATTTGTCGAAAAATGAATATTTTCAGAGTTATAAACAATTTATTGCTCCCCTTTAAGGAAGCAACTTAATCGCTACAATCGATACCTTCAAGTGGGAATATCCCCTCAAGCTAGGTAGGGAGCAGTCACGCTTAAGTACACCACCGATCGTCAGCCACCTACCAAATTTCAGACATTAAAGTTGCAGGTTCAATACAGTAATTATATCTAAGAAATAACTCATAGTAGATAATTTGTAAGTAACATTATTATTTCTCAGATATAATTACTATATTAAACCTGGCGTTTCTACGTTTGAAATTTAGTGGATGGCTGTTGGTCGGTGGTGATAGTTGAGCGTGACTGCTCCCTTTATCGAGGTTCTACTGTATTTACATGGCTATTTAATAGACAGTATTTTTGACACAGAAATTACACACAATGAAAGTGTATGTTATAGAACTATTTCCTTTACAGGTGAATCGAAGGATATCGCCATTAAGAGCATGGCTGTGTGCTCACGCTAGCAGTAGCTTAGCAAAGTTTCAACACCTAGAAGTTACTGGGTTCCACCAGCCGATACTTTTTCAAGCGGAAACGCCGTTACGGAAGTTTGTAGCCTACATTGATCCTGAAAATAAGTTTGCTATAGAGGATAAATTGTCGCAAGTCAGTATAAGTATAATACGAATTCTACAGTTGGCTCATTTGATTCTGTCCACACAGCTACAGATGTGTGCTAGCGAAAATATTCTGCATTGATTTTGGATGCAACCACTGAGATTGGGGATGTGAATGATGCGTTCGTAGCTGCGCGAACAGAATAAAATGACCCAACCGTATATCTGTGGTTGTAAGGTAAAATGATCTAAGACATATGTTTAAAGCTTCTGAAATAAGTATTAGTGTTTACAGTTTTCAACTTCAGTACTGTTTGATGTCCTTTCTTCTTTCTGAAAATATTAATTCTATGTTCTAGATCTTAATTAAGGCCTTAACTCTAATTTTTTGAGTGTTTATTCATAGATTATTTTGTCTTACAACCATATACATATAGATTGTGCATGATAGCTAAATAAAAAATACATAAGTAGTACTCCAATGCACCATGTGCCAATATTTGGTAGTAAATGATGCACCAATGTTAGCTGTGTTTGGAGTCAGTATTAAAGATGAAAACGTCCTATAAACATATATCCGAAAGCGTTTCCTTTTCTTTGAAAAAGACTTGAAAAGGTTTATAATAAATATGGAATATTTTTTTTATTGTGTCTGAAAAAAGACTCTCAAATGGGAGTTATATGACATTTTTATTATGACATTGTTACATGAGTTTTTGCATTAGAATATGATTTTTTTTAAAACTGTAGGTTTGTACAAACCTACACCTTTTATACCGTTTTTAAAAGGAATGTAACCTATAAATTTGAAAATCCACTAATATGGAATATTTATCTGATTACTAATGTACTGTTAGTATCTATAGAAGTTTTTGATATGTAATATGCATTAAGACTGTACACTATACACATTGTCTAGAAAATGGAATTAATAGTAATATATCTAATTTTTATTCTTTCCCAGTTAGTATACGACGTCTTGAAAACGTCTATTTTATGTCCATTTTATGCCTAAACGTCTTACGACATAATATGGACGTCTTAAAAACATCCAACAGCATAAGTCTTAAAGACTTGCGAAATTTACGCCCATAAGACGTCTTAAAGACATACTATATGGACGTATTAGAGACTTATGTTTTTAGACGTCTTAGAGATGTCTATTTTTTATCTGAACGTCTTATAGAAGTAATTTGGACGTCTTTAAGACGTCTTATGAATGTCTGTTAAAACGTCCTAAAGACATACTGATTTCACACATTAGACGTCTTTTGAACATTTTTAGGACTTTACTGGATGTCTTTAACACGTTTTTAAGGCGTCTCTGTGCTATATGGGTTCATGTAGTATAGTCACAGCTAATAATCTAATTTCGACATTAATGAGAATATATTTTCGCTAATTTGGCTACAAAGCAAATATATTTTCTACTGAAAACAACTATTAAAAAATTTTCCAAGTAAATTTTTCACATGGCACTAGAAGAAATTCATGAACACGTATATACAAATTCTTATTTACTTTAAATACAAAAATGTTATTTGTTTAATTTCAGATAAACACGCTACAACAATTACAAAATGTAGCTTCCTATGGGTTTTTAAAGAAACGCCTAGAAAGGCATGATTTACACATCCATGCATTGTGGTTCGATATTTACACCGGCGACATTTACTACTTCAGTAGAGCAAATAAAAGATTTGTAGAAATAAACGAGTTAACAGAAGCGGCTTTGTTAGCTGAGATTAAGAAATATTATTCATAAATCGTTTTATCTTCTACAACGGGAGAAATCTCATAACATTATGGTTTAAGACTGAGCAAGTTCAACCTCTCGAATCTATAATATTAAGAATGAACGTAGAACAACTGCAGGCCTAGACGTTCGTTCAATTGAAGACCATGTAATGTACCTGGATGTGAAAGTAGTGAATTCTATTCCCTCTTTTTTATTGAGACTTATGTTACAGACTTGGTTGCACAAAATAGACCACTAAGGTACCATCCATAGTATTTATAATAAGCATATTTCGCCTATATTTATATCGAATAATGCACAACATATAACGAGGTTATTTCATTATATATTATTTATATTTCAACTCTTATGTAGCGTGTGTTTATAACATAAGCTGTTATAGGAAAAATTATCTTTTACCTACTGTAATAATTCTATAATCAAACGATAAAATATTAAGTGAAGATATTATTTTTGGAGGTGTATTAGCGGTATGGTGTTCTATGTATTGTTGCATATTGTATACAAAGTATATTTTTAAAAGTTTATATAAATGTATATATTCACCACAATAACAGTACAAAATATATATGTATATTTCTTGTTCTCTGCGAATTTCCGTTTATTGAACGATCGACTCGGTTCTCCACCAACCTGAATCGATATACTTTGCGCGTGATTCGAGTAAAATTGAAGCCGAGAAACAAGAAGCACAGGACGTACCGCACTGATGGATGGACGGTTTCGTGGCCAGGTGAACTAGAGCATGCCACTCCCGAAAGAGAAAGCAAAACAACGAACCAAGGTGTAGAATTAGGATGATGATAAGTACGGTATTGGACGTCTGAGTCAAACTATTGACGCAACGCACGACAGGTATTCGCACCTATTATATAGAAATATTTTTATATTATTTCATTCCAATATGTTATGATTAATATAACTGTTTCTGAAAATAAGTCTCAAAATAATAGATACAACTGTAACGCATTCGTTGAATGCTTATAATGTCTTTAAATCATGGTTAAAATGATTTTCATTTATTTGTACGCAATAAAACATTTAAAAGTGTTTGAAAATGGAATAGGAAATTAGAAGTTTTTAAATATTTCAGTTGTAGTTTTCGTAAAACTTAGCCGTGTAATTAATTATCAATTTTTTCTTCTATAGAATTTCTTTTATCTAAATAAAGCTGGATTAAGGTTCTTAAGCAACTGTAAGAATAAAGTAAGAGTTTATTAAATACAATAAATATAAAAGTGGTATGGTAGTGTGTAAATCATACTCTTAGTAATTTTTTGGGAAAAAATAAATGTTGATATAAATGATTGCAATACGAAAACAGGATATTCGATTGACTAGTATTTAGCTTCAGTTTTTATCAGTAATTCCGAAAAAACTGTGAAAACAGTTTTACAGAAATGAATACATTTACTCTATAATTTCGTGACAGTTTTGATAATGTTCTTGAATATAGTTTTCTCTTTTCAGACCAAAAAAGTAAACGAAAAATAGTCTTCTTTCGACTCCGTCATAAGTTACTGTGTTAACAATTTCTCGATAACTATATGGTAAATCGGTTGCATACTTTGCATAAAAATTTCTAGTACTTCAAATTACTTCTGCTCAAACTTTGAGTGAAGTCTTGAGTTTTGGTGTTTATTTAGTGACTACCTTAACGGTCGGCGAAAGCAACGATAATTATAAATTGTAGAAGAATGTTCACAGTTCAATTATTTTCAAATAAGAAAAATGTATGATTATTGTAGGAATCTTAAATTGAATACAAGATAATAAATATTTTTTATAAGTGTATATTTTAGTCATTAATTCTTATTTTACTTTTACAATGTTAAACAGTGCTCATTATAACATATTTTTGAGATTATATTTTTGCAAAATTTATTTGAATTCGTTATTAAGATATTGATAATATTCTGTAAAACGTGTCTGACTAATTATTTTTTTAAAACTTACTTTAGCTGAAACAAGTAATAAGAGTACGAATAATACACAAATGCTAGGAGGAAAATTATTTATTTTCAATTACTGATTACAAAATAAAATAGTCGGTATGCTGATGCCATGTCAACCATTTTGAATCATCTTTTGCCTGCATGTGACGTCACATTTTCCCTGTTATCATTGTTTCACTTGATTCGTGGATTTTCTATGTACGTACTATGCACAGGCCGCGTCTAGTAGTATACATACAGGGTGATTCGCGCAACTGTAACAAGCTTTATGTAACAAGCTGTATCTTTTTCAGGTTGAAGCTCGAAGAAAATGTCAGAGGAAAAAGATGAATGATTTCGACGGAGGCATAAGGCGATATAATTAGTTTTTCTCTAGGTGGACGCGTAAAGAAGGTCACGGTCGTTTTCTTAAATGGAAATCCTACCTCTTTTCTTACGCATGTAGAATCTTTTGGTTATTCTACGTAAAAAGGTCTTACTAACGTGGCCAAAAAGCGAATAAAAATTGTTTTTATCAAAGGAGATGTTCTAACGCTCGTTTAAACAGCACTTCGCATAAGAACTTCTTACACTGCTGTACAATTTAATTAAGGAATGACAATAATTAAAAAGTATCGTATAAAATATTTAGAATGTGATAGAAAAGCGTTTGAATTTAAACATGTCCTTTAATAATTTTTCAAAACATCTCACGAAGTATTCATTTTTCGGTCATATTACCCTAGTACCTAAATCCTCATAACAAGAGGATTCGATATATGCAAAAAGTTAGGGATCCGTTAAAAAGACGATCGCGACCTTTATGTAACATTTACGCGTCCACCCAGAAAAAAACTAGTTCTGCTACCTTGTGTTTCCCTCGAAACAATTCGTTTTTCTCCTTTGACATTTTCTTCTGGCTTCAATCAAAAAAGAGATATAATTTGTTACAGTTGCGCGAGTCACCCTGTACACGGTCTAACAGGACACCCACCTCCCAATTTCCCCCACTATGTCCAAGGAGGGAATCCGTGTGGCAACCCTGCTCGTATTTACGTGTGCAGCACACAGTCTCAAGGTCTCGTAGCTGCACGCGAAAAACGGTTCAGTCAGCTCGTGCTTTTCAGCGTGTTTCGCGGTAAAAGTGAAGAGGATTCGCTTCTCTTTTCTAGGCGAATCGCCGAGTTGGGCCGGTTAGGCCGGTCTAAGGACCGTAACGAGCGCTGACATGGTTGCCGCGAACCGGAAGTTGCGGGATCAAAGAATCCACTCTGCCTCGGAAGACGTTTCGCGCGTCCTTCTTCTCCTTCCGTTGATATCTCGCACCCCGCGAGTCATGGTGGCACACTGGCCTGGATTACACCGCGATATCTATGACGGTGGAAACGGGTATGCGTTTTAAATACACCATACGATGCTACGATAAAAAGTAAAACCAGTACGCCATCTTTTTCTTCAAATTTTTAACGATAAATTGCTTACTTACGTGAAGATTTATGTGACCGACAATGTTTAATTATTGTTGTAAGTGGCGTAGTTATTTTTAGCGCTAGTTTGTCGACGAGATTTTGTTTTTGTAACCGTATAATGTTTCAGATAATGATACTTTGAAGCATCGATCTAATTATCTACATACTCAAATACAGAGTTTAAAAAATTTAAGATTAAAACATTTGAAATATTTATGACTTGTATTTGAAATAGTTGGGACTATGAAAACTTTGAAACTGAGAATTTTTGAAAATTTCAAATTAAAAACTTCGAAAATTGAAGATTTGCATTATAAATATTTGGAAAATTGAATGTAGTGAATATTTCAGAGTTCTAAATTCGTAAATTGGAGAAACTGATGATTTATATTTAAAAAATTTTAATGCTTTGAATCATTAAATGTTTGAAACTTCAAAATTGCAAAGTTTGAGAAATTGAATGTTTATATTTTAAATATTCGAAGGTTTAAAAATTTGAAAACTTGAAAGGTATGAATATTTCAAAGTACCAAATTTGAAAATTTGAGAAATTATAGAGTTGTATTTTAAAGGTTTAAAATTTTGAAATTTTTAACGCTTTGAATGATTGAAACTTTGAAAGTGTGAACATTCAAAATTACAAAATTTGAGATATAGAAGATATGTAGATATTTTAATCTGAAAAATGTTTAAATTTTGGAGCTGCGAATATTTCAGAGTTCCAAATTTTAAAATCTGAGAAATCTTCGATTTGTGCTTTAAATGTTCGATACTCTGACACATTGCAAATCTGAGAATTTCAAAATTAAAAACCTGAAACAAAATTCAAACTTAAGGTTCCTAAACAATTCCTCCTGCCATACCAAAAATTAATTCCGTATTTCACTTAATTCTACTGTAAAATCTACCAATTAAAACAGTATTCAAGGCATTTCTCCTGTAAATTTTACCAACTCCGTTAAAAAGCATTAGTACACGTTTTTCCTTCTCGCTGAGGCAACAGTCCTGTCTCTTCAGGCGTCCACGCCGAGTCCCAGCGGCGGAATCGCAGCAAGCGTTTTAAAGCGTGCACTTGGTCGAGCTTCCGTGAACGGTGACACGTTCAAATTGGATTCGGTTGCGAAATTTGGGTGCACAGTAGTCCCCTAGTCCGTTTACCTGGCCGCCCAGACAATGTTGTTTACTGCACGAAAGATTGACAAACAATTTGCGCCAGTTTTGTGGCCAGGAGCTGGATTGAGGAGGACCCAGAGCCACGGGGGGTGCTCAGGTGAACCAGGAAGTCGAAGGAGATCGGTCGCCTTTCAACCCTCTGTCCACCGCAATTCTTCGACGCTTCCGCGTCCGCTTCTTCCTTTATTTCTTAAGTGGCGGAACGAGTTTCACTGGAACATTGCTCGATGGCCACTTTAAGGAGATCTGAGGAAATTAGGAAGGGATGGCTTCGGGATGATTTTATTAGATTCTGTTATAGTAAGTATATTATTAAATAATTTAGTATAGTATTAAAGTAGACGACAAATTGTTAGAGATTATATTCTAATATTTATTATTTCACTGATAATCCATTATGACTTGAAGTTCCTTAAATGCAGCATTTCATTTGCCACTTTCTTTTTTTGGAAATTTACATTATTGATTTCAGCTCCTTTATGTTACTGTTATGTTTTGTTTACGCAACTTTGGGTTTTAATAGATTAAAAGGAATAGAGAATCTAGGATAAGTGTGAAATAATTCGCCTTTTCTTTAAATGACTTTCGTTATGAATAGTTAACATAGGTTTATTATAGTTTGAGAATCTGTTTTAATTGAATAGTTTTTAAATCTATGTTAACTGAAACATTTTGGGAATATCGTTTAGATGAGATTTCTGTTCAGTTTGTTCATTTTGTTTATTTTCAATGGATTTTGTTGACCTTCATGGATTTAAAAAAAAAATTGGTAACGTGGTTATGATATTTTTCAGATAATAGACAAGTAGTTTACTATGAGAACTCAAAATTAGTTACGCTTGGTGTTGAGAGAAGTATATGAGAACAAATTTGTTCATCAATAGTATTTCTTTATAATGATAAATAGAGTAAAATAGTATGATATGATAGACAATAGATAGGAAAGTAAAGGAAGTAAAGAAAGGCCATCTACAGAAATATCTTTCTAAAAGAATAGCTTTATTATAGAGTCTTTCTAATACTTGCAATCAGAATCTAGGAGTCATAGGAGATGTCTAGAAGACATAAATACCCTAGAATCCTAGTAGCCAACCATGTTTCGCTACCTAAACACTAACGCCAATTTTGTTTAATTTTTATAATTAAAAGGAAAAAATTGTACCACAAAATGTAATGATAAGTCAATTGTCCCAATACTTAAACACTTAAGATGTCAAAAATGTCTCAATAAGTAAAGAAGCTAAAGATGTATCTACGTCCCAATACTTTAATTTTGAGGTCCCACAAACTGAGAATACTATTTTATGATACTAGTTTTTATTTTTAATTAGGTTTTACATTAGTTCTGATACATCAGAATTTAAGTCAATCTATTGGAACATTTACTTTACTGGGTTATAATATAAATAAGTTCAGTTATACTCGATATTTTCTTATATATTATCAAAATACAGTCTTATATTCAATTAATTATACAATATAATCTTCATTATTATTTACGACAGTTTAAAACTGGACTTATTTATGTTAAAACCCAATGTAGTCTCAGCTAGTGAGATATCATAACTCAAGTAGCGGGACATACATTTTTAGCTTGTTCATTTATTGAGACATTTGCTTTAACAGCTGCAGGTTTGATAAAAGCGATATTTGAATGGGTCTTGTCGATGTTTATTTATCATTATACAAATTAACGAGATAGAATGAAACTGTGGTAATAAAAAAGATATGACAGAAATAATTAAAGTAAAATTACGCGGATAAGACGTCGTTAAGTTTTCTACGGTCGACGAGCCTTCCTCGCCGCGAAACTCTGCACATATATAAGAATAAGGTTTCGGAAAAATACACGAGCGTAACGAAGTAGTAATGCCATCGGGGGCTGTAGCGTGTTATGCTTCGACACACACCACTGGCCACGCACTCTTTTTCTTTGGCTAGTCTAAAACGAACGAAAGAAAAAAAGGAGATCGTGCGAAATCGTGACATCGTTACTGTCTCCCGCGGTTTGATTGTAAATTGGTGTCAAAAACCTATCTATTTGGCTAGAACAGTTCTCGAAAATGGAGAATTTATATATTACAAGAAAGCTGTACGCTATATTTTCTCTGGAAAAACGTTGTATGTAGAATACTTTGGAAAGTTTTAAATTTTGTGGGTTTGTTGGTCGTGTTCCAAGAAATCAAAGAATGTTCATTGTTAGATAGGTAATAGAATGGATAATATCAATTTTATTAATTTATTATTATATAAATACGAGTATTTATCATTGTAATGTCAAAAGAAATTGAGAAACCAGATCAAATGTGGAATAATTCGCTTTCCCTCGTTAACTGCTCGCCAACCATACTCTATTGTAATCAGTTAACGAGGGTTTAGAGTGACTTGAGAATCTATGTTAACTAATCAGTTTATATGCAACACGTTAAAATTAGTTACAACTTTACAACTGAAGTAATTAGTTACAATTAGTTTTGTGCAACAGTATACAATAATTATAACTAAAAAAACATAGAAACTTATTGGATAGACACGTGTAGGAATCGAATTTTAGGAATTTCATGTTCTAAAAATTTCATTTCAAATTTTAAAATTCATGATGAGCTAGTTTTACACAAAATTTCTTCTCTTTACTTTTTTAAAACTAACTTTAAAAATTGTTGTATTATTGATTACATTTTGAGAAATTTTCTAGTTCTATTTGACAATGATAGGAGAAGAATCAACTTAAGTTTTTTTAAATTCTATATTTCTGTTATCATTTAAATCTTATACTTTTTTTAAAAAAATGGTACATATTAAAATAACAATTTTTATTTATTTTACTATAATTTATCTCAATAAAATATCGTTTATTTTCGGCAAGACTCTTTATGTTATTAGATAGGTCTTTACTATAATTCAGTAGAATTTATGGAACTCAGAAACGGTCAATATTTCCAATCTTTAAACAATTTTTTTATTAAAACTATTTAATAGTTCTTTCAATATTAAGTTATTAATATTAATAGATTCTAACAAAT
The DNA here is from genome assembly GCF_051401765.1 of Calliopsis andreniformis. Classification (NCBI taxonomy): domain Eukaryota; kingdom Metazoa; phylum Arthropoda; class Insecta; order Hymenoptera; family Andrenidae; genus Calliopsis; species Calliopsis andreniformis. Next base: position 9,845,450 of record NW_027480432.1, on the reverse strand, counting down.
ATGCCTATTTAAAAAACTGATCTTTTAAAGAAGTAAAATTGATAAGATTGAATATAAATATAATTTGAATATGATATGAATATTGAATATTGAATATAAATATAAATATATTTTAATTTAGGTACGTTTGGAGTATAAATACTCCAATAATCAGAAAATCTATGCAGTTGCATGAAATAATTAATATTTTACAAATTTTCATTCATTTTTCTTTTTGATTTTTGAAGTTTCATGCATACCATGTAATTTAATGAGGTTATTTCTCTAGCCATAGGACTCGCCAATGATTTTAAACAATGTCCAAACATTATTCATTTGTGTTTTTCGTTTCATTTTGATTTTTTGAATTTCATTCATACCATATAATTTAATGAGGATAATTCTCTAGCCATAAGGCTCCCCAATTATTTAAAAGAATGTCTTAATCTCTCTTTTCTCATAGTATTCCTTCGCAAAAATTGCACTCGTTCAGCTTAACTCAATTTAGCCGAGCGCCAATTGGTCAGTTAAACAGTTTAAAAGAAGCAGCGCAAGAAAGAGAGAGGGATCCTTATCCCCGCGGCCCTGGTCGAGCAGAATCCGTACGTGTCCATCAGTGTGCCCGTTTTCAGGCCCCGTGTTTTGTGCCCGAGTAAAAGTGAGTCCCAGATAAACAGTGTACGTACATAAAGCTGTAACTATACGTGTTGTAACACAAAAACTCATACGGTTCCGTGATCTCATCGCCACCGAAACGAAGATGGCGGGTGGGAGGCAGAGAAGAACTGTTCCGCGTGGCAGCAGGACCCACGAACCCATTGCCCTTTGGTTTCTTTCCTCTTTCCTTTTCCTCGCTGCCTCCTTCGGGTTCCATTACTGTCAAGGACCCAGTTCTTGAACATTTAACCCCTTAACGGTGGAATTTTTTTTTTAAACCGTGTATCTGCTTGTGCAAGTAAAATCAGACGGTGACGAGTATATTCGTCAAATGTAGAATAAACATACTGTGTATTTTAATTAATTATAACGAAATGGCAAGGCCCACAAATGGTATTTTACTTTTTCATGCGACGAGTATACTCGTCGTTAGTCATAAGTGACGATCTTCTCATGACGAGTATAATCGTCAGACATCATTAAAGGGTTAAGAGTAAGAAGCATGATTTCTCTAATGTATTCACGAAAAAATGAGTAAAATCCAAGAAATTTCTTGTTATTCGTATAAATCTATTTTTATAGATTATAAATTACAAAATTTTAATTTGTTATTGAAAAAAGTGTCAAACTAATAATAATTACATCATAATGTAGATCTTAAAGTAAAATATATAAAGAGAATAATAGCTGATCACTTAAATTATGTCTCATTATCAGCTATTAAATTTCACGTATAAATCTGTGGTTATAAGGCAAAACGACCTGTCACATGTTTTTGTTTTCGAGATATTAGCGTTTACAGTTTTCAGCTTCAATACTATCTTATGGACTTGTGTTGTTTTGAACCCTTATTTTTAGATGAAAAAATTCTTGTAATGCCTTTTCTTCTTCCTGAAAATATAAATTTTATATTCTAGATGTCAATTAGGGGCTTAACTCGAATTTTTTGAAAATGTGACATAGGGCATTTTACCTGATAACGACAAGAATACCAAAAAAAGTAACAATTAACAATTATTTACTAATTTTTTGGATTAAATTTTTATCGAAATAAATTTCATATTTGTATGTAAATACTAAACTGATCAGCAAACTGTGGATTTTTAATACATTTAAATATGCAAAAAAGTGTAAAATACATACCATATGTACAAGAATATATAAAATATCAAAAGCATTGTGAGTATCGAGGTATTTAAAGAATAAAACAGATTTTTATTCACATTGCGTTTTCTAAAGTATACTTATAAAAATTTGATTCTGCACAAAAGTCCGCAGTCTACCGATCAGGAAGTGGGTTCTGATCAGGAACTGGGTCCTTGTCGGTAACGCGCCGCGCTGGGATTTAGGTCGAGGAAGTCACGAGCAGTGCGAGTTTGACACAATTCCCTCTATCCGTCGGTCGAATGTCAAGGTGTAGGTCCCGTCATTGGGGCCCGCGTGCGTGCCTTTTCGCCGCCTTCAAATGCCCGAAATTCTGGGCACGACCGTTAGACAAACGCTTAACTGTATAACCGTGGCGCAACCTGTACGAAAAAAACCTCCTCGTCCCCCCCTCCTCGCGCCTCACCCTTTCTCTGACGTCCCGTGAATAACGCGCGCAGAGTTCTCCGAATGTAACACCGGAGGCCCCTGTTCCCTTTATAGACACCGTGAGTCACGGTATCAGCGATGCCAAGCGATCTTTTGGGCCACACTTGATTTGTTCCACATTCTTTGGTAATTGAGTTTCGAGGTATGAAATTTACTTTCGTCGGGAATAGGGGGCACTCTGGCACTTGTCAGCGGAAGTGTGTCGGTGCTGTAGGCTGTCCTAAATAGCGCAGAGACGTCTTAAGAACGTCTTCAAGGCATTCAGTGAAGTTCTGAAAATGTGCAATAGCCCAGATAGCACAGGATGTCTTGAAGACGTCTGTTTTATGTTCATTTTATGCCTGAACGTCTTACGACATAATTTAGACGTCTTAAAAATATCCAAGAGCGTACATCGTAAAGACTTGCAAAGTTTACGTCTATAAAACGTCTTAAAGACAGATTACATGGACGTCCTAAAGACTTACGCTTTTGGACGTCTTAAAACCGTCTAATTTTTGTTTAAACTTGTATACGTAATTTGGACATCCCTAAAACGTCTTATAAATGTTTCTTAAGACGTCCTAAAGACATACTGATTTGTAACATTCTCAGGACTTTACTGGATATTTTTAAGACATTTTTAAGATGTCTCTGTGCTATTTGAGAAATCGATATATTTTTTAGACGTTTTAAAAGACATTCATAAGACGTCTTAAAGGCATCCAAATTACGTCTGTAAGACGTTCAGACAAAAAATAGACGTCTCTAAGATGTCCATGTAATGTGTCTTTAAGATGTCTTATGGACATAAATTTTGGAAGTCTTTAAAATGTACACTTTTGGATGTTTTTAAAAATTCCTAATTATGTTGTAAGACGTTCAGGCGTAAAATGGACATAAAATAGACGTCTTCAAGACGTTGTGTGTTATCTGGGTATATGTACTTACATTAGTGTGCGAATTAATGCAAACAGAGCAATTATTTGCGAGTTTTATAAGTATATGGCAAAAATTAATTCATTCTATGTTGAAACGAGTACAAAAATCCATTGATATAAAGAAAAGAACATTTTCTTTAAAAATAGCCAAAATAACGCATTGCATTTCTATCTAAAACTGACTAAATATTTCTGATCTAAAGTATTTCAGTAAAATAACTTACATTCCCATTAATTCGCACAGGACGTCTTAAAGACGTCCAAATTACACCTAGAAGACGTTCAGACACAAAACTGACGTCTTTAAGACGTCCAAAAGCGTAAGTTTTTAAAATGTATGCTAATAGATGTTTTTAAAACGTCCAAATTATATAGTAATATGTTTAGGCATAAACCCAAATAGCACAGAGACATCTTAAAAACGTCTTAAAAACATCCAGTAAAGTCCTAAAAATGTCCAAAAGACGTCTCTGAGACGTTCGATGTTACAAATCAGTATATTTTTAGGACGTCTTAAGAAACATTTATAAGACGTTTTAGGGACGTCCAAATTACATATATAAGACGTTCAGACAAAAATTAGACGTTTTTAAGACGTCCAAAAGCGTAAGTCGTTAGGACGTCCATATAGCGTGTCTTTAAGACGTTTTATAGACGTAAACTATGCAAGTCTTTAAGGTGTGCACTCATGGATGTTTTTAAGACACCTAAATTATGTCGTAAGACGTTCAAGCATAAAATGAACATAAAATAGACGTCTTCAAGATATCGTGTGCTATCTGGGAAATGGGCAATAAAATGTGGACATATACATGTTTTCAAGACGTCGTGTATTATCTAGGATATATTAAAAGAGAATGTACATAAGAAAATAGTAATTGATTTACAGTATTATTTTTGTTAAATTTGAACAGAAAACTAAAACAAAATAAAAAATTTCCAGCTGTATTATTACCCAGATAGCACAAAGATATCTTATGTACGCCCAAAGAACATCTGATGTGGATGTTCCTTATATTCAGAGGACATCGTAATAAAATGCGTATGTCTCCTATATGTTCTCCTTAAATTCTTTAAAGATCATAGGAAAGTCTCATTTACATTGTGAAATGCCCTGAACTGTATCAATATCCTCAGAACATTTTCTGGATATCCAAAAGTAACATTCTCTGTACTTTTCGTGAACGTTTAAAGCATCTTAAAAAACGCAAAAATAAATTAGTATCTTAAAAGGTGTATAAGGAACGTATTCTGAATATTTAAAATTACTAAACAAAACGTTTTTTATACTTTTTATAAAAGTTTTAATAGTCGTACACGTTCAACAATAAACAGTGTGAAAAATCAGTCGTAAAATAAAATTTTATTTTTCAAAATGAAACGATACTTACAGAGAGGTGAAAAATGTTAATTTTTGTACGTTTCCATTTTATTTACATTTAAATACTTTCCTTCTACTTTTTCTAATTGCACAGTTTTTGATCAGATTCTCAAAACTAATTTCACATAACGTGCTTCTACATTTACAGGGTAACTATCCTAAGTGACAATTTCCGATTTTTATGAAACTTGACAGGTTTCTGACAGGTTTGCTATTCTCAGAGTAGCAGAATATATTTGACCCGTATTTTTTTATATCACCTTTCACCCACGCCAGGAGAATGAAAACTGCCCTCAAAGTTAGTTGAAAACCATATTTCGCCTAACATCTCAGAAGCCACAGAATGCAAAAAACAAAACATTAAATTAGTTGATTATGCACTTCTGAACGTCGAATTCATCAGTGCAAACAGTTCTCTAAATGCCTGCTCGCACATACATGCACGCAATCATTTACCAATATAATTGTTACATAAAAGATTTAAAAACGTAGAAAATATCTGTGGTGACCCCACTTCGCCTGATGCCCCAAGCGCGTGCTTATTCTGCTTGCTGCCTACTCCAGCACTGTCCTCATCCAGGGACCAAAAGAGAGAAAGGGTGAGAAATTGGTTCCAGTACATTTACCAGAGCATTCATAACCGAAATTTCTCAATAAAGAAGCGTATGGTTCGCTGAGTCGGCTGTGGGGGAAGCTTCGCTGGTCTAGGATTAGAGCGGCAATTGGAGTGAATTTTTTTTCGAAATATGTAGAACGTCCTTGATAAGTCCTTGCGGGACGAGGCAGCCGGGTGAAGGACTCGCGCTTGTCGTTTCGCTTCGTTTCGTGCCGAGGAAAATGATCGTATTTGTGGAGATCGACGGCAGTTGGCCAATTCCCGCCAGCGCACTGTGTCGAATGTCCCCCAATGATATCGTCTATTTTTGCGCGGGCCTCGCAGAACGTAACGGTGGCGTGGCCACGGCGTAATTATAAAATGTTGCAACGACAGCCAGGTGCAACGAACTCACGAATGTGCCGTGATTCTACCAGCGTGCAGTACGATTGTTATGAAACATCTTTCTGTACGTTTCGCGAACGTTTACTTGACAATGGAATTCGCTTGTGCTGGCAGAACGCATTGGGGAGACTGGCGCGAGTTTTGGGGACCTGTTTCGCGAGCTGGAATGTGAAGAGGGGTTTACGTAGATACAGTACCATGGATAAGTATTTAGACACTTTTACATTGTTGCAATATGAAGAATACAAGTAAAATTGTGTGATATAGTTTTGGCTACAAACTTCCTCTTAGATGATTGTGTAGGATGTCCTGTTATTGTAGTGGTACTGTTGGGTGGGGTGATGTCTCATGGAAAAATTAATCGAAAAGAGAGAATAACATTTTTTTATACCAAGCTTCGTTTTCTAGAAAATAGGATAGAGCAATGCTTACAATAAATTCGAGAAACACGAGGAATGATAGAGAGAATAACTAAATCGATGACAAGACGAGTGCAGGCTTGTCTTCAAATGCAAGGTGGTCATTTTGAGTACCTTCTATAAAGATAATTAAAACAGAATATTCATTATATCTCATAAACGAAGACAGATAGGACATGTGTTTCTATGACCTTCTTTCATTGTTTCTAAGCATACGATCAACTCCTGAGGTGGGCCCACATGTTATGAAACGCCCTGTATAGATATTGTATAGGTAGTCACAATGTAAACAAGTTTATTAGAGAAATTAATCTCTACACGCATAAAATAATTTTAATTCCACCTTATCTTTAGTATGTTACTAGCACTGTTTTATTTTGAGAATTTTCTTTTGTGATAGTCAAACTCTTGTGATAGTCATTTTACGGCTCTAAATACAGTTTAATGTAGATGCACTGATAAGTGAATTCATGGTGAAAGTGGTAGTATTTAATTCAATTTATGTGTATAGTAAAAGGCTACGTTCTTTGTGTCCAGCTACGAATCCTGATACAACTGTTTTCATTATCCATCTTCTTTTTCCATGCATACTCTGTATGAGTAACTTTAAATTTCATTTTACTATCACTTTCTATTATAATTTTTATAAACATAACATAGATCCTATACAATAGCATATAAGAAATAATATTTGAAATTAAATTTAAGTGTTTAATTTTAGTACATTAGTAAACTACATACATATATCGTACATGTACTTCAAGAGTAACATAACTCAGAAAACGTGATTTCTGAATTCCAGCTATAAATTAGTTTGGTAAATGCTCTTCTATTCATTATCAAAATTTAACTAGTTAAACTTCAAAATTATAGAATTTATTCAACGAGTTCTTCATATATAAATTATAAATTATTTAAATAATTACAAGAAAATCATTTAATGGAAGTAACACATAACTATTATTTAGATCAATTATTCTAGTAAGATAAATTTCATTGAGTAGAACTACTTTTTATGTCAATAGTATGTATTTAGTAAATTTTAAAAATATGCAGCTATTTTCTTCGTTACAAGTTTATTGTCGTCAGATGTAATTACAATATGCAAAGTCGACGTACATAAATTATTAGGTGTCTATTTCAGTCCATAATTTTACATTCTAAATTATCATTGCTAATTTAAGGGTCACTCCATACATTTTTGGCAATTACTCAAAAAATAAAATTTCCTAAGAATAAAGAAATCATAAAAAACAATCCTTATCAATATTTACGATTTTTTAAGAAATAACAATATCTACATTCTAGACATTAGTGATCAGAAGTAAATCTCAAAAATAGTGAAAGCTATTGTCTCGAATATGTATTTATCTAATATGATGAATATCTTCTTTAAAAAAGTAACTAAAACTAACTCAATGAAAGAAGACTTTAAAATTTTAGAGTATTCTTTGTCACTTCTCAAAAAAAAAATTGACAACAGTCATTTTTAATATAAATACACATCTAAATTTCTCAATTGGTCATAAGTACTTTCTAAGGGGTCCCATCCATAATTAAAACAGCACGCAAGATGGCGTTTCCCTTCACACAGGACACAGGACTATTAAACGACACTCTATATGCTCGATAATTTAAGGAAACACGTTAATCGTTTCGTCAATTTCAAACCATCTTGCGTGGCTCTCCCGACGTGCTTTCACTTGTGCACGCGTCTAACACGCGAGGCTGGCATAAGAGGACGGCAATGGCAGTAGAGATTAACAACCTTCCGCCAGAGATTCGGGCTGACTTTTTGCATTCGGTCATAAATGTGGAGTAGGCACGGCGATCCGCGGGCAAGCATATTTTACTCGGACAGCGTGGCGCAACGTGGTGGCTACACGAGAACAATCGATGTTATGTAAAATCCCAGCAAAAATCTCCGTGGCCGCAGAAAAACCGCGGTCTCCAGCGTTGCTGAGAACCTCGAGGATACCTACTTGTCTACGCTACCGAGGAATTGGGCACCGACCTGGTCGATTGGTCGCTGTCGATCATTCGTTCGTGCCTCCTCCAGTCGCCGCTTCCGTTTTTCCTTTCTTGCTTTTTGCTGACAGTTTGTCATTGCGATATCGTGGCATTTACGCATCGTGGTTCAGCGTTTCAAGTTTTAAGGGGTCACTATCTCATCGAAGATGAAAACTTCAGGATTCGTTTTGCTGCTTTGGTGAGTTTTACGCGGGATGCTTTCAAACGTGAGGGACATTTTTGGAGAATGGGTTCTATGTACCTAGAAAATGCTTAGGTGTTTAGTTATACGCTATTTTGTGTTGGGTAAATTGCTGGCTCACGTCTCATGAAGAATAAGAAAAGCGTGAGACACTTTTGGAGGATAGGTTCTAGACACAGAGACAATGAGAAAAGTTCAAATGCACATGCGCTCGAAAACGCATAGGCCTTTAGTTATGGTATTTTATATTGAGTAACATGCTGGTTCATTTCTTGTCTGCACGGTGTGTTACCCTCTTTAAGGTTCTACTAGACCTAGGAATATTTCGATCTTTTGAATAAGTGATACACAGTGATAGGTCTTAAAGAAAGTATCACATCGTACGAGATACAGAATAGCATATAACTAAGAAATTAATCGTTTCCTTACATACATATAATCACACAGTATGTGTAGAATGGTGTGGTACAGTACTGTCTCGATATAAGCTCGTGACATGAAGCCAGTTATATTCTAAGGACATAAGAAGCTTGTTTTTAAGATCAATTTTTGCTCCAGCAATTTTAGATTGAATTTTTCAGGTCAAGGATCACGTGAGATGAAAAAACAGTTCCAAAGAAACTTGAGTCTACCATCGAGCTTCTATCGAGACAAACTATAGAAAGATTTGTTGAAACTGGAGTAAAATAAGAGTGTTAATTACTGTGTGCTGATTGGTTACTGTGTCCCCCTTTTATCTTCAGATATAACATAATGTAGTGCTATTAAACTGAAAGTATTCGTTGATGAAATAGAGATGAAATAAATGTCCCAATAGCAAGACACTTAAGATATCAAATGTCTCAGTAAGTGGATAACTCAAAAATACATATCCTGACACCTGAATTGGGTTCTAGTAGAGGAATACATAGTACTTTATGATTTGTTTCTTTTTTTTTTTTAAATTAAATCTATCAGAATTTGAGTTTAAAATTAAACAAAATTAGCGGTAGTGTTTAGGTACCAGGACATGGTCAACAACTGGGAAATTTACTTTAATATCATCCGTCAGTGCAAGATCCATTTCTTCTATAGACATTAATAATACAAAAATAGCAAAATTTAGAATTGTGTCATTATTGCAACAAATTAACTACAAGTTCATACGACACATATGCCTCTTACTTAGTGTACCTACAGTTTCGCCTCCCAAAGTATTAAAAATACATACAAACCGCCCTGTACACCGCATCCATCATTCAATCGCCGCCATTACCACACAAACGTATCTTCCCTCCATCTCCTCATTGTCAGTACGATCCCCGTAAATGAAATAGAGCCCAGTTAACCTACTACAATAAAACATCGCGCGGTACGTAGCCGCAGGGCTAGGACGACGTAAATCATTAGCACAATACGATGATCGATCAAACTGGATGAAAAGAGAGGTGACCGCGGCAGGCCCAATTTCTCCTTTATCGAGGAGATCGCGCGGGATTTTCTCCGTGGCTGGCTCGCAACAGATACGGTGGACGCGTGCGGTGCGTAGGTCGTTGGTGCGTGAGCGTGCAAGTTCAAGAACAATGGCACTTCACGATCTGTATAATGTAGGTACGATTTTGCTAGGCGACCGTGCCACGGCTTATTGTGGCGGCGTTGGTGGCGGTGGCGGCGAGCAGCTCTCGTGCCACTGACCCACAAACACACTTACCTATGTTATACTATGCCCGCTGTGCACGCCGTTCCGCCGTTGTCGCTATGCCTTAATGCCAGTACACAACGCGTTTCCGTCTTGAGGCCTCGTGTCCCAGGAGTAGACCACGGATTTTTGTATATCTATGGGAAACTTCAGCGAGCAAAAAGGTGCAAAGTCCATAGAGAAGAAGATTGTTGAATTTGGATTGGCAGATGGGTTGGACCACTACTGTAACTTGTGGTGTATGTAAAGCAATATATGTTGCTTGCATTGTAATTGTAATTAGTTAATGCAGACGCTGTTATGATATACTGTCCCTTGATGTTGAGTTCAATTAGGGTAGTCTGGTATAAGTACACTGAAAAAATGGGCAAATAGATCTTGCAAAATTCTTCTAAGGAGATTTAAGGAGGGTAGACTTTTGTAGGGTCTGTTATAGACTTTTATGGAATTAATAAAGGTAGCTTGATTATGTAAGAGTAACAGCAGTATTGTTAAATCTACAAAGTCGAGTCTGACTGATTTTGTTACACTCAGGCCTGTTAGAGTATTTTTGCAAAATTCTGCAGAAGACTTCAGTAATTTCATCTTAACTTCTTCTCTGTATAGGTTGGAGCACTGTAACTTGTGATGTATGACAAGCAATATGCGTTGCATATATACTAATTGTAATTAGTTGTAAACACCACTATCATATAGCACCTCCCGTGAAGTTTAATTAAATAAGGGTAGTCTACTATAACTATTAGGTGATCCCATAAATAATGTCTCCAAAAATCATTTTATTCGTGCAGTAATTAGTTCGTATTTTTAGTTTTAGTGACAGCTTTGCTGATTATAACATTTTACCATCATTTAATATTTATTAGATCATTTTTGGGACAGGTAGCAGTATTATTTATGAGATGACCTAATATTAAGAATCTACTATTTCAGTATCATACTGAAAGTATTCTAATAATTCTAGAGTCAGTAGTATTATCATTTAATTCTACAGGGTGTTCCACAACAGATGTCACAAAATTTTTATAGGTGATTCTACATTCTAAAATGAGACGAAAATAAAGATAAACGAAATTGCGCTTCAGCCTTCGCTTCCATGTCATTAATTATTGACAAAAGGTCCATAATATGCGTGGAAATGTATCTGACTCAAGCCTTATTCTCCTGACTTCGCTGTGTCTGTGACTAACGCACGTCGCCAGTAGAATAAGTCCCAAGTCAGACACATTTTCGTATGTTAAACATCTACTAAACAATTGATAACTTTAAAACGAAGTCTGAAACATAATTTCGCCATTTTTGATTTTTTTATTTTGACATGTAGAATTTATATTTTACAAAAGTGTACAAAATATAGAAAACTTAATGCACTTTGTAATATTTGGAGGATGAAACAGACCTTTAATTTTGTATAGTGGTTTATAAAACTGTAACACTCGCTAAACATAGTAAGTATGTGTTGAATATGAAAGTAACTATAATCGTATTACCTAAATATACCTTAAATATACCATATAAATTACTTTATATACCTAAATCAAGATTTCGTGTCAAAAAGGGGAACTAGATCCTAAATGACAAACAACACAGACGATTACTTTTCAAGTGACAGTTATACCAAAAGCATTGATATTTGTAAGGTGGTCCAATCTGAATAACTATTATTGTAGGTTTTATTTTCCTAATTATGTTTTTGAAAACAGGAATTTGAATAAACGCCTGCAGTTTATTTATGCAGATGTCTCACGAAAAGCATTGCCTCTAAGCCATTCCATGACACATTTTTGGAGACGCGAATAGAATCGGTGAATTAAAGAACAGTACAAATTTAGAAACCACATTTCCAAATATTGGATTCCAACATGTAGCTCTGTACATTTTACATATCTGGATCCCAGAGTCAGAGTGTATTAAGTCCACTTACTTTCTATGTGATTTAATGCACCTTAGAACTGAGGTCCAGATACACCTATTATACCATTCCATAAATAACGTTGCTTCCTGTTTTACAGTCAAATTAAAAGAATTAAGAATTTTCACAGAAGAATCTTAATATAAATGATCAAAATTAAGAATTCTTCAAAGAAGAACCTCAATAAAAATGATTCAATACTTAGGAAATGTTGGTAGGATATAATATTCAATAGACCTGCGACTAAAAATAATACACATTAATTTCATCACGAACAAAATAATTTTGAGAGACACTATTTATAGAATGACCTAATACTTTCCAGATTATCTGAAAATGTCTAACTTTGGACTCGTACTGTTCTCCAACTCACCCATTCAGTAGGAACGTCGTCCTTGGAAGATTTATTCGCTGTCCTGATTGTGGCTCCAATGCTGCTTCTTGAATTTTTCATTCGAGCCTGCGCCGCCGTCGTATAGGTGCACTGAAAGTGACTCCTTATTGAACGAAGGCAAGTAGGTAATTGTATGCTAAATATCCCACAATGGTTCGATCACGTTCGCGAGTGTCCTCGTGTACCTCGATCGAGGGGATTAGAATCACAGTGGGGAAAAAGAACACGTCCTGCCAGACGTGTCACGGTACCTTTAATTTACTTACAATTTCGTTTTACTTACATCCGCGTTTACCGTTAAACGTCGTGTCCTGTCCTGGCATTAAAGTCACCGCGGAACGGACGCTGGTACCAGGTTTCTAACAATAAGTACTTACGTATCCGTTATGCGCGTGTGTTACGACTTTTGACTGTACTTTTTTGAAAATAAGCATCTTTCTCTTGTCACCATTATCATTATTTGAAATTTAACACGTTGATTGCCACTTTACATTCATTTGAAATTCTGTCTTTTTGGCAGTGATTCTACCTTTAGGAAGAATTGTTCCTAACCCATTTTCATAATTATTTCGAAGCGTTTTGTCTTTTTTATTAACTGTCGCTGAAGTTCTGTATATTACTATCATTCATAACTGTGTAACTTGTTGTTATTCGCGATCATGTAAAAATTGTCACCCATATGTGGGTAGCAGTCAACGTGTTAAATGTAGCTTTCGATATTTCTAGCATTACTTCACACTGTTTTCCCGTTATGAAGTTATGAGTCACTAATGATGGACTTGTAGCGTGGGATAGGTTTTCAATGTCAATTCGTAGGTACACGTTTGACAAACAGCAAAGAAGTTTCAAAGTAAAGCTTATTTTAGTCGATTAATTTCAAAGAATGGTGAACATAAATTATGATTAGATATAGAAGGAGAGTCTTTGGAAATATACATATTTTGAAAATATTGTCTGACGTAGCATTTTGAAATTTTGTGCATACATATCTACTCATATTTATTTATATTTGAGCTTTAATAACATCATAGAATTTTCAAGAATGAAATCTATTTTTTACATATTAAAAACTTGGCGAAGAATAGCTGTACTGGAAATTTTAATATTTTTTATTTGATTTTTGTACAGATGGTAAGCATAGTCCTATCTGTATCTATTTTGTTTGCTGATTTTCATTTTTTCTCTATATGTAATAAAGTACAGTAGAACCTCGATTATCCAGAATATCATCAGATTTAAACCTTAGGTACCTATTTTTCTGATAACTATGTAGGTTTACTCTATATTCGATAGACTTCTGTTAAATAAGAAATAATTTAAATTTCAATCCATATTCTTCTGTCCTCTTATTGTGATTATTGATTACTTGTAACTTTAAATAACAGAAAGTGTGAATAATCAAGGTTCGGTTAATGGAGGTTCTGTACTCTAACTTTAAGTTAAGAGTGACATTCAACAAAAATTCCTGAACTACATTAATACAATTGTTTATCTTTATCTAAACTATGTATATAACAAAGTACCTTTATTTTCCTTAATTTAGACAATGAATTTGCAGATATTGTACCAAAGCATAAAATTTCAAAGGGCAGAAAGTTACAATTTATTAAAAAAAAATTCTCAAAAATTTCCCTCATGAATACTTCTCTATGTCTCTAAATGAAAAAATAAGGTAAATGTTCCAATACCTGAACCTTTAAGGTGTCAAGTGACAAAGCTTGAATTAAGACACCTCAATTATATAGATACTATCTTACAATAGATCTTATTTTTTGTCTTCAATTTCAGTTGAAATTCAGAATTTAAGTTTAAAATTAATTCAATAGGGACATAGTCAACTACTGGAACATTTATCTCACCACTTCAATTTTTTCTTCTCGCTAGACATTTTTAAACACTTCAAGAATCCAAGCAGTAACGCCGTAGAGCAGCCGCCCGTACGAATTCCCCGCGCAGATGAAAGTACAGATTCGCAAGAGCAAATTCAGACCGTGCAAAACTAGCGCGAAAAACACGAATCGATGAAAATTGCGGGCAACTGCGTAACTGTGCCTCGAGAGAGGCGTGGACGCGTGTAATCCGCGTCTACGTACTCCCGCGTTTTACTCTCCATCTCGATTGGCCCACTTGGTAAACAGAACAAAACTGGAAGAGCAAGCCTGGTCCTGGACGCGGGGAAAGAGGAGGCCTGATCCGCTCGACTTTTTGCCATCGTCACGAATCCGAGACGAGGATCACCGCGATGGAAGGAGGCAGGAAGCGGCCAGACGGAAAAGGAAATCCACGTTAAAATCGCGAGCAGTTCGTTATCGCTGCCAGGAGCGCCGTGACCCACTCTTGACCACTGACGCCAAACGCGGTGGAAACAATGGGGATGGCATAATACGTCTCAGTTGGTATTGATCTTTAATCGTGAAGCTTGTGAAGGTAGTCGAAGGAAAGTTTAATCATTTTGAGATGACAGAAATTCTGTTTGTCATTCACAAAAAGAAGTCTGTTTCCTCTTTTGCGTCACAGAGAGTCAGGAATTAGGTACCTAATAATATCAATACTATAAGTGAAATTTAATTTCTTATTCCTTTCATGTTATTCTTCACTATTTTTATACCTATATAGTAATTGTGAAATGGCTTTTACACGTTAAAATTTTAACATAAAATTGATTTTGATTGAAACGAAAAAAATCAATTTTGTTAGAAATGAAGACATCTAATTTTTTAAGTTTCTTGTGTAACTATTTTTCATGTAAGATAAATGTCTTGGTGGTTAAACGTGTCCCAATACCTAAACACTAACGTTAGTTTTGTTCAATTTTAAATAATCTAATCAAAACTAAAGCTGGTATCATAAAATAACATCCTCACTTTCTGAGACCTCATAATTGAAGTATCAGGACATACAGTTTTGGGTTGTTTACTTACTAGGACATTTGACTTTTTAAGAGTTTAAATATTCGGACGCTTACCTTAGATATAAAATTTGATGAAGTTTGACAAGAAATTTGTTAACTGTAATATTACCTGCTAACTATTAATTGCTTTCATGACACCAATATAACTTAATATTCATTTTGACAGGTAGATATGCCAAATATCAACTTCAAGTAAGTGCACTTTTAACGTGCCTAAAATTGTTTAACTAAGAATTTGATAATCCAATAGCTTAGACCTGGATAACTAACCTTTTGTAAAAATAGCAACTATACACAGAAGGAATAGTGATACAGATCTTGCAAAAGTCTCCTGAGTAGATTTAAACAGGTTAGTCTTTTGTACAATTTGTTATAGACATTTGTGAAATTAACAAAGATAACTTGACTACAGTGAGACCAGAGTTGTTAAATCTACAAAGTCAACTCTTACTGATTCTATTAAACTTAGGCCTGTTAGACTACTTTTGTACATTCAACAAAAGACTGCAATAACTTCAGCTTAACAGTTTCTTTCCCTGTAGCATTAGAATTTCAGGTAGTTTAGTTAGTTAGGGAGAAATGATTTAGATTGTCATGAGAATTGAAGAATTCTCATCAGTACTTATTCTTAAAAAACTTCTTCACCGCCACCTTTCCTCCATCTCCGCCATTTCCTTTTTCCTCATTACTGTTCTCCAGTTGATCAAATGCTGAGAACAAACACCCAATGGTTGGCCTAAGTCCCAAAGCGAATATAATCGCGTGTGACGTCGCCAAGGAAAGAGTGGACGCGATCCTTCTGAAAAACTGGAGACTTTGGTGCGGATCAGAGCGTACACTTATCCATTTCACACTATGATTCGTTATCCCCTACAGTTCTGGTAATTTCATTTCGGGGGTTAATGCCCTTTCGTCATGCTCCTCGTTCTACTTCAGTTTAAGATTATAATTAATAACGAACGGTCGGCGGTCGCCTTCTTTTATCGTGGAATTTAGAACACTTTTTGTCGGCGCTTGATAAAAAGGCTTTACGAGAAGTGGCCAACTCGGGGTTACTTTTACGATCCCACCTCACACCAGAAATGGAACTAGCCATCCGTGGGGTTTTTCGTTTGTTTAGGAGTTTAAGCCAATTGGGTTACGATTCTCGGGATAGGATCAAGTTCAATATGTTGACTTACCTAAGTGTAGTAACTATTTTCATTTGAAATTCGCGGCTTATAGTGTATCAAACTATTAGAAAATTTGTTTTATGTAGCTCAAACTAACCTCAAAATAGGTACCCTTAGATATTCGAAGGTTCTGTTCTAGAAAAGATTCTAATTTCTAATCTCTCCATTTTGACTAAATTGGACTGAATTGAATATAACACCCGCTTTAATATTTGGAACATAATTCGTACCACAAAAATTTGTAACTTCTTATAAGGCGAAGGGTTAAACTAAAAAATAAGTCAAATAGTTCTCCAAGTCAATCAAAATAAATAAACACTAAATAACAAATAATAAATACAATGTTTGCTAATTGCTTAAATAATATTTCATTCACAGTACAGGCCAGAAGTAAATAGATATCCCAATAGGTGACCATGTTCCGATACCTGAACACTAACACTAACTTTATTTAATTCCAAGCTTAAATTCTAATAGAAAACCAATAGTATTAATAAAAAATAAAAAATATCATAAAATAGTATATTTGATTATAGAGACATAATCCAAGGGACGGGACGCCTATAAAAATACCTAAGAAGATTGTCCACTTATTAGGACACTTGATATTTTAAGCGTTGGGGTATTGGGATATTTACCTCCTGGGACTACCATTTGTATTATAATTTATCCTATTAACCAATGTGCATTGATCGCTCAACAATTTAATCTTTACCTATATTTAACATAATGTAGTGTCTTTTTTACCATTATGTTTAGGTATCTTAATACACATCAGTTTATCAATACGTAATGTCAATATTTCTACCAAGCTCTGATTTCAGATTCCACACTCTTGGCTGGTAGCACAAGCAGTGCCCAACTGTGTCCAACTCCGAACCTGCTCGCAACATACATTTCGTCTTCGTCCCATTTCTATGCGTTTCCCTCTCGTGGCTAGGGCAACAAGCAGACCTTTACCTAGTTATACTTTCGAAACTTCGATTGGCGCTATTCCGGCCACTCCGCTGCTCAAATTTCTCCCTTCCCCTTGGCGATTCCGTGTACCTAAATCTGGAACCTGGCTCGGTGCAGGGGGGCCCCCACGCTCCGCGGAATGTCCTCATTTTTTTGGAGGGGCCCTGGGGCCTCGGGGACCGCGTGACTTCCTCAACGTAATAACCGGGAACCGCGGGGCAGCACCACGTGAGCTCGAAATCCGTCTCCTCGAATTCCGCGTACGTGTTCTGGCACAACTGCTTTTTTCCATGCCGCGGACGTGTTTACCCTGAATCATCGTTCGACTGAAAAGGATTTGTTGCGCGGATGTTGGCAGCTGGTACACGGGGTGAGAGACTTTTTGTGGTTCGATATTTGGGAACGAAGCAGATGGCGCTGGTGTTCTCCTTTTTTAAAAATATTTTTTAGTATAATTTGAGTATCGTTTGAACGAAATTATGGAAAATCGATTATTTAAATAAGGAATTGTTGTGTTTGGTAGAAAGTAGCTTTTGAATTATTGCAGGTAAGAAACTATTTTGTTACTTGATTACAACCAGTTAAATTGAATAGTATTTTGAACCAATGCTGGTTAATAGTAATTGATACCAACTGATTAGTACTAGTTGATGAGTAACAATAAGAATCAGTATTGCACCTGTTCCATGAGAAGTCCTCTAAAATGCATTAAGGGCAATGCATTCCAGAGGACTTCTCATGGCACAGAAATAATACCTAGTTGGAATGGTATTTTATCTTATATTTGAAATAAGAAAACACTGTTTAAGATTTCAAAATTCTAAAATACTGACTTCTATATAGAGTAGGGAAAGATTGGATACAACAGGATATTCATTGCTATAGGAAATGTTGCTATCTCATTGTTGACAACATAGACACCTAAATGTTCTCTATATAAAGATCCTTGAAAGAAACTTTACAATGGTATCAAAGAGTCTGTGAAACAGCGTTAAAGTTTTCTGTATCATGGTTTTCTAACTTCACCTGAAGTAAAGTTATAACCTGTCCCAGTTACTAGATACACCATGTATATGGTTGTGTTACAACCGGAGTACCTGGGTACCCACATAAAACAACATTGTTATATGAAACATAAATATTTGCACAGATTATCTTTTTGGTTTATGTAAACTTACAAATTAACAAAAGAATATTTAGTTTATCACAAAAGAGAAAATTGAAGAGTTTAGGAAAAATATGAAAAAATTGTCACTGCATATAAATATATGACATCTGCGTCATCAGTTGAAGTCAAGGATCAAGAAAGTCGTGAATATTTTGGTTATTGACATAAGGGTCAATTCTACAAATAATTGACAAGTTCACTACTTTTTCCAGAAAATTCAGTGCAATGTTTTCTCGATAAAGTCACTCTCGTATCACCATAATTTCTTAAAATTAATGTCACGCTTTCTCTTATTCTCGCCTTTGACAAGGCAAAGTCGAACTAACAACACGTAAACTGACCTCTGAAATTTACCTCTTACACTTTTACTGGTAAGCCTATTATTGATTCCAAGTTATACGCTTATACATAGCGATTAAATACCGCAAGCTATAACTAAACTTAATTAGCAGTGTAAATAAGATATTAGTATTTATAGTAATAAGAATAAAGCTTAAATATCGTTAAAGGATGAATGTATTTATTTAAGAATTAGGTAATAATAAATTATTTTGATTGTCTATGTTGACTGTAAATAATAAACTATGATACTGACAATTGAGTGTAAGTTGAGTATCTGTCTTGAGTATTGAAACAAAAAATATTATTCTTGCATGATTTATCATTCAATTGTATGTTTGTACTTGTTTGTTAAAAAATAGCTTGCTGTTGAAGTTATTTTCTTCTTAGAAGATAATAATTACTGTTTTCATATAATGTGTATATAGTGTGTGGGACAACATTATGTAATATTGTGTTACCTTTCACTAAAATTACACTTATTAAGGGTCACTGCTTCTAATAAGGAAATGTAGAATATTGTAATTTAAACATATTATTCTCATGCATGTTGTATACTTTTTAAAAATTTTCCAGTTCTAGAAGACATCAAATGTTATAATAAATTTTCACAAATGTAAGGAGATATTTATTTACTAATAGTTGTTGTTTAAATAAACGTCCACTTTTATGTAATAAGAATATAGAGTTTTGAGTATTTTTTAAAAAATTTCCTAAGTGTAAATAGCTACGACATTTTCAAACTATGAAATTTGACATCTTTTGGTATTTTCATTATAATATAAAAATGGTTTGAATTTTTTACACTTAATTATTTAAATATATTTAATCGTATATTACATTTGCTGTCTCTTTGTGTTGGCTTCATTAAAAAAATAGATTCCTCTATTTTGAGAAACTTTTAAAATCAAGTGTAAAATCAATTGCCAATATTTACAATATATAGTAAATTAACCCTAATTCTACAATATATTTGCAATATAGTTATGCAAAATAGGGGATTCAGAAATGAAAATTGTACAAACCTCCAAATATTACCTCTTTCAGGCACGGTGGGATAAAATTAGTATGTCTGAAAGACGTCTTAAAGACGTTCAAATTATGTCCACAAGACGTTCAGATCTAAACTGGACAAAAAATGAACGTCTTTAAGACGTCGTGTATTGTGTATTATCTGGGAAGTATTTCACTTTTTTAGTTCCTGCTTATACATATCTCTATGTATAGTGGGATGTTTTTCAACCCACCTGAAAATATGCATTAAAATGGATAACTGAAAACATAGCAGTTTACAATATATTCAACCATTTCGTTTCTTTTTAAATAAAATTCCTCTGCAACTAACTTTTAATGTTTTTTAAGGAGTTATGCCACCCGGCGGTTTCAAAATATTTAAACTTTTTTATTGTAAAATGGTAGTTTGAACCTTTAAAAATAATGAACAAAAGGTTTCACTGAAAAATTCGTAGCAATAACAAAGATATAACAATTAGAGTAGAAGTCAACGCGGAGCATTGACGCGTCTAGCGCGAGATTCTGACTTGTATACTCTGGTACAACATGCAGAAGGCTGTTACAAAAATTTGATCAAAGATGAACTTCTAGAAATGTGTTAGGAGATTACATAAAAAATAGTAACAAAGATTTTAACGCGTCTATATTGAAAATAGCCCCAGAAGTACCATTTAGTGGCACAAAAGCCATACAAATTGCAACTTATACTGCTGCTAGTACTTCGAATGAAGGCTATACATCACTGTTACAAATAATGGAAGCTCTAAAACCGATCGTTAACCTATAAGCTACGACATGGTAACGCGCGTGTCACCACTGTAGAATATAAAACGCAGCAACGTACAAAAGAGGCTGGAATAGCAAAAAGCGTAACCACTTAAACTCCTGTGCTCCAAAGAGTTAATGAGACTCGCCTGTATTTGAACCCATGTACTATGCAAAGCTGGTAAAGTTACCCGAAACACATTTTGACGTAGTAGCAATCTTCCACGTACAGGGCATATGTCGATTCAGTAAATAGTTATGATTAGTTTTGCTAATAATACGCTACATTTGAAAGTGGCTGTGAAGTCAGGTGATTCTATCTACTATAACCATATGGATCCACATGTAGGAGAATGCTGCAATTTGTACTGCATTATTCTATTATTATATTTACGCATATTAAATGATGAATGTTTTGTTTCATAATTGGTAGCCGTGGACAGTGCATTGAACTTCATTCAAAAACAGAAGGCAGAGAAGTGTGGATCACCATGTTGCATATATAATAATTCTATGTTCTATCCCACTTGTTTGCGTTGAAAGTTTAAGAAACTCGTAATCCTTCAAAACCTATTAAACATATCCATTATTTATCTTTAAGAAACAATTCTCTTCGTTAAACTCTACACAAATTTTCCAGCTGCAACCTAACCAGCTCAGTACAGTACCAGCAGTACCTGAACTTCCATCCCCATCGACGCTTCGCTCGAAATTCGGCCGATTCCCAGTCAGTCCACGTCGAAAGAAACATCGTCGGGTCGGGAAGTAGCGACGAGCACCAGCCGTCTCGGCGTGATAAACAATTACGAAACGGATTGTTAAAAAAGGAAGCAATACGGGCCGCGCATATTTATGTAACGACCGAGCAGTAGCCACGAGCGTGTAACGGCAACGCGAGTAAATTTCCTCGTAAGTTCGTGTAACATCCGTGTCGCTGGCTGGTGTGGGTACGCGGCATCCAGGGTACCGCCATCCTCTACCTGTTCCCCTCGCCAGGCCCACCTGTACACCATCACGTACGCCTGCTACGCGTGTCCACGTGTGCGTCACACTTAACGCCTATCTCTAGCCAGGTACGAATGTGGTAGGATCGTCGGTGCTCGCGTACCACGAAAGAAGTTTCACTCAGCGCCCGACACGGCTACGATCCCCTCGGCGGGCCCCTGCGCGGGGCCTGGACAGAGCGCGCGCGCACGCGTTCTGCGGCGCGGCTACCGGCCGCTGGAATCGGAGAACGACCAGCCAAGTCCTTGGCAAGGCCGATCGAGACATCATCCGACCACCTTTTTCCAATTAGCGGACTTCTGGTAATCGACCAACGGCTTCCTACGAACGGACACACTACGAGCTGCCAGCGTTGGGCAGACGGATCTGCCTAGGAGTACGTACTGGGTGGTTGGGCTTCTGCTGGCGGGTTTTTGCGATAGTTGACGCGCGTGAGGGAATTGGAGAGAAAAAGTAGATGAGTTTTTAATCAAAAAGGAAAACTAGATTGAGATTTCAGTGGAAGAGAACTTCGACGTGACGGTACACTAAATATAGGAGAAGTATCATTTCAAAGCTGGCAAGGCATGTTCACTTGAGAACATTTTGAAATTCTTGATTTAGGGATGTTTCTATAATTTCATTTATTTTACAAATAATTACGACTTTCAGAAATCGTTTAAATAGTTTATCTATTCATTTTAGAAGTCTATATTTTCCAAAGGTTCAAATCAATTTTCAGAATGATCTTTGGTACATTAATTATAGTAAGATCAGAAAGACTAACAAAATAGATTGCAGTAAATATCTTAATATGTTTCAAAAATAGACATAGCCAGTTTTGAACTTACACTCTTTATTTATAATTTTCTTTAAAAGCCTACTGTTGACATGACTGATTTGTTTCAGTTTTATTTTATTTATTTTAGTTATATCAACAAGATAACAGATTAGTCATATCAACTAAAATACAGAATTGTTGTGTATAAAACTCGAAAAATAATTAGATATTAAAAGTAAGGAGAAAAGAATATGATACTTCAAAACATGTTTAGTCTAGCTAACAATATTTCATAGGTAAATAATACACTTTAAAAATCATTCAAAATAGTTCATTAATAAACTTACTATTGTATATCATTTTTACTAGTAGATACATACTAGTATTGCTTGACAGTTTGTACGTAGGTAATTATGTATCTACAGTTACTTATTGTTATAAATGTTACAACTAATTATTGATCATGAATGTTACAAAAAAAACATTAGATATAAGACAGCCGACAATATATCAAACATTTCAAAGGATAAAAATTGATTTTCTAAATTTCTCATATTATTAGGTACTTTTCGTTTATAGTATCTCTTTGATAAAGTTCAGCATTAAATTTGTTAATATCAAAATTAACATTTAATATACGAATATAATACCGCTTTCTACAATTTTATTACATTCAGCTAGACCACTTAAGTACACACGTACCTATTTTCCATAAAATAAAGGATCAATAGATAACACCATTTATAAAAAATAAGAATAAATCAACAGAATTGCATACATGTCTAACAAACTGGAATAAAGATCTGCTTGAAAAATTCCAGATAATAGAATATTATAAAGCGGAGTATATTCAATGAAACATTCCTTTCTTTAGTAGCTTCATTTCCTTTGACAGCTCCCACGCTATTTCCAGCCTCAAACCGTATCATTCAATCAGGCAGCCAAGAAAATATGCAAATATTGTGCAATATTTCTTGGCTTCGGGAGACGATTATCTCAACGAGTAATAAAATTTTTAGAACGTTCTAGACGACGGAGGGTTCCGATTTGCGAAATTTATGGTGGCGGTCCGCGGGGTTCCTCTTTCCTAGCAGGCACTCGTCAAAATCGAATTGGCTAAGTGCACAGCTTCCTGGGTGTCGTAAAGTGCAATGAAAGGATGCTCGGTGGCCACATCTAGGCCCACAGACCGTTTTCGGTCGATTTACTACGGTAAACTTTTACAACAGAGCTGTGCCATTTGCGGCACCCACGAGATGCTATCTCAGACTTGTGCTCCTCCGTGTCTCTGCGCTCCGAAAAAATTCTTCTTGGAGACATCAATGCTTTTCATATTTCCTAATTGATATTTTATGAGATCGATTGAGATATTTTGTCAAAGTCTTTAATGAGAAAATCATTTCTTACTAATTATAGTCGTTTGTTAATAATTGTTAAGGACTAAGTAACTTCTTATGTGGAATATTGTATGTATTAAAAGAAATAAATTTATTCATTGTGAAGATTTAATGGTATACTTCCTAAAAATTGAGAAATGGTAATGTTTATTGTAGGCAAAATGTTTTAATGTATTTTTGTACTTTTAAAGACAGTATGAAAATTTTAACTCTGATTTGTAATACGTATACAGGGTGAACCAATTGTGGTTATCATCTTAAATACTTTAACACGTTGATTGCCACCTTAAATTCATTCAAAATTCTATCACTTTGGCAGTGAATCCAACCTTAAAAGAAATTGTTCTTAATTCATTTTCATAATTATTTTAAAGTATTTTTCCTCGTTTACTAACTATCACCAGAATTCTGTATATTATTATCATTCATAATTGTGTAACTTATTGTTATTTACAGACATGTAAAAATTGTCACCCACATATGGGTGACATGGCAGTGAAGGTGTTAAAGTTTATTCTTCTCAAACGTCTTTAGACATATCTTTTAATTAACTCTACCTATAAAAAAGTTTTTTTAACCATATTACAACTATTTTTCAAGTAGTTAATATCAGACTAATATCAAATAATTTTTACTCGAAAAATTTGTCTCTCATATCCATGGTATCAGAGATACTCAGAATGGCAACTTTTGTTGCTCCACTCTGTATTTAGTGGGTTTTAAATTAAGGGAAAATGGAAAATATTTTCAGTGAATATAATCAGGAAACAGTGACAAATCATAGCCATAAAAAATTGCTCGTTCGAATAAAGAAACTATAGGTATGCAAGATACCTATACCTTCAACCTCAAAATTACTTCAAATCCAAAAATGCCTTCAAAAGTTCAAAAACACCCAAAAATTCTTCCTTGTACGACTTTATAATAATAAACACATTTTCTGCAATTTGCACTATTCTATTATGATTAACATCCTATTCTATATAATAACATTCTATAACATCCAGTTCTCTTTTTCGTATCACATTCTATTTATTTACACTTTACATTAACCACAATTCTTCACCAGATTTTGGGAAGCAGAACAGTATTATCTCCAGCAGAAACTTGCCGAATCGCAATGAGACTTTTTACGACAGTTTATGATGGCCATCGGAAGCATTCCATTATCCTCTGGTCAAGGTCACGAGAGATCCAATATTGTCAGGTGCAGTCGTGGATCCATAATGGTAAAACGAAATGGTGTCCAGTGGCCACATCGAGGGCCACAAACCGTTCTTCCTCGTAGAACCATTGTAAATTTTGCAGCCGCGTTTGCGGACGTTGGTGTTCCCGAAACTTGAAATTCTGTTGTCGTGGCGGGAGCAGAGGAGGATCTAAGTGTCATCGAGACCTGTCGAATTATTTATGGTCATCTGTTCGGGGTAAACATAACTGTCCGTACCTGAAACGAGTGTATCTCGAACGCAAGGTGAACCATTTTATTTATGTGTTTGTGGGAATAATCAGTGATTTACAGTCTTTGATTGGCACCTTGTGCTTTGTGCTCGGTTATAGTTGGTAATTAATTTAATGGTGTTAGTGCAGTCGGTGGTAGAAAAGTGGATATTAGGATATTAGGGGACAGCGAAAGTATCGATTGCCTATGATTTATTTAGATATTTGTTCTTATTGTGATGTGAAAACTGACTGAGAGCGCAGAATTCAAATTTCAAGTTTCAAATTTTAAGTATCGAATTCTAAATTCTAAATGTTGAACATAAAACTTTGAATTTCAGACTTCTAAATTCATTTCTCAAAACTTAAATACCAAATTTCAAATATCAAATCTCAAATATCAAATATTAAACATAAATTTTGCATCTTAAATCGCAAATTTCAAATGACATCTTGACTTCTGGATTTCAAATATTAAATATCAAATTTTTAAAATTTCATTTGAAATAAAATTTTTAAAATTTCAAAGCTCAGATTACAAATTTCAGGTTCCAAATTTAAAATTTCATATTTCAAATTGTTAAAGTACATTTCAAACCAGAAATCTCAATCTTCAAATTTAAAAAATTAAATATTAACCTTCTAATTTCAAGTTTTAACTTCCACACTTCAAATCTCAAACTTCAGGTTTTTCAATCTCAACTTCGAACTTCCAAATTTCAATTTTACAATATTAAATGTACTATCATATACAACTGTAAATTTCAAATTCCAACATTCAAACTCAAACTTAAATTCACTCTAATATAATGAATTATCAATTTCCAGGTACGACTTCAGTTATGTTTAAACTCCAAATCAGAGAAACAACTGAATACTCTACTTTCAGCGCACACGTATTCTACTTTCTACCTGTTCCACAAGTGGAAGCTGTACGCCACCCCCAAAACGAGGCTGTCATAGGCTTTCAGAAAGGGTCGACCGTTCAAAATGGCGTAACGAATTCCGCGTGGCAAAATATTTTCGCTCGGCGAGCATTGAAGTCTCCGCGGGCGGAGCGTAAGAAATCGTGCCTCGCAATATTTAGACTCATACTAC
Organism: Calliopsis andreniformis; assembly: GCF_051401765.1. Classification (NCBI taxonomy): domain Eukaryota; kingdom Metazoa; phylum Arthropoda; class Insecta; order Hymenoptera; family Andrenidae; genus Calliopsis; species Calliopsis andreniformis. The sequence continues at coordinate 9,819,282 of NW_027480432.1, read as the reverse complement.
TTGCCACGTACATTGGCGAGCTGTCGACGCAGACGGCCGATTATCCACGGGCTTTTTCCCACCGTAACTTTTCGGGACGCACCCGGAAGAGGTTCCCTTTCGAGTTCGTTGCACCGACAATGCGGAAGTTTTGGTGCGTTTCGCAGGTAGCAGTTCAACCCTCTTTCTGTTCACGAGGAAAACTTCCGGGTGGTCCAGTGCCTCGATTTGCTGCGCGTCTTCGTTTCGAGTTTCGAGAAACTGGATCACAGGGATAAGGAAAACCGCATGTTTAATCATTGTTGCGATCTGTTTATTATTTCTTTTTATTTATGAAAATGCATTACTGTGGAAAAATAGTGGGTTTGTAAACATTGTGTTTTAATATGTTTTCTACAAATAGATATATATTTTTCATGACTTATATTTTATTCTTTTTATTTTTTAATATAACGTGAGAGTTTTCAGTTGTGATATTTACAATCTTAATCATTGTTGCGATCTGTTTATTTTTCTTTTTGGATGAAAGCATGTGAATGGTAGTAATGTGTCCATACTGTTCTTTTATTAATTAAATAGTAAATAAGTAGTAGATATAACTTATTTATGATTGTCGAGGGAATTTTATATTCTTATTTATTCTTTTTATTTAGGAAAATGCATTACGGTGGAAAAATAGTAGGTTTCTAAACATTATATTTTAATATGTTTTCTACAAATAGATATATATTTTTCATGACTTATATTTTATTCTTTTTATTTTTTAATATAACGTGAGAGTTTTCAGTTGTGATATTTACAATCTTAATCATTGTTGTGATCTGTTTATTTTTCTTTTTGGATGAAAGCATGTGAATGGTAGTAATGTGTCCATACTGTTCTTTTATTAATTAAATAGTAAATAAGTAGGGGGTATAACTTATGTAAGATTGTTGAGGGAATTGTATATTCTTATTTATTCTTTTTATTTAGGAAAATGCATTACGGTGGAAAAATAGTGGGTTTGTAAACATTGTATTTTAATATGTTTTCTGCTAATAGATATGTATTTTTCATGACTTATATTTTACTTTTTTATTTTTTAATATAATGTGAGAATTTTCAATTGTGATAGTTACAATCTTAATCATTGTTACGATCTGTCTATTTTTCTTTTTAATAGTTTTCTTCTTTTTGATCATCTGTTTTTCAATTAGAGTTTATTCTCATAAATCACAGTTAAATAAACGTTTTAAATATGAATATATAGCGTGTTAAATATTTGTTTTCAGTGTTTTTGAATGTATTAATGTTTCAATGTTACTAAGCAAAAGTTATGTGAAATAATTAGTACCTATGTGAAGAATAACTATCTATATGCTGTAAGAAAGAAAACACAAAAATGAGAACCAATCCAGAAGGGATCATACTAAGTGTTGTAAATAAATAAGTACAGACAGTTAACATTTCTCATTTTAATAAACTTTTATCTTACACAATAACTCTAATACCTTAAAGTTACCTTAAAGTATTTGATTCTTCAAAATATTCCTTGATCTCTAGTAAACATTTTTCATTATTATTTTAGTATTCATAATATTATTAAGAATAAAATATTGACAATTAATTATAATTTAACAATTATTGTATTTTCTTTAAATCTGTCTTATTGATAAACATGCTCATTAATATTCATACTAATACTACCAATTGTGGTAATTTATCAACAACTAGCTTTAAAAAAAGATAACTTGACAATAAATACTGATACTATAAGAGAATAAGAGAAATCTAATTTTCTTTAAATCTATCTTATTAATTAATATATTTATCGATATCTGTTACCATTATTAATTAAGTTAATTTATTAATAGAATTAATGTCAATGAAATTATAATTACGATACTAATACTTAACTTCGAAAACTGAATGCTTTTAATATTATCTTTTAATAATATCTTTTAATAATAAATATTAGTCGTCTACTATTTGTCAATATTTACTATCAATGCTTTAATCATTTTTTAGACTTGCAACATCATTTCCTGGTTCCTCTTAATTATATATTCGACGTATAGCAGTCTCGTTAAAAGACGAGGTGGATACAGAGCGACATGCAATTTGCAAACCGAGGAAACGTGTTTGATGTGTAAACGTTGATTTGTTTGACCTCAACAGATTTTACTGCTTCCACCTTGAGGCGCGTGTGAATTGTCGTTTAATCGCTTGGGCGATTATTCAAGTCGCCTCGATTCGTTTAATTGTTTCCTCGTAAGGTCCTTGTTATGTCTCACGAGCAATGACACGACACTAACTTTTATCCTTCGATGGTTTTTATAGTCTTTATACCTTCGATCTAAAAGATATTTCGATATTATAGATATGAAGGAGAAGATTTTTACTTTATTTGTTCTAATCAGAAATAAATGTGTACTATAAAATAGAATTAAAGTGATGAAGGAGAACATTTTTTGTTTATTTTACTTTGTTATTTAATTTTCATTGTTAATATATTATTAGTTTTACGAATGCATAGAATGTATTTCATTCGAATTTTTGCAAATTTTATATAAGTTGTTGAAATGCCAGAATTCATTGATAAAGAAATTTTAGGAATATAATATACATAATTTTCAAATTAAGAAAATAACAAAGAATTTATGACAAAAATATACTGTATCGATAAAATCTTTTTCGTGTGTTAAAACTTTGTAAGGTTTACACATATTGATTATTTCTATGTCTAATGCTTATAACGTATATTTGCATCAATAAATCCTCAGGAAAATTGTTTTTGTATTCGCGTCGTGGATCGACTCTTCGACTTCAAATTAGGGCACAATGGCCGCGAAAACTTGGTTGCGCAACATCTTTTTTGCATAGCTGAGAAAAACGATTGAACTCAATCGCTATTAGAATTGTTGACGTGGTACATTGGAGGCAGTAGTATAATTTTATACTATTAAATTTTCTTGTAGATAATACGTTTATAGTACACAATTTGTTTATCGATTTAGGTTTCTTTATTATTTACTAAGTTTCTCAAAATAAAGGAATTAGGTAAATTGTTCCAAATTATTCTAATTTAAAAACTCTCTGATCCTCTAATGTTTAATTTTCAAATACTCATAGTCTCCTTTATTAAGTAGAAAAAAATATTAAAAGTCTCCAAAATTAATCTACATTCAATAATTTTCTTTGATACAGATCTGTACTTCAATTGATTTCGTCGTTCTCTGGAATTTCACTTGAGAATTTCTCACAAAAGTATACATGATCTATAGTGTATTATTAAAAGCATAACAATATCTATTATTTCTCATCAAAATAATTTTCTTTGGAATGTATTTTCAATTCCATTCTTACATAAATTTGAAATAAGATAAAATTCAAAGTGACAAATATATTTAGGCCATCTAATGTGTGTATAATAAGGTATAATTGCATCACTTACATATAGAGAATAAAATCTACTCTTTCTAAAAAGGATTATAATATGTTCTGTTACTCCCTGGTACTTTAACAATATCCTTCTAATCAATCACCTTCTTATATTCACTGAATGACACCTAACTTCCATACACTTCAGCCTTCCAAACTAAATAGACTAAAACAAAATAACACAATATACTACTAATAAAATAAAATAAAATAATTAACAACGTTTACATGTGTACAATAACCAAAACTAATAATAAACTGTAGTACTATAATATTTAACCTTAAATAATTCACTGAAACAATGAACAGAACTCTTTTATCGTCTACATGTATTAAACTAAGATTGAGGCATTAAGCTAGTCTGCTATCTTTTCATTCGAGAGTATAAATTTTCTGAACATCCCTGCCTCTTGTCCCAAGGAAGAAAGAGAGAACGCTCATAAAGCATCATTGAATCGGAAGTGTCCTCTGGGAAAACACGAGGAATTTCGTCAGGATCCCATAACATCCTGCAGCACGTGAAGGACACTGGCTCTAGGATTTTTACTGTACCTAATTTGGGGAACGTAAATATTTGGAGGAGGTCGTCACGCGTGCCGTGCCCTCGTCGCGTGACCATTGTAAATTTTGAAAGATTCGCAATAAATATCGTCCTTGCCCTGCGACACACGTGTTTCCCCGCGTCAGCCAGCCACGCTTCGTGCCGTGCTCCTAACCTATAGCGTCCACGTGTCATCGGTCATGGCCACTTTGTACCTAAACACTTCCCTCGACAATACGTGCAATTCGTCTTTTCATCGACACCAGCGGCCACTGGCAGGTATGGGAAGCAATATTTCGTTGTTTCAGTCTCGAATGGGACAGCTTGGTTATTCTGTTCGTCCTGTCGAAGGTGGGCGAGCTAGTAGCGAAGAGGGTAACAAGGTAATATAGAGACAAATAGTGATGAATGAATGTAAGACGTATCAACTACCATCAATCAGGTGAGTGTCTTGGGATCTGAGTGTTAAATGTTTAATGAGTTAATACATTGTTTCATAACTATAAAGTCAGTTTAGAACTTTTACTAAAATTCCTCTATTCTGTGAGTAAAATTAAGTTAAACTACACACTTTGTAATATTTTGAGTATATATTTTAGGTTTCGAAGTATTTAATATTTCTTTTGTATAATTGCTATTATAATTATAATAACACAAATTTTTTGTATATGCGTCCCATGAATATTGTATTTGAGAATCTCTGAACAAAAATATTTCTAAGCTTTGGTATTGTACTAAATATTCTTATAACTTTTAAAATACTCTTATAGCATCTACTATACAGAGCGAGTTATGTAACTGTATCACTTGAATTTTTTTGTAAATTATTTGTTGCATGAAAAAATAGTTTACAAGAAAATTCAGATGATACAGTTGCATGATTCACCCTGTATATTTTAATAATTGCAAAATACTGTCTCAATAATAAAGCCAGAATCTACATATTCTGGTAATAAAACGTTCAAACATCAAGTGGGACTTAAAGAATCGTATGATAGCACTGTTGACGGAAAAAAATGGACTCCAGTACTCACTCTGATCTTGCAGAGAATTATGAACATACCAGCAACAAGTTCATACAGCGTAAAATACACACATACGAAGTTAATTAATATATTAACACAAACGTTGAAGAGAGAAAATGAGAAAATATTTTCAAGAAACTTCTGCTAGGCTTATAACGAGTCATTACTAATGCTTCTACGATACAATTATTTAATTAAGTTTTTCTGTACGTGCGCTTCGTTCTTATTTGCAGACAATCGAACAAGTAGGCGTAGTAGAAGGCGTGTTCTGGGCGCGAAGGTAGCCAAATATTTTGACAGCGCCACCTCGGGACATCCCGAGGGGACGAAATTTATGGTGGCCCCTTTGCCAGGTTCCGGGGTCTACGGGCCCAGAGCCTCCGAGCGAAGGACTCTACCGTTAGGACTCGCCGATTGCAGAACTTTATTGCTACCAATAAACGTGTCCTTGCGCTGCCGTTTTCCTGACTTTTATGAAGAATCACGAGTGATCCTTACTTATGCCCCCTTTTCAGCCAGACCATTCTTGCGCGAACCATCAAGGAGGACCTTGGATGAGATTTTTCTGTATCGAGGTATTGTTTTTGCTGATACCAGGTAGGCGAGGCAAGGCAAAGTCAATATGAATTTATAATGAATTTTTTAATTAACGTGTGGACTCTTTTTAACTTTGTCGGATTTACATGAAGGACTCGTAACAAAAGTAACTCCTGTTAAATTTCACGATTTTTAAAATTAAACATAGGTTATAGTGGTAGAGCACACTATAGCGTGCACTTGTAGTATTTTATCTTGCCAATGTATCGATAAGACTAAAAGAAAGCTAAACTCATTCCCACAAAATGAATTTAATGACAAATCGCACGTGTACAGTAGTACCGATGGCAACGAGTTTATAGTAACAAGTTTCTAGCAATGCTATATGATTTAGCAGGGAGTTATATGTAACTGTCTGAAGAAAATTGTCCGTGTTTCGTGAGTTAAATTTCAAATGCCATTTAGCATACTATATTTATAGAGATGAGAGATAAAAGTGATTCTGGAATGTAAAATTGTCTCATTTTAAAAAGATCTTAAAATTCAACCAGGATTATTTTCCTTACAAGTTCCTCAATTTCCAAAAATGAACGCACTTAGTATCTATCATAATCTCACAACCTAGCACCAGACCTCAGATCTGGTGTTTCCTTCTCCAAGGAAGCAAAACAGACCCAAGAAAACGACCAAGGGGAAGCATCTACTGGAAGCTCTACTCAGCATCCCCACTTCTCAGAGGAGTATCTCACGGTTCACATACTTTAAAATAAACTTGGAAACAATTAGGTCGATCTGATTAGCGATCCCCGCGGAGGAGGAACGCGGTCGAGTGGTACCACTAGTCGCAGCAACGAAAGTGTAACCGATTCGCGCAGAAGTGGGGCCCCGTTCTTTCGAATCGGCGGAAAGAGGGGCCCAGCGTCGGACGATCGCCAGCCTCGTCGTTGCGTTGCGTCAAGGGAAAAAGGCCCACCTCGACGCGCCGTCGGGCCCCGTCGCTTTGGGCCTGGGTGGTGGGAGGCCGCGGCAGCGTTCGGCGCCTAATTAATCGAAAGTTATACAACAATTATTATGACGCAAATGACTGCGATCCGTGGCGAGTGCGACGGTTATGCCGCGGCTCAGCCGTATTGCAATCACAAAGGGTAATTAATGTTTGATTCAGCCGTGCTTGTTAGAATAAATTAGCCGAGCTGTTCCTTGCATTTTTATGGCTTCGTGGAGAAGCCAGACAGACGAAGTTGTTTGGTCGAAGATTGAACTTAATGACGAAGGAGTTTCATTATTAATATTTTGTGTCAGTTAAGGGAGGTATAGTTTGAGGTTTGATTGTTTAGACAGTATTGGTTGGCGGGGAAACATGTAGTTTTGTTTGAGGAGTGGGTGTGAAAATTTAAACGAGAATTTTAAGTAGTAATTGAGATTTGTAATAGAAGTTACCCTTATCTAGTTTCAAGATTTATTTTATGACGATATATTCTAGTTGCCAGATATGAAATTCATAAGAAAGTGGAACCTATACATGTCATACCTATACAAAAGTATTTTATAGTGAAATCTGTAAATAGTGATTATTTGATTTGAGTTTTTAAAATTAATGTTTTATTCGAATAGTATTGAGAATAATGTAATTTTCTTTTTGACTAACTTATAAGTAAAAATATCTTTGTTTTAGTATCCTCCAGAAGCATAAAACGAAATAAAAAATGAAATTTAGAGCAAAATGCAATATTTTCAAAGTATGTACAATGGCTTCTTGTCTTTTAGTTTCGTTTAACTTCCATGTGACAAAATTATATAAAATAAAGAGAAGCTTAAATTACATATATTAAATTTGTTATCGTTTGAAAGCTTAGAAATGGTCATATTCTTTAATTTAACAAATATTGCTTTGACAATAGATTGAAAATATGTGTCTCTGAAAAAACTATTATGTTCATTGTATATTATAACCAATTTGCGAAAGAAATTTTTCTTTCTAATCGCGCTTCTAAAAATCTGTTTATTTTTTCAAATTTTGCTTACTTATATATATCTTCAATTTTCTCTTCTCCTTTTACACAAAAGATGTTTTTTGTAGTGACTAATTATTAAATGAGTTACACAAAAGAAAGTCTTCATTTTGATAAGATAGAAGTTTAATATGAACAAGGCTCTTTTGTTACTTTTATGTTACAGACGAAACTGAACATTTATAATATTAAAATTACGCCGAAATTGTTTGTGGGAGGAAATAATTTAACAAACTCTTCTGAAATTAATTTTCACAATTTTCATACAGGGGTAATGTATGTATCTAAATATTATTTTTGGAAAAAATGCAAAAATTGTTAAACATAAAACATGGGAGTTTTCAAAATGACTAAGTGACTTTTAATCCACCAACTATCTACATGTATTTAGACAATAATACCTATAGATTTCTGATTACATTAATAAATTAACAATTATTGAAAAGTCCTTCAGTTCTCTCTACTCCATCTCCAAGCAGGTAAGAATCTCTGTTTTAATATTTGGACGTAATAAGTATACCTATTTGCATTAATAAAGTCGATATCACAAGGACATAGCCTAATGAACCCAAAAAATTTCCATATCTGTTTCTTCGAATTGCAGGCCCAAAAACACGTAACCCTGTACACTCCAAGAGACTCTGGAATCTGGAAGCCACCAGTCCAGGCAATTGAATTGTCCGTTTCGAAGGATGGGGTCCTAACTTCGTCGGAGCGAAAAAAAGGAGACCCAGGATCCTTTCATCGACGAAGATGCTTTCGTCAAGGACCGTGTCGATAGGTCGGTTTACTGTACATATTTTGCAAACTAGCGGTGACCCGTTTTTTCCACCGAAGCTTCCCAAAAGTCCCGTTTTTCATCTGGCCAAAACGGACAAGACTGTCACGGATTGTAGGGTAACTGTAAAACGATTTCCCGTTGAAGGGTTACCGACTTTTTTTTAAGATGTCAATCAGGACTCGGTTACCTGCGCAGAGTTTATTGCTTTTGGGGTAAAGTTTGTCGTAACATAACGTTCCTTAAGAAGAGTTGCGTTTTTGAAGGATTTAAACGTGCTGTTTATTAACAAGCTTAGGAAGCCTTCTAAATTTAGGAGAAAATAATTTACTAATTGCTTAATACATAATTATTTATCTTATTTTATTAACAGTGTAGATTTTTCTCCAGCTTCATTTTTCAGTATTTTCTGTACGAGCTCCATCCCTTGTATTTCCATCATATGTTAGAGTGATTGTTCCATTTTTGGAAAAGCAAACACTTGTTTTCAGTTGAAGAAGAGACTTTAGTATCATGATTTTTATATGCTATAAATTCGTTGATAATAACAAATTATATGCTTAAAACTGAATATGTAATATAAATATGCAGTAGTACAAGAATTTTGTTTTTAATTTTCAATCAAGTTTTCTAATTGGATAGTTATTTAGTTATGTACCCACAGCTTTTATATAGTTAAATGTAGAATATTTTTAGAGTAAGTAATTTTCATACTAAAAGTATCATCAGAAATAATTTGTTTAAGATAATATAAGACTGCATTCAGCCTGAGAGCACTTATCTCATAATTTACTTTTACTTTTCACAGTGGTGTATGTTTTTCTACTACATTTAATAATCTTTTTCGATTGCACTTATTTTCATTCTTTCTTTCATTTTCAAACATTTTTACAGTATTCTTTTACTGTTACAGCATCAAAATTTCTTGCAATCGTTTTTTTATTATTTTGTGATCTGCTATAGACGTTATGTACGATTAGATTCTTAATTTCCACAAATGTTCGTTTTATTTTTATTTACTACTGCTGCATTGAAGTGAAATTTTCAGAAATCTTTTTGAAAAGTTTTCAAATATAACTCGTACAAAGTGAGTTTAAAAAGTATAACATGTTTCAAAGATCAGCTCACGTATTCACAGCTCACTTTCGTTTAGGCAAAAGTGAAATTAATGGAAAATGCAACCACAATTTCAACTAATAAAAATTCAAAAGATCTTACAGCAAAAGGATACTCTATAAGTTACAGACACTTAACAATCTATTTAGATATTTCATTACAGAAAAAAGTACATCTTTCAGTAACCACACAATGGATTACCTACAAGAGGTTCTTATGATTAGAGTGAAGCACTCAATACAACAAATTAAACAATTAAGTATTCATATTATGAGAAGTCTTCCATTTTCTATTAAATTACACAAATTGTTAGTAAAAGCTATCGTTCCAACAAATGAACCTACATACTATATAAGTTGACCAAAATAGATGAACGAATCCGCGCCAGACATTACAGAAGAAAGTACCTGTTACCAATCAGTGCACTAAAGCGGCGTTTACATTAGACAAGTTGATGTTGATCGGCCAAGTCGCTGCTTATTTATCAATTAGATTGAGACTAGACTTGGGAATTATTTATATAAAACATTTTAGAAATAGTTATTCAAACAATATATTATCTTATTAGGCTAGATTTTATTTTGCAATAATCATACGTTAGTTTATTTGAACAAGCAAATTATCTTTTTTCGAATTATTTTATTTTTTGATCATTAAATAAAATAATGTTTTACTTCATTATAATACCTTTTATATTTATGTACATATTTTCTGCAATAATTTCACAAATTCAAGTGTCCTCTTAAAGTGTCTCACGCACATAAATTCAAATACCTGCATATTATTAAATAATAAATATATAAATATATTGATGACATAATGCACGAACGTTGTATGTCCACGTTTGGTCAAGTTTCACATTTTATAATATAAAAAATACACATATAAAATTTGTGAATTAAATCATTGATACGTATTTGAAGTGAGAACAATTTTGTAAGTAAACATGATTACATTATAAAATTTCCTTGACTCTAAGTTCAATAATTCATTGTGACATAATAAAAACGAAGTTAATCCATTCGAGTAAAATGAAAGATAATCTCGCCAGAAAAGGCTGCAGTAGTCATACTTGAACGAGTAAACTCAAACAAACAACCGTTTAAAACTGGTCTACCAGATCGTAACACAAACTAAAGCTACTTCTCGTATGCCACTTCTAAATTAAAAATAATAAACTGCCCGCTTCAAGTGATTACTGTTTTTATTTTCATTTTTATTCGAAACAGAATGTGCTCATGTCTAAGATCATGAAACTGTTGAAATTAGCCATTACAATTGATAAAAATGCCGAACAATACGACCCTAGTATGAATTCTATAATTAAACGACTTAGGGTCGGTCAACTCGGTCAGCTAATCAGAGGTTGCCTAATACAAACGCCGCTTAAGGGGGGAACGTAATAACGGAGTCACACTTTTGTGTCTGTATGATTAGATCGATATATCCACCGCAGCGCTTCCTGCGTACACTTGTTCACGTAAGAGCAGTGACCGTTAGCGGCGTCGAAGGAAGCATCGACGAATCGACGTTCGAAATGAAAGAAAAACCATCGGACAAAAGAAATTGTTCTAAATCGAGCGGCCGCGAGGAGGGGTGGTGCGTGCATGCCCCTTTTTATGCGTTTCCTCGCCCATTCGCTTCGCGCCGCCGCGTGTGGGTGCGCGTCCGTGTGCCCGGTGAAGGTAAAAATTACGAAAGCCCCGACTCTGCCAATTAAATTCAAAACTCGGACACAGACGCGCCACGAGCGTAAGCGGGCCCCCCGTTGGCCAATTGGCGCGAGCGATGCTACTGTGCGCATGCCTCGTTGCGAACTGCGCGCGTCCGCCGATCCTCGGCGACCCCGAGCTTTATCGATCTTTGGAAATATGGGAACTGAGCAAATTCAGTTTCGAGGTAGATATGAAATTGGGTCATTTGTTTGTAGATCATGTACAATGCATTGCTTTTAGAGGCAAAAGGTAAATACAGTGGTAGACAAAAGAAATTGGTAAATTAAGATTTGTGGATTTAAGTATTAGGAATTTTCGTTCTAGATGTTTTCAGTTTTATTTGTGACACTCTTCTACTTTGGGACATCTCATCCCTTATAATACAAATAATTCATAATCTTTTTTTATTACATTTTTGTCTTTTCATTTCCATTGTTTCTTAAATTTGCATTTGTCTGTCGTTGTACATAGTTTTCTAGGGTGTTTTTTGAGATTTACTTTGGGAGGTGCATCAACTTGAAGACTCAGAAAAATAAGCTAATTTGAAGTTTTCTTTCCATAGAAATTATGGAGTAAAATACTGGAGCTCATGTTCGAAATTCAAATATTTATTTATAGATCATGAATGTGTTACACTTAGTGGCTAAAATATTTTTGTGCACACACAAAGTGCGTTAAATTTTATAAATTGCAATGTTAATTGAGGACTTAAATTCCTAAAAACGAGAGTATACTTATAAAAGTTCAAAATACTATTGTATACATACTTAAAATTTTATTTTCTTGTTATTTTTATATTTATATTTATTCTTTATTTTTTATCAGTATAAAAAATTATTATTTATTATTCACGAATAATTAATTTCGTTTATAAAGAAAATATATTTTAATAATACATAACAATACTCAAGAGTATTACAGAATGGTAAAATATGAACATTAATGTCCAAAATTGAATGAATAATGAGACTGTGATATTTCAGTTGTTATACAATTTGAATTCCAAATTATTTTAATTGACAAATCTTTTGAATAGCTTTCTTAAGGCTTTCATTTGTTTTTGTTTCATTACATACTAAATGTTTATGTGTATCTATGAAACTACTGGTACTTTAATTGCATTTATCTTTAGGCTGTCTTACGACACAATTATCGTTCTTACGATTCGCTACGCATTCAATATTCTCTACCGCTGGACGAAGATTAATTTGCTTTGGACTATTTTGTCGAGAGCGGTACTGGACACATGAAATTCCTGATTATCTACTGAAACGACTGTTTTACAACCTCGAAAGAGTAGGAAGTACTCGACAATAATTAATTTCATTTAAATTTTATAACACATCAACCAGCACGAAAGACAAATGTAAAAAATATTATCACTTGCGGACAATTTTATCGATTTTGTTATTTAACTAAGTTTAGAAGAACTTTTTGGAACTAACTATAGTGTTAAAATTATTTAATACGTATTAAATGGATTATGTTGCCTAATATATTTAAAAATAAAAGATAAAAAATAAATATGCTATTTTTGATAATAAAGATATCGTTACTTGACCTTATGGTATGGATTTGCTCATTAATTTTATAATGGCAGTTATGCATTCAAATTTATAATATTGTTTCAGTTCTAATGTTTTAAATTCGTAATTAGAAAAGCAAATCTGTTTTTATTGGTTAGACAAGCATTTATATGATGAATATCTCTTAATATACTACTTAATAAAATTTTCTTGTACGAATTAATTAAACGAAGTTAATTAAATAAATGATTACATTCTGTGTGTATTGTTGTCAGGTGTTATAGCCATAATACTGTACGTATAAATATTTGAATAATCATTAAATAGATAGAAATTAATTTATCTATAGATGCATAGAATACAAGTGATGTTACCAAGCATCATTATTAACAATCAAAAAGTTAGCATCATGTCTGAGCATATTTTGAATAACATTAATTTAAAGTATCTATTATTTCAAGTAAGAAATTAAATAATGTAACATAAATAATACAACTAAAATAACATAACTAAAAATATCAAATCTAAATATGATTGCAAATAGTCATTTTCTATCTTACTTTCAAATAAAATTTGCCCTGATATAAAATTTTTCTCAGCTCTTCTGATAACATATTAGGCATTTTCTTAAGTACAGTTGCCATATTAAATTTACTAATAAATATCCAAATACCTACTTTCCTGTCTGACTCATAAATGACCACTATTCGTCCATTATTGTCCCATTACACACTATCGAGTCTTAGAAAAGAACATGATTCCTAAATGCAAGAATCTATCAAACGAAGCAGCCCGAACATACTCCGAATTCCTCTACGTAACATAATTACTCGTAAACTCTGAATAAAAATACTTCCCCATCCCACAGTCCAACGTTGAGCCTTTTTCGACCATTCCTCCACAACCTGGAACCCAAATATCAAGAGCATTCCGCATCCTCCTCCAAACCGACATCCAGAACTCGAATAACCATTTTTCGCCAGTGGTCCACTCCGCGTATCTCAGTTACAATACGATCGAACATTGGAGGGACTCGGTGGCCGGTGATTTAACACCGGTGGTGGAGGATGCACGAAACACGAAGGTGGTGGAAGAAGAGCAGCCACCGATAGTAGTAGGAGGGCCACAGGGGAGGGAGGGCAGGCATAGTCGAAGGTGGGGGGTCTGCGGTCCCCCCCTGGCTCAATACGCAAGGAGGTCTCTCGAAGTAGGGGCCTCTGTTGGTCGGCACCACGTAAGGCCCCTCGCAGTAAGGGCCCACAGGCCATCCAGTTCGTTTCTTCCTCGCCTACTTTTAGGAATTAGTCGCATCTCGTCCGGCGCCAGGCGAGCGAGGCCTCTCTCCTGCTCGTGCCAAATCGACAAGGCCTCCCTCCTTCCTCTCTCTTTCTCTCTCTCTCTTCTTCTGTCTCTCTCTCCTCCTCTTCTTCTCTTCATCTCTCTCTCTCTCTCTCTCTATCTCTCTCGTCTGACGTTATCGGTTCGAACGTCAAATCGGTGAGAAGTCGCGGGACGGAAGGGAAGAGAAAAGAGACACGCGGAGGGACCATTGACGAATTTTATCCGCGGAGTGACACGCGGGTCGATCTCGCGCTCGAAGTTCGGCGGATCGATTGACCGCGAAACGGCTGTCAGTGATCGTGCTTGGGGACCCCGCTGACTCTGGGTCGCGATCGAGGACGAAGGGCGGCCGTGGAAGAAGAGGACGGCCGATGAAGAACACGGGGAGGCTGATGAGCGTTCGACAGTGTTCGAGGAGGCAAGAGAGGAGACTCTGGGCAAGGTCAAGGACCCTGTCCCGCGGGAATTCCTCTTCCTGATCCACACTGGGTCGATCTCTGTCGCGGGAACGCGTGTCACGAACGCAGAGGTGGACGCTCGCGTGGAGAACGTAGGCAAGAGAAGAAAAGGAAGACAGCCAGTGAAAGTTTCGTGGTCCTCTTCTAGCTTTCGGTTTTCTTGGACGGGGCCGTTAATTGTCTCCGATTGGATCCATCGATCAGTGCGTGGACCGACAGACTGACGGACTATCCGGTGATCTTGTGTCTCCGTTTTTATCAGCCGTGAAGGGATATCCCCCTTGAACTCCGCTAGCCCTTTGGTCGGTGCTGCTCCGTGAGAGGTGAAGTCTGTATGAGTGATCTTGATTATTCGTTGTCGAAGGAAGCGAATCCACAGGTGAACAGTGTCTCGTTCCGTGGATAGATTTATAAGAGGAGCTCCTGGGAACATCAACAATATCACTCTGGATACCACGCTGCTCATATGTAAGTTAACAAAACCACCCGAAGCCTTTCCTTTTGCCTTTCGTGCGCCTCGCTTCTTACTTCAATTTTTATCCATAAAAGGAATTGTGCAAATACCCTTTTTATTCGTCCTCGAGGCCGAAGATAAGGCAGGAACGCGAACGTTTCGTGTTGGATCGTAAATTAAACCATCATAACTGCGCGAACGGTGCTCGATTATATAATTATATTCGCCGAAGTTAATTCCCTCAGTGGTCCACAACATGGCCGTCAGATTCGTATTTCATGGTAACATCGGTTGGATGTCACCAAAAATGTTTGGAACGCGTTTTCGAAGAACGTTCCTCGAACGTTGCATTTTTATGAATCGATTCCTGCACAGAATTTCTTGTACCACATACGTTACTCGAGTTACCACGCTTTCTAACGATAGAGCCCGTGTCTCGTATTCACGATTGAAGTCGCGAATTCCGGTCGACTTCTTTTTTTCCCCGAGAACAGACTTAACGAGTTTCGTTTAATGACCACCATATCTTCGCATAGGGAATGAAGTGGTCGCGACCTTGGCCTTTCGTCACGCCCTGGACGATATCGTAGGGAAGGTCAGGTCTACTTGTTTGAATAGACTAGAACTGTTCCGGGACAGGAGGAAATTCTTTAGAGAGTGCTACTGATGGCGACCCAGTAAAGAGTCGAAGACACCTAGAGGTTGAGAAATCGGAGGGGAATAACTGTTTGCCAATTAATAGAGTACAGGTTACCCTAAAACGGGTATATTAATTAGAAAAAGTAGTATCAGATTAGACGATGGCTTAGGTTCTATAGAATAGTAAACGTTGGATTCATTAGACTGCATCGATAAACGAATAATTGGAAATGTCGTTATCCTTCGAATCGTTCCACGAGGCCGCTCACAACGTGTCAGTGGGACCTGGCACTAAAACCTAACAGTTAGTAACGGGTACTGGTAACTGTGTCATAAAGGAGGATCCTCCGTAGCACGAAAGCATTTTGGTATTTCGGACCGCGCGTAGCCAGTGTATTGACCGAATCGAAGCCTCATTGTAAAAACTAGCTCCAGACTTCCATGTCCTAGGACTCGATCAAAAATCGTTACTTCTTGATAGCAGTCCGTTGCTGCAAAACGTCTTTCTAAACAACGGACAAGAAAGAAACGGAATCTCAGGCCAATGACGACTCGTATGAACCCGATTCCGAAATTGCATACGAATGGGACCATATATTTAGTTAGGAAATGAGCGCATAAAAGGTGTCAAACTCGTTGAATAATAATGAGTGTAACACGTTCCTGTAAGAAATTTATTTGACGAGAATCGCTGTGTGCTCGCTATTCACCAGTGTCGCAACAATAGCCAGACTTAGAGTTCCTCAGAGTTTCGAGGACCACAAATCATATGAATGTCCTGAGGATCGTGCTGGACCAATTTCGCACAGAGTACATTTTCGTCTTCGTTAGTCTGCGCCAGTGAGAATTTACGATCGCGACAATCGTGACCAATTCGTCCTCCGCGATAAAGATTTAAGTAGGTAGCCTTTAAACATCCTGGATCCATGCTGAACGTTACGTAGAAGTGTTCTTTTTCGAGGATAGAGACCTTGTCCTTGACCAAGAGCAGAATTTTCGGTGCCCCGATTTAAGAAAGATACGACGATTTCCCTGACATCAAAAGCAATCATTATATTATACATGCGCATGAAAGCCGTAGCTTATGTGTCTGGCCGGTGGTTCTTTGACATTTAGCAGCCGACTCGGCTATTAGGTATTGGGGTAGCGAAGAAGACGCGACGTACGAGGGCCACGGGGACGACGAGGACGGAGGCTGCTCAGTTCGCGGTGAAATTTCTCCGGAGCGACTTCCTTAGCTCTTGGCCGAGTGGGGAATCGACGCTGGTGCGAGGTTGTAGACATCTAGCAAGGCGGTTCGTTGCTCCTCCATACTAATTCACGACTGCCTCGAGCCAGTGTCAGTGTCAGAACGTCGATTTCTCGCGGGAGCTCGCAGCCTCGAATCGACTATTCGTACTTTTGAAACTTCTGGGAAGAGTCGAAAGGTTCGAGATAAACTGCCTCGTTCATTCCCCTGGAAACTATTCGCAATTATTTTCACGTGATCGTGTCTGTTTGAGCGGAAACGGCTATCGGAAACAGCTTCCTCGTGCCTTGTCCTCCTCCTTTTATCGAGAAGCTCGAGAAACTGACAACTTCCTTTCCAAAGATAATAACTTTGAATACATAGAAAAATCTCACTTATTTATGTCTACCAGTTGCTGCTGGTCAAATGCCTCGAATTTTACTTCCATATGAAAGCAGGTCTCCATTGGAACATCCCGATGGTACTCTGCATCAACTTAATGCCCCCAAAATCCGAAGTTTTGATATTCCAAATGAAATGAAGCGAGAGATGGAATGGGGAACGAAAAATCGTGACAAAAAATCAGGCTGTCAGCAGATTATCCGCGTGAGGGGAGGAAACGAGAGCTAGGACTCTCGTAAGAGAGAAAAGGGGCGTACAGGGGGGCCAAGGGGCGAATTACGGAGACGCAGAAAGGGAATGCTGAGGAGACGAGGAAAGAGAGAGGAACGAGAAGCGAGTGAGAAGAGCAGAGGAGAAAAGGATAGGAGAATAACAGTGTGGTGGGGCATTCCCTGTGGTACCGCGGCGGCTGAAGAGTAGGTCAGTGTACCACATTAACCGGTATTCCAGTAGAGTAGGGGGGCTTCCGACTCGTCAGTTCCGCAAGCGCCTATAGATACTCACGGCTCCGACCACGGTCGCGTCCATGCTCGCCTCGCTTCTGATCAAAGAACACGACTGCTTTGTTCGGTCGCAGGCTTGGGTACCGGTACTTCGCTGGGCCTGCTTAACCATCAACTCTGGTTAGTTAGTCTAGATCTAAATAGTCCACGGGAATGATCAAGGGTGGCTTCATTTAAACAAAATTAGAGAGATTTCTCTAAGGATGTCTTATGAAAAGTCTGAGTCTTCTTAAAAGCGACTCACTTTTGCGAGTTCCTAAGTAGAACATTTCTATTTGTTCATGACTATCTTTATTCGTACAAATTTATCGAAGATTCTAGAAATGCCTGTTTATACTTTGAATCCTCCTAAGAGGGAATCATTTTTGCAAACTTCTCAGTAAAACGTTCTATCGATAGGATTTGGATGCATTTTTGATTTCCTTGCTCACTGACTCGCGTTTCGCGAGATATCCTCCTCTACTTAGGCTTCTTCTTCAACCTTTACCTTAACGATTGCCGCACTTTCTCCGTCGGCAGCGCGGTGCCAGGTACCCCCGCGTACGTTCGTACGCACCTATGAGCTACGACGCATTTTGATGTCGACATTGAAGCAAATACCAGAGCAATGAATTTCTCCGGGAATGGGCCTAGACTGACGATTTTACATGGTCTTGAGATAAGATAACCCTTTGGAACTCTCCAGGACAGTCACTTTATTTTATACTTATAACGCATTGCGGATATAACATTGCATGAGAAATTGCAATTATAAATTGCTGGAAGGTTCCACTGCATTCTCTTGTCATTCTAACTTGTCAAGCTCTAGAAGAAGCAATTATTTTTAAGGTTCATATTCGTTCTAATATAGTTGAAATAGTTTCTTCTGATTGCAGGATTCCGTTTAACGGAATATTAATCAGTCGTTACAACAGTCATGATTCAAACATGAGGTATTTACGCGAGGAATGCGAAGTGCTCTGAACGTTACGCTTTTGCTGGCATTCAAATCTCCCATTTCCATGCTCGGGTAGGGCTTCGCTCTTGGGGACAAGGATCTGCAAGTCTAAAAGAGTTAAACTGTTTCGTCGGTCTGTTTAGGGCATGCTCCTACATAAAACTAGATAGTCGATCGTTAACATAATTCTGGATGCAGGGTTTTCTGATACTCGTCTCGAGCCCACATAACGACGCTAATCGCTGGGCGAGTACTAATGAACACGTTAAATATAACCGTGTAGAATATACCGCTACGATAGATAAAAGATAGCACCCCCATTTGTCGCATTTGTCTTTAAAGCCTATTAATGCGAAAGCAGACGACGACACTGATCGGTGAGTTCCTATGTCCTGCATTCCTCGTTAGTGGAATTCAGGCAGTCAATGGGAACTTCCTTTATTAGGAATCTTAGTTCTCTTTTTGGCTCGTAGGATGTTTTTCAAATTCTCCCAGTCTCTGATCTGAACTACCCACAGAGATTAAGTTTATTTATGGAATTTACGCCCTATCAAAGGTAGCCGTGATCTATTTCTCAACTTTTGGGAAAGAGACTCATTTAGGTCTGCGAACTCTAGAAGCAGAGTCCCAAAAAATGAGAAAGGATCATTTTTATATGCAACCGCTCCCTAAGTTTCTTGGTCGTTCTGAAATAGTGCATGTTGAAAAGTGAAAGAAGGAGGTCGAACTCCTAAATTCATCATCTAAAGCACGCAGAGCAATTCGTCATCGATGTCGGACGCGGAAGCGCGTGGAAGTGAATTTCACGTTTACTGGTTTCTGGTTTTACGTGTTACGGAGAGGTGTTGTTGCCTTCGGTGTCCATGGTGGCGTCGGCGATCGAGACGTACCAGTGTGACTCGTTTCTCGTATGTGGGTCATCGTGGGGAACCGCGATTCGCACGCGCCATTTTTCGCAACGAAAAGGAAAGCCATGGCTCACGCGCCTAGCAAAATCCGACTGGTTTTGCGTAGGCCTCCTCGCCGTCGAGCGCAACGCGTAACGGTGCTTCGACCTACTTCCGTTCCCCACTATACGAGTGCTCGGATATAGTTTAACCGCGTGTAGTAGCGCGAACAAGTGCGCTCGGCTCACGTGACCACGCGTGTTCCTCTCGTTAAGGCTCCCAGAAATTCGAATTCTGATCGTGATCCTCGCGATCAACGACTCCCACGCGATGCAACGATCACGGGGGCAACCTTTCAACTGTAACGGTGGTGCCTCGACGCTTTCTGTAATGGCCATCGCGTGGCGAGCTTCTTTCCGCGATTTTACAGACGTCTGAACGATCGTTCTTCACGGCCAGATGGAAATTTAATGACGACCGGTCGCGGAGATGTCGTTACAGCTCGGATGAAGTTCACGGAGACCGTGGACGAGAGTAGCTAATGCACGCGCATCACTAGACAAAAGTGGGTCAGCACGGAAACCGTGGTTCGCACGCGCCATTTTTCACAACGAAAAGGAAAGCCATGTGGGCAAAATCTAGCCGATTTGCGTAGGCTTCGACCGTGCAGCGGGCTGTAACGGTGCTTCGACCTACTTCGATCCCCACTATACGTGAACAGGAGCGCGGTATAGTTTTGGCGTATAGTCACGGGCACAAGTGCTCGAGAGCATACATACGGACCAGCGATGCAGGTACTCACTCACCAACAGTACACGTGCATGGGGGGTCATTTAATTTCAGTTAGGTATCCATTATATTACTATTAAACAGGACCATCATACATAAATTTTTCCTCTTCTTCGAGATACGTTATACTCATCTCTAAATAAGTAGATTACAAACTAAATTACGCAAATGAATTACTCGAAGAAGCCTACATAGAGAATGACTATGTAACCCAATTATCCTACCCGCAAAAATTGGACATTTAGGTACAATCGTTGAGAGGACTCCTTTCTCAGAAGAAATTCAATAAGTATCTTCGTTCGCAGTAGCCATTGACGGTCCAGGTGGCAATTTAATGGGAGGTTAAAACGCGCGAGTACATCCGCGATGGTCACCGAGGTGGGCACATCGTAAACCTGGATGGGTCTGCGCGAATCGGTACGGCCGAATTGGTCGCGTCGCGCAGATACCCGGTGATCCCATTGATAAGTGGTTCATCGAGACATTGTCGTAGGCCCGAAAAAGTGGGATCGTAGCGCGAGCCGGTTCCAGTGGCAGCGGCTTGGACGGATCTTCCTCGAACGGGTTTACGCCACTGGATAACGGTACACGGTGAACACGTCACGGCTCGCCGGGACCCCCTGCCCTCTCTTCGTCGGGCCCCCAAGTGGGGACTTCCAGCGCGTCTACCGTCCGCTGGCAGTCGACAAGGACGGGCTCTAACCGACGACAAGGACGGACACGGCGTTTTCGAGCGAACTCGTCGGGGCAGAAAGGATGGCAGGGAATGGGAGAAGGAGGAACCTCGTGGCTGGCAGCCGGACCATACGTGTGTGCCGGCGACCATTTGCATGATTCTCATGAAATGCTCCTACGGCCACGCGGATGTGTCAATCGAAACCAGAAGAAAGAAAGATCCGATTTGCGCCTTTTTGTGGCCGGATGCGGGGATTGCGGTCTTCCAATGCGAGTAAACGTCCTTTTATGAGCTCGTTTTCATTGTCATTGATCAGGAATCGTGCTTTACTTTGTAATTTGTTACAAACGTAACGGAGAGTTTGATACTCCTCGATAATTGGTTCCTATAGGGCTCGTTGTGGTTCTCACGTTTTTGTGGTGGAGGATGCGTGAACCATTTAGGGATTTGGTACCGTTAGTTTCTTGTTAAATATCTTTGGTTGGCGGTAACTCACATTTATTTAGATACGTAGCATTCGTATGGTTCCGTTAAGGAGAGAAGCATATTTCTTTGACCTTGTCCTTTCATGAATGAATGCTTTTTTAGATTTCTTTGTTCTTTTCTTCCTCATAAGTAGTGTGTAGGATGGTAGCTCGTCATTCGCGATGCGAAAATGTATTTTTAAACGTGGCAATTTGTTTGGTCGAGTGTACCCGGCCGTAGCTGGCTAGCGTGCCACTAACCTAGTTAGCGGGAGCAAGTCCCTTTCTTCTCGAGAGAAGTGGTATCTGCCTACTTAACTTCACGATACATGCTGATATACATATGTATTTATATGTATGTGTACTGCACACTTTACTCAAGCGCACATACGATGTATATAAAAATATCATTTACAATACCCTCACGTGTATATAAATAATTTAAGGCGTATTTGATATGTATAGAAACGTTCAATAGGTAGTTCACCTAGCTATCTATTTCAGCTAAAAGTCGTGAACATTCTTCTATGGAATTTTTTATTTTTTTCTTGGATCTGCATTGAAGAATAATTTATTTTAATTCTTTTTAACTCATTTGAAAACTTTGTATGTCTTATATACAGTGTGGTATCTTTTTATAAGTTGAACTTTCATTTTCCCAGCAGTTATTTTGATTTCGAACTATATAAGTTGAGTTTTAAAAGAGTTTCAATTTTTAAATAAATTGTTCTGGTTTTTCAAAACATGCTGAATTGCATTAGTAGACTTGGTCCTCTTCAGAGTCCAAATTTTTGTTCCAGGTCCCCGCGGCGCCGTTGGCGGTTGCACTACCCCCGGCAGTAGAGTGGATCCCTGGTGGAATCCTGGTACCCTTTTTCCCTCAACCCCTGGGCCCCCAAGGATCGACGAGGGGGCACCGGATAACGGTGGTGGTGGCTTTCATTACTGTAATCCAGCGAATCGTAACTCAAACAGTTCGTCGCAACATCTTCAGCAGCAACAGCAATATCACTCCACTCAAAGGCAACAGTCGCACCACCAGCAGAATCAGTCCAACGCAGCCAAGAACATTTGTACGCCCTACAGCATCGCCTCGATCTCGACTTCTTCGTGCTCGTCGTCGAGCCTCGGTCGCGTGGATACGGTAGCGCGAGGCGCTGATGCCGTAAGTTCGCCAACTAGCGCGTACGGCATCGCCTCGTCGTCACCGGAGCCATTACCAGCGAGTAACCTTATACTTTCGGCGCTGCTGACAACCACGTCGTCAAGTACCAGCAACTCAGCATTGCGAGGCGGGCCAGCGACAACGGGTCACAGCAACGCTTTAACGTCCACAACGTCGCTCAACTCCAATAGCACCCGGAACACCAACAGCGGCAACATTACGTCCGCTGATTCCTTAAACGGAATTTTATCGTCTCTAAACGTCAGGATCAAGACGGAGGAGTATCCGAAAATACGATCGGAGGAGCGAAGAGCGACCAACGCGACACTTTCATCCGCGTCTTCGTCGTTATCTTCGTCCTCGACGTCCACTTTCAACACCTCCCTGCTTAGCTCGCTGCTCTCCACTTCGCGCATCTCCGCGACTCCCTACAGGAACGACAGCGACGAGGACATTCTCTCGAGACCGTGCATCAAGCTCGAGTACCCATCCACAGAGGAGAGCCAAGAACAGCAGGAAGAACAAACCATTGTTCGCAGCATCAAGGTAGAATACCCTCTCAGCCAATCGTCAGAGGACGTTCTGGATACCGGCGAAGAGGAGGAACTAGCTGCCACGTCGCCTTACGATATAATCACTGGGAATCCTAGTAGGTGTTTACCGAAGCAGACCGTTTGCGGTGGTAAAAGCCAAGCGATCTCTTTGGTCAAAGACGTCATCGTGTCGCCTTGTTCAGACGTTGTTTCGCCAGCATCAGATATTGTGATCGAGATGAAGTACGAGACCCAATCTGGCCCACCGGCCGCACCGCCGCATCTAACATCTTCTGGGGTCGAGCCACCTCATAGTAGCCAAGGAACGGGTATAGTTGTTGGAGGGTCACCCGCTGAAATCGTCGGCGTGGACCTTCTGTCGCCATGGGGAGCCACTGGACCGGATTTCCTGGAGCCACCCGATGTCAAGCAAACGGCAGCTGGTCTGCAAGATGCGTGGGACACTCTTCTCCTGGGTTCGTCGGTCGGTGTAGCTTCGGCGCAATCGTTGGCGGAATTGAAGCCTCTTCCACCCTTTACGGGGTACACAGGACACTTGAGTATCAATGGTATACCTGGCCACCATTATCACACGATAGCATCGTCTGCGCAGAGATCATCACTGCCGTGCTCTTCGCCCACGTCCTCCTCTAACCAAGAATACTACGAATCGCCCGTTGTATCCTCCAGCACGCCCTGTCCCCAAGGTAGTCAGAAGCAGCAGCAACAGCAGCAGCAGCATCAGCAGCAACAGCAGCAGCAGCAACATCACCACCATCCACAACAGCAACTGCCACAGTCGACGCAACAGGTTGAGTACGATATCGAAGACATAGCGGAGATCATCGGCTCTGCGATAGCAGACACAACAGTTCCTGGTGGTGGAAATGGCGCAGGCTCGGAACATGATCCAGACGCTTCCCGCGACTGGATCGATATCGCTGAGTGGATCGACACAGCGTGTTCACCGAAAGCACAAGAAACAACGTCACCCAGTCCCTACCCGCAGATATACGCAACAGCGACACCCTCGACACAGGCGCAGCAGCACGGTTCCACCTTGCAAAGCTTGTTGACGCACGGTTATGCGCCTCTGCTGAACGCCAGGTTACAATCCGCTAACGCTGGCCTGCAGAACGCATCCTGCGGCGAGACCCCCTCGTCGACGAGTCCTTATCCACCTGTCAGCCCACCTGGCAGAGTCTCGACCTCGTGCAGTCCCGATCACCTGTTGCATTCGTCCTTCGCCGCGCCTTCGCATCCCAGAAAGAGGTCACGACCTACTCCAGGCTCCCAGAACCCTTCGAAGAAGAGTCCTGGCACAGGTGCGACAGCGTTACCTTACGGAACCGAGTCTGGCCTGATAGGAGGAAAGGAGAAACCAGTCCACAGGTGTTCCATCTGCAATAGAGGATTCCTGAACAAGAGCAACATCAAGGTGCACCTCAGGACCCATACGGGCGAAAAACCGTTCAGGTGCGAAGTCTGCGGGAAAGCATTCAGACAGAAGGCGCACCTCATCAAACATCAGCAGATTCACAAGAGGATCGGCAGGGATTAAATTCACGACGATCCTTCCCTCTAACTCGGGAGAGTGTTTTGGATGTACCTATATTACCGTAAGTACCTATGACGAGGCGACGTCGAATAGCAGCGATCCCGGTCGGAGAGAAAGATTGGCGATTCGATCGTCTACGATCCGAGGGTTGCCTGCTGGGAGACGATCAACCGCGGCAGCTTACTTGTCACTAACGCAAGGGGTTCGCGTGAAGAATCCTTTCCGATCTGTGAATCAATTTATCCTGAGAAACCGTCCAGAATGACGTTCGACATCGAGGAGGGTTGGCAGTGCGATATCCCAGGTGCAATATTATATCGAGGAGGATCGAGGCTTTCGTGGATAGGTATGAAACCACCGAACGGGGGTCTCGATCGCGGTACTTCAGCGGGGCCATGGATGACGTGTACGAAACAGGGACAGATGAAGTGAGATGATCTCTCGTGCTGTGTTATAACGACGCTGGAGCACGGTGTGTACATATACATATCGGTGATAACAGAGCCACACGTACGCGGGTACGTGCGTATATACGTAGAAAGAAGCGAACGTTTGAATTTGAAGAGAAAAGATGTTTAAAAGAGAGAGTATATATACATTCATTTGTATACATATACATAGCTAGGTGTAACATATTATAGACGTAGAAGGAAGTGACGAAAACTACGCAAGGCGCGGCCAGTGCATGGCCACGCTACGGATGTACCTAAGCTCTTCCAAATACGTTATCGTGTAGACTCTATCGCTTGTTCTTTTATTTATAATGCTTTTATATTATATATTTTCACGGTCTCATGTCCGCAGTCCTTCCTCTTTCTTTGTTATTTATTTTCGATGCTCTTCCTTTTTCTGTTGGTTTGTCTTTTTGTAAGATAGTCGATCCTCTCTTTATTTAAGTTCTCTCATCCCTGCCACCCCTTTTGCTCCCTTCTCCACTCTTAGCCTTTCGAATTAGCTTTTGATCTTACGGCGCACCGTATGTAACGTACGATGACATTCTTAGGATCGTTAAAGAATCACGTCTTCTTCGAGGCCGTTCGAGGATGCGACGTTGCGCTATTCCTTCCCCCTGCGTTACAGCGCTCGCGTCTGTCGAGGCTTGTTTACGGGTTTTTCTTTCTCCTTCCTTTCCGATAAGAAAAGTTTTAATCGAAGACTACAAGATTATGTACCTAGTTTATCAGTTATCGCGAATCGTCTTCAGGGACGAATTTACACGAGCTTTCGATGGATCGACCGCAGGAGGATGACGACTCAAACGCTTTCCCAAACGCGCTACTTCAGATACATAATACTCATCGCTGCTCGATCAGTCGACCGAGGACCTGATATATTAATTTATTGCACGATCGTCCTTCCTTATTCGATCCACGAATCCTCGTCTGCGTTACGTCCTACGTTGCAATGGTCGGTGGCTGCGGAATTGTAATTTGTATAAAGTGAAAAAATGTGGATTATTTAAAAACTGATGTTCGATTAAATGATTGTTACCGTAATACGAAGTTCCCCGTTTGTTTTTCTTTCCCTCATTTCCAGATAATAAATCCCTAGAATTCCCTAGAGACCTTAACGGATATCTGAAAGTGGCATAAAGTAGCTTCTCTGCCCATAACTCCACTTTTTGTAAAAAATTTCAGAAATGGAAGTTTAGAATGTTCTATACTCTTGCTTTTGCAGTCATAATTTGAACGTACTACCCTTCGCTTAGAATCGATTAAATTCGCAGTATCTAGACCGCGGTAGACGATCATCTTCGGTAGTAACGTCCGCCATGTTCTCGTGGAAGCTTAATCGAAGCGGAACGTATCGACATTCGCGAGGTGAAAGTTAGCAAGTTTTCGTCCGAAATAATCAGGCTGTAATGCTTGACGACGAAACGTACCCTCCGTGTATTTTATGGGACTAGCCAAGCGAGAATCCAGCAAAGATCTCGACTCCTCGTCGCGTGTTTCACGTATCCGGATCTCCTCTCTCGCGTACGTGCTCGTTTTCTTATTTTTATTTCACTTTAAGTGTGGCAGCGACTCGGAGAGGCCGACGTCCGGATTCTGCGTTTACTTGACATAATAGTCACGTTGCCTGTATCGACTTCTCGAAATACGAATCCTTTTGGGCATTACGACGGATGACGTCATTGGGATGATTTGAACGATCGAGGGAAATAGGAAAGATTCATTTTGGCCTCTTTGGGAATAGATGTATTAAAATTTGGAGAAAATTGTGTAATAAATGTAACGTTAGTATACTTGTAAATCGTGTGACGAGACTATTTTCTTTTTTGATTAGAGAGTTTTATAAGGAATATCAACTTGATATAATAGTTCATCATTAAAATTTGTACATCTTTGCCAAAAGCACTTTAAGAAATAAAAGAATGAATGAAATTATATTATATGATATCGAATAGACATTAAATTAATTATTATTTAGGTACATATCCGAAAATATTCAAGTTCATTTGGAATTAAACTACTAAATTATAGATTTTAAATTGTAAAAAATGTCGATTCAAATGTAATTTGGATTGAGAAAACTAGAAAGGTTAAATTAATAGTGATGCTGTATGACTTGAAAAATGAAACGACACTAAGTATGTTACAAATATGATTATTTAGAACTGTTGGTTTTGAAATAATTTCTATAAATTTCAATGATATAGACATAATGATTGTTAATAGTAGAAGAAACATAGTTGTAGAGAATTTAACGTTCTATTTAATATTCAGTTTTCTAGTGAAATTACTACCTAGAAGCTCTTAGTTGGTGTCTCACTACATCCTCAAATGATGAATTGAACTTTAAGACAATGACCAAATTTAAGTCAATGTCATTTAATGTTAAATAACTCATTAGACAAATGAAAAAAATAGTTCCTTATAAATAAAATATAGTACTCAAATTTTTATATTAATTCCCTCAATTTTAAGAAATTCAGAATTTTCGAATCGATTTACTTTTTTTCACATAACCCATCATTTCTTCTAAATTATTACATTCACCTGTCCTACTTAATTGACTTATCTGTAATTCTATCTAACTAAACTGTCATTACAATTTTTTAATTTGTGAAATAATATGGCTTTTAATAACCTACTAGGATGAATGCAATCTAACCAAGTATAATTTTTGAAAAAACTTGCATTCTTACTTATTACATCATATGTATAATACTTAATACTGCCTACTTGTTATAGATTTACAATTTACGAACGTTGAGCTCGTAATGAATAGTCACATTTTTGGGTGTAATCAACTCATGTGGTAACTCACTTAACTTGTGGAAGATGTAGATAAGAATAAATAAAAACAAAATTTGTTTGTTGCAAAAAAAGAATTTAAATTGAAGCCAGTACAATGCAATCACATAGGAAATCTCATTGTTTCCACGTCTGTGTCATTTTAAAATTTACTTTTCAAACTAACTTCAAATTTTCTGAGCATTTTCATTATAATTATCGCTACTGTCTCCAATAAAATTATCTAACGATTGTGCTCTTTGTTCATTTTCTAAGCCCATGAAAGGTATGAAAAAAATGGTAATACTCTATTATCAAAATTCAAAATATCACAATTTTTTCTGTCATTTATATTTTTATGTCATTTTAATATTTACAATAGCCAAATGCATCTTAATTAAGAACCTTTCTAATTTTTCTATCTCTGCTAATTGTAAGTGGAATGGTCCAAAACATGGAAGCCACAAGAAGTCTTTCTTCTTAAGTAATTTCATTGCAATAGCATCAATTTTTATTCTTCTTCTTTAAACATATACCCTTTCACAGATCATTCCTTTAAATATGTACACAAATACCAGTGACGAAAAGTCACATAGTTCATTTATAAAAAAATGCAGAGAATATCTGAAAAAGTTACGATCCACTATAGAAGATTTCTTTCAGGAGAAATCTCCTACCATAAATAACCGGAGTAACATGGTCGACCATGGTTTATAGTGCCTTGCCAACACCTTCAGGTCAAAATTCTGCTCCCAACTGTATTTCTCGCAACTCTTCCACAAATCCAAGAATAAACTCATTTCAGTACCGCGGGAACGTCATCAAGCAGTCGCGCAAGACTTGCAAGGGGTCCCAAGCGTCAGTTCAACTCGACACTTCAAATTACTCGCAAAGATTCCACAAAAGAGCGTGTACAAAAAGGGGGACCGAAGAGAGCTTCAGCGACAGGTTGTAGAAACGGTGCATCAGTCGGGATAAAGAGCATAGGCCATTGTTAAATGTAATAATATAACGGGGTTACGGTCCTAGAGGTTATAAGGCCTCTCGTGACGCTGTCTCCATGGGTAGATACGGAGATCAAGGTGGATCGAAGCGGATGAAAGAGGAAGCGGGACAGGAGAATCGTCTTATTTTGGCCCGACTCTGGAGACCCGTTAAAACCACAGGCGCAGATTACAGGTACAAATGAGCGCTTTACGATTGACAGACCACGTGCATCCGCGACAGTTATGTGGGAAACGCGTGGTTGGGATGTCGAAGGTTAATGGGGAACTAATTCTGTAAATCTGAGATGGGTGCAGATTTATTTAAATGTTGAATAGTCAATAATAACATGTTTGTACTATTAAATTTAAATTGCTTACTTGTGCAAATACAATGATCATTCACGCACAAGCGGTGTGGTAGACAGATTATTCTAACAGAATTTTATAATCAAATTTATAAAAATCTAATCACAGTTTAATAAAAAGGCAGAATATTAACTAACCGGATTGAAATTGATGATTATTAAAAAAGAAGTTCATACATTGATAAGTGTCGAATGATACTTTAACCTACTTGACTATTTGAAACAGATTTTATATGACTATTTACGATTTATTACTGAAAAGCAATGCAATGAATTAGAAAATGTTACTTTTTACACAATGGTATATTTCCATAAAATATATAACAGTTACTGTAGTGAATTGTGGATATTAAGAGAACTAAGGGATTCTATTAACTACCTTAGGTCCTCTAATTAAGACGATAATATACGAACGAAGATAGGGCAAGCCTTAGGAAGATGAAGAAACCAGAAGGAAAGCGACGAGGGACTATAGCAAGATCAGATGAACCAGAGAAGGTTTGTGAGCCTAGAGGTGTCTGGACAGTTACATGCTAAATTATCTTGAACCAAAGGGATCATGATACAGTAGAATTTCAGTTATATTAACTATGTTTAAATAATAGAAGTACTCTATGACTTGTAAATAACAAAATAAGTAAAGTCTATAAAATACGTATACATATACGTATACATATGATTCCCTCAGGCAAAACTTTTACGATTGTATTAAAGTTAGAGTTTCTTCATTTGCTTCTAAAGTAACAAGACTCCGTTCAGTTTTTGTGAATGAAACTAAAGAAATGTCAGAACAGTGTCTATGCAGTCATAAAAAAATGTGGTTCTTGTTCTTTCATCAGAATGGACTATCTATAATTCAAACATTTATTATAAATAATATACCTGCTGTACTTTTCTAAGTTAATTTCTGAATCAATTTTGCATCAGACTTTCAATCTTCCTAAAAAGAGACTAATGTCGCCTAGAAACTTAAATAGAGCTTTATTATAAAAATGGTGAATAGTAAGAATTATTTTCATTTTATGAAATTGTATACTATACTATTTTACATTGTGTTCTAAAGATTTTACAAGGCGTTACACAAAATCTTCTTCATTATAATTTTGATGTTCAACGCCTAAAAATTGAAATACAGGTTTCGTTTCTTTTTCCAAGCGATGATGCTTTTTGGACAACCAAGTATTCGGTTGATCGAGGACCTACTGTACCACGAATCCCATCACGGCCTACGTAGCCAGCCAGGCCAATGACCTACATTTTTCGGGCCAGGTAGGGCTTCCACCTCGAGATCGCTGGGTCAGGTTTATAAAGCTTGTTACGCCTTTTCTAGGAGACTGGTTCCTTCACTCCCGTAGCGCGGCAACGCGAGGAGATTCCTGACGCTCCAGGAAATCGGAGACTCAGACTCGCTGGCGAACTCGACGCCAGCTCGATGCGTTCTGCGTCGCTCGATATTGGTAAATCCCGCTGTTCCCCTTTCGTCACTTTTCGGCGAAACTCGAATCCACGGATGCTCCCAGGAAAAATAATCTCTCAATTACGAAACCAAGTCAACAAAAACCAACGCTATCGAACCTCGTCCATAATTACTAACTCAATCCCCTTTGAAGCGTCTGCAGCCACGGAGCTCATGCCCAAGCGCGAAACCCACCCAGATTTATCAACTGGAAAGTGGACTGTCTGCGATTCGCAGATTCCATTCCATTCCACCTTATCAACCTCTCTGGAGCAGGCGTCCCGCTTGAACAGCTCCGCGTCCCCGTGATCCTGAATCCCCCCTGAAAGCAAAGGTGTCGCCATTTCCGTCCGATGGGGCCCGATAATTTATGAATGAGTCCTTCGCGTCCTGGCATTAATGCCACTCGCGACAGGGCTACGCGGAAGCGGAGGAAGGCAGCAGTTTCGCGAGGAGGACACTGCAACGGGCCAGGAAGGAAAGGACTCCGAAGCGGATGCGTGGAAGATCGGGGCCCGATTATGGCCCTGTCCATAGAGACAATGGACATCCTCTTGGTGGACGGGTTTTGCCGTCTGGTAAACGCGGTAGATGGTAGCGTGCAGGCTCTCGGCTCGCGGGGCCCGCTTAAAGAAAGTCTTTCACCGTGCACGAGCGAAGGGGCAGCGGCTTTGTCGGGGGCCCGAGGCGACGGTTGGGGGAGGGGGGAGGGCGGGTGGCACGGGTGGTGGAAGGGCAAAGAGGAATGGCGAAGGAGGAGGACGATGTTATACTACGTTGGTATACTTGATTGTCGGTACCAGGCAGCGATGTTCCACTTACACGGCACACTTAGCAACCCGCCTCGGTTCAGGATCCTGAAGAGTGGGTCTATCCTATGGCTCCGATCGCGTCGTTTGCTACTCAGCCGTGTAGAAGCCGGCTGTTCCGACGTGAAATTCGTGATAGAGCCGGCACACGATGCTTCCTTAGGAAATGACGGGCTCGCCGCTAGAAACTAGGGGAATTCGCGTGCACGCGTTTGGGATAGATGGTTATCGGTGAGATTCATGCTCCGTTGTTCTTCATTTTTGTTTCAACCCGTCCGCCACGGGCAGGCCACTTCTGGGGAATTCGGATGAGGAAAGATGAATATTCCAGTGGTAGCTCTGCTGGTTTCTGCGCTCGCGGAAAACACATTTGCGTAAGATGTTATAACGCTGTGTTTGGACAGCGCTCGAGCAAACTCGCGGTAGAAACTTTGCGCGTATGTAGCACTTGTTAGAGCAAATAGACGTATACTGTAGGGATTCTACTTTCTGTGATGGTTAGTATTGGTATTGTTTTGTGTAGGCGAAATGGTTTCAGGTTTGGATCTGATTGATCATGTTGATACGAAGTTGTTTGAATGTCTGGCTAATTGTTTTTAAAAGTATGTTTTGTTGTAAATACAAATTATATATAGTACTCTTTTAATACAAATGGTGGTGCAATCATAGCAGTGTAAATATATTTTCCGTCCTAGCATAAATGCATTGCTAGTAACAGAATTGTCAATTACTCCTATGGATTTCTTTCACGTTTGCAATTGGTAAAATTTTCATTAGCTTTAAAATACAAGACATAATTACGTGTAATTATACCTTATACTGTAATACACAATATGAGGGAAATTTGGCAATCTCGTTCGTATTGGAATAATCCATTATTAACTAATTTTTAGTAAATATTCTGATTCTTGGAAATAACTTTCTAGTTATTTCTTGTAACATGTATTGTGACGTCTCTGCTACTATTTAAGTCTTACATTTTCTTTTGACTAATACGGTCTATGATTAGAGAAATATTTACATAAAGTACTTGTAGTAGTAAAGCATTATCAAAAATTCAGTTTCCTGATATTGATTATTATCATTTATTGATTATGCAACAGAACGTAGCCTAGTGAAACACAATCGAGCAGAAGTTTTGTGTGTCGATTTGTGAATCAAGGAAGATAACGATCTTCTCGTTAAATACAGAACACGCTATTGTTTTCATCAGTTAATTATATTGAAATAAGGAAGAATGCAATTATCGTTGAAAATACTAATTTTAAATGAAAAGGGGCATTGCTGTATAATATACCTATAGTTTTAACGATATTTAACAAGTGGTTTCAATTTTTGAGTACGTACACAAAAATAAAAAGAAAGGAGAAGAGAAATACTTGAGATGCAATAATGAAACAAATGATTCAGATATTACGCAAAAATAATGTTACTTGAAAAGCAATTTGGTAAATTAAAAGCAAATTGTTATGCAAGTTTTAATTCATAAGTGTACGTAATAATTGTCTAGTAAAATCACATATTCAAACATTCACCAATTAAATAGTTTTGATAATTGAATAGTAGCATGTCAATAATAATATTCAAAAATTATTTTTTCAATAGATTAATTACACTAATCCAGGTATAATAATTCATATAATTTAGTATAGTAGCTATGATCTCTATTCAGTAAAAGTTATGAATCATTTCTCAAGAATGATTGAAATTTGTGTCATTCATACAAAGTAAATGAGAAATAATATTATAGTTTCACTTATGCGTATGTATTTGTAAATGCACTTTGTGTTCTAACAGAAATGTACTGCTATTAATATAATTTTCTAGTACCAGAGTCTAATTTGTTTACTTACATAAAATACCTTAACTATGTATTAATAAATACAACACAAAATAACCATTTTGAATAAACAACAAATGTTAAATAATATATTACTTCAATGATTACAAAACTTTCACTTGATAGAGTTAAACTCAATATGTATTTAAATATTTGTTCCACTGGATTCAATAATAAAATGTGTGTGTACTTAGTATCAAACATTATTAAGACCAACACGAACACTCGTGATTCATTCAAATCTATTTCTATTTTATAATACTTAAGTATTTTTTCAGTATAAGCTCGTTGATTTCGTTCTTTTCTGAAGTCACTTCTTTATTTTTTCTGATTCAATTCTGAACAATTTTTAGGAATATTTTTCTTATATTCTATAAATTCGTCAATAGCATGAAATTGTGAGATTATAGCGAGTAATTGTGCTTAACTGTGGTCATTGTTGTGAAGAAAGAAAATTAGTGGAAAAATTTCCTATTGATAAGGCGACTAATCAATAAGCGATTTCCAAACCTGAAACTCTTTTGACTTTAGAGTATCAAGCATGTGTTTTATTATCAACAGTAAAATACCGTTAACAATAATGTGTAATAAGATTAATAATAATTTGTAAATAATTAATTTTTTTATTAATCTCTAAAAAATTAACTAATTAATTTATATTTCTGACTAACTAATGTTCTATCTTCAGTACACAGTACGTATTGCTTTGATATAACCCCATATGTGAAAACTAAGCAGCCTAAAATTTTGTTAATAAATAAATTTTCAAATATAAAATCATATGAAACCTCTTTTAAAAGATTTATTTTGTATTCGTTAAATATTCGTATATGAGATATAAAAATAGGTAGTCCTATAACATTATTTCTATAAAAGTACACCATAAAAAATATGTTGTTAAATTAGAAAATAATTATCTACTATAAAAAGATATTGATATTTACGAGTAACTCTTATCTATACGCTTTTTACTGAATAACTAATGGCTCTTTTTAAGATATTAATTTTCAATATTTTTGTTCATTTGATAATACACTATTATATAATAGTGTCAATATTCTCCCTCCCTAATATTGAATTATTTGTTGATATTCCTTTTTTTGTAATAATAAATATACAAATAAAATAACTAGACATGCAAATAGTCTCCCATTAAAATTAGAACCTGTTTACATGTAACGATCAAGGATAGAATGTTGTCTTCCACATGGTAAATAATGTGCATATGTTTGACGCGAGACGCAGCGCGATAAGTCAAAGAGAAAATATTTCTCATTGCAAGTCAAACGTAATGTACGGACTAATTCTCACAGGTTGAAGGTTCTAGGGCACTGTTGAGTTTCGGTACATGAAACGCGCGAGGTAATTAACATAACAATTGCGTGTCGCAGAATGACGGCAATGTGTTCTTGCTCCAGTGGTTGCGTTTCTGTACCGCCATCTTTCGAAACGATGCACATGCATCAATCTATGTTGGTTATAGTTAGATGCAAATGCGTCGAATTTAATTAAATGTAATTAAAAAAAGTTCTTTCAATTACGTAAGATTTGTCGGTATGGAGAATATTCATGATTTATCGAAACCCTCTTAATGCTACTGAAATCAGCAGGCACTTTTACTCCAATTTTATTGTGGGCGTATCGATAATTAAAAGTATATTGATCAGATGTTAAGTATATGTATCGTAAAATTTAAGTCAATAGTTCTTTAGTTCTTAGCAAGTGGTTATTATAGTTTATTCTTCATCCCACCCATGATAAATATGTAATTAGTAATATAATATATATAATTGAAAAGATATTGAAAGCTGTTCTTCCTGAGATTTTAATTAAAAAGAAAGCACAGCATATCTTATAAATTAATTTTACATATGCACCGATAACTGTAAAAGTATTCTAATCGTATTATTTTATAATGTTAATCGATACAATATAAAATGAATGATATTTATTTTGTAATGTAAATCAATGCAATGAAAATAAACGATAAATTCAATTGTTTTAAATTTTTGTCTTACACCATTACTCATATTTCATTATCAATGAAATTATTTAATAAGTTATTTAATAATATAAAAATTCAGAGGAATATAAAAGAATATTTATATAGAAAGCAAAAATAATATTGACAATAATGAAGTTAATAATTTAACGAAGCACTGTTGTATATTCCTCTTAATAATTGTACTTGAATATACTGTACTTGGTTTAATGTGCTTACACGATTTTAAATATTATATCTGAGAATAATATAAGAATATGAATACATTTTTAATATTACTTTTTAGTCAGAAATAACAAGTCAGACAGTGTAAATTGGGTTGCAGTCCTATAGGCGTTTGTCCTTATATGTCAGAAATTGTTTGCAAATAAATACTTGGTTATTGATTTTGTATTTATACTTTGCATAGAGTTGTTTCTTTATTTGTTTTAATAAGGCCCGAAAGACCTCTGAAGCTGTATATTCAATAATAGGATAAAACAAAATTCAACAAAATACAACAAATCTAAAATTTTATAAATGCTACTAGTTACGTAGTTTGAATATGCGCGCGCAAAATTGTGTGACGACATCTTTGCAATATAACCCTTTCAGACATGCAATTTTTTTGAATATTACTAGAAATATAAAAATCGTCTCCATAGAAAACTCCTTTAATTTACATACATATGTCTCATCATTCTTATACCACTTCGTTTCTTATTATTCTATCATATTTTATTAACAATCTCTCGAATAATTTCGAATATAGTTCAGCGTACATACTTCAAGCATCAAAGTCGAAAATAAGTAATTCAGTATTTGTACTCACCGATTAACCAAAACCTGCAAAATATTCACTGCACATTCGATCCAGTCTGATGTTTCGGCAGTTAGGAATTCATAATCAGCAACCAAGTCCACGTTGGTCCGTGTTTCGAGGATTATGCAGGAACTG
Organism: Calliopsis andreniformis; assembly: GCF_051401765.1. Classification (NCBI taxonomy): domain Eukaryota; kingdom Metazoa; phylum Arthropoda; class Insecta; order Hymenoptera; family Andrenidae; genus Calliopsis; species Calliopsis andreniformis. The sequence goes on along the minus strand of NW_027480432.1, from coordinate 9,782,968 downwards.
GGCCAAGTCGAAATTTGACACACTTCTGGTTGCGCGTTCGAACTCGAACAGCTCGTTCTTTGGGGTAGAAGGTTGGTTAGCCTGGTATCGATGTGTTCGACGAATCAGAGCGTTTGACGAACTGTATCGCGATAAACCGAATAGTTTTTATTAAAATTCGATATATTTACGTTTAGTTGAATTTTCTAATGAAAAATTAGAATCATGTGGAATTTGTTACTTTTAGATCGACATGTTTCCAATTCTTTATCAAAGAAGTCTGTCGTTGCTAATGAAATTCTGTGTTCGCGAAATCGACACTGCAAGGTTTGTAATTATAAATTAGTAATAATAGTTTAGTAATAAATTAGTAATAAAAGTTTATTAGTAATAAATGTAAATTGTTTACTTGCGAGGGTGTATGCAAAAAGCTATGGTTACTGTTATGCTGCAATGGAATTTCGATGGTTTTAGACTTAACCTCTTTTATGAACGAATTAAAACTAGAATTAAAACTAGAAGTAAGCAAAAACAAAATTGTAACAGATACGTACAGATTTCAATTTTCAATTACCCGATGTGTATTAGTTCTTGTGTGAATCCTAGTACTAATATTTTTGTAACCATCAAAGCCGTCAATTCCATGGATACTTTGCATTTTAAAATACGAATTAAAGGAAGTCATATTCCAAACTAATTGCAAAATTCATGTTAGTCTTGAATTTTATTATGCGCTTTATAGATGCTTAATTCGAAGTTAAGTTATATTGCGATATAATTCACTGTTAGTCATTATTGAATACATTTTTTAGTCTTATTGAATAATATGCTTTGCGATTGGTTAGTTTTACCGACATCGTTACATACAGTTACATACATGTGATTATTATGACTTGGAATAATTGCAATTCTATTTGGCTATTTTGCACAAGGTCACAATATATGTAATAGAAATTAAGGAAAATTTTATTACGATAGAAGTTGTAGTTTATTATAAACAAATACATTATTAGTATTTACATATTAAAATAGCATAATTTCATATTAAAGTAACAATATTCAAATATTGCAATGGTCGATCAATATCTCGATTAATTTTAACATTTACGAAATAAATATTTGAGTAGAATTACAATAAAACCAAGATAAGTGCATAGTTTAATCTAAAATTTAGAATAAGAGTTTCTTTAATGTCCCTCGATTGTATTAATACTTCGAAATAAATATGATTAGTGACGATATTAACATGAAAACTGACCCTGAGGCGCAGCTCCGCCAGTAGTCACTATCGGCACTTGCTGCGACATCCTCGCAATTCTAGCAAAGAAAATTTAATCAACCAAACACAGAAACGTACAAGTTTTATGACGAACATAATTTTCCTCTTTTCAAATAATTTCTTCTCATCAACTTATAAACTTCTGTATGCCTCGTTTGAACAATTAAATTTCTTTTAAATTAGCGGAAACTTTCAAAGTAGTATTTTTAAGTGAAGCATCTATATAGACTGTTTCAAAAATACGTGTCAATTCTTCAGGAGCTAAAACTACACATTAAAACAAATAAAAATTATTATGTTAACACATGTTGTACATACTTTATTTTTCGAGTTAATGGAAGATTGAAGAAAATGTTCCAACGTGTCACCCCTTAAATTTTTACCTTTGGGACCATTTAATATTTCTCGAGTATTTAATACAAGTGAACAATGTGTACATATGACATTTTTTGCTTATTTTAGTGTGTAGCTTCTGAAGTATTTCTAAAACACCCTGTAAAGTACTCAATATTTTTCTTCCAGCACAGTGCGCAGGCGCAGTATTGTTCAACAAATTGAACTCAAAAAAGACGTCCCCGTTCATCGACTCTCTTCGTCCGCTGATTGCGCGTGCAGCGAGGGTAGGAGGTAAGTTTCGCAAATGGACGAACGATCAAAGGCGATTCGGATCATGTGAGTAGCGCTGTTCACACAATTACGTTTTGAGCAGCTTCTCAATGGACGCCGGTGGGTATGCCGCGCAGAAGAAGCGCACTTGCATATGTGCGTGCATGCACGGGCCGCATCATACACCTCTGACTCCGTAATAGGATTCTCCATTCCCGTGGTAAAGTTCCCATCGTCTGGCCTATCGTTCTTCGGTCCTTTCAACGCAACTGCGCTCGGAGATTGTGTCAAAAGATTCGAGACATATTAGGCCACGGGTCGAGCGAAAATGAAAAAAGCTAGGAGCTCGCGAGGCTGGTGAGTACAAGTTTAAGTCACTGATGTTTACAGATCACTCTTGGAGATTATTGACAGAGTGATTAATTTTCTAAATGACTGGTATGATTGTTCTGTACATATATTTTGTGGTCATAAATGATGTATGGATTCTGTACTTTTTTGAATTTTTATACTTTTTGCATGCCATTCAAAATAGGCATTGGTACCTTAAGCTCAAATAACCACATGAAGCTACAGATTAATTGCTTTTTTGAATTCTTAGTGATGTGTTCTTTTCTTTTTAATTAGAGAATTTAATTGGTGAGTACAAGTTTAAGTCACTGATGTTTACAGATCACTCTTGGAGATTATTGATAGAGTGATCAATTTTTAAATGACTGGTATGATTGTTCTGTATATATATTTTGTGGTCATAAATGATGTATGGATTCTGTACTTTTTTGAATTTTTATACTTTTTGCATGCCATTCAAAATAGGCATTGGTACCTTAAGCTCAAATAACCACATGAAACTACAAATTAATTGCTTTTTTGAATTCTTAGTGATGTGTTCTTTTTTTTTTTAATTAGAGAATTTAATTGGTGAGTACAAGTTTAAGTCACTGATGTTTACAGATCACTCTTGGAGATTATTGATAGACTGATCAATTTTCTAAATGACTGGTATGATTGTTCTGTACATATATTTTGTGATCATAAATGATGTATGGATTCTGCACTTTTTTGAATTTTTATACTTTTTGCATGCCATTCAAAATAGGCATTGGTACCTTAAGCTCAAATAACCACATGAAGCTACAGATTAATTGCTTTTTTGAATTCTTAGTGATGTGTTCCTTTCTTTTTAATTAGAGAATTTAATTGTATGTACGTGTGTGAATATTGCATATTTTAAAAGTGACGCCAAAACGAAAGTTTAAGGTTTATGTGCAATAAAATTCATGTTAGGGACTAAACTATTAATAAAAAATATGAAGTATATTATTCCAATAATATTAGCAGTTAGTAGTACTTTGAGTATTGCACACCATTTAAGTAATTTATTTTAAATCTGATTTTATATTTACTAATAGTAATATAACGGCCAATTTGTATTTAACCATCAATTTTATAGCAGGTACAACAGTTTACTATACATAGCAGTCGTAATAACAAATTAATAATAAATTTTTTATGAATACTTCTGCATTTTATTTGAACTGTACTCTGCCACAAAGAAATACGTAAGTGTTCTGATACTTTTGAACAGTAGGTAGTATATTTATCACGAGAAAGTAAAAAATAGTTTTTTTTTCAATATACTTTTTCATATTATAAACATTTCGAAATCATCCCTTGAAAACTGCAGTGAAGCAGAAACTTGATTACTTGGAATCCGATTAATGGATTGATCGATTATTAGAACATCAATTAATGACAAAATTCGAATTTTTGGAACTTCGATTAACGAAACATTCGCTTGAGTATGGAAAAGAAATATTTATTTCTATTCAGTGTTCTTATTTTGACTATACTGTTCCTCTCTCTTTCTCTCTCTCTGTAAACTCTAGAGTTTAGTAAATTGAAATATGGAAAAACTATAACTAAAAATTGGTTGATGAATATTGATAATAAAAAGAATGCATATTGAAGGAAATCGTCTAGTGTAAGTTCAAAATTAAAAAATTGTGTTTTTTGTAAAAAATGTGCTACAAAAAACATTTTTTATTTTTGACGCTTACTTTCCACAAGAACACTTCAAATGATAAATTTTGATTCCACAATCTTTGTAGGAAAGTATCTGCAACATATTCTACAATAAAAAATCTTCTTACGAATAACAAAAAAGTGTTTACATTATCTGAACAGCTGTTCGGATAATAGAGGTTCTAGCGTATTTCTGAGCATTACAGCGACGCTGTAGAGATGCTGAGCAGAGTTATGTTCCACGATACCTGTGTTTAGTTAGAGATTCAAAAACCAGGACGAGATGCAATGGCCAGTAGTCGCCACGCCAATCGCGATCTACCCACCAGGCATCTCGTTAATTTCATAATTTCTGCCTGCATCGTGGCGAGTTTCGGCATCGTTCAAAAACCTTAACTGTCCGAGTCACGACAGTCCCTAATTAAGGGGGACGCTGAGCGTTACCGCGGGCTTACGTGGAATCGGCAACGCGCCAGTTCGTGAATGAGCCTTAGAATCAGCGTTTGAGGCTGATCGTTGGGAACGGGTTTGAAAACGAGGGAGAAAGGGTGGGGTGAGGCGAAGAGAAATACAGTTAAGAATTCGTCGCACGTGGAATGGCTATATCTAGCTGTTCTTGCCCTTATCTGATGCTCCATTTAAATAAGAATTCCTAATTACCATTGTACACTTCCCCCCACTCACGATTTTACGATCTGCTCGTGGACGACGTACGACAAGGAATGACAACGATCGTCGTCGACGTTGTTTAAGGGCACCTGCCGCGACGGTTCCTCGAACTACTCTCCTTTTTTCTTTCTATCGGTTTTAACGGTACCTCCTCGGACATTAGCACATTTTTAACGCGTGTGCAATGGATAGGTACTTTATATTTTAGAATAGACTCGGCTGAGCAAGTAGAAGGGGCCCTGTGGCGATCTGTTCTGAAGTTTGTGCTCAATTGGCAATAGATAGGTATTGGCAAGTGGGAATTTACTTCAGAGGAATAGCGTTGATGTCAATATCAGAAAGAGACGGAGTTCTATCAGAACTAATTGGGAAAACATGTTGAGCTGAAGTTATTAAAGTCTCTTGTAGAATTTATAAAAGTACTCTAACAGGCCTGAGTTTAATAGAATCAGTAAGAGTTAATTTTATAGATCTAACAAAGCTGCTCTTGCTGTAGTTGAGCTGCTTTTGTCGATTTTACAATGGTCTATAGCAGATCCTATAAAAGTCTACCTTCCTTAAATCTACTTAGGAGACTTTTGCAAGATCTGTGTGACCATTTTTCCGTGTATGGTTTAGTTTAGATATTAATTTAGGGATAGACATATGAATTAACTTATTTATCAGAGATTCATGTATTATAAATTCTTCAAGATTTTAACTTTCTTTCAGTACTTTGAATTAGTTTTGTTAGTAAGACAAGCGCTTAGACATAATCATACCAGTGATTTTGACAAAAAGGTAATATTTTTTGTTTAGAATTGTTTAGAATCATATAGTAGGTATATATTACCTAATATTGAAATTCTAAAGAAATTACTATCAACACTCATTCAATAAAAATGTAATATCGTAAGCAAAATATTTTCTCGTTACAAACTCATTACTAGTTTCGATAATTTCCTGAATTATCATCGTTTTTCACTTTCTCCTCTTTAATAATATCCAAACAAGTTATCAACTCATAAATTGTCCTCCATATTTTAGAATTTTCTGTAAACTCATTGCATGTACCAAATCGTGTGCCAGCTAAGCACCCTTTTACGGTACTCAGAATTGAAAAATCTTATGTATGGGAGACTACCAACCGGAAATTGAATCGCGGAAACCGTTAAGCGCATGGAATTAATTAAGTAACTGAAATTAGATGAAATATCGTTTTCCTTATGATTCGAGAAATGAAGCCTGAACTAAAATCAAAATACAATTAGGTTGCAACATTAAATATTAAGAGATAGTTTAGGAAGGTTTTCCACTTAGTTGTATCAAACGGTTGATAATCGAGATTGAAAAATGATGAATAAAAATAATAAAACTTTGAGCAAAAGACGAAAGTAAATTACACCACAGATCGGATAACTTTCGAAACCGATTCGATTAAGACTTTTTCTGTTATCACGCGCGAATGCTAGACGCTTCTTTTTTCCTTTCTTTTTCGCGGGTATGTTTCGTAGGCGTACGAGATACTAGACCTGATGCATTGGTCTACGATACGAGAATATATGTATCCTATTTCTGCAGATTTCACCTTCAATAGTATCATCATAATATTTGTATAGCAGTTTCTAAATTAATGAATGCAGGAGGTTTATTCGTTATATAAATACGAGTTTTGGGTTAGAGAACTCTAAAGATATTTTAAAAATTTATAGTGGCGCTTAAAATCACAGTTTTTATTTAATTTAATTATGAAACATAGCCACACTTATCTAGAAAATTAATTCTTTTGAATCATTTTTTTAGATGAGATTGGTACTCGCCATCACATAAGATGTATAAATATCGTAATTACCTTATATTATTATAAGACATAAAAATTTTCAAACTCACTTTGAGTATAATTACACATATGTGTTAAATTTTAAATTAGTAGACATCCTTTTGTCGATAAAAGTTTCCCAAATGTTTCATTGTTATTAAGAGTAGAATGAATTCTATCTATCTAGGTGTTAAGGTCTACTTATTTAATTTAAGTTACCACTATTTTTCCAAAGATTTAGGACTTGATGTGTATCACCCTTGTTCAATGACATATATTGGTTTTAAAACAATTATGGACATTATTTCTTAAAAATATATAATCAATGTAAAATTTTTCTATCAGACGATTTTTTAATTTATATTTAGGTTTAGTGTTCTTTTTTTGCAAATTCTGCTGTTCAGTTGATATCACAGGGACGATCACACAGAAGAAAAGTCACCTTAATTTTGAGTTTTAAATTTGTAAAATACGCATATTTGCATAATATTAGATTCTGTAGCTTTTCAATTTTCCCTCTTATTCTTAAACACTAGTATGTAACAAGTAAACACTATTTTTCCTTTTAGGATAGATATCTACATACATACAGAATGTACACTAATATGATGTAACATAATTTTGCTCTTTTTTTTATAGTAATCAAAAGATAGACTTTTGTAAGACCTGTTATGGACCTTTGTCAAATTAACAAAGGTAGCTTGCCTACAGCAAGAGCAGCATTGTCGAATCCACAAAGTCGACTCTTACCGATTTTATTAAACTCACGCCAGTTGCAGTACTTTTGTAAATCCTTCAAGAAACTTCAACAACTTCAGCTTAACATTTTTTCCCATGTAGAAATCTACTTTGTGCCAAAAATGAAAGGGAGTCAATATATCTACATACTCACTGCTCGAACGTAGGACATACGGGCTGAGAGCTGAAAGGATTAATCATACGATGTCTTCTCATTCCCAAAAGATCTGACAGCTACCCTATCAGTAGTCTCGAACACGCATTTTCCGCTGCGTCCCACGAAGTGACAGGGCTCGTTCTTCCTTGGTCTTTTTGTAGCTCGTTCCTGTGCACGACAGAACAGCCTCGAACGCGGCTAATGGGCCGAGCTCACGTCGCGGCTCGCTTAACGATCAAGTTCGATTTCTCTTGGCATCGCTGCTACCGTGCGTGCACACGCACGGTGAAAATCGTATGGGGTGCCGTCGAAAATTATTGCTGTTCGAGTTGACACGTGAACGGACCACCTTCTGCGTCTACGAGTTAGAAACTCCTACACATTCCCAGGCGGGACGATCTCGATTCAGTTTAAAGGTACCACTGTGACTGAGGGTCGTGGGACGTTTAAAGTGATTGAGAGTTGGTATTCGAACTGATATTATTTATTCAATTATTTCTGGGTTCTTATGTCTCTTTTCACTGTTTTCGTTTGGAGCGAGGAGAGTTGGTGGTGATCGTTACAGAGTTGATAGGATGTTGGAATGTAATATGTGAAATTGAGATTCTAAACTGTATGCGAAAATGATTAGATAACGTGGAGATTTTGGGTATCTAATTGCCAAGTAAATAATTGGACATGCTAGATTTGATTAGGAATATTTCCTTAAATATTTCTTGGGCGAACATTGCTTTATTTCTTAGTTAGCAACATTGGAGAGAGGTGTACTTATGTTACATTTTGTATTATGTTGCATTTTTAATTGTAGCGTTTTACCAGTTCCTCAGAAAGACATCTATCTGTGTATATTGTCCTAAATCGATTAATAGACAGCTACTTTGATACAGTTTTATCAGTTTATGTCTAATACATCCTAATTGCAATACCTAAAATTATTTTCACCTATTATTGATGAGAATGTTACATTTCGAATCTAAGCTTCTGTTTAGTTTTTGAAGACTCGACACGCAAATGCTCCTGAAAATAGACAACCAGATTTGCAGGATCTATTTTACGTAGTAGTAGTGAAAGTATTCCACTTTACATCATGATGGTTGCGTTTGTGTTAAATATTTGTTGAAGTTCACATATATTACAATAACTTATTATTATAATTAACTATAAAGGTAGAAGAATAATTTATTATCAAGAACAGGGAATCAAAATTAAATTTAAGTTTACTGCTTGAACTATTTCTATAAGTTTTTCTTAATTATTTATCTCTTATTCAATAAACAGAAAATTCTATAAATGCATAAAAATCTGCAGTTTACTTATAACATTTGTTAATTAATTACGTAAAATATGCCTTACTATCAATCACAGTCGTAAAACTTATATACCCTTAAATAGTTAATAGTTAGTTAAACTTACATAAACTTATATATTTATATTATATATAAATGTTCACAGTTGGAACTGTTGGATATAAGTGGTGTTCTTTGGTAAATGTTGAAGAACTTTATTCAGAAAAATACGGTTTATATCTAAAAACCTCAACACTAGGAGCTATATATTGCTGGGCCATGAAAGTTTTAATCTTCTCTTCCCATCAATTGCATTATTTAAAAACGTACAGGTGTGAGCTTCAATAATTACAAACCAAATAGTTAAATTATTGAGATTAACAATATTTTGAAGACGTTACAATATTGTACTGAACTAGCTGTCAGAAGAATATTAATAAGCATAAAACTTGGTCAAACTATAATACAGTAGGAACTCAATTAACTCGATGTCAATTAGCCTGTAGCTATTCTTATTCAGGGTTACGTCTAGTTGTTGTATTAGCAGTAATAGTCGAACACTGATTGAGACGTGAACTATAATTTTAACAAATAACAAAATTAGCTATCAAAACGGTACTTCACGTTTGAATCTCATACTTAGCTGATTAACCTAGGTTCTACTGTAGTACCTATGTCGATATTATAAATTCATAAGTTATGACAGAAATCTTTAGGACTAATTGTGTGATAATACTAATTTGTTGTCTAACTCATTTATACAAACTTTTGACATCAATCAAGGAATACTTTACATCAGTCTGACAGTAGTACATAAACCGTCACCCAAGATTACAAGCTACGAAAGCTTCTCGTCATCACAGGTATAATATCAGCGCCAGGATCAATATTTAGCATTATTACCATAATCTGTACAATAACTGTACTCTTGGTACTGTTACCACTAGTCCAGCACTTTCGCCGTATCTATATCCGTTATTATCGACGTCTATTATTCGAATAATTCACAAAATCGAGATTCACCAATCGACACCTCGTTATCGTTCCATCTTCGCGGTACTCGTGCAATCATCCAGCGGCCATTTACGGGAAATACAAACACGTTGTTCTGACGAGGGCTGATCGAGGTGATCGCCAACAAGCAGACTCGCTTGGTTCGTTTAGATTCAAAACCAGGAAAGAAAGTTGCAAAGCAGTCGGTACACTTTGCGGGAAACAGTGACTGGGTTGGTTATACCATCTACGCTGATGCGTAAGTAAAACATGTAGATTTACATGTTGCAATCTGTCGAGAAAGAGTAGCCTGTGCATTCGTTCGGCTGACAAATAAAAGTTTAACGACTAGCAAATCTTGGAGTAGGATGTTTGGAGTAGGATGCTGGCAAGAAGTGAGGATGCTTTCATTAAAAGGAGAAGTTTATGTAATTATGAATAGTTGTATTCATTTCTTTATTGCAGTGAAGAGCATTTAATGGAGGGAACATCGCAATTATATATTTTTAAGAGCTTTACTTCTGACCTAGTAGAAACTTTATTGCGTAAGTGGAATTTCTATTAAATAGTGTCATATGACATTAAACCTCTGACTAATTGTATGAACACGTACAACTATCCTTCTTCATAAAATGAAATGTGAAAATGTAGAAGAAGGATTCTAAAAGGAAGTATTTATTTTTTAATTGATTCTTCTATTTTTGTGAAATATGAAAATTCTATTGTAGACCAAATTAATTCTACTAGAAATGACGTAGAGTAAATTACTTTGTGCTCTATTGGCCTAAATTATTCCAGCTAAGATAGTTTACTCATAAAAATATTAAACATATTTTAGGTGACATAAATAAGGGGATTATGTAGAGATCCAAAGGTCCAAAAAGCCTTTGAATTAACTGTATACTATAGTAGATAACAGTTATGTATTAACGATACGTATTTACAATTTCAAAAATGAAGTAAAAAGCCATTACCTAGTAACTCTAGACTAATTTATTCGTATGATACTATTATTTATATGACTCCTGTATTTATTTCACTTTTCTTGTAACTCTTAACCAATCTGGGGTAATTGAATAATCCACATCAAGATTCAATCCATGTTCCCATGGTAGGTGTTGTAGATTTCCTTCAGTAATTACTCTTAGAATGTTTCTATCCCCTAATGACTTATGTCCTCGATCTTCCCCATCTTGAAGACTCGCATCATCTGAAAGAAACTCCTCAAACAAGTCATAGATACAAGTTACATTCGTTAGCTGTATTTATGATTGAATTTAATGATAGCTAAGATTGAATTCGTAAAGTATAGCTGCATATTCATAATTCATGCTTTTCTATCTTGAAAAATCATCGTAAAAGTTTAAAGTTCGATGAAATAATGTGTTAAAGTAACACGCCCGTTTATTTTACTATTATACTAATAACAATCAATCAAAGGAACATTCAATTTGCATATATTTTAATCAGTCATTTTCGCTTAACATAATATTGTATGTTTCAGTATAGGAATTTCGTATTATTGTATTTAAGTATTTGCAATTTAAATTAATTTTCATAGTGCTAGTCGAAATTTCGTTAGAGTAAAAGGTATCCAAGAAAGGAAAGGTTCTTTTATATCTACTGTCTTCTCACGTTCTAAATTGGAACTCAGAGTCCCAATTCTCTGTATTAATTGTCTTAAAAAAATAAATATGCAAAATGGTACATTATATGTACAGTCAAATTTGAATTACTGGAACCTCTATAATTCGAAAATTTCTATACGACTCAAATTTTCTTCATTTTCTTCCGCTGGTCTAATATTAAAAATACATGTTTAGGTGGCAATTCTTTTGTTTCTATCAGAGAAGTAGACTTCTAAAAATCGACATTTTCCCCTTTTTTGTCTGAAATTTGTCTTATGATAAATTTGCTTCTCTTCATTTGTGAAATCTATCTATGAAAACATTGAAAAAAGTACTTCACAACCCAATGATTCTAGCTCTCCCTTTAAAATTCGAATTATTGAGATCCTATTATACAAATAATTTAAGTGTAATGATAAATATCAATTTTCTAAAAAAAAAAAAAAAAAAAATAACTTTGAAATGATCCATATTTAACTCTTAACTACAGGTATTCAATATTTAAGATACGAAGTCTTCAACTAAAATGTACCGATATTAAATATTCACTAAATTAATATGATGTTATTTTTTATATAGAAACTAGGTATGCCATATATTACCAAGTTCCATTATAAAGTCTCGTATATGTAGGTAAATGGGAGCAATAATAAAAGTATATCACACATACTCTAGCAGTCTTCATATGAACAGTTGAGGTTGATAGCTAAATACCTCTTTGAGTACATCGTACCTACATTTACCAACCTTCACAGACATTACCCAATTTGACCAAAATGAAGCTCAATCCATTCCCTAAAATTCCCAAACTCACAATAAACTCAGTCCCAGACCTCTTCACAAAAACGAAAGAGAAAGATTAATTATTCAATATCCCCACGTCAATAAGAGAACACAGTATTCTTCCCTTGCAATGCATTGCTTGACTTTTTATTTCCGTCAAATCGCTCGCTATTGTATTCGCACATGTACAGGCGCAAGAGAGCGCGGGGCCCGCTTGTGTGGATCCATGGAAGTATCAAGCGGGGCCCGAGTTGAGTGTGCTATGTTCTCTCGTGCTGCTCGTGCTTCTCGTGCTGGTGGGACCTTGTTTCATGACCCACATAAAGCAAGGCCGTTAACACTACTCACGGCTCACGGACGTATGGGTGCGGGCCCCTACGAGCTTCCCGCCACTCTATGGGACCCCACGTGCCCCTTCCTCTCCGCCCTCCCGCCCAACGGCAGGAGGTCCGATCTGCCCCCTCTCCGCCAGCCCTCTTCGCTACCTGTGTATACATGCATGTACCTGTGCGTACCTTCATCGCCAGCACACCACCACGCGTGCCAGCAAGATGGAACCGCGGAAAACGATCCTCTCGGTATGTGTGGAACAACTGGGATTGCGCGGAACACGCACTCGTACATGTGCACCAGCTAGAGAGCCGGTCTCCTGGTGCAGATTTCATTAAAGCTACTGAGGATAATACCTAATCCTTTCCTGTTGATTCAGATTCTCTGATGCGTATCTCCCCAGCGTCTCAGGGAATCTGTACTAATTAGCTGACACTGGAGGAAAGCTGTGAGACGCATTGTCCTGGCGGCAGAAGTTGTGTCTATCGATCGACGAGAAGCTCTGCGATGCTTTCGTCGCTTTGGGCTGTCGAATCTCTTGAAAAGAGAAACCGCCTGTTCCTTGTCTAGCTGGGAACAGAGTCCTCTTCCTCTAGGAGTCACTCGAATCACGGAAACGTCGAAGTGGCGCGTGTCGAATGCGATTCTACCGTTTAACGATCGATAATGACGTGCCTGAGTGGTACACGGATGCTCTGGGCAGCCTGTAATCGCTGCTGAAATTCCACTTGTCGATAGTCCAGTTTTCTGGGCGACGTCAGCGACGTTGACACGTCGAGGGGTCAGAGGATGACGGGACAGGGAATCGAGCAGATGAGAGGGCTCTGGGTGTTGCTTCTTGCACTTATGTGGCACTTATAGGATGCATGCACTGGATGTGCATCCGCGTACGTATGTGTGCGCACCTGACGAGTTAGTAGGTCACGCAGACGTGAGTCAGGCAGCGAGGATATCCGTGTACACGAGGCGCACACACCGACACCGACGCCGCATTATCATACCCATGGAGAACTGTGACTCCAAACGAGGCTCCATCAGGCACCTTGATCTTGACTGGATGCAAGGTCCATTTCCCTGTCGTCGCGCGTTCAATATGGCATTGCTCCTATTTGGTTTCGCGTTTCTCAGCGTTGCGCGGTAGATGGAAGCTATGCGACCGCTGCTTCGGTGTATTAGGAGCAGGGTTTTGAAATTGTTTATTTATTTAGTACAAGTGAGTTGCAGTTTAACATTAAATAGAGAAAATAAGAAATTAAGGTGGTCATTGATACATGGCAAAGTGATCAATGAAATAAAAAGGCTAATACACAAAGTTAAAGCTAGGAATTAATTATTCTTACAGCAGAATGCCAGCATTTGTTAATAAATTTAGGGAATAAATCAAGTTTGTTCATCGTTGTTCGATAATATTGTTTGTAGTCAAGCACAAACTATAGATTGGATCACACAATTATTCTACAGTTGTAGTAATACTGGGGCAGATATTGCTACGTCATTGTACTTAGAATTAGCGAAAATGGAGAAATTGTGGAACCTTTGACCAGTTAAAGATAGATACAGTATTGTCTCGATGCAAGATCCTCTAGTTCCAAAGAAATGTGAATATACCATTAAGTTTGTAACGAGATAAAATTGTAATTTAATATTAGTTTGAGTAACTAATTGATATATCTTTCCTTTGTCTAAGTTAATAAGTTAATCTGAGTGCACGTAAGTTAAAAAAGATTAGAGGAAATGTCAATTTTGGATTGAACGTATAGGTTGATTTCCTTGATTTATTCTAGGCATTTTTTTTACAAATTATTTAGTTTGTCATTATTTTATTTAAGTATTATTATGAACTTGTGAATTTTTCACGTGAAGCAAGTATGTATCATAGTACAGTAAACGCTTTATTGTATAAGATTTTTAAATTCTTGTTTAAAATTGATGTACATATTAGGAATTGATGTATATCAATTTCTTTTTGGGGGATACCAAATTTTATTTAACCAAAAACGCTATTAATGTTATTAGCTATGTGAATAAAAACAATAACTCCACGTAAGAAGTTGTAAAGTAATTAAATAAATACTGTAAGTTTCTTGAAATTATTTACTTCTAGTATCTTTATGTTATTTCTTAAATTAAGACCATCAGTTCTATCGATAATTTGATACAGAAATTTAATATTGATTAATAAAGATTTTCTAACAAATTAATCTACTTCTATACAAATATTTTATTTTTAGTGAGCACGATATTTTTTGAATGTTGTGTATGAATAAGGCACGCTTGCTGCCATCTGATGAGGACGTTCTGTATTAAAATAGATCCTGATGGAATCTTAAAAACTACAACTTAGGTAACATGTAAAGGGATCTTTAGATGATTAATATTAAATGTAAATACTGTTTTAACAAATAGCGTGTTACATCAAATGACTTGTGATAACTGTCGATATTACAAAGATTTTGATTTTTGTTAAAACTAGTAAAGCTGACTTTGAATTATACTAAGGGAATATCCACAAAATTGATCATAATGGATCATTTAATATTCACAGGATAGGGAAACCTTTTCGAGATTTTCCAACGAAAAAAGGGGATAATATCGCCTGAATGATTGATTAAATACGATTAATTGCTGATTCGAATCATATTTTATATTTTTATTCGATTGTTCACTTAAATCTAGAGCGAGGAATAAGTAATGAATGTAAATGTGTTAATTTACAATTATAGATATTATTTTGGTGATCAGTATTTTATGAAAAATATCAATTTTTCACAAATTGTTCTTCGTTGTATAAATTTGCAATATAGTTTTTAATTCAATAAGATATTCATTATTACTATTGTATTATAATACAATTTTCATAATTTACCAAGATTTCTACCACTTTCTAGATTTCTGTTAATATTTTTGACAATTAACCACAACAATCAGATCATTTCAGATTTGAAAAGTTTTAGGCGGTAAATTTAATTTTAACTTCTACCGCTCGCAGCGTTGTAGTCTTATTTTAAACCGAGTCGGTAAGGTTGGGAGTGACATGAAATTCATAAAGGGATTCACCGCTCTTACGGGGCCCCCAAATGTGTAACAGAAAAATATGTTGATCGATAAATGTAATTTAATTTCGTCGATGTTTCAATGCTAATAATAGATAGAACTAAATTTAAACTCCAAACAAGGTTACAGGCACAGTCAATGTTCCTCGTCCTTATCTACTCTCATACATCTTCCTTCAGATCTTCATCTTAGATTACCAATATCATTTATAAGAGGAACTATGATTGTTTTTGAATTAAATGTTAACTACAGTATGTTTAACCCACATCACTTCAATCGACAGTAATGTTACCAAGCGTTCTACTTCAATGGGCAGTACTGCTGCCACAATATTTACGTTTAAAATCTGTTTAGAGTTGGCTAATAAGCATACTACATAACATTCTTAGAGCAATTAAGGTTAATATTGCCTCTTAGCTTTATTAGACCAATAAGTATAATACGTACCACTTCACAGACTTTTCCCTCATAATTAAAAGAAAAGTAAAACCGTTCAGATCGCAACGGATCTGAACATTACCATTCATTAAGGCTACCCTCAGTCAATAATACCTCCTGCATTGCGCGCCAAGTGCTCCGACTTCGGTAATGTGAATTGACAGCGGAAAAAGAGTCGAATAGATAATACACACAGACAAGCGTCGCAATAGAAGCAAATATATCGCAAATAGTTGCAATAGAAGCAAAGTATGAGACACTGATCTGTATGTATACATCAGTGGTAGGAGAAGACTATAGATAGTGGGGATAAGTCGTTTACATATCCCATGTTCACGATTCTGGGTATCTGCTCCCAAGTGGCCCTGCTGTGTCTGCTTACAAATTATCTGCTGACGAATCCTTAATCTCATTTGCGCATGCGACAAAATACCAAAACAAGACGGATCCGATATCAAGACAGGTGACCGCAGAAAGGAGATTATACTTCATCTAGTTGGTTCCGCATTTCTTTCGGCGAACCTTTCATATTTGTATGGTATTATAATATAGTGTTCGAAGAGAATTTTATTTTTATTTTACATTTTACATTTTATTTTAATTTTATTTATGCGCAAAATTCGATCACCCGAGAAGATACGAATGTTTACATTTCTAAGGAGTCACTGTGCTTCGTACTATACAATCTTTTTCTGGAGAACACACACAATTTCAAGAAGCAGTACGAGTAAGTTACGATCCCTGTTACAGTAAAATCTCTGCATCCTCACGATGTATGAATATTTAAACTCAGATTATCGTCAGTGGAGTCTATGCACTGGCTACTGCCAGTAGCAGTTGGAAGCAGGTGAATTTGAATCGGAAGAGTATTGTAATACAACTGAAATGCTTTTCAATTGTACTATGAGAGATATCTCTATACAATATATATCACTATAGTAATCAATAGATAATGTTCTTTCTTAGATTTCGTATTCCAGTCGAAAGAATGAGATAAAATTCATCTGTTCTCAACAGTACCTGTGCTACTGATTTTCTTTCTGCGTCGTTCACTGTAAGCTGAACAGAGAGAGTTCCAATCTTGGGATATTTGAACGTGTAACGTCTAGCGAAATATCATTCCAAAAGGAACTCCATTTCATATCTATTTGCTATCTTGTTTCTAAACCACTCTATCATTGCACTGCATCAGCTACACGTATAGCAGGTATGTTCTACAAAGCTGTAATATACAGTTTAACATGCTTGCCTGTGTTTTCATTTCCTGTTACAATTAGATAATATCTATGTTAGTGGATACTACTGAATTGTTCAAACCTTTTGCTAGATTATTATATCTTCTGTACAAGTAATTGTTGTAAATTCTTTTTCCAAAACTCCATTTTGCAAATTCTTATAACTCTTTCTGTCCTTTTGTAATGGAAGCTTTAAGTCTGGAGAACGTTGAATTCGAAACACTGTAACGTATACATTTATACAACTTACTTCCGACACGACACGCAATGTCACATGACGTTTACAGACACGTTGTGCTATTTGCCTGTACAAAGCTGATAAAGCTTTCTTTACAAGGTGATCAATCTACGTAGGAATCCTCCAATAAGTGATAGCAGCACTTCCAGTGCTACAGCGTTTACAATAACTGCCGGGCACTCGCGTCTCATGTTTTTTTATTGTACATAAATAGTGCATAACAGTGGTGTTTGTTTAATAGTCGTAATTCTTGTCAAATAAATAAATAGAAGTTTCTGTTATTCTCGTTAATTCTTGGAAGTAAGTATGTATTGTTAATTTTGCTTTCCATTATCATTGTACCGTTTTTTTATACATCCACTTCTTCAGTAGTGCTTGCAATAACATTTCTTTCTTCTTTTGTTCTCAATTTTTAAATTAAATTTGCTTCTCAATTTTTAACATATTTCTCATATCGTGTAACCTATTCATTAGCCAGCCCTGGGCCTCATAAAATCTTAATTCGGCCCTGTGTATGCGTACAGTTTTTAAAGAGGAGACTGGTAGTCGAAGTCGAGTCATTGAATAGAAAACACTGTCAATGTAAGTAAAGAATATTTTAAATTTATATTTTAAATAAGTAGGGGAAAAAACTCAGTTATTGTCGCTTTAAGGATTGATTTTAGCACTGTTACATAAATTTTTTATTTATCAACCAAAAATATCTACACGTTTTCTTTATTATTTAGTCATATTTAACATGCTTGTTTAAAGTTAAAAATTTCTGTGGCTTTCGGAATCTCTGTTTCTATTTATAAATTATTCTAATTTAAAAACATCTTTGGGGCACGATTACTGTCACTTTTTGAATTATAATATTTTTATGGCCGCTCTAATCCCTCAAAATTTCATTTCTAAGTTTGTTTCAACCTTTAGTTATCTAAAAAATTATATTCTATTATGTGAGTATCTTAAACATTAGAATTATGAGTTTTTCTTTTGGATCTTGCCTTCCTTTCACCTATTGAATAAATGTTATAAAAAATAATGAATAAGCATAAATGTTGCTTTTTTTGTTACATAAACTACAGTTTTATTTATGTAGTAAATTTTTTTCTGCAAGATTTTGGAATATTGATTTATCGTTTCACATAAAATATAATAGTTAAGAGTGACAATAATTTGGTGGATATTAGCATACGTCTGTTTGTAAACACTATCTAGTAAACCTTGCGAGTTCTTGTGAATTTGTGTAAAAACATATATCGTTATATTGCAGGATTGTATTTTTATTTGTTATACTTTTCGTTTGAATAACACTTCATAAATCATTTATTTCACTTTCCATATTTAATAATGATATGTATTTATTAACACCAGTGTCATGATTGTAACACACTACGGTGGGTATTATTTTTCCAAATTTCGTAAAATTTTTTAAAGTCTACAACTTTTTTGTTGGCGACAAAATTTTCGAAAAAGACTCAAGGAGATAAAACAGTTAAAGGAATTGAAGTAAGATGAAATATAACAAGTTTGGACTTTTCTTTATCA
Organism: Calliopsis andreniformis; assembly: GCF_051401765.1. NCBI lineage: Eukaryota > Metazoa > Arthropoda > Insecta > Hymenoptera > Andrenidae > Calliopsis > Calliopsis andreniformis. Next base: position 9,764,199 of record NW_027480432.1, on the reverse strand, counting down.
GTTTCTGTTTTATGTTGGCGTGAAAAAGTTCCTTTTAATTTAGAAAAATTTAATATACAAGATGTTACAAAATTGGTGGTAAGAACAAAAGATAGTGATTCTACATGAAAAAATAAATCGAAAGTGTGGACAGGGTTTTATTGTGCTTAGTTTTCGAAGGAACGAAGCTTAATTATTAACTGAATACAAGTGGATTGGAGTACAGTTCTAAGTACTTGAAGAGACAAGAGTTTTCCTTTCAAACAAAATGGCCAAACTACTGGTGTTCTTTTTACCCTCGATTAACCCTCAACATCTAAAATTGCATTCTAATGCATTCGTACTATATAAAAATTTACACTTTTTAATTAGTTATTCACATACAGGGTGATTTAATCGCTTTATTATTTAAACATTGAATAATTCTGGAGTCTTCTTAACTTTGTATAAATGTATAAAAATAGTTCAATTTTATTTCCACTATTTACTTTCATATTAGAAATCTACCCACACAAACAGCAATATGTTATTTGCTTCAGTCTGTTCTGTATTAGAACAATGAATAGAATATGCATATTTTAACGATTTCAACATAACTATAATAAAAGAAAACTACACACTGTTTAAATGGTAAAGTGATTTATTAATCATCCTGTAGAATCACCATCTTTCTGCTTGCATCCTCAATTTCGCTGTACACCGTATTCATTTCTATTTTCTCCTTATCAATTAGTTTCCATTATTCCAATTTTATTACAGCTTCGTTATAATAAAGAATGTTTCATTTCCAGCTTGTTAGCCTACAAAATTCCCAGTAATCAAACAGCGATAACCAGCACATAATCGCTCGTCTGAATAGTGAACATTTGCCTATCTCCATAGTTTTCTCCAGCAATCAAATGGCAGAGCAAACCACTGAACAAACCAAGGAAATTGTTCAGGAAAGTATTGACCAGGTATGAACTAGAACTGGATTTCAGACGATATTATTCGAATATTAGAAACACTTCAGAGGAATTCTCGAAATAATTTGATACATATTTGCATCAGATATAAGCTAATTAAATTGTACACAATCGTATCAGAGAATATAATTAAAACGTATATCTGTGTGTTAGAAACAAAAGAGAGGATACATGTACCCTATTTCACTATTATTGAAGTCATAATACACTCCTATGTCCTAGTGTCTATGTGCACATGCGCACACGAACCTTTTTCATCGTCTTCATGTCTAGAACCTATGCTCCAAAAATGTCCCACGTGTTTGGAAACACCCTGAGGTACCGCCAACAACATAAGGTCTTTCTGTCTACTCATAATTCGATCACCCATTGTTGTACAAAGAGATATGCGTATTGTTTTACAGCCCACTTGCTAAAAATGCTACAGAAAATCTGTGTTGAATGTTAGGCGACTAAACCTAAACGCAAACGCCCTCGCCGAGGAAGGAAAAAGGAGTACCAGAAACAGATGCGGCAGATCGTAAAAGAAATAATGGAGGAAATTTTTCTCGAGGGCAATCAGTTTCCGCCGATTGAAGTGTCTTTTCTTGCTGCTCTGTATAAACCAGTTACTTCGGCCACAGACTTTACGACCAAAAGTACGAATAATTATGATCCGTCCATGAATACTGTCCATGCCACTGCTGTGCCTAATCATGCAGCAGTTTCTGAGAACAAACAGACTAAAATAATGTAATATAATATTTATTTAGATGTGTCAGCAATTATGTAAGCCTGGGTGTAATTATTTCTTAAAATTTCACTATGAACTTAATGAAATGAAGAATAAGGAATTAATATTTTGATCATCGTTTCCAATGAAAATTTCATATGTATTATTTATAGGTTCTTTAACTATTTGGAATTTTAATAAAGTATTTGAATGCTTTGATAGATTGCTAAGGTTTCTAAAGAATTTTTAAATAATAAATATTGAAGTTTTAATGCGGAACGTTGATCGAAATATTAGTTTCTATTTATCCATTTTATTCAAGTTAAAAGAATTTTAATAAGTAATTATACACGCACTATATAGACAAGTATTATATGTATATTAATAAATTTAAGAATTATTGTATTAATAATTTAATGTAGGCATGTATTTGAAACAGGCCTGAGCATTGTTTAATTGGATAAATAAGTTCATTTCAGGAAATAATGATAATTTATGTTTCTGACTCACATACCAATGATGTATCTTATTTCGTAATTGAATCAATGAAAAATTTTATAATTATTTTGTTATAATTTGCTTGATTTTAATTCAGAATAAGATTAGTCTTGAGTTATGTGTGAAATAATGACACCCTAAATGAAATATTATTTTTTATTTTTTATTTTTAATAGTTTTTGCTCAGACCTATTTAACTCAAAATATTCAAACGAGTTTTGTTAGTATACGTATAATCTGAGATTCTACACCTACTACAGAATCTCCTATTTTAAAATGTAATTTTATTATAAATTTGTATAAATTGTAGTGATATAGGTAGTGTAAATATAGAAATATGTATTATTTTGCAAAATTACAAGTCCGTGTTATTACTTTAAAGCATAAGAAACTATTTCCTCATATAAAGATATTAAAGTGTATTATTTTTGTGTTATCTCTAGAGTTTGATATAACTTATTTTAAAGAGAACTCTGGAGCATCTATTTGTTAATGATCTTCAGTTGTTCTTGAAGGATCTTTTCATCGAAACAAACTGCGTATACTTAACGCGGTTTTATTTTTAATAACCTGGCCAAAACTGGTGTCTTTTCTGCGCTATGATCATTGTCAATTTAAGATAAACTGTGTTTCAATTTTACTGCTTCCAGAAATGGATCTTCTTAACACAACCTTACTCTTTGAACGTAATAGTTGTCTCTGTTGACACTAACATAAAATATTTTCCTTCGAAATGTAAATTTAGCCCTTTGGAGGGAGAAACGGGGTTGTTGCCCATGGAGAAGTTCCTATTTTATTGATTGACCTCGATTCAAAACGGGAGATCCGTGCACCTCGAAGAGCAATGAACTTGCTTTTTGAAACGGTTTTGCACACAATGTTGATAATTATTGATCACTTTTTAATCGCTGTGATTTGAAGTGCAACTATAATTCACTTATCTAGTATAAAACATTCTTAGAGAATAAAAACACAAAATCTAAAATTACTCTAATATATATTCTAAGATATATATTACTCTAATGTATACAACAATTTTACAAATTTTGAATATTTAAAAATCTCAATTGTCTTAAAAATGTGCCATTATTTCAAGCTTTGGAATGTTTTTTTTTGGTCTTAAAATACTGAAATAAATATCGTAACAATTGTATAAGATCTTTAAGAATTTTAATATTCTCAAATATTATACAAATTTTAATGTTATCGTTTACAACAGTTTTGCAAGTCTGCCTAACTTTTTGAATTTTATTATTTGACCCCAAATATTTGGAAACAATTTAAATCTTATAGAACTGCTAAGTGAGGTTTTGCTCAAAGTAAAAAATACTTCTACCCTTTTTAGATCACGAAAGAAGAAAAGACGATTCTCAATTTTTTGGAATTCTTTTTATTGTTCCTCGAACCTTTCTTATACAGCGATCATCACAATTCACATTATTCTCTAGCGTTTCGACCTCGTGTGACATTTCGTGGTAGACGAGCGTTTTAGATTTTAGCAAGACATTTATCAAAATATGTTATCCAGATTATTTATTACACACATATTTCTACGAATTTTAATATTTACGAGAATAAAATTCGTAATAAAAATACGAGACGCACGTCTTGCTGCGTAACACGTGTATGGCACGTTTTTGCTTTAATGTTCCACTCTTTCAAACAGTATTTTCTAAATTATTTGAGACTAAAACTGAAGATCTTAAAATGAAACATAAATTTGCTCACCACTGACGAAGGTTCGTGCTTCACTCACAAAATATTCTGTTTTTGGTCAAATTATAATTGCAGGCCAATCTCTTATAAGATTACAGAAAAACTTGACAATTTAAAAATACTCGAAAATTTTGACAACGAAACAATAAGTCCTATCATTCTTAACGTTCCCTAAATGTATTTACAAGATTTCTGTTTCCGCCGTATTCTATTTTGTGCGAACTCAATCACCTTCACAAAAACGTTCAACTCTTTTATTTGATGGTACATTCTTACATTGAAAGTTCCTCAAAGCTTACCCCACTTTTTCTTCTCAGTAAGTACACACTCGTAAATTGATGGTTATCAACAATTTTCTAACACCATATAAGATTTTATGTAACATAAAAATCGTTCGTTCTTATTAATCAGGACCTCTAGTCACAACCAGGAGGACATGTAATGATAATTAACCCCGATTAAAATACTCATTCGCGACACTCTCCCTAAAACATATAAAATCGCTCTCAACAATTCGACAGAACAATACATATTTTCTCAAGTATTAACGCGTTATGTTTCTCTGAATACTCGTAGCTACGTTTCGTTTTCGTCAAATCAATAACACGGTTGCAACGATTTCACTAAGGACCGTTATTGTTTGAGCAAAACGAACGTCGTAGGCAAATCTATCAAACAACGTCGACTGTTTTTTCTTTACAGAGTCACCTATTCATTTCTGAATTCTCTAATGGTTCAACGACAAAGAAATCTACAATACATGTTGCACAGAAGTCCCTCCGCTCCAGCGTCAGAGATCGGATGAGGATAGACAGTTTGAGCATCTTCGGGCTCAAGTTCAGGGAAATGTTTAAACGACAACGCCTTGTTGAGCCAGCAGTTGCTTCCTTTGATGGAGACTCGGGGATTCTCCATCCATCTCGATGACTTTTACGCCGTCAAAGGACTTAGACGTCTTCAGGTTATTCAAAGCCTTCAGACAGTTGTTCGTAGTCATTTCTAGAGACTTGGAGCTCTTTAGCGACGCATTCGCCAGCTTCTTTATAGTCTCTGAAATGGGACACTTAATAAAATCAGCTCTCTCTCTCTCCTTCTCCTTGATCCTCTGATTATCCTCGGGATCCTTGGCCTCGATCTGCTCCTCCTGTTTCTCCTCTATTGACTCTTTGGAATCTTCGTATTTTGTATTTTGAGCTTCCTGATTGACTTTCGCTCCCCTGAGGATGTCAGCTGACTCGGCGAGACTTTGGCGCGACTCCGCGCGACCGTTGTTGGCTTCCTCCTCCTCTTTTCTATCGTCCTGACCTAGCAAAGATTTAGGTGGAGCCTCGACGTAGCCACTTTCGTCGCTGTCCACTTCCTCGTCTAGGGAGTCGAGAGTTAGGAACGGAGACTCGTTGTTTTGCAGTAGATCTTGACTCATACTGCCTGGGTACTTCTCCAGGACTCGTCTTTCACGGTCTTGAGGATTCTCGATCCTACGTAGTGTCTCTCCCCTTGGTCTGTAGTCGACGACGTCGTCGAAATCCTCGACGTCTTCGAAGTCGAACACATGGGAGGATCGAACTTCGATTTCTTCCTCCTCCTCCTCCATCGATTCATCCTCCTCGCTTCGGGTGGAAAACCTCTTCCGGTTGGTCGCGGCATTGCGACGGTGGAAACGGGGGCTGCCAGTGCAGGTCATGAAGTTTGGGGATCCTTCCGAATTCCTGCGTGGACCTGGACCCCTTCTCATGGCCTCATCTGAGAACATGACCCTTCTGTTTGTTTGCTGTTCGGCTTCACCTGTGGAAGAAACGTATTGGGAGGTTATAGAAAAGGGTCTAAATGAAGTGTGTTTGAAGAGAGATGAAATTGGACTTGTTTCTTCAAAACAGACAACTCAGGATAACACTAGCTGATAGTAAGATGTAAATACTTTCCTACTTTACTTTCAATGCTAGATACAATATAATGTTGAGATAAAACTTAAATTTGGAAACTTTTTTTCTGTGGTGTTTTTTGAAGAGTAAAATTTACGCCAATAATTAACAGAGATTAAAGAGCTAAAAACAATATTATATATCATACCAAATTATACCAAAATATAATGGAAAATTGGGTAAAACAAGCTGAAATTGTGAAAGACAGTCCAGGGCATCATGTATTGTGTCAAAATAGGTCAAAGAGAACTCTGATGGAAAGTCTTCAATTTGTTCTCCTCTGATTTTTGTACAGAATTATATTTTACGTGTAAATTCTTGGTGTTCTGCGTATAATACTAATTGTAGATATTCTATAATTTTGGAAGTATAAGTTGAGACTCTTTTTAACACTGAAACTAGTAATGTTAATGTATTGTTCAGAGTTCAGGAGATGGTCCATGAAAATAACGCTGATCTGAACTGATTTCAGTAAATAATGCTGATCTGATTGGTTCCAAGGACCATCTCCTGAGCTCTGAACAGTATGTTTATATTGTTAGCAATATAGATACCAAAATTACAAGTTTCTGAAGAAGTACACAATTCACAGAAATTTATATATCTTTCAATTCCATGCAATATTATCTACGAAAATGAGGAATATTCGAAAAGAATAAAATATGTACATATAAAAAATAATCATAGGTACCACACACTGCTTTGGTAATTCTACATATACAGAAGTGACTCCAGTGAAGAGCACCAAATAAACAGCATTTCATTCAAGAGAACGTCAATTGAATGGAAAAATTTAGTGTGGATAATAAGACTCAAAAAATATATAAAATTCAGAGACAGACAAATTAAATATTTTTAATCTATGAAATCCAGTTAGTTTTATATATTTCAAGTGTTATTAGTGAACCACTGACCTGTAGCGTGATTATCTTCTGGACCAGGAGCTCTTTCTTCACTCGTCGCAGTGCTAGCTGTCTCACATCCGCTAGAAATGCTTCCATTTTCATCAGAGGATTCACGATTCAGAGCATCCAGGAGTCGAGCAAGCTTCCAGCCGTCCTGATCCTGCCAGCTGCGCGCGACGTTCTCCAGGGTCCTCAACTCATCGAGGATTCTCTGCTGCTCTATTTCTTCGGCGACAATGTCCTCTTCGATCGCTGAAAGTTTCGGCGCGCTCTTCGATCTCTCGAGGGGTGGTCGATAATTCTGACCCCCGGTGCTCAGCAGTAGCTTTCGTCGTGGTAACGATGGGTTCTCGTACAGAGCATTTGCTAGAGACAATCTGGAAACAAGGTGTTCACGACTGATTAGTCTCTTGAGGGAATCTTTTATAAAGCTGAGTAGGAGAATTGTACTCTATTTTATAGATGTATTCATTTAGTACATGGAAGATTGATAACTCACTCATTGAGTTAAGTAATGTTTCTCTTCATTAGTTGAAGGCACAACATTTAAGTCATTTTTATGTTTGAATGACTGTTTAACCACAGAGGACAGTTTTTGCAAAATACACTGTTCTCGAATGTGTTAATATCTAATATCTACCTCCAAGAGTTGTTATTGTATCTTTTATAATCTCCTTTAAGAGGTCAAAGAATGTTTATTTGAGGCTTACAAGCTTTTAAAAAATTGAGCAATTTTTTCGGCTGACGTAAGAAGAGTTTACTTTCTCTGACAATGAGATTTGAATGTTCTTCATCATTCGAGGCTTCCAGGTGTAACCCATATCCTTTAAGAACTTGTGTTCAACGTTTCGTTAACACTACAGCTTCATCAGATCCTGATCCTGAACACACTGACAGTGATGTGCATCCTCCAATGTTGATGCTTATAAGTTATCCATTTTTATGTCACGATTCACTGGCCACTAATCATTTCAATTTTAATTAATTAGCTGAACACCACTGTCAATGGATCCAAGTATCTCTATTAATATTAGCAACATGTTGAATACAAATTCCTAAAGGACATAGATAACACTTAGAAACCTCGAATAATCAAGAACATTCGACTCCCAGAGAAAGTAAGCATTTCTTGTCCCTGTCAAGAAAACTGTCCAGTTTCGTGAGTGGATGTCCAAGTATCTAGGACAACCGTCTGCAATTTATGACCGTCGTTTGTAGCCGCACTGGCGCCGACAGTGCATTCAGGAAAAAGCCTATTGACCCCACGTGAGTTTCCTAGAAACGCCAGAGCCAAGCATGCGTCGTTCGACGATCAATTCGACCTGGATCGTGACTCGATCGCGTGCATCGTGACCCACGGATGTGACTCAAATTGTTTTAGAGGGGTCACGGTCTCGCTGGTAAACAGGAGCTATCAGCGCACTGAAAAGCGACCGATTTCCCTGTTATCGAGTTAATCGAGGATGACACTGTCCTTGATTTTCATGAGGCTATGCACGCGAGTGGATACGTACAGAGTTTAAACAGAGTTCGCGTACACGAACTTATTATCATGCCTAGCTAGTTGTTGGAGGTAGATTTATTGCCAATGAATTTCAATCGACGCTAATTTATTACTGATCACTCGAAGATAAGTGAATGCTTCAAGCAACCTTAACTTGTGCATTTGCTTATTCACGAAGATACAGAATAGATCAAAGGAATAGTCTCGTGAACTTTCTGGTATTATGCAAATCAGCCAATGGAAAATTTGTCATCTGAGAGGCGTAGTTAATTATCTGTGAAGAGATAATCAGTTTAATACAGACTATTCAATCTGATCACTCTTTTAGTACTTTTGAGAATCTTTATGAACTTCGAGTTCGGGTCAAAGGTGATCTCTATGTCTTTGAAGTCAATGGGAAATATTTAAAATTTTTACAGAAATAGTAATTAATAGCAACAGTTAATTCAAATGTATCTATTTGTTGACACTATTGTCAAATTTAGGAATACTAAAACACCTCAAAATTTATATTCTTTTCACAGATTTTTGTGGATACTTCAAGAAGACTCTGCTTAACGATACAAAATGTCTAATAATTGAAGTGGAATCAAATGAGGACAAAAAGCTCATTTAAAATTTAAATAAAGGCAACTAAAAATCTTGGTTTCTTGCTAAAAATCTTTTTTGTTTAAGGGCTGACCATTATAATCTCTTTACTGTCCTCGCTCAAATTGTATTTAAATGACTCAAGATGTTCATGCAACAAAGTGATCAACATATTGACCATATTGTTTGCTAATATCCTTCCTTTAAGATTTAAAAGAAAAAAACAGAAAGGAGAAACAATGTGTAATACAAATGTTAATATGGGCTTCTATATTTATAGTATATATTATTGTCGTATGTCTTTCGTATCTCATATTCCTCAGTAATATTGCCTTAAGCAACATTGGGCCTCAATCGCTCTAATGTCATACTTCAGCAAATAAATCTGAACCTCAAGTGGCAGAGTCTATCAAGTCCATTTGCTTTCTATGGGACTCAATACACTTCGGCTCTGAATCTTTCTCAAAGAAACCTTTCTCGAACATGAATTGATTGCATCAATAAAAACCCAGAACGATCAGTCTGCTTACCTAGCATTTTGCCTGGAGACCTTGTCCCGTCGGAATTCCAGGAGCGCTTGTTGCAGCCTGGCGTTCAAGGTCGAGGCTAGCCTCCTGGCGGTGGACTCCTTGCTGCAGAGGGCGGCGTGACACCTGAGCTCGGGCTTCAGCCTCCGTCCCTCGTGTCTGTACACCCAGACGAAGAGGCGCGGGTGAGATGCAGGTGCTGTGCAATAGGTCACCCTGTGCGCCCAGTACTCCGTCAAGCCGTGATCCTTGGTCGTGGCGGTCAAACCACCGTTCGTGACCGTCAGCCTCATCGACACGTCTGGCCTGTTGCTGGTAACGTAATTGCGCCATAACGTCGACACCGGTTTCTCCACGCAGCCCTCACCTGCGATTTCAACCAATGTTTCTTGTTAGGCTAACAGAATGGGGGTTCGTTTTTATCGAGTGGCGAACAGTCTTTCGAAAGGGTTTTCGTGCAAACCCTCTGGGTCTTCCCAGGAGGTAATTAATGCAAATACAATAATACCTAGATTTATGCTCTTCCAACTTATGACAATTGACACTTGTGTCCTCTCCTGTGACATAGTGACGTAAGTGGAGTTTTTGCAAATAATTATATTCGTATTTACAATGCTAATCTTTTACTGTGTTATTCTTTGTCAGCTATTGGTAAAAAAGGACGACAGTTTACATTACACATTTTATTCATTTTACTAAATACACTTACTATAGTGCCGAAAGAACGGTTAAGAAAAGGAAAAAGGAAGATTTATATTCGTACATGTACGTACAGTAAATTCTCGTTGTATGTACGCAAAATTTTATTCATTACCTGTTCATCGCTATTCCCGTAACTTAGGAGGAAGATGTACCCGACAAAGCAATCGGCTCGAGTTTAAAAGAGATAGGAATTACCTTACTTGTACGCGATATATATTCCTGGCCAGATTCAGATATGAACATATAACGAGAATTTACTATAGTACATAAAATGCTATCTCGAAAAATGTTCAGATATCTGTATTCAATGCGTGGTGATGATCCGGTTCAAGGCTCGATCACATTTGATTGGTATAACTGTACCTATACTAAACACTATATACATGTATGTAGTCATACTTATTAAATGGTAGTGTGCCCATGCCTATGTACATGTATAGTCATATTTAATAAGCGGTAGTATACCTAATAATATAATAAAGTACTAGTATCACCTATGGTAATATAATACAAGTTCTATCTCAATTTATGTCTACTATTCTAAAATCAATTAGGACATATCTTCGAGGTAGTACTGTATTATAATTCTGCTATAGAAATTTAGATTCATAGTAGGAACATTGAGAGACTAAATAGTTTTAGAGGTTCACCAGTGATCTACCGATTGTTTGTGATCTTAATCAAGGATGTTTGATTTTGGTGGAGTCTGGAGTCTATTAACGACAGCGGATTTTTGTGTTAATCCTTTGGGATTCTCTGATATACTATTATAATTAATACAATACCTCAATTCTGCTGTTTGCATTTTGGTTTATTGTTTAAAGTTTGGGAAATTAAATTCAATGTTTCGAATGCAACGCTTTAATTTGCAACTTCATTAACTCTTCTTGTTAAGCCAGTAGAATAGGAGTCGCTTCTGTTTTGTATGTAGTAATGACGGTGATTTGTGTGTTATTCCTTTGGGATGCATGAGCGTGCTATCTAATTTTTAGTATGACATGGTAGGGTCACTCTGGGATTCCAGTACAATTTCTCCAATACGAGCAATTTAAACCCTCAGTTAGTGTGGTATCAGTACTATAAGTAATTTACATTTGTGAGAGATTCTCAAGTGAAATTCGAAATATACATGAGTATATCTATGTATATCAAAGAAAATAATTCATCATAAATTAATTTTCTGAGCTTTCGGTACATTTTCTTCTATTTAAAAAGATTTCGAAGATTTAAAAAAATTAAAGATCCGAAAATAGGGAAATTTAAAAATATGAATGTTTTGAGCCTCTGAAAGCTTAAAAGTTGAAAATTGGAAGAACTGAAAATTTGTAGGTATTGAAACTTCTGAAAATTTAGAAGTTTAAAAACTGGAAAGCTACAAATTAAAAGATTCAACGAATGAAATATAATACTTTCAAGTACCCATAATACTTCAAATCAGCTACCGTACACAGGCCTGAACATCATCTGTCACGAGTAGTAATCGAGTCTCCTAAAGTGAACGTTTTGTATTAAATCTAACTTGGTTTCGTGAATACGTATTGGACCCGATCCCATCGCTAGTGTCCATACAAACCTGCACCGTAATCAGACATTCCGATTTCTATACGCGACTGGAATACAGAGTCGTGGAACTAAATCGAGGGATAGGTAGGCATATCCTGACCTTCGATACAGTTCGATTCGCCGTTCCACGTTGCGGCTCAGATCGCGTTACCAATTTAGAGATACAGGAAACGCTGGTACAGTTACTCAGAGTTCGAAAGCAATGAAAGGGGACGAAGAGGGGGGATGTGAAATGCGAGGGAAGACTATCGGGGTGCACATGGAGAAGCAGGTGAACGTTGGTAGTTGACACGAACAATCGAAGACCACAGGCTATTAGAACAGTAATTTTTTATACTTTTAATATTAATACGGGTACTACCAGAGGAGTTAAAATGACTCGTATGATTATTCTTTATGCACAGTTTATTTTTGAAAGACATTTGGTTTTTTCCAGAAACGCTAAATAAAAGAAAAAATGTATGAGTACTACTGCTATCAAGTATATATTTTGTCAAAGCTCTGAAATTTTGACAATTCAATAAAGATAGACATATAATAGTCTGTAAAAAATATACCTATTTTTAAAAAATGTAGACTAAAAACAGAATGCAATCCATAAAATTCAGAAAAATCAGAAAAATTGTGAAATTCATAGAATTCAAAGAAGTCATAGAAGTCATATAATTCACAGTGGTAGGGATATTTAAATTAAAATAGAAACCTTTAATATATTTAGAATGAACTCCAAAAAGGTGAAATAGAATTCAATTTAAAAGACAATTTCGTTATTCAAAGGGTTTTGAACTTAGAGTTTTAGGAAGCAAGTAGGAAAGGTTTTCTTTGCATGTCAGTACTCTATGCTCTTCAACTATTACATTATTAAACAATTTCTGCTGTATTTTTAATACTTGTTGAAACAACATTTCTAAAAATGTTATTTCTGCTATTTTATTTATTATCAGTCTAACAAAGGTAATTAATAAATGAATATGTTTCTGTAGAAGTACATAAGTTTTATATAACTGAAATTGTGTAACGATGAGTTCTGAAACTTTAGAGGATAATTATTCTTCACTTTCAAAATTCGTTTTACTCCTTTTTTACTAATTTGAGCGGAATTTGAGTGAAAATGAAACGAATCTGTCTCCTTTCACTTCCTACAAAACTTCACATTCCGAAAGAATGGAATTTGTTAGCTATACAAACTCTTATTTACAGCTCAATTATTTGTAGAAATTATTTGCAGAAATTACCAAACTGAATAGATACAATATTAAATTATTAAACAAGTAATAAATACTATTTACAAATCTCAATTAGTTAGACGATAAAAATATTTTCCACGCACGAGCACTTAATTTTTTCTATAAAATTACAGAAATGAAAGTGACAGTTTATATAACCACGACATTCTATATTCTATAATAATAATCACATTAACAAGAATGTTGTTAAGGTTGTTTATTTCCTTTAATTTCATAAAAGTTTCATAAAATTGCTCTTTCGCCCTTTTTTATATTTATACTAATACATATTATATCAATCTATCCTATCTCGTAAAAAATGTTCTCTTTGTTATCAGCTAATATATCTTTAATATTACCATTAGCGATAATGTATACTTTTGTTCTATAATCCCTTTTGCAATTTATTTTGATAGTGCTCACGATAATGCATCACTCTTTATGCGCACTGTTTTCATTATCATGGCAATCACTGCAAGGATAAAGGTGGTCGCATTAATAACCATTTTTTTCTTAAAAGTAGCATGCATGATCGACAATCCACGTGCTACCAGTCAAGCTTGTTAATATTGCTTCCGTTAAAAAAAATTTATTCACATATTCATGTACCCCTTTTTATTACTATACGTTGAGTCCTTTCCATACAGCTTGAAAAAATATTTCATTGATCCTCATGGGAGTTAAAGCAGCAGTATCAAGCAGAACAATATAACAATAATTGAATAAATATTTAAATAGTATGTGATAATGCTATTTACAAGTTTTTTAATTTATTCTAAAAAATAATAATGGAAAAGTACTCTTAAGTTTATGGTTTTCTAGTGATGCTTCCAAAAAGAACTTCGCTAATTCTTGGATAATTTACATTTTTATGTTAGCATCTCCATAGAAAATATAAGAAATGTCTGTAAGGAAATAACGATAAAAGGGAAATATCGTTTTATGAGATATTGCGCAGTGGGTGTTACAGTTAAATTCCTTGATGGACCCCATAAGGTTTAATTGACTCGAGATAAAGTTTATCCTAAAGGAACTTGCGCTAAGATACCTACTCATTTCAAAAGCAATGAAACTCCTTAAGTCAGTTATTCAAAGGCGATTAAACTTCAAACTCAATCACTTTTGTAAGGATTTAAGTCTCGATTAAAAATAAATCTAGTTTTTAGCTAGTTAAGTCTTGGGTCTCTTGAAGATTTTCGATAGCGTTTTATGTTTCATGATCAAAGTCTGAGTTAAGCGGGTTATAAAAGCGACTAGATTTTTCAAATCACTGATCCAAAAGCATGTATTATCAATTAATTATTTTACATAGATCTTATGTCAAATAAATTCTGTTTACTGTTAGTCAAATCTTGGGTCCTTCCAATGGTAGTACTCTAATCGAGGTGCTATCTCTAAAGTCTAAGTGAATCCAGTTGCCAATTAAAAAATAGTCAGACGTCTCAAGATTAAAACCTTTCGATTAAGCTTTAAATCACTTTAAAGAGCAGTTACCTAACATAACTAAATAACTAAGATAAATCTTATTCCCAATTAGTTAAACTCTAATTGTTTCCTCTTGGACTCTATAAAACACTCATTATGTTACGGTTGAACTTATAGCATAATGTCGTGTTCCAGAAAAATAAAGTATTTTTCTTAATACAGTTGTAAGGGTCACGAATAAAGTTTCATAATTCGATCTTCATAGATTCAATCAAGGTCGAGTTACAACAGAGCCATGGCAACGATACTCACAACATAGTTAATGATATTCAACTACGTTTCGTGCTACACTTTAAATTCCGCGATGTCGCTATAAAACGATGTAGGATAAACTGTGCAGCTCCAAAAATAAAATGCTAATAAAATATCAAACGTGTGGCGTGCCTATGTGCACTCTACCCAGCTGTACTTACAATAATATACAAAGTGCTACACTCACATCATGAAACATTAGAAATAATTGCTTTCTTCTGAATTTTATTTGCTTTTCGTGCAGGTAATATTTAATATTCATGCAATATGCAATACTTTTTTGTTCTCAATTGCGTTCTTAGTTTTTAGAATCTACATTTTCAAAATCTTCTCTAAAGGAATATTATAGATAATTATTATTCGTGTCTCATGAGAAATCCTCTGGAAAACATTATTCCTAATGCTACATGGATAACAAGAACACGAAAAATACGTGAACATATAATAAAAACATACAGTTAATTTCTATTATTATAATTTCAACTGTCAAAAGGATGTCTCATATTTCATTCCACTATTTCAGGCAGCCCATTTCCATCTACACGCTACCCACTGTAAATCAATCACACCAACTATTCCCAAACTAATACAAACACAACGTAAACCTTTACTAAACTAAACTTGAATTTATCCCAAGCCTTCAGAATACGATATCTAATATTAAAAATATTTTTACATATATTTCTAAAATTAAAGTCAAGTGACTATCATATAGATTCTATTATAGGGAAAAATTGTTCAAAATCTTGCCCTCGATAACATATTCCAAGATGACTGAAATAGGTACTGAAGCCCAATAATTACCAATAAAATTTCCCACATGGATTCATTAATAAAAAGAATCTCGAAGAAAAGGATTTCTTACCAAGAAGAAAAGTAATTCCCTCTTTAACTGTTATATCTGTTTACCATTGATGACATAGTGCTATCATTGGGAAAATAAAATTCCTCCATGTGATTTTAATTCCCTGGCTCTTAATTTTATACCCTAGAACAAATTGTACCATAATTACAGTGGCTACTGTTTCGGAAGATTCCCCGTGAACATTAACAGAATCTCAAATTCGGTCGGAAGCAGATAACGGGTCTCTGACTTTAAAGCAGTCGTTCGAGACACGCGATACGCGTAATCTAAAAATCGCGGTGGATTACATGGCGTGATTACACCATGGCGTTACAGAGGCGAGCACAATCGATAAAAGTGAACCGTGCGAAGTATCGTAGAGTTCGGAGCTATTAGCTGGTCCGTTCTCACAATCAGATTAGCGGAACGAGCGAAGTTTAACGCAAATTTCTTGCGTGTTTCTTCCTGGACGTATCCAGCACGTTCCTCGCTGACAATTCGTTCCCTCGTACGTCTGATTGTAACCAGTTGTCTACGTGCAATGTACAAAATACATGAGCAGCAACGTTGTTCTCCAGCGGAAATGTTCCTGCTTGCAATTCGATAGACTGCGTGGTCGAACCTGCGTTAGGTGTTGGTATCTTTTGATACTATGGGATTTCATTGCGTTTGGGTATCTGGGATACTGTATTCCTTTGGCACAAGTTCGTCACTTGTAATCAATTCCCTGCTGAAGGAATGTGAGAAACTCATATCTAAGATTAGTTTATGATTTAGTAGGTCCAATTTGCTTTCTCGAAGTTGAGGACCAGTTACAATGAAAGAATAGTCCTAAGGGAACTTGAGTGTCTATAGAACTTGTATCGAAACAGTGCAGATAGGATGTCTGAACTATGCTCATCTGATGCAATAATGACGTAGTTAAAGAATCATTATTTTTTGAGAAGTGAGGCTCTGATTTAATTATTAATTTGACGTAAGAACTGAATATTCTATACTGATAACTAAAAAACAATTATTTTTCTAAGCATATAATTATTGCAGTAAGTAGATAATAATCTTGACAAAAAATAGTCTGAAAAAATTTATGTAACTTTTTCAGATATTCTTTTACGTGAAAATTATAATATCAGTTATTTTTTATATTGTAATGGAATAAGCAAGTACCTGTTATTCATTAATTTCTGAGGAAGCTATGATTTTCAAACTAGTCTAGGCAAAAATGACTTATATTGAGAGAATGTTAAGATAATTATTATTTTCTCTATTCTAGTGATATAGCGAGGCATTAGTAGATAAAAATTTAGTACGTTATAAATTCTTTAAGCAAATACTATTCAAGTCAATTTAATGGAGTAACATAAACGTAATTAATAGACTGACAGATCTTTATGCATCTATAGGAAATTTCAATGTGCAAAAAAATAAAAAATCTGTATAATATGGAAAAATATACCTAGTAATTATCGATAAATAAATACACTTTAAAATATTTGAAGAGGGGGTCAAGTTTTTAGTTAGGTTCTATATCTCTGTAATTTTGTGTATGAAAATAGGAATCTGTATAAACATCCGCAGTAATTAATAACACTTTGACTATTATGTCGCTCATGCATGAATGATAGTTTGATTTACATGATGGTAAGTAGATAATGTGGGGTATAAAGACTTAGGAAAAATACACATAATGCTTACTGGTCAACAGCGTAAATTATAATGTAATACGGAGCCCAGCCTATCGTCCTAGAACTTGTTTTAATTCAATGACCAACTTGCCATCATAGCAATACTTATTAAGAACGGAAACGACATCAACTTGTTAAATATTTCAATAACATTTAAGAATGCTTCTAGAAATTATAGTATTTATCTCTAAGCTCTAGCATTTCCACCTATATTCTCGAATTTATTTTCATTTTCTCCTAGTTTCAGCTCATATGGTACAAATATAAATTGTTAACATGTGAATTAGCTTTACGAGTGTATGCATTACATTCTATAAGTGCATTGCTTGGTCGAGCCATGAAACTGTAACGAGTAAAGGCTCTAAACATAAATTACAGATTCTTACAGTAATATTAGTTTACCTAACTGTTAATTATGTTAACAAGAATTTCCAATAGAATTTAATAGAGGAAATGCGCTATAAACTAAAGAAGTTTAGTAACAAATTCTAATCCCAAGCTGGAAAAAATGCAGCAGGCTGTGATAGAAGTTTTAATGAATGTAATATGGCAATCAGAGTGTTAATTACGAGTATGATACTGTGAGAAACCGGAGACAGAAAGATGATATAATTATTGTTCTATATCTTTGATGACTTGCAAGGTGAAATGTAGAAGGGTCATGAATAAGTGATAATACTGCAGAACCTTTATTAGAAAACTAATAATAAGAGTACTTATAAGAGAGAATTCTTCGTAATACAACACTAATTAATAACTGTTTTGTTAGTTATTAAGTACAACAGTTAAACAAGAAAAACAGTTATTTAACCTGGGAAAATAATTTTGTTACTTTTATATCTATTTTTTAATAATACGATATATATATTCTATCAAAATTTCACTATTCGCAATTTCAAAAAGATACAGTAGTATCTATATCTTTGTTATTAATTTATAAAAAATTTAGCCTTGTAGATATACCAAAAGGAATTTTAATTTAAATTTTTAAGTTAATTTATTTTCCTGTAATTGATTTTCGTCTTTAGAGAACAATGTTCTTTAAAATTTTCGAGCTCCCAGAGTTCGTCAAAGTTCAATGACAATGTCGTCTGATTCACTGGAAAACCATATTAATCAATATTATCAGAAGGTAATTCATTCCGTAAAAGATAACATCCAACAATCCTATCAAATTCTGATAAAAAATTCAATCGAGTTCGTTATCATTTGTGACGTGAGATATGTATACACGGTGTTCGACAACAAGTGTCAGAAATTTGAAGAAGTGATTCTATCATACGTGCCAAAATAAAATGAAACTCAAGAATGACAAAATTGCGTTTGGAGCTTTGTTCCAGAGTTATCGATTGCTGCAAAGGCGTCTAAAATTCGCGTGAAATGTGTCTGACTCGGGACTCATTTCACTTCCAGCGTGCATTACCTAGGTCAGGCGCAGTAGAGTCAGTAGAATAAGTCCTAAGTCAGACACATTTCACGCAGTTCCTCAAGAATCAGTGACTCGAAAACGAGTTACTTCGTTTATTTATTATAAACTTCGTTTATTTTGAGATGTAGAATCACCCTTTGAATTTTCTGGCATCTGTCATCGAACACCCTGTATATTTCATACAGCCTGTAATCTTCTCTCGCGAGTATCTTTCAAATGATCTATTATTTAAAAATAGTATACCAGATGCAACTTGCTCTAGCTGGAAAAAATATTATTGCATACTATACTATAAATAATCTTTGCAGTAAAGACGTTTATAAGTTTTAAGATTGTCTTCGTTCTTCTGAACGAAGTCAATAAATACATACTTCTTTTTTAAATAATTCTACTGACTTAAGTTGTTTTCTTAATAAAAAAAGAATTCAGTTTTATCAAATTTCAACTTATAATAATTGTTTGTTTATATGTAGTATGTGTCAGTAGTACATATTATGTGTGTAAAATATAAAAAAATGTGTGACAGGGGAAGATAAATTGTATCTATCTATAATTGTAGATTAATAACGATTTATTTGATATGTAATGCTTTTATATTTAAAATTTGAAATTACATTTACAGTTGTTAGGAATTATTATAGAAATATGTAGGAAATGATAGTTGATAAATGTGGCAAATCCAATGCATTATAGTAGACTAGGTGGTCCAAATATTAAATGCATTTTCCACAAATTTTTGCTATATATATAATTATCAATATTTTAAATGGCTATTATTAGTGATTCATACTACTTTTAGGTAATAAATGAAATAATTTGTTGTTATGTCATTTATAGTTTCGCTTCATTAATTGACTGGAAGAGTTGAAAATAGAATATTCTATCAATCAAAGATACCCTAATAGTATCTCATTTGCATAAAAAAGACAGAATTAATACGTTTCCATAAATTTCACACTCAATTTCTAGAAGAACTCGCTGCTAATATACCAACTTTTTACTAAACCTCTGCCAAAGACATTACTAATCAAGTAGCTACACGTTATCTTTTTGCTGCAAAAATCGTAACAGAGACTAATCGTTTTTTTACCATGTACGACCTTACTGACATTTCTTATTTATTCCTCGATTCCGTGATAAATCATGAAGCCAACTGTCATCATGTCAGTCAGGAATAAATTAAAATTCCGAAGAAGCGGAAACTAGAAATGGAAACGACGCACAGTGAAGCCAGTCGTATAAAGCATAACGAATGATAACACTTCATCGTTTGTCATTATAAATACGATTAATTAAAGAAGTCGCGTAATCCGATTGTCGAGTTAAATTAATCGTAGAGGTAACGCTCATTAATAAGCTCAAGCTTTACGTAAGATAAATAATATCGGAGAATATTTGAGAAAATGTGTTAAAATGTTTTCATATTGTTGTTATTTTCCAAGTTATCCATGAAATTATTGCATAAGGATTTATAATTATTATAGCGTGTTATATCTAAGTTTATGTGAACTTTAGGGTTTCGATCATTTTTAGGGTTTCCATAGTTTAGAAAGTTTTTAAACTCTTCAGATCTAATTTTTCAAAAACAAATAAATAAAGGAAATGGGTAGATATGATAGCAGTCACAGCTTTAATATTTTGAGTCAGACCTTGAAGCAGTAAAGCAGTGAACATCGTAATGTGTACAAGGTCTGAAAAGATTAAAGTAGCAATAGAAAATAATATGTCATCTTAATAAATTAAGTAAAAAACACTGTTGTGTGTGAAAATTCTGGTATCATCTGATTTCTTGTTACTTTTTAGGCTCTTGTGTTTTTTATTATAGATTAAATTTTTAGTGAGTAATGTTCACAGTTTTACTACTAAAAAGGAATACAAATCTTCTGACCTTAATATTGGCACATACATAGAATATTATTTCAAAAATATTAGATGTATATACATTTTTTATAGCTGACCATATTCATGTTTTAAGCGTGGGACTCTTAAAGTTGAGGATGAAAAACCTACTTTATCAAATTTGTCGCAAAATTAATGGAGATAGGAAAAATGGAAAATATCGACTCTGTTTGTTTTTTGTAGGAATATTAAAAAGAGGATCTTTACAAAGTCGTCGGTGGACTTGTGTAGCTCAAACTACCCCTTTTTGTAGAAATTTCTGTAATAATATGATTTTTCTCGATACAAATTAATCAGTAGATATAAAAAAATCCAAACTGAGAAACATACAGTTCGCTCAATTTTGTTAAAGTGTTTAGGAATAAAAGAAATGAATTTCAATCACAACCCACAATATTGCCCAACTATGGAAAAAAGCTGTAGCTACAGAAAAATGAAAAAATTAAGTTTTTTGCATCTTTGGATAATTTCGAATAATTTGCGACTTGTTTTAGCGCAAACTAGGAGTAAAATGCTTTTAGTGACTCGAATAAGTGTTATTTGGCGCCATTGTGAACCACTAAATTCTCGTGCTCCTAAAATCAGCTATGCCTAGTCTATAGTATCATATAAAGAGGTAAAATTGCTTTGGGTTTTAAGGATAAGCTCTGGAACTACTGAACCGATTTGGAAAATTCTTTCACTGTTTAAAAGGTTATTTCTTCCCAAATGACGTAGGCTATATCCTAAATTGTATTACGTTTTGCTAAGAAAGTAATGCCTACACGAAGAGAAGGCAAACATCTTAGATCTAGCACTGATCCACGCGTCACGAGTCACGTGTCCAATGGCAGCCAATTACCCATTGTTTTTCTCATGACTAATTTTATATTAGTTTATTTCGAGCTAGATTTTTAGTCAATTGCTATTTGTTTTATAACGTTTGGTACGTTTGTTCCGTGTTACGTTTCTCCTTGGTCTTCCCTACTAATTTAGCTTATAATCATAGCAACTTTTATATGTATCCATAAGTTCAATATTTATTGAATACGATAAAGAAAAAAGTCAAAGGATTTTATGAAGCCAGAATAAAAAGATACGTAATTGAAAGAGATCCTACAAGTTTACTTTTAATATACTATCTCAATAAAATATTAAAATACGAAGATTCCTTTATTATCATCTGTCGCCAAAAACTATGGTGGAGGAAAAATGGAAATGACATACAAAGATGGATGCAAAAGATTATTAATCGATTGATATTTGTCTTACATTACAAACGTTTGTTACATTCGTTCCGTGTTACATTTGTCCCTGGTTTCTCCTACATATTAAGATGTTAGAGGTTAGGACACTTTCACGCGTTCCAAAATTACTCATATTTTAAAACAACAGTAAAAAAAAGTAAATATTTTTTAATATAAGCTTTTGTGACTTATTTTGCAGTGGTATAAACTATAAAAAACAGCGTTAATTTCGTTTTAAATGTTAGTTATTTAGGTTTTTATTGGTGTCGCTCTGAATGACTTTTTTAAAGATGGCCTGACGGTGTGTAGAATTCTTGCCAAACGGAATTACTTGGAACAAAAATTCAAAAAACACTTCAGACTAGTGTATTCTCCAGGTATTGATGATCGATTTTTAAAAATTTTCAATAGTTCCAGAAAGTATGAACTAAAAACATACAAATTTTTTGTACAAATTCAATAAGTCAAATACAAATAGCTGCCATTTTGATAATTTTCACAAAAAAAGAAAATCGAATATTCGATCGTCAATGCCTAGAGAATATCCTCTAGATCTCAAACATATTTTGAATTTCCGTTCCAGATAATCCCGTTTGGCAGGACTCCTGCATCAGGCCATCTTAAAACGAACTCAGCCAGAGCGATGCCTTTAAAACCTTAAATAAATAGCATTTAAACCAAAATTAACGCTGCCTTTCTCAATAATTCACACCACTATAAAATGAGCCACAAAAACTTACATCAATAAAATATTTACTCTTTTTCTCCCGTTGTTTTAAAATATACATAACCTCTGAACGCGTCGAAGTGTTCTAACTTCTAACCTCTTTAAGGGACGCGTAATGGACACAAGAAAGAACTTATACCAATTTTGGGTTTTTTAAAAGAGGTTTCTTCACAAAGTACTGTTCGACTTCTTGACAGAATTTCTCACTAAAGTAAAAATGTTTAGGCTATTTAAGGGTTGTGAACAGGACAGTGGTAGGGATAGGGAACGTATTTACCAAATAATCTAAGGTTTAGCGATGACGCTTAGTTCATAGGGCGCGGATGACGCATTTCTTAAGATTAGGGTGACTTGATTTTCGAAAACAAGTAGGACTACGAGTACATACTTGTAGAAAGTATAGATAGGATTATGAGAAAATAGACTTAGTCATAGGCGACACATTACAGACGCGTTATTCCCGTCACGCTAGGAGAAAGCAACCGCGTCGTTGACAGTGATCGTCACGATCGAACGACACGTGCGTCGGATCGCGAGCGGAAAAACGGACGATCTGGAACGACGCGAACAGGAAGTGGCGTAGGGGGAGCTAGTCGTCGGTTCCAGGACGAGCGTGGCTAGGGAACAGCCGCTAGGTCGTAACACTGTTCGGTATTATCCAATTAAAGGTAACGCTGGCAGCCCGTTAATTTTTCCTCCGTTAGGTCGGTGATTGCCAGCCAGCTCCGCAAGTTCACCGTGTTTTCCAGAAAATGTGAGGTTAGCTTCGGTTAACAGAGAACGCGTGCAGCCTTCATTGATCGGTGCGTGGCGGGAAAAGGTGAAAAGCCTGCGCTCTCCTGAGCCATTGTTGCCCCTTGTTTGCGATAATATATATATTTATGCGAATGAAATGTGAGAGAAATCTTTTTACGAGCGAATGTTTGAATAGGGATTTATTCCAGTCAATTTTCTTTATGTTTGAGAGAATGATCGACTTGGGCGTAACGGTTTTTAATTGAACAATGTTCAAATTTAGACAGGAGTCTCACGATTAAGCCTCTAAAGAGGGAAAAGGGATTGTGCAAGTGAAGTATAAATATTGTTCATAAAATTAAATCGAAGTGTAGGTATCAATTAGAGCGTAATTTAGGAACGTATTATTTTAAAGTGCTGCCTCGTAATTCGGAGATTATAATGATATTATGGGGTGCTAATTTCTAATTAATAGTATTTATAATATTGTATCTGGGAAAATTATATTCTATTGTATATAGAATTGTGTATGCTTTGTCAGGTTTTGCAAAATAGTTTCTCCAGTAAAGGCTGAGAGTGATATTGCTGATTAATTATTATAAACTTTCATGTTTAACCTTTTAAGGCACATATCTAAGCTACGAATTTTAATGCATTTATGGCACATTCAAAATCACACAATGCATAAAATACTACAAAATATCTAAAGCTAAAATTTAAAGGGAGCAACAGATCTCTAATTAGGTAGCACTTCTCTAATCCTATTTACGAAAATAGGAATTTGTATAAATATCTGCAGTCCACACATGACATATGGAAATGTTCGGTAACAACTATCAGAAATTTTCAAGAGTAATTCTACAAGCCAAAATATGATAAAAATAAAGAATTATGAAATTGCATTTAGAACTTCGTTTCTGAATTATTAATTGTTGAAGATTAAATGTGTCTGACTTGGAGACTTATTCTACTTCAGGCGTACGTTAGCCAGGCCAGACGCAGTGGCCTGAGTAGAATGAGATAGTAGAATGAGTCTAGTCAGACGCACTTCACGCAAGCACTCTTCAGGCGTTTTTTCAGCAATTAATCACTTAGAGGTGAAACCTCAAATACAGTTTCACCATTCTTTATCTTCGTCTTATTTTGACGCACTTTTTAAAATTTCTAACGCCTGTTGATGAACACCTTGTATAAGTATAACTGAGCATGCGCACAAGAATTACGAGCTTTTCTAATTTTATTCCTCTTTTAAGCTCTCTTATCAATTTATGTGAATAATAATATTGTTATTGAAAGATATGTATCGAAAGTGAAGATTCGTAAAAAGTTTCTTTCAGAAGAAATGCAAGCGCTTAAGAGTCACAAATATGATTAAATAATTTCTGAAGGGTTCTGCAGGGCCCAAAACTCTTTAAAAAGAAATACTAGAGAAATATTTTCAGTATTGCAAAGTATTTTTCTGTTATGTGCTCATTTTTATACACGTATATAAATTCAATAATATCTTCGAATCATTTAGCAAAAGACTACAAAGACAATTGATCGCTATACGATTGACAATTGATTACCATAGTTTTATTATTAATAAGTCCTAAGTTTGTAAGCATATGATCAAAAACCACTGCAATTGCATAAGAAACAAATTTTTACCAGTAAAATGAGAAAAAGTTGTGCCTTGAGAATTTAATTTCCTTTTCTCTTTCTATCACACAAGTGACTATTAAAAATATTACTTTAATTTTAACATTATGCATACATTTTCATGCGTTCCTTGCGTAAATTTCAGTCTCAATTCTGTAGCACCAAGTTTCTCACGAGTCGATTTCGATGAAATTGCGTCGAATGTACTTTCCACGAAAGTGCATGGATTGAAAGTCGACAGCCATCTTTCACTTTATAATTAACACCATCTGAGAGTTGTTCTGATTTACGAAACTGAACGTTGCACAAGGTCGACGTGAGTTTTAAAAAAGTTCATTTTTTAGTATTAAGAGTTCGTAGTAACAGTTTACCTAGAACTTAAATAGTTCGTGCCAGATACTGTGTAATGTTTCTAGGCGACTTTAAGCACCTAGGAAATCGTTCTTTTATTTATTTTGACTTGTTTCGCGCCCAAGCTGGCACGCAAGCTGTCGTGTAATGAAAACTCTGGATGAGTAAATATTTTATCGTTTGGACAACCTTCGCATGAATTTCGCTTTTGAGATTTGCGATCACAGATTCCTGTTTTGCATTTTCGACAATCGTAAACGTGGAGAAATAATAATCATTTTTGTGAATGTTCTTACTTCAGAGAAGTCTCCTGTGCTTATCGTTTCTTTCATATGTCTTTAAGAGTAAGCTTTTAATATCCTTAATTATTTAGGAAATAGTTACAAAAGGTTTCAAAATTAGTAGAATGGATTTATTAAAAATGTAATTCTGTTCACACAGAAATCTGATTATTAGACTGTGGATTTTTATGCATTTATGGAAATTTGAAATGTGTAAATAATTATAGAATTTATTGTATAATATTAAAAAGTATACAAAATATCGAAAATAAAGTGAAAATTATATCTATTATATACATATAGTATTTGAATATTATAAATAGTATTTGATATATTATAATATTATAAATATTATAAATAGTATTTGATATATTATAATATTATAAATATTATAAATAGTATTTGATATATTATAATATTATAAATATTATAAATAGTATTTGATATATTATAATATTATAAATATTGTAAATAGTATTTGATATATTATAATATTATAAATATTATAAATAGTATTTGATATATTATGATATATATGATATACTATAAATAGTATTTGAAAGGTGAAGCAAAGTTTTATTTTGGTTCTATCTTCTTAATAGTGTTTATACAAATATGAAATTGCATAAAAGTTTATAGTCTACAGATAATAATCATAGTAGACACATATTTTTGTTATTTTCTCCAAACAAGTGTTGTTCGATATTTTCGCAAAGTATATGAATACTATACACTAAAATACAAAAACTTAGTTCCTCCTTCAAATATCATAAAGTACTTATATTTATTTTTCCATAATTTCAATATTTTTTTTATATTATATAGATACTGCAAAATTTTTATGCACACTGAAATATTCCATAAATGCACAAAAATTGACAGCCTAGTTACGATGTACCCAAGTCGTTCATTTTATTACATATTCATTAACGATATAAATAATAACACGGTCCAGAATTGATTTCTAAACCCTCGTTTAAGAACAGTTTTGCAATAAAAATAAAAAAATACAAACTCAAAATTCAATTTATTCCGTTTTACCATTTTATCTAAGTTGTTCATCAATTTTTCGTTCGCCACGCATTTTCGACGCGTTCTTCCCACCGTACACCGTATCTCTAATGGAAAATTAATGTTACGTAGTATCCTCAAGCGCTGGACGTGACCGATAAATACTTGAAAGCTTCTTGGTGTACGATCTACCGTAATCTCCAGTGTTGAATAACATATCGAACACACAGGTCAATGTGATAAACCAACAGGTGGCGTGACCAAAAATTTTTGACAATGGAAATCGCGCGTATGATAAATAAACGTCTACGAAGTTGATGTATTGATTTTAAAATAGATATTGAAATCGATGGGACGATAAGAGAAGCCATGATCGAGTGATCTTTAAATCATATACACCAATAATTCCTACGTCCTGCAGACACGCCTTCGGTGAAGAATAATTCGTGAAAACACTTATGCATTTTCGATGAATGATAAAAGTTATTTATATTTCGTCGTTTTCGCGATGAATGTCCTTATCTTATAGAGACGACACTGCCTCACGTTTTTAACTAGCATTGGGTAACATTTTTATTCATTATAACGATGTTACAAAAAATGTTAGAACTGCAATGAAAGACTGTGTGAAAAAGTAGGATACAAATATTTGTCATTTTTTAAGACTTTTAATTTTGTAGTGTGTCTTTTAACTATAAAGTGGAAAGGAAATGACGTATTTTTATTACTAGATAAATTAAAAAAAATGGTTGCTTTTGCTAATTTGTCAGATGGTAAAATTCTGTAGTTCTAATTATATTTTTCTTACGGTTAATAATTATTAAAATTTTTAATCTGGATAGTCTATAGATTGCTGATAAAAAACAGTATCATTTTATTACAAAAGAGGATTCTAAAAGTTTTTTAAAGATCTGTTTATTATTCTTATCAACTGTTTTCAGATTTTGAAATTAAAGAAATAATTTAGTATACTTAAAATTCTATTTGCAAAATATATTTACATATCTCTCAATTCCTAGTTTCAGTGTTTTTCCTCTTTTTACTTTTTTATATACGCCAATATGTATGTACATGAGTTTCTGTATTACTTTAACAAGTTAAAATTTATATTTAGCTGACAATTGCTATGTATTTATGAAATATGGAAAAACGTCTCTGCTATCGTTTTTTGTGTAATTGAAAATAAAGGTCTCATAAAGAACAAGCGTAGAAATAGCCATTAAAAGGTAAAGATATTAAATTCTACATCTCTTCTGGATTCTTCGTGGAAGCGACACGAATCGGTACTTTATGTTCTGCCAATAAAAATGATCCTAAACACGGCAGATTTCTTTTAATACTGAACAGAATTATAGAAACTATTTTATAGCAAAGTTTATATAAATGCAATGTCATTAAAATGCGTATCTGATGAGAAATGCAGATCGTTACATTTTTTTACATTTAATAACTATTAGTGTTTTTGCTTTTCCCCGAGTGCTGGTGACTCTTAAAATCTAGTAAAATATAAAAGCGGATGTGATATAGGTAACCTCTCTAAATAAATTATTATATCAGAACTTTTTCCAAATTACATATCTTAATGTACTATATTCATTGTACGAAAATGAAATATTAATTTGTGGTTCTTTATTTCTAATTTTCACTTCGTTAATTTTCGACTTTTAACTTTTAGAAATTTTATTTTCATTGTACGAGCATGGTATTTAGGGTTCAGAATTTGTGAAATATTTGAAATATTTGAAAAGAGTTTGAAACTTTAATACATCGAACCACCGCAAGAAAATTGTTACAATTTTAAGAAATATCTAATTTCTATCTAACTCTGTGGAGTATCTTCTCAAGCATAGATTATCATCATTTATTTATTTTTTTTTTATTTCGTATCACAGGCTACAAAAAATCGTCTAAAATATAAGAAGAATGACTAACAGAAAAATATCGTAGTAAGCAATCATTTCTAGTTTTAAACAGTACATCAATAAACTTCAGCTACCATCAAATAATTTCTTTAACGAACTCCTTTGCAAACAGAACATTTTTTGCTCGATTCAATAATTTCATGCATCTAACTTGCAATTCTTTTCTGGTAGGAATACGAAATACTTAAAATTACAGGAATGTTTGAAGTCCCAAATATGTTATAAATTATAAATTCTGAATACTATCCTTTTTGCATTTAACGAGTGATAAAGAGTCGATTTTTACTTTTAATAAAAATGAGTATCGTCAGTCTTTGCTCAAAGACCTTTACATTCTTCACCAAATCATACCAACATATGATTAACATATAACATTTCTACTGTAAATTCTCTTTGTAGGAATAAAATATGGTCGTCAAATTGATTCAATAGTGTTAATAAAGAAATAAGTCAAAAAATCTTCTTCTTCTAGGAAGTGAAAAAAGAACTGAATAAGTTAGTGATTTTTAGTGAACAATGGAACTCAATTTTGTTCTTTATTCTCTTCTTTATACTACCAATTTAACTACACTTCCGCTTAATTACAAGGATTGTCAGTTATCTTATTTTTACCCATGGTACAGTGTGCTTCTTCTCTGGGTAATGACAATAACTCTGTATCGTTATTCGAATCTCGTAATAGAAGCGCTGTTTTTCCAACGTGATCTTCGGATGTATTTTTACGTAATGTGGTTTCATAAACAACTGTTTGTTCAAGGGAATAAAACTCAAACGCGCAAATCTACATAACTGAGCCTTTAGAAAGAATTAAAAGCTTTTCAAAAATTGAAATTACTCTAAAGGTGAATAGAAGAAGAAAAATTAGAAAAACCATTTAATTCTTCTTAATTTTTTATATATTTTCGAGAATATCGTGTAAAAATTAGGGGGCTAAAAATTATATAACTATTTAAGCACTTAGCTATGAAAATAGAAAACACAGTTTGATTCGTTTTAATTTAGAAACATTTATAACTGAGAAATTATGTTCAATTGGGAAACTGGTTTAGAGGGTTTCAAAAGAGTTGAAGAAGTATCAGAATAATTATTTAGATTATTTCAAAATCAGTTACATGTTATTTAAGACACTAGACAAACAATATTTAGAGTCAAATATAAAGAATTATATTTCAAACAATGGAGGTATAATATTATTTAAATTATTCTATTATACAAACAAAAAATATATAATCCCGTTTAAAAAACCAAACTTAACTTTCGTATCTCTGTAAACAATAATGATAAAAAAAAAATTGTTACGGCCAATAAATCAGCCCCCTCTGGCCATTCAATTTCATATAAAAACTTTTTTCGTATCTTTAATAGGTTACCAAATAATCGACTGTCCAGGATTTCGTGGGACATACTGTATATTTCTATTTTAGAAATAATTTAATTTTATGAGCAGATCAAAGAACTCATTCTGGATCAATTTTTTTCTTTCTCCTTAGTTACTCGTTCTAAATAAAAGAGAAGACAATGGACTTAACTCTTTACACCCTCTAGACTCCCAATCTAACAAGTGCTGCGACCCTGGGCTTCTGAGCAATCTTCGACGTAACATAAAAAATAATGATGTTTATTTGTTTATTGCATTAAAAAATAATACAGTGGGTAGATGGAGAGACTGGTAACTGGCCATTCGGGTATATGCGTTGCTTTGTCAGGCCGGTTTACTGGCTTATAGGGTTCAAAGGGTTAATACACTCTGGCTCTGGGGTCCAGAAATGAAATTGGTTCACCTCCGTGTACAGGGTGTTCGACGACAGGTGTCAGAAATTTTAAGAGCCGATTCTACATCCCAAAACAAGACGAAAATGAAAGTGAACGAAATTGCGTTTCAGATTTCGTTTCAGAATAATTCATTATTGAGAAAACGTCTACGGTATGCGTGAAATGTGTCTGACTCAGGATTTATTCTACTGACTCTGCTGCGTCTGACCTGTATCAGACCTGCGTCTGGCTTGCACGCAGTAGAGTAGGTTCCAAGTTAGAATTTTGGATGTTTATGAAAGTGGTCTAAATAAAAAAGCTTTAAAAAAGTCGAATTTATCACTTGTTTTTATGGTTTGAGTCAGTATAATACCAAATATGTGATAAATTAGACTTCTTTCAAGATTTTTTGCTTAAACCACTTTCATAATTACAAGCACCATTAATAATTTTAAAACGAAGCCTAAGGTAAATATCCTACTACCTGAAGACCTAAGATGTCGAATATCCCAGTAAGTCAACAGTCTAAAACTCCATGCCTCGATACTTAAATCTTAAGTTATGATGTCCCAGTAACTGAAGGTACTATTTTTTGATACTAGTTTTTATTCTTAATTAGGAACACCTAATACAAAATTGAATACCTATAATTAGCATTAGTGTTCAAGTATCAGCACATGGTCAACAATTGAGACATTTACTTCAAACGTAAGCTCATCATTCTTCATTTTTTAAAATTCCTTTAAAACTTCTGACACCAGCTATCGAATACCCTCTATTTATTAATTTACTTTCTTTCATTAAAGAGCATGCTGCACTGCAAACTGTTAACCAATTATTTTCAAAAGAAATTCCCAGCGAGAAGGGAAAGAAAATTACAGCTTATATCCAAACGATTTCTCTACAGGGAAAAACAAAGCAACTCACGCAACGACCTAACAATAAGTAACACTTGAGGATTCAAAAGATTATGGCAGATACGCAATAAATGTTGCGCTTCCACACCTCGCGCATCTTTCTCCACCGCGCAATTGCGATTCTCGATATCTCTGTACCAATCGACGACGAGCCACGAGCGGCTCGATACTATCACGATAAGCTGGCAGCCTCGATTAGCCTTTTCTTTAACAGAATTAATATTAACGACGCGAAATTATCGGGATACAAACTGTTGCTGCGCCACCAATCGATGCCAGAGTTATAATCGAAGATTGTAATCGAATTCGAGCCGTGCCCTCCAGACGCAACGTCGGCGTTGGTGTAATTGTTTTATTTCAAACGCAACGATGTAACGTCATTTGCTTGTATAATAGCCCGGCGACATTTTTGCGTTTCACTCTTTAGCACCACACCACGGTGAGTCTAAAATTAACTGGCCGCAGGATGGCGTTTATTTTGTCAACTAACAATGCGGTTAACACAGTCTCAAACCGTGGCTCGATTTGCATAATACTGGAGGATCGAGTGCCTGACTCGAATGCTTTTTTGCTGAACAGCTGCGGGGGAAGATTTTTTTTAAACTGAAGTTCAATGATGCGTTAAGTGTTTGTAATGATTATCAGGGATAAGAAGAAGAGGAAATAAAAATAAGGCAGAGAAGGATGGAGACACGAATTGGACCCATGTTTTGAGTTATAATTGAGGTTTAAATTAGTGTCTGATAGAAGTTTGCTTCTTGGAGGAAGGTTATGTTAGGGACTCTGTTGATGATGGAATTGTCCTTAAAATTGGTATTTGGTTCTGGTTGATTTTTCTGGCAAGTAGCTAGCTGCCTAAATCGCTCTCATGGCAATAATTGAATAGTTATGACTAGTAATGATAGTCTGGTTTATTAGAAGACGCTACATCCTCTGATATGAAAATTAAAAATTTCTTAGTTTTGGCTTTTGTGACTTTTCTTGTGATCGTTGATTGTTCTAGGGACCTAGTTCCTTCAATTAAGCAGGAATTTTTGAATATCTGCATATTAAATGAGCTGTAACTCTTGTTCACATTTCAGGCCAACTTGACTCGAAACTTAATTTTAATCTTCAATATTCTTTAATAATAATTTGAGAAATACAACATATACTATTCTATGCAGTAGAAAATTTACTTGTACTTCTATGTCATTCATGTATGACTGATAATTTCTACATTACTATGAGTAACATTAACGTACCTACACAATTATAAATGATATTGACAAAAAATTGTCAATACAGTTAACTAGAATAAGAAGAATACAACAGTTAACTAGAAGAAGAAGACTATTGAATAAATATTAAACTGAATTAAAAACAATTTTTTCCAAATTTGAGTCGCTGCCAAAGTGATCGTATTCCTAGTGAATTCAGCGTGGTAGTTAACGAGCCAGACACGCCTGTACCTTCCATCCTGAACAAGAAACGCAAAAAGGCAA
This sequence comes from Calliopsis andreniformis, assembly GCF_051401765.1. Classification (NCBI taxonomy): domain Eukaryota; kingdom Metazoa; phylum Arthropoda; class Insecta; order Hymenoptera; family Andrenidae; genus Calliopsis; species Calliopsis andreniformis. The sequence goes on along the minus strand of NW_027480432.1, from coordinate 9,731,751 downwards.
TGTTCATGGGGAACCATAATGATAATCCAATATGTTTCCGCATGAAACTTATCCAGAAGAAGCCTATGAATATTTACAGCCGTTTCACTGAATGGGATCGTCAAACTTTGCCTGGATTTTCCCTCGAAATTCCTCGAGCGAAGCGTCGTCGCGTCTTCAGCGCATTCCAGAACGCACGTGATTGTGAAACATTGCATTTTTCCCGCAGCGGTTGCACTTGCCGCGAGTTAACGAATTCCAGCTAAAAGTAGGTATGTGCATGGCTTATTCCAATCGACAGCAGTTACGTGAAGAATGAATAATGTACGAGCAGAGATGGGGATAATCGTTTGACGTCTTCGCGAGCGTATCGATCCTCAGCAACGCGTCTCAATCGGCGGAATACGATTACTATTGGGTCTATGCAAAAACTCTCGTCGCACATGCGAATTGGTGACACCAAAGGGCAGCCGGCTGCTGGAGATTTATTTCTCATTTAAATTATTCGCGTCAGCATTTGCGACGATCTTTTAATTAATGTGATGCCTCAGCGTGACTGGTTTAAATGTGCATTTAATAATTCTGTGGCTGCTAACCAGCGAGAGTCACGTTTTCAAAAGATTTCAGTTTTTGCGTGGATTGAAGATATAAGATGGAATTTATGTTTTTGATATATGGTGGTGGACAAAAGAAAGTATAATGATTATGGAAATTCTTTTTTAATTAAATCACTACTGAAAGACAATTTGTACGAAGAGAATATAGAAAACCTCATCAAATAATAGTTTAAAATAGTTAAAATAGTTTAAAGTGACTAATAATCCAGATGTTAAAGCGTCAAAGATACAAAGAAAAAAAGAAAATTTTAAGGGAAAAGGAGAGGAAGACTCAATAATCTTTTGAGAAAGAATTATGAGTTGTCTATGTTCATAGAGATTAAGAAACTATGCAAATATTTACTCAGTATGGAAATTATGTATACTTGTACATAGAAATTTTAATTTCAAACTTTCGTTTGTTTCTCACTGTAAGTAGATTAGATTAAAGGAATGTTTGCTTAGCAAAAAATAATAAAATACATGCTTATAACATACTACTTATTCTAAACTTTAAACGTCAATTTGCAGTTACAGAATTATTACTTCAATTATTCTAAATACTGTTTATGCAAGAGTTGTGCGATTTTAAGGAAACAATTCTAGGAAAAAGTTTGAATATGTTATGATATTTTATTTGCAAAAATTTCAATATTAATTTGCCTTTTTTTTTAATGGGACTGCATATTTTTGTTAGGTTCGTTTTATTATGTATTTGACGAGGAGAGTCTGATCAATAATTTTTGTAATATTTGCATAAATGTTGTCGAAGGATCTCGATTAATGTTAATTAGGAGCCATCGAATTTATCCATTTCAGGAATAGTATATAACCATTTTAAATTCAAATCTATGTTTCCGTCTGGATATTTTTCCGTTTACATAATTTTGCATGACTCACAATTAGTTAAACGATAAATATTGTGTAATTCATAAATAGGATTTAAACTTTGATTATAGGAGTATCGATTTAAGTTACATAACTAATATGTATATTTATGGTGACTATATTGCGGATTTTTATTCATTTATGGTAATTTGAAATACATAAAAAGTTAAAGAATGTGTATAATATTAAAAAATATAGAAATTATAAAGTGTAGAGTGCAAATTATAGCATTTGAAAGATGAAGCAGATTTTTATTCAGGATCCGTTTCTTCGACTGTTTTTATGAAAATATGAAATTGCATAAGAATCTGCAATCTAATCGTGACAACATTTTAAGTCAAAATATGGTCCTAAATTTTAGGTGTTTAAGACCTAAAGCAGACACCTGTTTTGACTTAAAGGATAATTTATTGCAAACACCTGACACGATTATTCTTGTTTTGCAATCCCAGCAATCTCCCAATTTTAGTTTTTCAATGAAAAATAGGACTATAAACTATAAACTGTCCCAAACTTGAGAATAAACAGCTTTATTATAACCAGTGTATTAATAACTTCTGGCCCTATCAGATGATACTTCATTTCGATAATTAGGATACATCTGACATGAAAAACATTTAACTAAAAATGAGAACATGCGAAAATGTATTGACATCTTCATTGTCCATGTCCCATAAAATAGGAATCCTTTTTTCACAACGAGATAAAATAAGTGTTTAGCAAATGATTTAAACCAGTTAACACTGAGGAAAGTGTTACAATAAAATATAAATACTTGTTTGACAAATAAACGGTAAAAGTTTTGTATAAACCCAATAAATCGACTTAGAGGACATTTTATGGAGAAATTTATTTACATTTGCTCTCGTGAATTTAATGATATAATTTAAAAGATCTATAGATGTAGCTCGAAACAAAAACAAAATGAATTTCAAAGTACCTGTCGAAGGGCACATGGAATCGCAACGCAATTTCCAATTAAAACTGTTGATTTTTCATGCAGTACTGATGTCACAGTTAACATCGACGATTATAAAACATTCTAGAGGATGAAATCGTGATCTTCGCAGGAATTCAATTGATACTATCTAGAGAGGTGTTGGTAATTGCGAGAGGCGTGTAGGAAGCGATTACCATGGTCCGTAATGAGCTAGATAAACAGGATAAGAAAAATCTCCGTCACATGTGAAAAATACTGCTCGAGAACATTTCCTTTATATTTCCTTATATTTCCTGAGTGTTATAAGTTGAGAAAGAAAGGTTGCCAACATAAAAATCCTGATTTTAATGATGCTTCTCAAGAATGTAGAGTATATTACAATATGCAAGAAACAGGTTAATCAAATGAATAAGCACAGAACCTAATTAAAAACTTGTTTTATCTTGCAAATATTCTAATGTGTAATTTAACTTTCAATATTTGAGATTCTCTAAAATCCCCTAGAACCTTCTAGAGTTCTCCAGAATCTCCTAGAACCCCATAGAATCCCCTAGAACCCCCTAGAACCCCCTAGAACCCCCTAGAATCTCCTAGAATCTCCTAGAATCTTCTAGAATCTCCTAGAATTCCCTAGCATCTAAATAAATGTAGCTATTCTAAAACACTTGGTAAACATTTCTGAAAGAACAATTTCCTTCAAAAATACAATCTACTAAATCATATTTTCAGTATTTAGTATTTCTGATTTCGTTTGATAAATTGCAGGTCTAGAAGGAAAGAGGCAAAACCAATCATAGCTATATTATATACGTTTGCGTATTAAAGCACGAAATATTTCCTGGTCGATTGTACATATCGTCGAAGTCGATAAATGGCAATAAGAATGGCTCGAAAAGTGAAAGAACATCAGTATATCGATACAATTATTATCGACATTAATTGGTAGGGCATAAGTGGTACGAATGGAATACTTTCATTTAAGACAAAATAAGAAACTAACGAAAAATATAAACGATCATTCTAGTTCTAATTTACTCTATTAGGAAGAACAGTTATTTCACTAGAATAATGTATTGTACCAGTAAGTACTTTCTACGTCTATCGACTTTCTTTTTTACTTTGAAAAAAATTTCATCTTCTGTTAAATGGAATAGTGTAATAAAGTAAAATAACAGCGATTATAAATTATTGTTTCTTTAGGCATTACAATTATAACAACAATACGTACAATTTCATCGTAGGAAAGTTAACTGCTTTTGAAATAATCACAATGGCCCATTCAAGCCACCTCTCCCCTATATTGGTATTAAAACATCGATATCAGAAATATGTATTGATAGCTTTTCAAATTTTCTTAAAATCGTGTGTTTAAGTTGATCCAGTATTTATGCAATAAATTGCTTAGAAATAGTAATCTGTTGAATATAAACGACTTCTCTGCGTTACAGTTAAACCAGTTTTAAAGAATAGTCTCTTTGCTGGAACAAATGTAGCTATCGACGAGTGGAACTTTCGAGACAAAGTAAATGGATTGATACATAAAGGAAAAAAATGTATCCATGTATTCTGTAACGAAAGAAATATGCAGACTCGAGATGCCTGCAACTTCCCAAGACAAATACGTCGATATTTCTGCCATAGCTTTCCATAACACATAACTTCAGAAGAGGGTTAAGTGCTACATTACACAAATCTGGAAATCGATATTTTTTATGTATCCCTAAAGTTCGAATGGCAAAAAGTTAAACCATTTATCTATCAGCAGAAAATATCAATGTTTTTAAACTACCGAATCGATACAATAATTCTTTGACATAAACTTGTTACTAGATTTGCTATATCTTGCAAGAATTTAAAACAAACAGATTTTGCTTCGTATAGTGTTACTCATATTTTCGATAAATTCAAAACAAGCTATCATGAACATGAATTAACTCCAGAATCCTATTCCTCCCTATAAACTCGTCAGTGTGCTTACTATTTGTTGGCCCATATCGAGAGAACACTGCATGCGTATCAGCCATTCACAGGCCAAAGTAATTAACTCCACTTTTTCCAATCCTTTTTAAAACTCAAAATCTCATGTATTTATTTATAAGTATATATTTATGTCTATATATAAATACCTATACATTGTCGATATTTTACTTTTACTAACGTTTTTGTGGAGTTAACCGATTTGGCAAACGAGTGTCTCATATTTGCCAACAGCTAAAGCATCGCACCAAAGATTCCCCCAACGAGTAAAACGTTACACGTTACACGAAACATAAAATAAAGTGACATGGAAGTAACGTTGGCAATGGATCAACTCGAACGTCCAAAAAAAGAGATCATGGAGCAGGATATCTGGCAGAATCTATTTGCATTCTTCCCGAAAGTGGCGCGAAGGTCGGCGAGAACGAGTTCGAAGCAAAACTGGAAATCGTGAATGCGAATTCCATGAAGGTATAGCGGCACGCCAATACTGTGGCGGTTCAAAATTCAGCTGTTCCTTTGTTTTCATGGGGCAAACGACGATCTAGTTCGACGAGTGCGCCATAGGCTTCTCGAGGCACGCAGGAACGCACGTTCGCAGCGACTGAATGCAATTTGATAAATACATTCGAGTCACGCGCCATTCCCAAGCGAGTACGATGCACACTTGACCTTCATTCCTGGCGGACACTGTTTACTGGAAATGTCGCTCCGATTCGTTTGAACAGTCGAATAGTGGGCCCAGGGATGTACCTCGACGACTTTCTAACGGATGTACTTATCTATTGGGTCGCCTGGAGAGCTTGGGGACTTTCGTGGTGTTTCTGTTCTGAGGCGACTCTTTTTGTAGGAACTGTATCTCCATAAAATTGTAACGAGATGCAAGAATCCAATTAAATGATACGACTGATGTCCGTATTAATTGGAGTAGATCGTGGTTTAAGATAGTTTGTGCTGGAATTCTGTTTCAATTTTACTGAGGGTCTTTGTTGACTCAATTATGGTTCCTGTTTCTTTCTGTAGATTTTTAGTTCTGATCAAAATGTGAAATACCTAGTTATTGTTAATATCTAGGTACCTTTCTATTTCCTTGGTATTACAGTAAAAACTAATGGTAATCGTCTTTTGAAGTAAGACTTCCAAGAAGAAATGGCAAGGTAAAACTAAGCTTCTGAGTGGCCCCACTGACAACAATAGGACCTTGAGTGGTCAAGTTAGACTATAATGTGTTTTTGTAGAATGATAGACACATAACTATATCTCTAATGACATGTGTAAAATAGTAAATAGGTATAGTTATTCGATAATTTTAAAGGTATAAACAATTCCAGTTGAAAGTGTGTTTGCTGAAAGACCAAACCAATTTCGCTTGCAATTAGACTATCATCATTCATAATTGCAAGACGTGCATACCTACACTGTGAAACTTACCTTTACCAAGAAGAATATATAGCAAAAGAATATCTACTGTATTAAAGCTATTAATATTTGAAAGAACATTTTAGTTCGACACTGGTAATATTTCTGTAAATTATTATTTAACATATGGCAACACACGCAATTATGTCGATATTGTATGTTCGTGGTTGCTGAATTTTTTTATATTTTAAATATGTGTGCGTTAATTATCATCCAGCGTCGTGTACGACGTAGCCGCAATAAAACTATGAAGTAACAAAAATTTTCCTCGAAGGGGATCGATCACAGGACCTCCCCAGTCACGCAATCATCTCGTCATGTCAACGCTTCGATGAGACTATTTTGTGCTTACAACATGTGTATATTGAAAACATGTACTCGAGTTTCATTGTTTGTATCTTTCAAATTATTGTGTAACTATGGCTAATATTTTACTGGTATTATTAGTAACCTACATATATTACATTATCATTTTGCAAAAACACATTACACCTAATTGATCACTTAAAATTCTTTTCTTGCGAAGATGCATAACATTAGCGCTACTTCAGCCACTTTAGACTTCTGCAGTTTTTGGAAAATTGCAAAAAATAGTATTAACATAAAATTATCGGTAGCTATCTATACGATTTATAGCATTTAACGTTAATAATTCTCCAATTCAAAAAATAATTTGAATTGGACAATCTAAGAACGAACCAGTGACTACTCATTAAAATAAATTACAATGAAAATTGGAGGAAAGAATTTTAGAGGAACACGATTACTAAAAACTTGTTGAAATAAATGAAACATTACGAAGCAAAAATATGCATAATATACAAATTCAAGAGGAAGAAAAACTAAAGAAATGTAAAAAAATGTTCAAAAACGAAATTACTGAAACAAGTTGCTTCGTGTCTCGTCCGCTACAGTAGTTGGAAGCCACTTGACTTTCTGCTGAATTTGAAGACGCATCAATATGTAATGCTATTTTTGCGAAAACGTTTAATTATGTATTCTTAATACCCCACAGCTAGTTTACAGTTTACACTAATAGAACCTTATAATTTAAGTGGAATTCCTTTGAAAAAGCACTTGCCTCGATCGTGACTTCCTCTTATTAGCCTATCTTCAGTAATAGTATGGTAAACACGGCTGTCGACAAAATGCACTTACGGGATCGAATACTCCCTAGATTCAGCAAGCAAACAACGTGACTAAAAATTTCAAAGCCTTTCATCTCGAAGATGAATCTCGCTTAGGATCTTCCAAAGAAGCTGACGACATTCTTTGCATAGAGAAGAAGAGGAGCTGTTTTCAACATCAAAGACGACAAAAAGGAAACTAGCTTCTATTCACTGGCTGGGATTTGCGTTCATTTTTGTCAAAAATATGATGAAATTATCTCTTGCAAATACCCAAAACTGTGCGTCATTCTTGGGCTGCGTAATTTATTTCTCTACTGTTTATTATTTTCTCTGAATCATAGAGACCATTAATTTCACAAGGTAACTAAGTAACTACCTTTGTGATAAAATCGTAACTCTAATTAAGAGACTTAAATTCGTAAAATATCCTAAATAATATTCAAATCTACAATTTCCCGATTTTCCTTCCACCATTTAAACAGCAGTATGCAACAAGTCAGTATTATTTTTCCTTTTATGACGCAATATATCGTCATTCCTCGCTGAATATTTCTTCAAAATACAGAATCTGCAATTACAAACTAAAATTGCGTGAGCTTCAGAATATCAATGGAACTCGCTCCAAATTATTCTTGTCCCAAGCTTTCGGTAAACGTGGATGACGGCAGTTTTCAAGGAAAATTCTGCGTGAGAAGATTCGCGAAACGCGACCTTCTGCGAAGGAAAACTCTGAACGTCTGGGCAGCCGTCGGCAATCGTGGATTAATTAATCACGGTGAAATAGGCGTACACGGATAAACGTACCGTAATAATGGCGTTCTCGATGATTAAGGCCGACCCAGTCCGAGGCAAAGGTATGCAGAGAAAGTAGGAACCCCTTCCGTATACGCCTATGTCCGGTCGTTGCACCGCGCGCAATTGTACTTCTTTCTTTTCGATCTCTCGCAACATTGACCAAGGGACATTTCAGATTGACGTTCGATCTACTTTTTTTCTTCGTTTTCACAGTGTAAAGTCGACTAATAGGCGACACGACACGTAGAATACAGTGCTTAGAAGAGTGAAATTTCTTTGGCATAGAAATATAATGTCTGCCTGTGGAGCTTGTGTGCAATGAAATGTGTATTTTTTTTTAAATCTTATTATTTATGGTTGGATTGGAAGATTGTGGTGGTTGTTAGGGATAGACAAAACAGTGGGAGAAGAAGATTTAAAATTTATTGTGAAGCTTGTGTGCAATGAAATGTGTATTTTTTTTTAAATCTTATTATTTATGGTAGGATTGGAAGATTGTAGTGGTTGTTAGGGATAGAAGAAAAAGTAGGAGAAGAAGATTTGAAATTTATTGTGGAGCTTGGTTTAGTAGTTGATTGTCTGTTTTAAATGGTTATTATGGAAGTTCCGTGTATTGTTTTTGTAGTTTTGATTGTCTTTTGAAGTAGGGCTTATTTTATGTGGAAATTATTGAAGTGTGAACTATGGTTTGAAATGAAAATTTAACGCTTTGAAGATGTAGATAGTTCGCTATCATTTTTTGTAGGTTAAAGGGTGATTGTTTTAGATGTAATAGTACCTCGTTGGGTTTTTCAATATGTGATAAGCTAGAATTATATATAAGAATTTGGTAACCACATTTTTTTCTAAAAGTCACTAGAAATTTATACTAGATCTGAATATTTTTACTAATTCTGTTAGGCACTAGCGGAATTTAATTTTGAAGCAGGTATTTATCTACAAATAAGTAGAAAATTGAAAGAAATAGAAAAGACGATGATCATTATTTCGGGTATTCTTCTCTAATATACAGAATTCTTTCATAACGCAGAAATAGCAAATAATATGCATAACAGTTCAAAAATATATCATGCAACTTGAAAAATCTTGTGAGTTTTAAGAGAAAAAATGTTTTTGATCAGCAATCAGGTTAATTCCTAAATCCGTAAAATTTGGCTGAAATTAGATAGCACAAAATGATTGCAATAAAAGAATACTCCAGGAACACTTAACGTATCTCTGCAATAATTAATTAATTTTAAAGAAAGAAAACTTTCTTCTTCATTTATCTGGGGTTCCTACAGTCACTAAATTCAAATAGAAATAAGATAATTACTGACAATGAGTTCTGAAAGAAGCAGATGCTTTCTTGATCACTTATCCGGGGTTCTTTCATAAAAGTACAAGTTCCACATAGAAACAAAATATAGTATTTTTAAGAAAACAATAATGAAGAAATACTTAAAGTATTTTAATGTATTTTAAAAATCATGAATGTGTTTTAAAAGAAACAGAAACTTCCTTGATCACTTATCCGGGGTTACTCGAAGCCTCAAAATTCACGTAGAAACAAAATAATTGCAGGAAATCAGTATCAGAGAAAAGCTTAATGTACCACAAAAATAAGTAAAGCTTGTATCGAAAGAAACTAAAGCTTCCTTGATCAATTATCCAGGAATTCTTCACAAACAAAGTTCATCCAAATTCAAACATTTAAAACCCTCTTAATATATCTCCAAAACAATTGTATCGGTGATTTGAAGAACAATACAAGTCCAAAATGATCAATTTTCAAATAATCTCAAAACTATCTCAGGACCCCAGAGCCAAAGTACATTAAGTCACATAGAAAACAAATTGACAGTCTCGTTTTAGCGTCTAGAAATATAAAATACACAGAAAGACACCTTGGTCTCAAACATTCAAATACCTCAAAATGTGGTTTTCGGACCTGTGCTGTTCCTCGACTCATCGATTCAATTAGCCAAACCCTGCCGCGGTCTAAAACCCGCCTACCTCTATCCACTTATCATATCTATGAGGTAATTAACGTGCTCTACGAGACTCGTAGCCGGTAGAGTTTCTTCAGCGCACGCACGTTGGAACGCATGAATTTACGATAGACGGACGATGATCGGATTATTTATAGCCGTTCGTGGCTTCTTTTTAAGCCACCCGTTACTGGTACACCATGCGAACCGACGATCGCGCTAGTTAGACGTTAACCTTGCTCGCTGGCTAACTGCAAGAACTATTGCGCACTTCCGGCTGGTCACTCACGTGCCTTCCCGCGATTGGGAGTACACACGTACACGCGTGCCCCCCTGTCCTGTTCATCTGTAATTGGTGTTTGTCAGCAAAACTTAATTATCTCTGCTCCGCTCGGGACACGACGACCTACGCAATAATTAAGGGATACGAGAAAGCTACAGCGGCGCACGAAGGCTGATCCCCATTGGTACTCGAGGAATGCGGCAATTGAGGATGATTGAACTAAAACTGTGATACACAGTATCGTGCAGAACTATGGACACATTTATGTTATTGGAAATGCATGAAATACACTTTTATTTTTAGGGACTCATGCTGAGTGTTAGTGTCATTTGTATTGGTAAACCTTACACAGTAGATGTAGCAGAAACTATGTTTAAGGCGCAATTCCTCTGAGGCAACACTTGTCTGTATTTCACACAAAAATGCTACCTTAGCACAGTGTAATATGTTTTTTATTATTTGTGATCACCGATTTTTTGGTCATTTTACTTTATGTCTTTTTTTTTAGTTTAATTTAATCCTTCACACGGTTTTTATTAACTAATAAAATTGGTTTCTCAAAAACTTTATCTCGAATTCATCAAATTTAATTTTATTCCGAATAATGGCTGCGTTGAAAATTCACTTTCGATCAATCGTTGTCATAGGAGACACACTGATGATAAATATACAACGAAAAAATAAGTGAATGATGGTTATGGATATTAATTTGCGAAGTGTTCCATGTTGAGTGACGAAATTTTTGTAAAATTTTGCAAAATTTTGTAACTGACAAGAATATTATATGCTGCTGACTATGATCTCTTCATGAAATGGTGATAAATTTATACACGTGAAGGTCACCAACGGTTTTTATAATATATTTGTATTTTTTTCTAAATTTAAAAAGACAAGAATTTATAAATTTTAAGAAAAGTAAGAATGATTTATACTAATCAACAAGATACATAATCACTTCATGCATAAGCTTTTTTCTATCAATAAAAAGAGTTCAGTTTTTCAAAATTTAATATTTTTGCGCACAAAAGTATAGTTTATTCTTCGTTTTTAATGTATAGTTGGTTAAATAATATTTTGTATTATAATTGCAAACATCCTCCCGTATCGGACCAATACGATTGGTCTCAAAGTTGTCGAAAATTTCTAAAGAGTGATTTTTTCACTTCTATAGTAATTGTCATTGATTTTTGTGACATTAACTTTATCAATATTTTCGTAAATTGAATAAAACAGTACACCGTATATATATAAGTGAAAGTTCTAATAGTAGTTAAACTGTTTTACATTTATTCTCTAACTTCAATACTCAACGAGAAGACAGAAATATATGGTGATTAAAATACTTAAATCTTACTTTATTTGAAACACTTTTAAGCTTTTAATATCTAAGAAATAATTGAATAAATAAAGTTTATTTTAGCCCATAATTTGATACGTATTGATCATGATTTGCTATGTGCAATTTTCTCCAACTAAGGAACAGTTTTTGTTTTTATATCGAGTATAAAAGATTAATAATTTTCTATAGAGAGAAACAAAAATATTTTCGAAAAAAAATCATCTACTATAAAACAATATAGTTTAGAAATAAAGTAAATCTTCAACAGAAGCAATTATATTGTATATTTACTCGCTATAAACTCGCAACTTCACACAGTCGAACTTACAGCATAATTCACTTTAGTTTTGCTACAGACGAAATTGAAAAAAAAAAAGAAAAAGAAAATAATCCTGAGAAATAGGAAGAATAGTGACGACCTTCTAACGAGAAAACCACTATATTTATAATACATGAAACAACTGAATACCTCAACAATTCGAAATAGTAACCTGTACATCTGCTTTCAAACAGAATCATACGATCACGACGCAATAAGCGAAACCTTCAACTGTCAAAGTCACGGCAAAATTGTCAACAGCATCAACACCTAAGCAAACTCTCCACTTCCACTCTTTACCTAATCTCCCCTTTCTCTACTATCGCCTTTTAAATTATCATTACAAGCGTTAACTACTTCATCACACGTTCGCGAGCATCACGAAGAAAACCATCACCCGGACGCTTTCTCCTTCCTCTTGCGCGTTAAAACGGTAAACATCATCATCCACTTTGAAAAGTGAGCGTGTCGCCGATTAGGAACCTCCCAGCTCACCCAGGAAATTAATCAGCGTGCCTGACGCGAAAGCGCGACGGCTGCCTAATGACTATCCTCCCCGACGCATCGCAAGTGCACAAAGAGAATCAGATAAACCGAGTCACTTACCCTTGGCCCATCCAGTGAGAACGTTCCCAAGATACGCGACCTTATAGCAGGGGTCGTACTCGGTGATGGAGGCGTTACCCCTGTGTCTCCTCCACAGCCTGCCAAGGCCCCTCTTCAACGAGCGCAGGGTCCTCTGGCCGAATTCCTTGCCCGCTGTCGGGTTCTGTCCCGAGCCTGAGGTACCGTTCTGCTCGTCAACCGGATCCGCGATCACGTCGCCCATAGTTTTCATGGTGTGAGTTCCTGTCCCAGTATGAATATACTCAAGGTGTCTCTTGCTCGAGAGGTCCGTTCTTCCTCAGCCAGCCGAAAAATGGGACCACTGGCCAGGGAGCCACTACATCTCGCGGGATTTTTCGGCTAGAGACCCTGGACTGGGTTCAAAGACGCGGCAACAAGCGCAAGACCTCTTGCTAAGTCAGCCGACCAGGTGGATGAGCTCTATCGAGGTCACGACCGGCGCCGCTGATCGAGAGAGGTTGTGAAACTCCAATAAATCTCCACTCGGGTTCTGCGCAAGTACCTCCGCACCTCAAGGCCGGTTTGTTGTCGCTATTCTCACGAATGAAGCAAGGCTTCTCATGAAAGGGCTCCTTCCGGGACCGCCACCCGTCTCTAGCGAACCTCGGTTCCTGGGTTCCTGGAACAAAAAGGAAGGTCCACAGATCAGATGCGGCTCTAATTGCGCCAGGCTGCGTTAATTAACCCGCTGGGTAATTAGTGGTCATTGCCTCTTGCCGCGCTGTCGGTGTTACGCAATGGTTTACGTACGTTTGATTATGGATCGCATGGAGTGTTAATTGTTTTCGCGGTGATTAGGGGTAATGACGGCAAGTAGTGCATCGCGGGAGGGAACAAGATAGGAGGCTGGTTGCTCTGTTGCCTTGTGAACACGCCAGGGGGGATGTCATGGGTGGAGAGGATAGAAGAGTCGAGAGACTATTTTGGGGGATTCGAGGCTTCTTTGGGGACGACGACGTGGGTTTGTTGGGAGTTTAGGTACTTGTGGAAAAAGTAGGTCTAGGTAGGATTTTTGAAGCAATTGAAATGGTGTTAGAAAAGGAAGTTTATGGAAGAAAATGCAATGGAATCTTAATTGACCTTTTGAGTTTGGCAGATTTAACTCTAAGCTGGTACGCTGATATACAGTTAACCTTTTGCACTCAGAGATTTATGTTTTACCTTCATAATGTCCTCGTAGAGGCGCCAATCGAATACAAGGAACTAATGTATGAGGTTAATATAATATCAATATGAAAAATGATTAATAGTAGTACAGAGAAAGTCCACGACTTTTCACTTTATCAATTTCTATAGGTTAATATTATTGATGTCAGAAGTAAAATATTGAGTTAGTACAAATGCTATAACCCTAAATAAAGACTTAAGTTTATAAACTGCTTGAAATACAATGTTAAGGAATATTTGTAATCACACTTGCTTTTTGCTCTGCTACAACATAACTAAAAAGGACTCAGGTTAGCTCTCGAGTAGGAATTACTGAAAGAGTATTGCAAACTATTGTGTTAAATAGAATTGTAGCATGGTATGTAGTATATGCCATATACATTATTTGATGTTGACCCATGAACACATGGGAGGCTTTACATGTATAACAGAACACTGATGTTGGCCTCAAAGGATTAGTAAAACTAAAATCGATTTAGCAACTTTTTCATTATTAATTCATCACTATTCTTCTCATTTCCTATTAGTTATTTTACAATTTTTTCTCATTTTCACTGTCAGGAAAATAATTATTTGATTAGGTATGTGTCATTAACGTATAAATTAATTTCAAAAACACGTCTTTTTTATTCTGTGAGTCTATAAATATTTAGTAACAAATCGTAAGAGTATACCTAAAAAAAAATTGATTCCAAGGATAATGTATTTTAGCTGAATATTTTACATGTCAGTGATCTCCTGTTTAACAATCGTCAATGAACCAGTTTTATGATCACTTAATGAGGGCAACGAAAACAAGTTACCAATGCATTAATTAGCCTCATTGTCAGCCAGTAACATAGTGCTTTTTGCATTACATAATACTTTTATTCTTTCCAGATGACCTTGTTTAATTAGTTGGAAAGAGATATTTGTTACGTTCCTTGTAACTTTAATGTTCACTTTACTCTATTAATTTATTGATTTGGAACTTTTGAGAAGCGCTTAAATAAACATTTTTTTGTGATTCGTGATTAACACATTAAAAATGCAAATTCATGTACCTACTAAAATAAAAAATAAACAACATAAATGATTGTAATAATAATACTGTTTTTCATATATTAAAAATATAATATTTCAGAGAGTATAAAATAAGGACACGTTATCACCCTTAAAATTGTACCTATATAATTTGTAATAACCACGACTGTCAAACTAAATACTGTGTCTAAAATAACTGATAATGACACTGACATGAAAAATAGTATTACGTATCTATTTCCCGAGTTCACAGTGTGTCAAGTAGGCGATAAATATTTATACTGAAAAATAGGGCAAACAAGTGGAAAGTCAACACGTGTTCAAAAAACACGTGTGTTGGGAATAAAAAAGCGATTTATAATCGACATTCTTTTCCCATAATTGGATTATAACTATAAAATATTATAAACATTTTCTCTAGAATTAAAAGAAACTGTGCACAAAATTTACATGGTGCTTATTTTAATAGAATTTTTGTAATTTTATTTATTAATATATTTTCATAAAAACCTCAATTAAAATTTAAACGTGAAACACTCTTTTAATAGTTAATTTTATTACTTCATTAGATTATGGTTTAAGCGTTAATCGATATTCTGCAGTACTTTTATTGTTTCTACATTCCATAGACGCAACTGAGTAATAAATATTACAAACAGTTGAGGTTTCGTTAATCAGAATCCCACTGTGCTCAGAAATGTCAGAAAACATACAAAAATGAAAATTCTGTTCAATAAATTTCGCCCAACATTCATCAAAGAAGACATCCTGTACAGAGAATATTGATTAACAAGTTAAAACTAAATCTAACCACAAAAATGTAAAATCCCACTTCACAGAGTGCATCACACGTTTCCATAAAAAGGTGAAATAACAGAAAAAAATTCTCGACGCGACAGAACTTTAAAAAAAAATTATTTACCAAGCCAATACAACCCACTAACATATTCAGCAATAAATACGCGCAGAAAAAGCTTCATTCCCATTGAAAAACGACTCTGTTCATCATCAATTATGCAAATATCAATACAAAGAGCTACGCTACCTTAAAAATATACTTGCATCAACTGAAAAGATTTTTACTTCCACCGAAGAAGGAAAAAAAGAACGAAAAAATTCTTTCCGCATCTCCTACTGCTTTTTACCATTCCCCAACGTTTACTCTGAGTCACGGTAGTCAAGAGCCCTCTTAATAAATTAGCTAACGAAACATGACCTAACGCTTCATTAAAGCCAATCAAAGGAGTCTAAATCTGCGGCAGGAGGGGAACAAAAACGCTATTAAACCAAGTGAATGCAGCACAAGCACGTATTTGATACGCATATGAGCAAGAGATCCCCGAAGGACTCTGCCCTATTTAAATACGACCTTGCTCACTGTCAATAACACAAGCGGGCACGTGGCTGCGACAAGGGAACAAAAGCACAATGTAATTTTCCGAACGTTCCTCCGAATTTTGCGTCGAAACCATATTAACCGCTGGCCTGCTTCTATGAGAATGATAAGCACGTGCCGAATGTTAACGCGACGCATGGCTGACCATGCCCCAATGATAACTGTGCCTACCTCTGTCCAGCGAAATTGGAAAATGAGCCGCGAAATGCTTCCAGAGAAGTTTCAATGGCCATGCTGGACGAGGATTGTTTCGATTCTATGGTAACCCCAGTTTCGTCAGGGTTTGAAACGTTGTATAATATTTCTAAATACATATATATGCAGCGAAATTGAATGTTTCATGAAGCTTAGGGGTTTGTCTGATACCTACAGAAAGCTATTACCCATAAAAGAAACTTTTAATTATATTTTAGAATAAAATAGTAAAAAATTCAGTTCGAATGTTTTTAACTGCAAACTTTGGTTACTTGGGTATAGATAATAAGTGGCAACGTGAAATATTACAACAAGAAGCTATAGCTACAGCACTAATCATTTTAGGGGTAATCTGCACTTCCAAACTTTTGCACGCTAATATGGCGGGCATCTGACTCCGTGGATTGTTTTTAGTTATGTTATTTTTATTCAATTTAAGGAACAATTAATAACGTATATTATAATACTGTGATGAAAATATTATGAGACTATTAAATTTTCTTGGAATAACTCGTTCCAGTATACAATTTCACATGAAACACGGATAAACTTTCGAAAAATTCAAAATTTCAAAATATCCGTATTTTGTGTTTAGGTCTATAGTACTCATATGCAAATTTACGAAAGAATCGATTAATATTTGATTCGGAAAATCATCAAAAATATGTTATTCGAGAATATATTTTTTAAACAAATAGGTACTTTCAAAAACTATTTACACAGGCTGATTCGTCAGTTGAAAGCACGTAATCGACCAATTTACACTTTTCGTCTATGTTAAGTATTTTCTGAGATATTGAGTAAAATACGTTTTCCACTCCCAACTTTGGGGATGGTTTTGTGAAAAATGGGGGTAAAATTGAATTTTTATAAACAATTCGTTTTTTCGAAATTTTTTTAAATCCTTCTTATAGGTCCTGAAAAACAGTAAAACTTTTGTATGCAATATTTTTTTATAGCACTTATACTTTGTTAGCTATAAGCACCGAAATGAAAAGGGCGACTTGGATTAAAGGGGTAGTTTCTCCCTTGGAGGTGCGTATGGGCAGCTACTTTGTACTTGAAAATTCTTAAGTAGGACCATAGAGTAATTGTTCAAAGTTTCATTAAAATCAGCGATTGACACTCACCGAATTTTCCTTCTTAGTGTTAGTAGGTAAATCCATTTGATCTGGATCTGCTCTATAATATTTTCTCTCGTTTCCTCTATGACGAAATACAGGAAATAAAATCAAGCAACAAAAGGGAAAGGGTAACTATAAATACTCTTGGCAATGCACGTATTGCTCCAAGCATCGAGTCTGTCGGGTCCATTCACAATACTTGTAGCGACAGCGATGGTGCAAAGAAATACTTCCACCATCGAGGTGATTGTTTTTCTTGGAAGTAACGTTATTGCACGCCAGTGTCTTCAGTCGGTGTGTATAGAAGAAAACGAGTTTGCAATAAAGCCAGCACCGTTTCATCGACGCCTTCGCGAAGGAAAATTCGATCTAACCGATTTCATGAGGAACTGATGAAACTGTGGAACGTGAAATTTCGTAAAAGTTACTGCTTCCTGGTTAATGAGCGCTGGCGAAATGCGTAATTCGCGCGTAATGCGTCAGAAGAAAGACGAGGTGAAAGTATAATTTAACGGTTCGTTAAATATACCTACGCTGAGTACACAATTCTCAAAAGTGTTAGAAAATTATTCTCTTTTGGAATAAGTTGGAAAAATATGTTTACGAGGAATTTAAAAAAAAAATTGAGAAAACGATAGTCCTTACAAAGAAATCTATGACAAAGCAATTTAAGAAAATATAATTATTCAGTATGTAAAAGATTGCTGATACTTCGGTAATTTTATGTGCTTAATAATAATCTGATATAAAAGGAAGTCTGTGAGACAAGTGTTGTATCAGAAAGATAATCATATTTTGTGGTATCTAAGTATCTACTATTAACTGAATAAGTGTTCGTAAGAAAAGTGGAAATTATTTGTAATTATCAGTTTTATTGCCTCAATATTTATGCTGTTTACAGTTCTTCGTCATTATTATTAAACATGACTTCAGTGAATGACGTAGTAAAATGGTCTATACATATGTATTACTTCTGATTTGTTGCTTTCATTTTCTTTTCAAGCAGTTGCAAATTTTCTATTTTCTATTTGTCTCTAAAATTTGCTAAAGGTAAATAAGTTTCTCATAATAATTTAAAACAAGAGATCAAATCAGTACAATATTAATTTTTGGAACTAGATTCATATCAGGAAATGTTTTATATGTATACTCTTAGCCATAGATATAAATCCACAGCTTAATAAAAAGGTTCAGTAAAACATTACTAAACATTTAATACATAATAGAAAAAAATGAATAATAACTAAGCCACCATATTAACCCTGATCATACCAAGGTATGATCACTCAGAATCCAAATACAAATTTCCAGAAACTGGAATGCACAAAAGACTAAGAATTCATAAATTAATGATTTGAATATGAGAAATAAATACAAAAATGGAGAAATTCAAATTTTATTATGTTGCAAAAGTAATATTGGTGTCTCTCAGTAACCCCACCTTGATATGCTAAGAGTTAAATATGAATAAAGATTAAATTGTTATAGGATTACCGTTTAATTCACATTTATTAACAGTGTATAAAATAATAACAAAAATAAAAAATCAGGAGGTCTCATACTTTGGAACAACAATTTACTTTTTTAAAGCCAACGCCCGTAGCATGTACGGGCGACCATCTTGCACATCTGCGCATGCGCACAATGATACACTATAAAGGTACTTCGTACCTGCCTGACACTATCACCGAGATATCATGGGTCAAATAATCCAACAACAATTTCTTACAGGAATCTTAACAATGCTTTCAGCCATTCATGAAGTCGTTAACAAGTTTAATTGACTTCAACTTATGTTTGGCGTGCTAAAGGAAACGATTACAAGGATGGACGAGGATAAAAGCGTAAAAGCAGATGCACGGTTTAGTGAATTTCGAGCCCAAGGTTCCTCTCTTGCACTTCGACGTGGACTTAACCGCACGAATCGCCCATGTTTTTTCCTAGTTAACTTATCTTGCCGGAAATTACGGTTTTCGACGGAAGCTCTGAGGTCAGTTTGGTAACGAAACGATGCTCAAGAGCTGGGCTAACGCAATGGGCTAGGAGCTGAAGTCTCCTCATGAGATTACACGTTTCATTCTTATGTGTTTTATTATTGGAGAATTTATGGACAATTAAGAACGTAATTATGCGAAGCTCTGCTAAGCTGCAGGAGACATTTTCTATAATTAATAGTGAAGATTAAAATCCCGAAATGGGACAATGTAATGAGGGAAACACTGTGGAAGTATTTCTAGAGGATTTAAGATACACTAAATATTACGTGTGGCAAAGTTTAGATCTTTTTTAAACTTTTAAACTTTTTAGGCACTGATAACTCAAACAAAGGGTTGATGTGACTACAGACGATAAAAATAAAAAATAATTTAGTTGAATACAAATATATTTAGAATGATTTCCAAAGGCCATTGCAAAATTGTTGAATGTAGATTACAGGTTGAAATTGATAAAAATTGATAGAAAGAATTCTTACTATTAGTGTCTACATAAAAAATTGAAAAGCAAAATGTAGGTATTTAGTTTATTCATCTGAAAGATAAGTGAATACTAAAGGTATTTACTCTCTCCATACAAAAATTATTTATATGATCAAATATTTTACTGTTTATGTAATATTGACAAATACAAAGTTTTTCACAAATTTTATCAAAAATTAGAAGCATTTGGGACTAATATGCATACATAAAATCTTTAAATGCACGTAAATCTTTATTTCAAGTTTCGAAAGCCCTGAAATCGTATAGTAGATTTACCAAATACACCAGATGCAACAAAGAAATTAAAAATACACGTGATTCAAGCGTAACAAAGGCTTCACAAAGTTATCTTGCGTTTTATTGATATTCAAACACTGCATCATCAGTTGGCGTTGCTAAACGTCATCCTTCGCCAATTGAACAAACAAGTGAAACCGTACAAAAATTCATTTTCATTTTGCATCGCGTGAGAATTCAATTTTTAACACAACACCTGTGCTTTGTTAAGTGCCATAATTTACAACCTGCAATTAGGTACTTCACGACTGGCAAGTGTTCGCGTTTCGATAATTACAGGTTTTTCTGATTAATTGCGACTACGTCGAAGGCAATAAGAAGACACACGTCAAAGGCAACACGTTTACGTGAAAAATCTTAAAGATTAATGCTCCTTTTAAGTTTATTACAGATATAACTGTTGATAAGTACTCAGAGCGAGTTACAATGTATTACATGACACTTTTCTGTAGTTTTATTGAAAATTTCTGAACGAAATTCAAGAGCCACTTTAGATACTTTTATTAAATGCTACTTCATAGGACTTTACTCAATTTTTGTAGAAAAGACTCGTCGCCAGTAGAGACATCTAATTTGTTCAAAAACAATTTACAATATTTCTGTTTTATCAAAAGCGAAGGTGAAAAATGAATAACTCGAAAGAATGAAGGAAGTAGCGAGAAAATATTTGGAAATGTTTTCTCTTTTAGTAAGATGAACACGAAAACAATTGTCTCGAGAAAAGCATCAGTGTGTAATGAGCTTATAACGAGAAAGGGGTCCTTTACTTGAGAATCAATTTTAACATATATTCTGGTTAGTATTGAATGTATTACATGACATGAATACTAAATTCAATATTTATAATGATAAAACTAAATCAAAGTCAAACTAGTATCAGAATTTATTATTATTATTGTGTGTCAGTATTAATTATTAAGCAGCTACTTGCGTCAATGTTTTACAGGGAACGTCATGACGTTCAGGTGTACCTGTTACAATGGACTAAATATAGATCCTCAAAACCACCATGCAATGGCACCTAATTGAATAATTACAAGGCAATTGATAACGCAGGAAAAGCGTAAGAAGACAACAGTATACAGAGTAAGGGTGATCAAAAAGAAAATGTAAATATTTGTAAGGGGATTTTAGAGACCACTCACGTTATAAACTCACTGCAATATTTATCAAACATCTGCGTAAATAAATAAATATTTCTTCTTTAATAAACAAATATTTCCTTCTGCCTTAAGAAACTGAAATTATTTTAAACATTTTATTTTACGTTAATCAATATTATTTTATTTGGAAAAATTTTACTGTTTATTTACATATAGACGTACAATAAGGAAAAGTATTTTAATTTATAAGAATTTACAGTTCTCAACTTTTGCATTTTAAGAAAACAAATGTTTTAAAGGGTATCATGAAATTTCCAATAAAGTTAAGAAAGTTTTAGTATTAAGAGTCGTTTTCCAATACTCTGAATTTGTAAATATAAAAAATTAGAAACAAAAAAATGAATTCAATGGTTTTCACCACATAATGTTTACTCGAGAAATTCTAGTGAACCTCGAGCATTAAAAATAATAATACAAATAATCGAAGTAATCTTTGAACGTATTGAGTGGAAGTTTTTGCACCATTTTTGTACTTAAAATGATTTAAAATTCAAAAATAGAAGAAACAAGAAAAACAGAAAATTGAATGCAAGACTATCAGATCTCTCTACAACTTCCAGCACAAAAGAAGACATCAAAACACGAATCAATAATTCAAGTCAATAACATCAACGACGTTCAAAACGTTATTAGTCTGTAGGATGATGAAAAGGATTAACCATTGCCATCTGCTTTTATGTCGCCAAATGACATATGCATAATTTTAAACGCGTCTGCTTTTCAAGTAGACACTGTGTTTGCGCGTTTCAGCGTATTTTCCTATCCTAACTGCTACAACAGGCGTAAGTACCAAGATAATTAAACGTTCAGAAGGCAAAATAGACGTCTCTCTCCGACAGAAATTAAAATACTATGGATCACCTGATAATCATTTTCCTAAGAAGTTAAATTCCTTATTTTTCATGAAATGTCAATAAAAATGACGCTAATTTATTTCTGACGTTTTCATGATTAAAAGAAATCCAGATGCTACGTGATTCTCGTTTACTTTTATTCCCTAGATAAATCTTGTCAAGATGGCTTTTGAACAGTAGATAAATCTTTCAAGTTGGCTTTAAATTTCACAGTTTAATTTTATGTGTAAAATTACGTACGAAGGATATCACATGCCGAGTGGACAAAAAATAAGCGAAGAATTGCATCAGTTTTGCCAGGGCATAATTATCACTAGACTATGAATCTTTATGCATTTATGGAAGATTTAACTGTACAGGAAAAAAACAGAGTAAAAAAATATAAAATATAAAAGCGTACGTTTCGAAAGCTGAATGAAACTTTTACTTAACTATCGTTATTCCAATATTATTAATAAAAATGTAACATCTGCAGTATAATTAGGTATCATTTTTTCTGGGAAACGCTGTGGACTCCACAAAAGGAAGATTCATACCATGATTTATCTCAGAATAAAGTATTCAAGTTGTGACGTCAAAAGATTTAGTTTATTTTTAACCTAACGTTCTTAAATATTTATGCCAGCTAACTACGCAGTAATTACAAGATATAATTATCTTGTCTTATGAGAAGACATAGAGGCTTCCAGAAACCTGTAAGAAGTAAAAAAAGCACGTTCAATAGGCGCGTATCAACTATAGAGTGATAGAAGTGTTAACGATACCTTTGTAAATTTAGTGATAGCATCAATGACGTGAGTACCTGAATCTATAATATCAAAATTGGAAATATGTTATAACACGATGTAGAAGACCTGAACATGCCAATCATTGCGTGAATCATTAGCAATATTTATTTTATGAATTACGAAGTACTTTCTGTAGAAACACTGTGTTCGATCAAACGCAGTAATATGTAATTATTAAAAAATATTGTAGTTTTTGTGATGTAACATGCTATTCTATGAATATAAAACATATGGAAATATTATGTTGAGTTTGGTACAGTAGTATTTTACATTTTCAAAAGCTATAATATTTTTAAATAATTTAGTATTGGTACGTTTGGCTGAAAGTTTCTCGCCAGAAGTAATAGGTATTAGATATTATTTATTTTATGGCATAGGGTAAAATTCGTGATAAAAATATTTCAACAAATTCCCTCATTTCCTCGAGAATTAGATTGCAGTGTTGACTAATCCTATTCGTTAATCAGTTGCATGGAAAGTTATTTTTTTGTGACTGAGACACTTACAGTTGCACTTTAAAGTGCAACTGTAAATTGCTCTAAAGCAATTTGAACGCATAATTTTCTATAATTCCTACTTCGATGCACGATTTACCAGGGAAATCGAAAGCAAAAACATTTACGACGGCTAGGAACAAGAAAACATAGTAATAACTATGTTAGTAAGTTCTATGAATTTTTTCTGGGAAAATTGATCATTTGCCAGCATTAACCTGCTTATTTTTCAAATCAAGCGTGCAAAGTAGTAATTACAAGCGTGTAATGTCTAAAGAAGTCTCGAACTTTTCGAGAACGGTACAGAAATTATTCAGTTTGAAAACCTATGTTAACTTACATTAACGAAAAAAACGAGAACAAAAAATTATGGCCAATAACAAAGAACATATATCTGCAACCGCTGTCAGAGTTTTTAATTATCACATGTCACAATACTGAAACTAGAAAAATTGCTGGCTGCCTGGACGAATGCATGAACAGTGCATTATTAAAACACAAAATTACATATTTGGCTACAGCATGTATAGTTTGTTAATTAAAACATAAGACTCTGCTATATGTGCTTCTATGGACTGCAGATTTTTATGGGATTTCAAATTTTGATAAGGACAATTAAAGAAATGGAACCTAAATAAAGATTTGATTCTTTCAAATACTGTAATTTGAAAAAACTACTATTTTTTTTAATATTTCAAGAATTCTATCAATCGCAATCTAGTTGTCATCTGCCATGTCTCGAAGACACTTACAATGAAATTATTTTTACTAGAAAAAGTATTGTTATGATTTGAATATATAGTATTTTAACCTGATTTTAATAATTTGATCATTTGCTGCAGATCATGCGTCGATTTATGAGAGATTCTCAAGTGAAATTCTACGGTATGGTAAAATCAGTCATACAGTATCCAGTAGTGAATCTCAATGTAGTATGTATGTATCAGAGAAAATTATTGAATAGTTTTTAGGGCTTCTAACATTCATCTTTCTATTTAAATTCACTTAGAAGATTTGAAAATTAAAATTTTGGAGATTGGCTAATTGAAAAGTTTGAATATTGAAAATTGGAAAATTTGAATAACTGAAAATTCACATTCGAAATAAGTACTTGAAGATTTAGAAACTTCAAATATTTGAAAGCTGAAAACTGAAAAACTCAAAAATTTAAATGTATCCAATATTTTCTCCCGATCATGATAATTTGATCAGCCACTGTAGGTACTTCAAGCTGAACCTGTACATAATCTATATGATTATCTTCGTATTATATGTTATATATGTAATCAATTTTTACATTGTGTTGAAAATGTCACCTACCCAGTTGTTATTTAATCGAAAATCTGTTACAAAACCGCTTAAATCATAACACGATATCGTATTACACAATATACGAGACATATAATGACTAAAGAAACGTAGTCAAGTCGACTCAAATTTACAATGCTTCGTTCAATTAATTCCCTCAGTGATTCATAAGCCATTCTTTAGCCCCATATCCAGTTCATGAAACTTTCAAGCCTTTTTTGCGTTACACATTGTCCATATTAAACAGAGTGCTTGTATCTTTCAACGACACGACATGCACACGTAAATGCAACGAGGAATCGTATAAATTCGCAAGCAGCGAGTAACCTTTTAACTTTGGGAAAAATACGGAGCTAGTATGAATAAATGAACGATTAGTTTAACGAGTAATTGCACGTTATTACACTACGCCATTGGGATGATTAACTGTCGTCGATTCGCTTCTTTACTGATACCAGCAAACTGTTGCACACTTCCTCGAATCCTTCTTCTAACAAGACTACCTGTATACATATTTTATCGCGTAAAACGTATCATTTGCGTTATGGGCAGTAAATCATGCGTGAATCATATTAAATGTATTATATACTTCACGCTGACGTGATCATGACGTTTTCGAGCAACGAAACTTCGTCTGACGAATGTGATCATATACACTATAAAGTGTCACATAAATCATTTTAAGCTTTTATGCTGATTTTAAAAAAGTGTATATAGGTTATCACTTACGAAGATGCAACTATTTCATTGTGAATAACACTTTTATTGTCAACTCTCAAAGTTTTATCATATGTCGAGAACGTAAATTAAGAAATTTAATTGGTAACTATGAAGCATTAGCCAAAGGTAAAAGTTTGGGACATGAAACAGAAATTAATTCTTGATATCAATAAAATAAATGAATTTCTAAATTGAAATAGCTGTTTAAAAAATATACATGGAAAATTTGGAAAGTAAGTGATATTATTAATAAATATTAAACGAATAGTTGCAATAAACTGTAAATATCTTTATACTAAGTTTTGTATGTCGAAATAAATGACATGTATCTTTGTCAAAAATTTCTTTTATATTGCTCATAGCAATAAGATCAAATTCTATAACAATATCAAATTATAATAAGTAAATTGCTAGCCACAGTTAAAAAAAACAAATAGATCTAATTTTATAATCTTCTCAAGATATTCATATTTTATAATATTGATGTATTACAATTTTCAAGTATATTGTATATTTCAATATTCAAACTTTCAGTTACTGCAATGAGTAAGTTCTTTTCTTTTAGTAATATTCGAATATCTATTAATACATAGTATCAAAATGTTTCCAATATTCAAACTGCCAGATAACTCAGTATTTGAATATTCAAATTTTCTCGTACTGAAATTCCCCTAATTTCTAGTAAATATTCACATACTAAAATTTCAAGTATTCCAATATACAAATTCTAAGATATTCTAATTTCTTAACATCTAAGTATTAAAATTTTTTAATATTATGGCGTTCAAAATGTCCAATATTTCAGTATTTAAATATAGTACCTACTATTTTTAAATATTTAAACATAATAAATATATCTAATTATATATAACTAAAATATATTTAAATATATTAAATATATTTAAATATATTTAAATATAGTACCTACTATTTTTAAATATTTAAATATTAACGTAGTCCACATTTCAAATATTCTAACATTTACCATAATCTAAAAACAAGTACAAGGAACGAAGAAAGAATAATAAAAAAAATGAAGTTACTTCACAACTACGTCAAAACCACAAGTGTAGCACAGGTCCCTTTTTTATTATCAATATTATTGCCGCAATATCAAACTCCATTAAAAAAGAAGTCCATCTCACAAATTTCTTTTCCTAAACAAAAAAGAAGATCGAACGACAAAGAGCCAGCCAAATATTCCAACGTTCCAAACTCGCTAAGGTCTTCTGCGGAGTATCCTGAACAGTCGCCATATTGTCCAAGCAATTACTTCTTATCATTATACCACAAGCTAGTCGTTAGTCGCGCGCTGGTAGATAATAATATAATCGGCAATTATTCTACCTGTTGTCGACTCTGTCGCCATTACAGGTGACGTTTTTTTCAGGGTCTCCAGATCCGCCTCGGTCAAGGATCCACGTGCACTGTCTCCAATGTGAATGAATTGTCATGGTTCTCTTGACCGTGGCTGCCAGAGGACCAAGGGCACCGTCTATTTCGCCACTGACAATAGCCAGCTAATCGTTCAGCTGACCCCAGGTGGAAGCCTCCAAGACCTGGTCCTGCTGACGAGCCGTGACACTAGTCAGCTCGACCTCACTTGGTTTCACGTTTTTCGCGAAACAACGAGACGTGTGTCCGTAAAATTTAGGTGACCTCGAACGTGCCTCGGATTGACAAGCGCGGTTGGCATTGTGAGAAATGTGTCAGATGGAAACAACGCCGATGCCAGTATCTGGGACTAGGAATAATTCGTCGGTATACATTAAAGGATGTGACATTCGAGGCAGAGAAATCTTATCATCGAATTCGAGGAAAATGTACAGTTACTTGGTATGATGTACTGTTGGATTGTGATCGGAGAAGCGGTGATTGGGCATCAAAGGTTGCAGGCTTTGGCGCCAGCGTTACTTTCTAATGCAATGTTAATGAATGTTGGAACTGTTGTCAGGGCTGTCTGAGCGTCTTTGAGATACTTGTGTCTCGTCTTGAATTTTAGGGTTTATATTATGTGTTACTTTTTCGGTTTAAGAGATTGCAAGCTTTGTTGAGGGTTTTTAATTGATCTTTCTTAACCCATTAGTTGTCATGATCTCTACTTGGGGATCACACATAGTTCAAGTTACTACTTGATAATATCTATTATGGTTTCCAAATAAGGCAAATAACATGAATATTATCTAAAAATATTTGCTTCTTTAAAAAATATGTGGTGGAAATTATAAAAGTGACCTAAGTCAAAAATCTAAAGTTGTATTCATCAACCACTTGATATTGCACTAATTTATATTACAAAATAAGTGATAAATTTAATTTCTTTAAATTATAGACTTATACCGCTATCTTACATAATTACCCTTTTAGTAAAAATTAATCAAATGTATATTTTTATTGTTACTAGTAAGCTTACTCATCTTTAATAATGAGTTTACAAAGTGTAATGAAGGTATTAAAGTTACTCTACACGTTGCACTGGCAAGGAAGTAACTCTACAAAGTGATCCATTTACGATGAGTTTATAATGAAAAAACTTTTTAATTATAATAATATTCGAGAAAAATTAGCTAGCTCTAAAAAGAAAAACAAAGCCTTAATTTCTATCAACTTTGTTTACATTAAAGTTGTAGAGTTAATTGTAAAGAAGATGCTAGCCACTTTTTACTCAAAATACAATTCCTTTCATAGAAGTCGACACGAAAGATCGTTGCTTCTAATCGCTCGTGACATCAGTGGCAAAAAAATTAGGGCACACTATGGGATCGCAGAAGCTACTAGAATTGATTTGATGCGATGATTAATGGCATCGATGACTTCACGCGTCTCTTCAATCGGTTGATCGAATCAGTCTAATGGAACGTTCGTCTCGGTCGTTTGCTTCTTGCAGTTCTCATCTACCTATCAGAGTGCACTAGATGGTCGGTAATAAATCGTTGCTGTGTAAATCACAGTTATAACACTTCTGCCAGGTGATCTGGCAGGTGATTTCCACGAGAAATATATTGTAAGTGCCGAACCGAATTTTTGCAAATAAAGATTTATGTATTTTGAAAAAAGGAAGAAGTCAAACACATTGTCAATTTATGGAAGTGAAACGAGTTAATCAAGCTTATTTCATTAACTGACATCCTTGTTTGTAGTATTAAAATACACTAAGGAAATGGAGCACATCGTGCATCTGAAAGTAATATGTTGAATATCTAAACAATGAAGTGCAACAAAAGATAACAACTGTGTGAATGTTTCATAGTAATAGAAAAAAATTGCCTCTGGTTTGTCAAATTAAACCTGCGAAAGTTCATTTCTATTGAACATATTTTTGTACTGTAGGTGGTTTAAAAGTCCAATTTTTTATTCATATTTTTTACATATATTTTACAATAACAATTTGGTATTTATTAACGCTTTTATACTTCTAAAATAAAAAATTGTCATTCACTACTCATAATTCTCTTTTAAAAAAGTTAAAAGTTATTGTTTGAACATCCACATTATTTAAAAATTTTCACCATTTTTTATAATCATGAAAATGATCTTATAGTATTTTTAAATAAATTATCTACAATATTTTTTATCACCCAGTCTTACAACTAATGCAAAGTATGCAAAATTCCTCTGACTATTCACGTGATTGTTTATCTCCCACAGCTGGTTTTTCAAAATTTCTTCCTCGAAATTTCTTTGACATGTTTGCTTATAATTCACGTCTCTGACATGAAAGAACGTCCTAGCCACATTTCTAGAGGAGATAAGTTAACAAATCTGAACAGTGAAAGGACTAAATAAAGTTAATGAGCTGGCTCAGCAATGAAAAAGAAAATCTACTCTTGGCGCGAACTTTCTCCGTGCCAGTTACCTGATAGCGCCGAATTCTAGCGATCAGATATCATCAGTCAGAAACTTTTGATTAAAGTTTTCCTTACTTCTGCTTTAGAATTTCGAGTGATGGCGTGACAGAGACATATTAAGCTGATCTGTAGATTTTGTATAAAATTTTGAGAATTCATTCATTACAATCACTTGGAATCATTATCGTTTTCTTTCAACTCCTCTTCTCATAAGAGAAATCAATGATACATTGATTAACTTCAGAGGAAACTGTCTCATACACTCTATAAGCTCATTGTTAGCCACGAATCGCGAAACAAGTAATAGCCAGTTAGCTACCCAATAACGAGGAGCAAATTTATTTACTCGAAATAATTTCAAGTATGCAGCAACTGCTCGCTATAAGCTCGTGGTACGATATAAACAACACGACAGAGACTTAGCGTTAAACTGGATATTACCATACCATTCAATTTTTCTCTTTAGAGTTTTCTTCTATTTCGTGGGTCTCAATTGAGCGAGCCACCTTGTATGAAGAACACAGAACAAGCTTATGGCAAGTACAAAACTTCTCCTTTTCTTTTTAATTAAAGTTTAATGACGCATGAACTGTCTGTATTGGTTATTAAGGACAAAAAAGAAGAAAAGGAAGAAGAGAAAAAAGAAAAAACGGAACTGTATTGGTGTTTAGGTCAATGAATCAACTAACTTTGTATTATTATATTCATTATAGTTCGAAATTATTTAAAAGGAAAGAGTTTGCATCTTTAACAAGCCTCAAGTGAATGTCCCAGGTGTCCATAACCAGATGGTCAGAATCTTTGCCTACAAAAGGTTCTTATCGTCCTCTTTTCTTTTCTATCCCCCAGACCCAATAATATACGCATCTCAGTTCCACAGAAATACAGAAAACAGACAAAGAGTCTCCCGAAGCAGCTCCCACGCAACATTCAGCCCACTTTTTATATCGCGAATAAGAATGTCCTCGCGCATCGATTAGTCTAGCCACGCTGCGACTTGGGTCGCCTGACGATGTTTACTCGACAGGAGAGCGTGGCCAAGAACGAGCAACTCTAGCGGTACAAGCGCCACTAGTCTTTGTTAATCCTCTCTTTTTCCCCGCGAAAGCGGCTCGTCTGGTCGCAGCGCAGGGAAAAAGGAGCAGGAAAAGCGTAGGAGAGGAAAAAAGACGCTGGCATTTTCGCTGCGCGGTGTAATTACTGCGGCGTTGGCTGACAAAGAGAAGGAAAAGGCGGGAAGAATGGAAGATGGGCGCAGGGAAATGGAGCATAGCTTCGCGTCGAAACCTCCCACGATTGTATGCTAAAGTACCGGTTACGAGAGTTCCGTCTGAAAATTCGCCTGGTAGATTCTGACCGAACGCGCTTTCATCATCCCTAGGATCGTGAATGCAAGAAAACGTGGGTGGATACGAATTGTTTGAATCAAAATAGACCTAGTCCCGCTGTGAGTTCTGTTGTGAATGTAGTGGGTGATTGGGAACAAATGGAAAACGTAGTCTGTAACTAGTTTATTTATTTACTAATCAGAATCTGTGCATCTGATCCTGCTGTGAGTTCTGTTGCGTACAAATGAAGACCACAGGGGAAAAATTTGATGAATATTATTTTCTAAGTTCTGCAGGAGAACAATTTTAAGAGTTGAACAGGACGCTATAAAGTAATAAAAAGGAATCATGCAATCAGTGCAGCCAACATTGTTCAATAGAATTATTAGGAACTATTTAGGAACTTTCAGTTTCTCTCTTGTCGAGTTTGAATTTGTCGAGTTATGTCTCTGTACACCTATTATGAAAACGGTTATATCTTGGAATTTTTTCATGTTTTCAAGTCTGACATATAAAAACACTCTCTTCTTGATACCAGATAACCTAAAAAGCAAACAATGAACAAAGATGGACCTAGGAAGTTCTCATGTGGTCTTCAAATGTATTGGATGTTTGAAAAAGTAGGAAACGTAATCTCTAACTCTATTTTGCAGAATTTAGTAATATGCAGTAAGGAACAAAAGCAAGTGTAAAATTGAATGACTGCGATAACGAACAGTGCAAGTCCAAAGTTAGTTAAGAGAAAATGAGTATAGTAACTTAATACATTTTGGCTCTAGGTGCAAGATATGCAAAACATACAAAACAGATTTATAACTTATGGCAAGGCTAAAAAATAAGAAAATCTTTTTATAATATTGGTTTGAGACCTACAGTGATGAGACTTACAAGAACGTAAGATTGAGTTATGACAATTTCACATCCTCACAATACTCTTCATTCAGGATCATTGTAGTAGAAGTATTTACTATTTGGTTGAATTTCTCTAAACACCTACTTCAAACCTAAGGAAACAGATTTGTCAAGATATGTTGTATCCGACATATACGCTATTATAATTCCTAACTCATACTTATTTCCTACACGTACCTATAAAACTTTAATGTCTGGTACGTGTGGTGCACCTTTTCTACAGCCTCCTAGCTTACCAACGATTTATGGTGAGAGACACGTTCCTGGGATCAACTTACATACTATGTACCTCACTTTTGTCTTGTCAACGATGGGAGAGTGTAGAGAAGGAAAATAAATATACGGAGATTTCCCGATATGGGTCACAGCTCGGCCGACGAGTGTATAACGAGACACACGTTTCTGACATCAAGAGTAATCCACTTTGACTTTATATAAATGTGAGCGATGGTACACGAAAGTAAAGCTAGCACACCCTAAAGCATTTCAAGTTATAACGAATCTAACAGCGAGCTCATAACAAGAGAAAGCTGTAGCAACGAATTTTTAATAAAGAAATATTTAGTTATTTGTTTTCACTGAACGAATCAATGAGATTTGGCATGCTTCTAGCAGCCTTCTGTAATTTGTGTTAATAGCTCAGGATTTAACAGAATTATGCTTAGTTTGCAAATGATAGAAACTGTCCATTCAGTGTCTGTGTTGTCTTGGGTTCTAGATGGTCCAGAATTATATGCTACATTGTGATGACGTTATTGACGCTTATAATAATTACAGCAAGTACCTACATAATGCAGCGTGGCGCGAAAAGGATTTACCAGGTTAGTCATCGTCTATCTACACAGTTGGCAATGTATTTCTGCATCATGGAACTGGTTACGAGTGAGACTAACAGTGAATTTCACGTTTATTCTGACAATCACTTAGGACTTAGGTGTTTCTTGTAAATACTAGGATGAGTTTTAGAGGAATACATGAAGTGTCGGTAGGTTTAGTGTTAGTCTACATCTGCTACCAACAATCAAATCTTCTTTGTAAAAATACATAACTCTATACGAAGAGAGTTATAACACTTAACAACCTATATTTATGAGAAACTTTTCCATGGATTGATCGAAAATATAATAAATTACTTTCACTTTCGTTACAATAACAAAAATGTACTACTAATACTTCCTAATAAACACCGAAAACGCTCAACATACCAGTTAGCGATAAACCATCCAGAACCTAGAAAAACAGTTATGAGTAGATTTCTCTTACTATCATTACTTCTAATCTATGACCTCCCTAGAAATTCGAATTGCAAATTCACCTGTCAGAACAGTTTCTAAATTATTTCTTAGCATTCTTATAGACAGTTTATAAAAATGTGAAGAGCTTGCATTCAGTGTTATAATTTCTATGGTTCTATGTACCAAGATGACGTCAGGACTGAGGTGCTACTTGGTCTTCAGGGTAGGAGAAGACAAAAGTGCGGAACCTAGCCCAGTTTCTGAGATCGCTGGGAAGAGACTGAAAAGAAAAAACAATCGAGGGTACACGAGCAGAAAATGCATCATTACATTGTACGCGTGAATTATGCGCGAATTACATAAATAGTAACGACTTTATGGAAACTTGTGAAAAATAGAGAAAATAAAGTTACATTAGGTAATAGAATTTAATATTTTCTGCAACGATAAATTTTAGTGAAAAATTACAGTAGACTTTTTCTTCTTTGAATTCTTTCACGTTTATAAAGAAGAATTAAAATTTGTAAACAAAATTAACTTCGTTTGAGGGAAATGCAACATGAAAATTTAACTATAAGCAATTTTAATTCATTAATTTTCGTCTCAGTAAAATGATTGTAATTATTGGAACGATTTCTTTGTTAAAATAAATTATTATTTAATTAGTATCAAAGTTCAGAAGTTTTGCCAAACTCCCAAATCTTCTGCAAATTTATTCAGCATTGTCACAGTAAACGTGCTGTATAAATGAGTTTATGTGATTTCATTCTTCATCTTTGTCCATGCATCTTAATTAAGATGCATTTTAATACTTGTAGCATTTAATCCTGCGGCACTGTTTGATAAGGTATTTTATTTCAGTATATGTAAAACTAAATACCCTAGAGAGTACTTTTTACTCTACCAAAACGTAAAGTACACACAATTATACTCTATGGGACATTTGCAAAGATAAGGATATAAATAACTACCTTTTTTTAGATAGAAACCATTTGCATCGTTTTTCGTAGCTTCACACTAATCACACGTTTCCATTGTAATGCGAAGTACACAGCAGCAGGGTAAAGAAAAGGTGTGCTACATCGATGGTACAGACGTACGTCACAAAAAGGTAACTAGTAAATAGACTCGTGTAACGAGCGTCGTCACGTTCGCTCGAAGGCCGTTGACTCTATGGAACTTTCGCTCAGTACTTTCATAAGGAGCAGACATAAAGACTCATCAAGAAAGTAAAAAATACATGACACCTCCAGGCAGTCGTTAAAATTCAACGTCCTGGGAATGAACTTTCTTCGAGATTTATGCGTTCGACGAATTTTGGAAATCGAAGTTCTTGGAATGAGCTACGAGCTTACAGTGATATTCAATATTCAGGATGACTTATGCAAAAAGGTCAAATTAAAGAAGTAGTAAAAATGAGCAAAAGATATAAATCAAAGTTTTAGTAATGAATTTCATTTCTGGGAAAATCAATTTTAAACTTTCTCAAGGGATTATACCTTACGTACGTCTGTTAAATTTTGAAAATCAAAGTTCTTGGAATGAGCCCTTGATATTAAAGATAACGTATGGCGAGAAGTAAATTAAAGAAGTAGTAGCACTAAGTCGAAGTTTTCTACAAATTTCATTTTCGTGGAAATTAATTTTGAACTTTCTTGAGGAAGTATGCGTTTATCGAAGTATACAAATTCGAATTCTTGAAATAGTTACGAGTGTTCAGTATACATGTATATATGATGGCATATGATGAGCAATAAAATTGAAGAATTACTAATGAAAAAGTTAAAAGTGGAAGATACATTTTTAATAATAAACTTCATTTTCGAGAAGATTAATTTTGAAAATTCTGAGATCTTTAAATTTCACTTAAGTCTTATACATATAGATGTACATGTATTAAAAGTAAATTATTAAATACAAAATTAATTCGTTCGCAGGTGTACTTACTAATTGTTAGAATTCCTAACGAGTGTTACCAGTTTGTGCCCATGGTATTATTACTAGTGCATATTACCATGAAGCTTAACATGCTTTTAATTCATTTTTTTAATTATGACTTTATGAAAATTCAATACAATTATTCACGCAAGGATTTTACTAACATTTACATTAGTGAGTCTAAAAATCGAATAATAAATTCTGTCAAAGAATTCCTAGTAATGCATCGTTTTGATAAACCTTTAAACTATAGTAGACTTAAACTAAGTGTATAGAAAGCCATTACAACTTCTCACAAAGTAGCTACATTCAAAAAATTATACAAAACCCTTACAAAAGAAGTCACCCATTTAGAAAGAAATTGCAGCTTGACAAGAAATGTTCAAGCTTCGTTACTCCAACTTGCTCGTTTTAGTGTCATTTCACCCTAACATTAATTCAGTCCAACTTCAGAAACCACTCCACCCGCTGTATTTGAAGTTATTGCCCACCTATGCAACAAGCTACTCTTCCTAATGCTCGGCAATAACTTCTGCGCGATACTCATCAACTAAGTACATTACTAGAGAGCGCTTCGCCAAAGTATTGATGCATCAGCCGAGAGACCATGCACTCAGTGTCGAGAGCTTGTAACATGAACAAAGGATCCATTTAACGAGACTAACTCGCAACAATGTGGAGGCTGGCTTTCGAACGAGACAAGTTCGTACAGCAACCAAGTAGCACAAGACAACTTGTAGGATGTCTTGCTCTGTCTTAGATAGCACGCTTGGAACTAGTCAAGCTCTGCTGGGCGTCGGACGATCGCGTTAGGAAATAAACTCTGACCCCGACGTAATCAATTAAAGCTCGCGAGAGGAGCCAAGATTCCTCGAAGCAGCGGGCGAATCTTCTCAAGGAAGGAAGGAAGCAAAACCTAGCTTTGCACTGGGACTTTCTCACGGCGAAGGCATCGTACTTGCTATCGCGAATCTCTCTCGCTGGATCCTTGCTGCAATCTCTTACAGCCACCTACAAGTAACCGCAGTCATTTAAATTTGCGCCATTACACTTTTGCGTGCGCCGACAGAGAGCTCTTTGCAATAGGGAACGAGGGACGTAGACCTAACAACGTTCCAGACGACTTGGAGTCCTGTGCTCTTGACGTCGTGAGCTTTTATGGTGAATATGGCTGAATTAAGCCTGCCTTGGCATTTTACAGGAGTATGTGGATTGTTAGATTATATGTATGTTTTCTGAGGGGAGAGTAGACTAGGAATGGTGGACTAAGTAGATGAGTGGGAAGAGGAAATTAGAAATAGCGACAATGAGGTGGTAAAAAGTTAGTAGTTCATTGTCAGAAGATGTTAGTACCTATGTGTTCACATTGAAGCAGGATCTAAAAAGTTAATTGTTCAGAGGAAAATCAAATTTGCTAGACCAGACATTCTCTTCCTAGACGAATATAGTCTAACTGTAATTCCAGGCTAAAGCAATTGGCTCATGAAAAATGCGAACATAATATTCTTGTTCCTTATTATTTTTTATAGTTTGCTACGGTAGTGACTATAAAAATGAAACCACCTGAAAAATCATTGTTTTTGGTTTAATTTTCACAAGAACAGTAATTATGGGTCTTATAAGGAGTTAAAGATCTGATTCATCTTTTATACTTAAAAGTTCATAAAATTGTTAATAAGTATAACTCCCACGAGTGCAATATACCTACGTGTTAAATAAACTACATTTTTCAAAAGTGGTATAATCTTATTGGCCACTTATCTACATCTACTACATCTATATTCTATTACAGAATATATTATGCATAAATACATAAATGAGGTACAAGGTGATCAATTTAACTGGAAAGCCTCTAATGGATGTTGGCAGCACTTACAATGCTAACAGCATAAATTGGACAGCCTGTATATATACTTAGACCTTTCCAATTCAATATCATTTTTGTACAGATAAATGCTTCAATAGTTTCAAAAAATATTAATAAACGACATTTAAATATCTCTTTATGTCTACACTTACTACTCTTACATGCTAACAATTATGTAACATGGTGACAACAGGTGATAACAATGATTGCAGAGAAACCTTTTTTTACTAAAATTCAAATAAAAAACTTGTTCGAAATAATGAGGAGTTACAGTACAGTCACTCTAGGTTTAATAATATAATTAAAGTATGCTTTCCACGGAAACAATTTGATCAGATTTGAGAGGAATTTATATAACATAAACAAAGACCAGGAGGAACTTCTATTATGAAAGGGAATTAATTGCTCGAGAGTCAAAGAAGACACTTTCTCTTACTGTCTAGTAAGACGCCAAGGAATTTTCTGAAAACTTTTCAAATCATGAATTATATATAATATTAGATGTAGAAGATGAAACTAGGATAACTAATTTTTTGAACTGTTTACTTTAATTATTATGATGACAAATAAGAAAATGATGTTACAATAGTTTGTTTGTACTCTCCGTGTTATTTAGACTTCGTGAATTACTTATCACGCGAAAAATGTTTTAAACAGAAATTGCATGGTGTCGAAGGCCTCTACTATAGTAATTAGTAACTTGCTGTCTATCATCTTGCGCAAAACACAGAAATTATGCTTGGCATGGACATAGATACTCAATACGTATTGTAGGTATTTGACATAGTGTAAATTACTAAGTACAGTAATTCAATGACACGTGTGATTAATGGATCATAGAGTGGAGCCATCCTTATTTGTATATACTCAAATGTTCTACTATCCACAACGTTTTATTATACGTATAAACATAAACAAACAAATATAAAGAGGGTCTCTTATGACTTGAAAAAAATATTGTGTTTAAAGCGACTTGTCAAGAACATTTCTTGTCTGTTTTAATAAATAGTAAAATTTAATGTGTGAGATTTTAAATAAAAATAAATCCTAAAAAGAACCAGTAAATATACAATTTGAATTTATGGTTTATGATAAAATTACTATAAGATCAGTTCAACACAATTTTAAATTATGCAATGAAAATTACAAATTCTTGTCTGTAAAAGTTTCTATCCCATTGTAATTCCAAAGTTCCAAATCTTATTTTTATAATATCATATTTGAAATTTGCAAATTATTCTCAACTCATGTATGTAAGTCACTATCTGATGCTTCCACATCAAATAATTTTTCTTTACTCATAAAAAATTCAGGTTACAAAGGCCTAACTCACATACCTACGAAAATTCCCGAAACAAAAAAATTTCAGAAATCATAACGCTACCAAAAGGCTCTACACCAAAACGTTACAAATCGCCAACATCAGAATCGATCACAGTGATCGAATATCCCCGATTCAAAAAATCGCCCAGCAAGCGGCTTGGCGAGGAAGTTGCTCGGGCCAGGGTAATAAAAAATCAAGACCACTTTCTACAGCGTTTGCTCCAGTTACAATCGAGACACAGTGTATCTTTGTGCGGTTATAAAACGATCAAGGTGCAAGATCATGGACCAGGCGGGCAAAAACTAGGAACACGACGCGCCTCCGTTTCTCCTCGCCCTTGAATTAGCCTTAAAGACCTCGCGCGAGGGGCATCGAGGGATTTATCGCGACAATCCATCATAAAAATGATCCACAGAGAGCCGCGTATTCGACAGCGTGGATTCTGCCCGAGTAATGCGGGATGGGAGCGTTAAAAAGTCTCGCGGAGGCAGCGCGAAAGGCGCGACGGAGAGGCTTGACCTCGAGCAGCCAGTCAAGATCATTTCCTGGCGAGTTTCTTTCGGTACACATTTCGTATCGCGGCAAGGTTATGAAAGGATCAGGGAGGTCGTCGTCCCCGAACGCACCAGTGAACCTGCTCGTTGATTTTTACTTCAACGAGGACAACAGAGTAACCGCGAAAGAGTCGTTGCTCCTTCCGGCCGTCCTTAATTTCCAGTTGTTTGCGTCGTTTCTCGTGTTCCTCAGCTTTTCCTGCTGATTTTGTTTGCGGTCGTAATTGACTTGCTCGTTTGGCGGACCGATTAGCTCCGGAAAGCAGGAATATTTATGGTTATTTTGAATGTAAAAAGTTATGTATTAATCGGGCAGTTTGGCACTGAAGGTTTCATAAATTTCAAAAGTGGAGTCAATCAGTTTGGTCTGCGAATGGCTCAATTACAATTAAAAGTATGGTAACATGCTCGTTACCAGTGTTATAGTACCATGTATAGTGACGGATAAAAGTAAGGTTAGAAAGTAAATGGAACGAAGATAATAATTTCTTGAGAGAGAACTATGGACTCTGGTCATGGGGTTGAAAACTATACTAGAATACTATATGTATATCTGTGATTGTAAAGCAAAATGACCTATCATATTTACAGAAAATTCGAGTTAAAGTCTGAATTGATATCTAGAATATAGAATCTATATTTTCCGAAAGAAAAAACGGCAGTAAAAGGATTTTTTTACCTAAAAATAAGGGTTGAAGCCAATATCTCTAAAATAGAAACATATGACTTAGGTGTTTTGCCTTGCAACCACAAACGTAAGCGTGTAAAATGTAAAATTAAATAGGTTTTTAGTGTGGTAGTTATTTCCCCAGATAACACACAACGTCTTGAAGACGTCTATTTTATGTCCAGTTTATGCCTGAACATCTTACGACATAATTTGGACATCTTCATCATTTATAAGGAATGTAAGTTTACAGAATAGTACAGAAAACACATAATTTGCAAAAATATACAAAATACCTAATACAGACGTTGTAAATATTATTTTTTCAGGATGGACAAGATCTATATTTAAATTTCATTTCTTTAGTCACATTCATGATAATGTGAATTTCCATAAAAATCCTCGCTCTACCTATAACATAAAGTAGAGTACAGTACTTTATATTACTGTAAATGTTCTAGTAGTCGACCATATCT
Organism: Calliopsis andreniformis; assembly: GCF_051401765.1. NCBI lineage: Eukaryota > Metazoa > Arthropoda > Insecta > Hymenoptera > Andrenidae > Calliopsis > Calliopsis andreniformis. Next base: position 9,692,334 of record NW_027480432.1, on the reverse strand, counting down.
CGGTACTTGAACACTAACGCTAATTTTATGTAATTTTTACCTTAAATTCTAATGTACCTACATCCTAATGTAATAAAAAGAATAATATCATAAAGTAGTACATTCAACTACTGGGACTCAAGTTAAGTGTCAGGATATGCATTTTAAGGTAATCAACTTACTAAGGAACTTGACATCTTAATTGACCAGGTATTGAGACATTTACCTTAATTTCTTCTAGCACCTATTAACCATCGTTAACATTACTAACATGTGGGTATAAGCAACCTAATTGCAAATTGTACACCTCTAAGTATACAATTTTGTATTCCAATGATCAACCAGGAAAATGTCTGCAAGATACATTCTAGATTGACGAAAAAGTTCTGCTATTCGTATTCAAACAACGTTTTATTTGCGCGTAAACAGGATAATCGGCGTTGGATTTTCCTCAATCTTTCCTGTGTTTTTTAAAATTCAAATCATGGGGCAGCATGATTTATTAGCTCAACTGAATGATATACCTGTCTCATGTTGTTATGAACAAGACGTACTTATGATGCACGATACTTGGGTACGACTACGTGAAAGTATGAAATTAATTTTCGTTTGCCTCTTGGAAAACTACGAATTAAGTGTCTAATCACTGTTTGTAGTAGCAATATTCAACATATGTATATATAAAAGCATACTGTCAAAATCGAAGCGCAAAAACTGCATTATCATTAAAGTGTATTTAAAGAAATGGAACCTAAATAAAAATGTACTCCTTCTTTCTAAGACAATAATTTGTACTCTTTTTCTCATAATTTCTAGATTTTTAAATTTTACACGTATTCTGTAATCTTTTACACATTTCAAAATTTCCATAAATGCATACAAATCCACAGGCTAGTTGTCACCAATTTTTTACCATATATTTTACAAATAAGGTGATTTTATATTACAAATTAACATATATTGTTTTCAAAACTTAGAAAATAATCATATAATTGAAAACCGAATATTGTGTAAGTTTTAAGTTAATACACTAGGTTAGTGTTTGAAAAATAATTAATATTCGCAAAACTAAATTTTGTTGGATTGTGAGAGGAATTTTCATTCTTTTATACTAATAAAGTACCAGTTACTAACAAATTATAAAAGATCCCAATTTTCACACGTTTTTCCCGATTTTATAAAAAATCCCAAATGAGCTTCATATGGATGACTCTAGGACCTAAGACATCAAGTTTTTTTTAGTATTCAAGGACTAGTACGTCTACTATTCTTACTATTGCAAAATAGGAACTATCTTTTTACAACTAGTGAAATAATATAATATAATTGTTTGTCGCGGAGACTGAAAGTATTAACACTATAATATCATATCACGTGAGAACACAGGATGTCACGTGATATGCATAGAGTATGACCTAATGTTTTTTCCTTATTTTGAAATCTATTAGAAACAAATTTGCTATCCTGCAATGTGATACCATGTCATTTCAGGTTACGTGATGTTAATGTGTTTCTATCTTAACTCCACCTTTATCTAGTTCACTCATTGAGAAAAGCGAGATTTTACTATGGACCAATCTTGCTCCAAGCTTGGGTCTATGGATTTTTGTCTAGAAATCAGAAATAAATCCAAAAAAATACATTCGTATCCTTTTCATAAAATAAGTAGTCACAATCTCGTCATGTTAACATTTAGAAACGCCTTATAATGTTTCTAAATACCTATTTATAATTAGCGAAACAATCAAATAAGTATTTCATCAAGTTTAGAATCTTATCTGACGTCTAAAATACTAACGTTATTTTGTAACTTTAACTCTTAAGTATTCTTGTGGGGTCCTTCAAAACCCCAAGCATTACATATACTTGTTGCTAGTTTTCTTATCTACTGACAGATAGCTTTTTCAGAATCCCATTAATCTTCAGTTAAGTCTCTTTGCAACTATTGTTATCAATTGTTATCCGTGAAGTGTATTGATAATAAAGTTGGGAAAAATATTCCACCAGAGCACTTTAGAGTTAATTGCAGTTTTTAAATTTTTACAATATTAACAAAAGAAGTACAAATAGTCGTTTTCGCTTAAAATTAGAGCTGTCCAGTTTTTGCAATGAGACCTTCAATTATTAGTCCATGAATTTCTCATGAATGGTGAATTTGAAACCACAGGCAAAATTCTACACCTGAGAGTCAGACTAACCCAAGACCATTTTTTTCAAAATTGAGTTCTTTTACAGAATCTTACTGCTTTTTCTCCATTATATTAGAATAACATCAATTTAATTAAGTTAAGTTGTAAATGAAAGACATTTAATAATATAAACTACTTCTAATACTCTGCTAAAAAAGAAGTAATTACGTTTGTCTTTTAGCTTTCCTGGAAAATAACAAAACAGAACTTGGGTCACGTTGGCTCTCAGGTACAAAATTGCAATCACTTGTCTTACTACAAAAATAATAGAAACGCAATTCGAGTCTCAAAGAGTTAAAACTAGGGTTCAAACCCAATTTTTTCAAGTAACTTTTCAAAAGCTTCCTTGAGCGAAGTCTCAGTCGACTCAATTGCCCCTGATGGTCAATAGAGGAGGAAATCTGTCCCCATTCAAGCGTCTCCCTAGCCTGGAGCTCGCAGACAGGTGGGTGCGACCAATGTTCCGCAACGAAGGTGGCCAGATAGAAGACTTCAAGTGTGTCACGCTAGTAGAACATTTACCAGATTTATTGTTGGACAATTATGCGGCAATCCGTGGCGACATTCATCAGCGGCATTTAGACGGCCGACCATCGTGCACAGAAGTCTCTGTTGAGCGTCGGATCAGGTTTTATTGATGTTAATACGTCCGTTTAAAGGACCCCGTCGCGCTCAGACGCGGCGATTGGCTAAATTTACACCACGATTGCGAAGGAGAGAGGTCAGGCTCCCGAGGAACTTTGAACCGAGGAATCAAGGCCTCGGGGAGTGAATCGGGACAGGACACGAGGTTTACTCCAATCAATGGAATGTGAATTTAATTATGCGCTATCCTGGCTCGGTGACTGATTATTCAGCGAAGGTCTCTGGGTTCTCGTTTTTAACTGCCAGATGATATATGTGCACACGTAAGTAGTGAGCCTGATTATTTATACTACTGGAACCGTTTATTGCATCCAGTGAACATTTAACGTGTTATCGCTGGAATGTCAGACATTGTTTAGGAAAATATTATTAACCTAGATACCTACTTATACGAACATTTATAGTTCCATATCTTGGACGAAATGAGTTCAATGTCAGCTCATTTAGACAGCGTGTTTCTTCAAACACTGTACAGACTGCGTAAGTAGAGGTATCAGGGAATTGTTCTGTTAAGCATAATAATTTGTGTAAATTGATCACAGTTTACTTGTCTTTTGAGACATTTGTATGAAATTTACTTAACTCGTCAAGTGTGCAATAATAGACATTGTATATCGTATGTATATTTATAATAAATTGTATATTTGAAGAGATTTAATGATAAATTAAACTACTTCATTTTTGTATTAGTCTTACTTAGTACAAAGACATTTTTGGTCGACATATTAACTCGCTTTTATTAATTAAAACAATATTAGTAAAATAAAAACAACTGAACCAATAAGTTTCAGTATCTACTAATAGTACTATCCACGCCCCTGCTATTATTCAATAATCTTTCAAGGAAATGGGTCTAATAATTCATTGGAACTATAATGAACACATAGATATTTATCACTATAATAAAATAATATTATACTATAATAATAATAATATTATATTATATTGTATTCTGAAGAAAGCTGCAAATATCTTTTTGGAACTGTTCGTTCTATAAAAACGGGGATTTAATTGCTGAAATTTGGTCTACAGAATTCAGGACCTCGAAGGTGTTGAATTGGGACGTGACTGACTATGCAATGCGAAATTTAAATTTAATTAGTCGAGACATAAACTCGAGGTAATTATTTCGTGAAAGTCAGTTATTACTTTATCGTTTCTCAATAACACTATTGTGAAATTGCTTAATAAGAACAAACAAAGATGGGTTCAGATTCATTAATGACTTATTCTTTTATGGTATTTATTTAAGATTGACTGTTTTACTTATTAAACCAAAACAAATAAATAATTACATTTCAGAATGTGTACAAACGTAATCATTTAGAATTTGAGTATTTCTTCTTCACGCATAAGGAAAGTTACATAAATCCTCTACTGACCTACCTTACGCTATCCCCATTAATCAATTTCTCGAACGTAAGAGTGTCTCATCTATGTAACTGGATAGATTGCTTCATAATTCGATAGTATCTTGATATTAAATTTAACGGTTGGAATCAAATGTATTCATATTTTTCTCAAATCAAGTGTCGCTGATACATGTAGAACTTAAACGCTCAAGTATTATAGGAACATGTCGATGGCTTAATGTAAAAATGTAAAGAATCTTTAAAGATTTTATAATACAAGATTTTAAAACAAGATTTTGTAATATGAAATCTATTTATAATATAAAATCTCAAACATCATCAAACGTGGACATACCTGCAACGCTTGTGCATTAAGCTATGGATACTACAGCAACCTGCGTAAGCAAAACTTTCGTGAAATGCAGTTGTATAATAAGTAGACTGTGGATTTTTATGCACTTATAGGAAATTTGAAAAAAAAAATATACAGAATTCATATAATATTCAATAACTGTACAAAATATCAAAAACTACGTGCATTTTATAATATTTCAAGGATGAAACGAGTTTTCAATTGAATTCCATTTCTCTAAATGTATTTATAAAAATAAAAGTTCCCATAAAGCTCCACGCTATCTAATAGTCACTTTTATATTTGGAGGACAAAACTCTTCAAAATGTAACAATTACTAAATTAATGATGATTTAATAAAACAGTTACAGACCTTTCTTTTCACTACACATTTTAGTCTTATTTTTATCTAGATATTGAACACTGACAAAATATACACGAAAATAATCGAACACCCTATATACTCAACAACATTTCTAGCGACTAATTCCCCAGCAACGTGTTAACCACGTAACACATAAAAAGTCTCACAGATTTGTTTTTCTCAAGGAAGTGTCTTTCGCCAATGACAAATGCGTACACCTCCCTCAGTCTGGATACGTTAATATGTAATGCAAACGCGTTAGAGAAAACGCATAGGACGCGACCATCGTGACTAAACTCGCTTAATCTTTTTCCGGTTGCCGCGTGCAGCTGCAGGAAAGTCCTTTCCTGCGTTCAGCGTTTTCACACCTGACAGGAAGGTATCATTAGAAATTCTGTCGCACAAACTCGAACCACTCGGTATTCGCGACGTGGTTCCTTCCGTGCCCGACGAAAGTCGGTTTGCGAAATGTGCACGATTGAAATCGCTTGGGGAGAGTTACGCTATTCGATGCTATCGACAGAAGTCTCTAACCAGAACCTGTTGGTTTATTAACCCTTCCAGCAGTCACATTTTTAGTAACAGCGTTAAACGATTTGGGTCGTTTGTGTGTAACAGAAATTTGTTTGGGGTTCTAGGTTTTTAAAAAGTTTTCATGAAAATTCTGTGTTACTTCTCAATGTCTCTAGAATGTTGGCAGAGCTTCTCAAACTTTTATCAGCCAGGACCCACTTTTTAAAATGATTATGTTTCACGTTCTTTTTACTTGTAATGTACATTTAAAGAAAGAGGAAGGATTGCTTCGCTACTTTCGAGTATTGTGTTGAATACACTTAGATAATATACCAATTTATAAATCAAAAAGTTGGAAACACTTTCTATATTAAGGAACCGGAAGTTCTTTGGTGAAACACGTAATTCAGACTACAGTAAATAATTGTGTAATTTTTTCCTCTGTATTCAGGTAAGGAATACTGTTACTATTACTGAAAGTACTAATTTCAATTGAAAAATACTTTACTGTGTAGCGTGACTTTAATAAGAATTTGCAAGTGTTGCGAAACTTTTGGCCTCGAGTGGACATTCACGAGACACATTTAAAATCTGCTTGTGAACCACACTTTGGGAATCTATGGTCTAATAATTATAATTAGATTGTAGATCTTTATGCATTTATGGCAAATTTCAATATGCAAAAACACAGAATGCTCATAATGCACAAAACTCTACAAAATATCTAAAGTCAAATATACTGTAAAGTATTTGAAAAGAGAAACAAGTCTTTACTCATATTGCACTGCTTTAATTCTATTTATGAGAATATGAATTTGTGTAAACATCCGCCCTCTAGTTATTATTCATAAATATAACACTGTTTCTTTTTAGTTTTCACTTCCGAAGAGTAACAAATCCTCTAACATAAAGAGCCCAGGTTGCTGGTAAAAGATCAAGCAGTAATTAACTGAAATATTGATCATACAGGAAGCAATTGAGCTATTTGCATAGTCGATCAATGGAGCGTGTACCTTTCTCCAGCTTTGTAAAGAAAGAATGAATGTTGTCGTGATAATTTGCGAAAAATTAAGGGGAGAACGTGAGCTTGGTTGAAGTACGGAGATTAAAAGTGTGGGCTGTGTACTTAAAAGGAATTTACCTTTTTTTATTAGCACTGAATGGCGGTTCCGAGAAGAAAGAACCTGCGCTGCCTGCGGGAACATTGCAGTGTCTCGATAAAAAAGAAAGTTAACGTGGAGAATTTTTACAAGTGCGTTTCCTTTTCTGCATCTTTTGGCGTTATTTGAAAGAGCAAACTAGACGAGGATCTTGGAAGGCAAAATACATTCGTTAGCACTCATTTTAAATGGCCAGTCACCAGTCAGGTGTGTTTTTGTTTGCCACATCTAATTGGTAACGCTTTGGTCTTGTCTCTCGGTGAATTGAAAGCTAATTAATTTTGTTGAAGCGATCCTATAAAACGTACAGTGTTTGGAGTATTTTATACTGTATGTACTTACGTTCTGTGAATCTGCACACGAAAGTAGTTGTAAGGCGGACGACTCTGTTCCAGAGATTGGAATCTGGAAATTGAAAGAAATGAAGAATTTAGATATTTGACAGTCTCAATATTGGAACTCTTAACTTAATTTTCTTCGAGTCAAAGTGTTAATCTTTTCAACTTTCTGAATTAATTGTCTGCTTTAACGACTAACAGCATAACCATAGAGTATAACGATGCTATATGTCCAATTAAGTTTCAATAAAGTGCGTCACTAATTCAGTCATTCTCATAGTTTGTTACAGTTAATGACAAGAAACCAATACGTGCTTTTTATTAACAGGAAAAAAAATTTATAGTATCACCTTAAGTGACATAGTATTAAGCTAGTTGCAAAATGCTGGCTGTTTTTTCTGCGTCGACAAATTGTCTTTTACTTTTTGTGTTTGGAAGGGAACAAATAAGTTTCTTGATAGTACATTTAAAAAATGAACAAGTTCTATATTATTTAAAAAATTCAATAAAATTGTGCATTCAACTTAATGAAAATAATGTAAATAATGATAAACTGCGTTAATTAGAGTACAGTTGTACCTTTTCCTAATTTTTATTATACACAAAAATATTTGTCAGTGACTTAGGAATATTAAATTAGAAATCTACGAAATGTTAAAAAATCACTTCAGGATAGTGCACTTTAAATTAAAATTAAAATGAAATTAAATTGAATAAAATTGAATTAAAATTCTATCATAAAAACTAACACGTTCACTGTCTACTTTCCTACCATAGTGTACATTACTCATAAACCTTGCACACGATGCATGAGACTTTCATAGCTTTCATAGCTCGAAACTCATGAACTTGCTACTGTCACTTCAGAGTACAAAGCATCTTCTTCCGTAAATTAGCACGTATGTGACAAAGACATGTTTAACTACTTTCTCAGGAAACAGTATTTCTTCACTATAGGCTCACTGATAACTAACTTATAGCCAAAGTCAGGTTTACTCTTGACGACAACTCATATATATACCAATATCAGTTTATTTTTAAAACGATCTTTTAACACAGTTCATAATATAATTGAATATAGTAACAAGTTCAAAAGAACATCTGAACACTTTTAACTTACTCGTCGGACTAATAAAATTCTCTGGTTCGTGACCAATGATTCGTAATACGGACACGGTTGAATTGAATAATCGATGACTACCAGGCACATACCAGTGTCAGTGTGTCTTTCGACTTCTGATGAAGTTAGCTGTTATAGCAGCGAAACTGACCGTAGAAAATGTTAACTGAATCAGTAGAAATTATAGTAAGTACTTATAATTATAGTAAGTTTTGCGTGGAATATCGACAGTCTCTTAAAATCTTGGGAACAGGTCTGCCTGGAGAAGATTTATGACTAGAATATAAATTTTTATATTTTTATAAACGAGGTTAAAGAAATGGAACCTGAATATAAATTTGCTTCATCTTTTAAATAATTTGTACTCTGTTTCCTTTTTTGTTTTCTTTTTTTGGTTTGTATTTCTATGCAATTTTTTACGCATTTCGAATTTTCATAAATGCATAAAAATCCACAGTCTATTTATGAGCATCATAAGATATCTCCCCTCGAAATAGAGTAAGTTTTATTTGAAACATTTTTTGAAACGAGCTATAATTTAGAAGATAATCTGGTGAAACTTTAAATGGGACACTATATTTCTGTATCTGAGAATCAGGCTAACTCAAGTTCATTTTTTTTCATTTTAATAGAATAATAATTAAGTTACATCATAAGTAAAGAAGATTTACTAGTATAAACTACTTCAAATATTATGTTAAGACATGGCTGATGGCATTTGTTTTTCTGTTCTCCTTAAAAAAAGACTTGGGTCATGTTGACTCTCAGGTACAGATGTCATCATTACAAACATATAATAAACGTGTCTCATTATCAGTCACGTGCTGCATTATGAACACGCGTAAACGTGTCTTATCGTCAGATGAAAGGTGGACTTCAGCTTCTTGCAGGACTATGATTTATTATTTCCTTTTTTTCACATTAGGTGACACTTCCACTCGATACCTCAATTTACTGCGCTATACTTCTAGCCCAACTGTATGTATTTAGATATCTTTCAACTTATGGTTAGGAAACAGAAGCTCTCTAATGATACAATTTTCATTTCCCTTTGCAGACTGCTGTAGATAAACTGCCTCCCTTCTTGAAGGGTTAATCAAAAAACACTAGGATCCATCTCTTCCGCTCATTTATCATCCTTCAAACCTTGACCACTGACATTTACACAATGTTGCGTCTTACTCTGTGTTTACAATCACGATTTACTGCCAACTCAACCTTGCTTATCAGGCCCAAAAAACGCCTGTACAGATTTTAACGACGATGACGCTGTTTCCTACCGAATGAAAGCAATAAACGCTCAGCACCTTCTCGGTAAACAAATCCTCTCGTGGACACAGTTTTCTCTTCCACTCAAGCGCGTGTCGTTCCTGGCGGCCAATATTGCGCGGGAAAAAATGTTAAGCTGAAGTTATTGGAGTCTCTTGTAGAATTTATACAAGGACTCTCAGAGGTCTGAGTTTAATAGAATCAGTAACAGTCGACTTTGTAGATGTAACAAAACTGCTTTTACTGTAGCCTAGGTACATTTGTTAATTATACTAAGTTCTACAGAAGTGTAATCTGCTTAAATCTACTTAGGAGACATTTGCAAGATCTTTATGGCAATTTTCTCCCGCGTGTATTTTCTGGATGAAAAATTCAAAACTCCATTGGCAACATTGCGTGGGACATTAAGAGCTGTGCTCCTAGATAGCTAGATTTTTATGCATTTTGTAACTAGACTGCTGTTCGTTATGCATTTATGGCAAATTTGGATGAGCAAAGAAGTACAGACTTCATATAATGTACATTCATCAGTATTGGATTCATATTTTAATAAACTATCTCAGAGAATTAATAATCTACAGGGTGCCTTAAAAATAGGGAATTCAAACTGTGGCATCGCATTCTACCCTTCCTAAGGATGAAGAAAGTCATACAAACATAAACCCAAAAATTTACCTCGAATATTTAAGAAATGCACCTCGAAAAGGAAGAATTTTCAGACTAATGTTTACACGGCCTTTCTTTCTTCCTTAAGAAGAATCAAATACGATACCAAAGTTTGACCATCTATTTTTTAAGTTCCCTATATAATCTATTTTCCAGATTATTTTTAGATTTCGCAAAATGTAGATCATTTTTTAGATATTCGTTACGTCTTCCCAGGATGAAAAATCGAAATCTCGATTGGCAGCACTGCAGGCGGTACACAGTTCCGCCCAATTTAAATATCAGTCACGATCGTTGAGCGTTTTCGCCGCGGCCGCAAAAAACAATCACGCGCGCGCGCGCGCGCAGCGTTAGAAAGTTCGCGTCGCGGATAAAAAATTCATTCTAAAACCGTGACCATCGCGTGAATCGTTTTTGCGGCGTTCGAAAGGAGCGTTCACTTTGAGAGACGGTCGGCTCGCGGAACGCGCAGCCAGGAATGCAAAAGATCGATTTTCGATGTCTCTAACGACGAGTTCGCTAGAAAGCCGGAAGTCGACCGGAAGTTGCGGCGGTTCTCGCTACTTTCTGGACCCGACAGGGCTTTATACGACGGCTGGTCCTTTGTCTGATGATTCCGCCATTAACGCGATTGTCTCGCCACTTTTTGCTCGCCGTTCGTTTTCATTTGTCTGCGTAATAAATAGCGGCATCTCTTCTTCTGGAGAGAGCAAGCTTGAGCAAGAGGGCAAATTTTATTCGAAATTTAAGGTAAAGGAAGTAAGAAATAAGATTTTGAAATGACAGTCGTTTTAAGTAGTTTGTTACTTTTATTTTGGGGGGATGAAGGAATAGCAATGAAGACTATTGAGCTGCCCTCTTAGAGTAGAGTATATTTGCTCTCTTCTTCTGGAGAGAGCAGGCTTGAGCAAGAGGGCAAATTTTATTCGAAATTTAAAGTAAAGAAAGTAAAAAATAAGATTTTGAAATGACAGTTGTTTTAAGTAGTTTGTTACTTTTATTTTTGGGGGATGAAGGAATAGTAATGAAGACTATTGGGCTGTACTCTTAGAGTAGAGTATATTTGCTCTCTTCTTCTGGAGAGAGCAGGCTTGAGCAAGAGGGCAAATTTTATTCGAAATTTAAGGTAAAGAAAGTAAAAAATAAGATTTTGAAATGACAGTCGTTTTAAGTGTTTTGTTACTTTTATTTTTGGGGGATGAAGGAATAGCAATGAAGACTATTGGGCTGCACTCTTAGAGTAGAGTATATGTCTACCATATAACATGTAATATACGATACATATTGAATGTATAGATTGATCCACCTAAGTCAGACCATCGAAATATTTCTTCCTGTTGGAGAGATATAAGAAATATCTTATATGCAATTTAAATGATATCAAGAGACTCTATATTGCACAGAATACATTTTCTAAGGTCATTTTTTTGGAGTGTTGGCTTCTTAATACCCTCAAAATTGTATATTAAATATTTGTTATATCTCCCCAATAGAAAAATATATTTAGGTAATCTGCTTTAGGTGGACCACCCTATATAATATAGTAACTTCTAAACGGCACAGTTGGGTACCATGTTTCTAATCGTGTTTCTGAAAATAAGAATTGGCATAAACATCCAGTCTACTAACAATTGTATTATTTTGGCAGTGATTCTACCTCAAAATGATATTTGCTTTACTAATTCATTTAATTAATTTTCGTATTTATCCTACAGTGATCTCCTTCTTTTAGTAGCTGTCGTTATAACTTCTTATTATCATCTGTCATAACTGTGTAAGTTAATTTTATTCCCACTCACATAAAATTGCCATCCATGTAATGATAGTGTTAATTGATAATAGCTTGGTAAAAATAATAAAACCAGCCATCAAAAGAGTCCATCATATTTAATCCTTTCAAATCTGGACATTTCTGGGCTATAAAAGAAAGTCTTCTTTACCATTTATTAATAATAGTCGCCTAAATAACTTTCATATAAAATTTGATGATATGAAGTCTTTGCTTTATCCAAAGAGCAATGTTGCAGATATATAACCCCACCAAAACCAAATATATTGATTATTTAGTTCTTCTGATCTAAAAATACGATGTTATGCATACATAACATCGAGCATGAAAGAGTTCAACTTCGCGTCAACTCGAAAAATCGAAGTCCTACAGTAGTTGTTACAGTACTCGAAAAAAGTATAGGAACATAGTCAATGGTAATCCACCCTTTTTCAGAGTTAATCTCCGACCATTCCTTTTCCATGTTGCTCCTGACTCGCCTGCTCGATTATTATTCTCCTCCCCTCCCCCTTTCTCTCGTGATCATTAAACGCCCCACTCGTTCTTTGGTTTTTTCTCCTCTCAACGATTCTACATGCAAATCGTACGGGGACGTACAAATTCTTAGGGAACGATTCCGTTAGCGCGAGCTGCCGCAAGGTGCAAGATACATACACGATAAGACAAGAGAAAAAGGGCCATGGGAACCGATGGAGAACAGATTGTGAGATGTTTATCGATCTCAGAGGAGCTGAAAAGCGTTTTCGTTTTTGGTTTGGAGAGGAATTAGGCACTGGCGGGTCGATGTTCCTATCGGGAACGTGACGAAGATTTATGAAACGGAAGTCCTTGGCAGACACCTTCGTGTGAAATATTGATTTCAAGGTTAATATGTCTTGCGATGTCTGTAAAAGGGAGTCAAAGGTATCGTGGTGTATGTATTACTATAAAAGCAGGTACTACTACAAACGAGTTGTTTGATCGATCACTTGCAATTGGAAGCAAAGAATGAGATTAGTGAAAGGTTTTATTAACTATTGATATATTTTAACGTTAAGATTGGGAAGTTCGGAAAGTTTGATCGATACAGAAGAAGATTCCTATGTCTTTTAGTGTATAAATATTTAATCTGAGTTGCAACTATATTTTTTCTCAACAAAGCTCCTGAATTTGATCCTCTAGAAATAGTACCTTTATTTTTAATAAAATGCAATCTTGAGGAACTAGTTATTTTTCGATTTCTACGTACTTGTAAATCTCTCCTCAGGCATCTTGTAACATGATTTTCAGTTGCTAGCCAATCTGACCTGTCCATTCCCTGAAGCCTCACGATTACTGTCAGGAGTTAGGACCTTTAGCCACTTTAAACTTCGTGTAAGTACTCATATATTACAGACAAATTGTCAGCAGTGTTAACCTACTCGTCCGTGATTCCATGCAAACATACACTATCATTGCCAAAAGTGTTAAGAGTTTAACTTACAATACTCCTTCCCTAGGATGATAGCTTATTGACACTAAGTTTGCAATGAGAAACATGTTTCTAAGAACACCTTGTGTGCTAGTAGCTCACATTACTCTTCTTAAAGGTATGTCTAATAGTTTGCCATAACAAACTCTATCTATTCAAAAATAATTTCAACTTTACCAACAACGGCGAATACAGTAACTAACTTACAAGTATTATGCGCTCCAGTTCCTTACATCTTGAAGAGTCTAAACCTTTCAACTGTGAGACTTCCTCAGAAATTTTAAGGAACGAGTTCATCGATACAAGCTCATTAGCAAAAATTCCGCCTAACGGCATTAGTCAAGCATCCAACTGCCAAGAAGAAGTTCAACCGCAAGCCATAAAAATAATTAAGAAGAGAAACATTCTTTCCCGAATACAACGATAAAACATCTTAATTGAAACATTATACTCTTTAATTAATTAGACCAACAGTCAGCTCGAAGTTTCTCATAAATATGTATCGCGCACACAAGTATCAACCGATGAAATAGCGCGCGACTCGAGCCAACTGAATCAGCCTCACGTAATTAAAGACAAAATCGGCATAATTTGTGCAACATAACGTTCCATTGCTCCATGCTGAATCGCTTAAATGTGCAGACAGGAGCTGACTCGTGTCTGCGATTGGTCATAACTTTTATGTACTACAAACTTGGTACACATAACAAACTAAAGTGATATCCAAGGTGACAAAGGAAACAACATAGTTTCAACATCCATTCAAACATGTATTTCCACGTAAAGTCAATTCACTCTAGCCTAGTAAAATATTAGATGAAAAAACTGTGTCTCAAAATTCTATAAATTAACGTTGAAGCTATGCTGTCACCTTTGCTAGCGCATGTCCTTTAATCTATATACAAAATTCGTAAAACTACGCTCATATTAAGCAACTTTGGTAAGACGATCGAGTTGATCGAATGGTCCTTCTCCAATTTGGTTGAAAATGTGTCTACATGGACAAGCTTGATCAACTTCATGGTTACCCGACGAAACCTTGCCTAACGTAAATGTACCTTAGCACATAAAAGTTGAAACGCCTCGCAGACAGAAGTCGCCAATCTAGCATATTCCACAGAAACCTGTGCTTAGATGCCCCGCAGGAGGGAATCCGTCGCCACGGAACGATGGACATTTTTCATCCGTTCCGACGACTGAGTTGGACGCCCTCTAGTCACGGGCTGGCGGGTTTCAATTCGTTTGAGAATTCTGTTTCGCCTATTACGAAATGCCGGTAGCGTGGCGCATAGTGTCTCTGTCTAAGCGAATACCCGGCGTCAATTTCCTCCAAGTTAATTTGGCTCTTGGACGGAGACGGACGAGGAGGTTGATGGCATCCGCGGTGCTGGGCATCCAGCGCGCGGTTAACCGATGGAAATTCTGAATTAACGTCCCTTGAAAGCCGTGGGAATATTTTCCGCATGCGATTCCAGGCCGATAAGAATCTTGATTTTAATTTCCCCGAGGATGCTTTCGATTTCCATCGTGAATCTCCAGCGACGCGCGCACACAGGTGCACAGTGGGATGCACAGGGCGGTGGTGTGTGCGTACGCGGATCTTTAAGGGCGGGACTAACTAACGTCTAATCGGCGAGCCTAACGACCCAACTAACTATACCAGGTACACGCCGCTGCCAACAGCAGCCGCGGCTACGGCCGCGTCTTCGCATAACGATCCCAGCTGTGTACTGCCTGTTAGTCATCGCTGAATCATGATCCAGTGATACACGACCTCCCGGTGAAAAAAGTGTGCGAGGAAGACTTACGATACACGCGATAGATACACCCTGCAGTTTGTCCTCTCAGGATACTTCCGGGCGTGTATCGCTGGCTTATCGCTACCTTTGCCCTGGAAGACTTGGAAAACTATACTGCGTTCACTGGGAGAACGCAGTTGCCGGTTGACGAGTTTTCGTACCCTTTGCGCAGTTCACGCCTACGCTCATTAGTTATTGGCTCTGTCACTCCCGAGCACATCCCTACCCATGAACCCCTTGTTGGGCCCTTGGAGGTCCTACCATTTCTAAAGAAAGTCACTTCTTCAAGTGTTAGCGCATAAACGGTGTGAAAGAAATTTTGAGCAAGCAAACGATATTCTTTTAGATTTTAGTTTTCTCCGAAAGTATTAATGCGGCTCTGTTAGCAAATAAAAATCTTCTTGAATATCGTCTCTGTCGACCGAAAACTGGTATAGTCAGAATTCTTACTGCGTTGCAATACCATAAACGACCCTAGATTTCCCGTGTCATAAACTACCTGGTCGCATCGAACATTTTGTAGGAAATCCAGGAAACAGTTCTACCGTTGCTGTTTCTTTATAATCAAATAAGCTGTGGATTCTTATACATTGATATCTCAATAAATATTGTTTCTTAATAGATAGAAACATTTGTTTCATTTGGACACTAGGTATACAGAGTAGAAAGAAGTAAGGAGTGTCCTTTCAGGCTCTTGAATCCTTCACCAATCTCAGTGGAAAAGTCAGTCAGGGCAATGGAAGCCATCTGCGTGAAACGACTGCGTTCTCTCAGTGAACGCAGTATAGGTGTTCGTGATTTAGCTATTAGGAGGTGAATGGAGAAGCCCCTGGAGGCAGATTTTCGAGGATATGGTAAACGCTGGGGTGTTGGACCTTCATGTGAAGCATTAGGGGGTGAAGTATGGAGGATGGCTAGGGGCTGTGTTCAATATTTGATGTGTACGGGTTTAGGAATATATGTAGAGTTGATGTAATGTGACATACACGTTCAATGTGGGAAGAGAGAGTAGAGGATTCTCTTGGTATAAGTTCGATGATGGGTTTACTGTATCTTGAAACAGAAGTCTACTGCTGGATGCAAGAAGGACCTCAGTGGCAAAATTGAATTTCAAGAAAAGTGTTTCTAAATATTACGAAATGAAGTATTTCTTATGTTTATATGCATGGGGTGTTTCACTAAGAACTGACTCAATAATGTACATATTTACTATATGTATCTCGAAATTATATTTGTCTATTGGTTACAAGGACCTCAGCAAAGAGTGTCTCTAAACATCACGAAATTAAGTACTCCTTGTATTTATATGTGCCTATATTGGGTCTTTCAATAAGAAGTAACTGTTTTTTTTTGTTTTAAATAGAACGTAAAATAATGGATACATTTCTGATTTCTTTTATTTATTGTGAAACTCTGCGATAACTCGGTTTTTCTGGCAAACTACCATTCATTTTACAGGATTATCAGCGTAGACTTTACTTTATTGCCGTTTACACGCCAAAACAGAAAACGTTGCACTAGTGCAATCGAATTTTTATTTCGATAATAAATTTGCACAATTTGCACGCGTTATCATACTATATAGTATACCATAAGTAATTTTAATTTTTCGTGTCTCTAGATTACATCCTACGTCAAATTCTAAATTTCAGAGTAACAGCTGTACAACATGGCGGCAAATTTGAAATAGTCAGCTTTTATTAATGTATCCTTTATTGTACTACATTATATCATATTATATTGTATTATATGACTATATTATGCTGCCTTATGGTATATTATGTTGCAATATGTTATATTAGGTTATATTCTGTTATAGTATAGTGTGTAATGAAATCGTTCTGAAATTTTCTAGAATGTATAAAAGTTCAATATTTCTCCTTTAGATTTTCATTAATATAACATAAATTATATAATGATTAAATTAACAGAAATCATTCATGCCTTTCTTGCATAAAATGTAGAAGTATAGTAAAAGACATTTATTAATGTTAAATATATATATATAATATCGCAAATAATATTATAATTTGTATAATGAAAACAAAAAAATGGTAATCTCCCACTTCAAACTCTCATTCTATGGTTTGTAATTAAATAGGAAAACAGAACTCAGTTAAATTGCAATGTTGTGTTAACTCCAACTCAAACAAAACGTTAAAAATGATTAACAGTTACGAGTGGGAAGTTTTATTTCTTCCTACGTGTTCTCTAAATATAGTTTCAAACGACTGCTGCTTACTTAATTCTATCGTTGCAACAGCGTTTGAATAATAAATAGCATATTTAAATAAAATCTCTCTTTAGAGAAAATCTGTATATAAATAAACGTGAATAATAAACAGTAGATTTAAATAAAGAAAACAGTTCAGAGGCGACATGAACCCACGCAAACGTGAACTTAATTCAATGAATGGTACATAATATAATATTAACGACAAATCAGAAGTTCGTAATGACGAGCTATGAAATATTAATATTAATTGTGTGACATTCAGTTACGCCTCAACACACAAAAGGGAAATGTTTAAGTAAACTGCATTATTTGAAATAAATTATCATTTTTTGAATCACCGAATACCTATTTAATTATATATATATTTTATTACTATTATATGAATTAATATTCTACCTTTATAAGGAAGTAAAAATTCGTCTCGTGAATAACAATTACTTCCTTTGAAAAGTTTGTCAATGATGTCATTGACATTTCAATGCATAAATGTCAACTGTACAGCTAATCGAGTATAAGTATATGCAAATCAATTTTGAATTTTTTAATTTGTTTGCAAAAAAAGTCTTCCGGCTATGGCACATTTCATTTCATTTTTCCAATCATGAATCTGAATACAAACTTATTACAACAAACACTATTCTTTGATATTTTTAAAGTAATTGATACTACATTTTTATACTTGATTAATAAGTGATACAAGACACAATTCCTTTTAGTTCAGCTTTCAAACTTTCTCTCGACTAACACTTGAAGCATATAAACTAAATAATAGACTTTCAGATATTTTTATTTATCGAGAAACAAATTATTTACTAGCGATAAGTGTTTCTGGTATATCTATCTATAAGATAACGATTTAATGTCTGTATTTGAGAGAACGTAATAAATTACTCCAAATTAATGGATGAATAGAGAAAATCCAAAGGAAACAACTACAAATAAGAATAATCGTAAGAAATACTAATTCATGATCCCTTGAGAAAGTCCTGACCATGATTAAACTTGATTGTTAAAAAAAAGTTAACTGCTAATATATGCAATTAGACTGAACTACTAAAGTAACCAACGACTAGCTCCTGAAAGATACAAAATAATAATAATAATTATTATTATTTGCAATAATTAGTCAGGTTTCTAAATATTAAATTTTCTCGTTATAGACTCGAAAGATGATTGTAGGTACATATATCAGTAATGAAATCAAGCGTAAGTATAGCTAGTGTTTATTCGGTTCTAAATCTCACATACTTAGCAGTAGCTCGCAGTTGTCTTGTCTCGTGTACCTACGATAACGGAAATTTACTTCAACCAATCTCAATAAATGGCGAAGATAATAACTACTTTGTAATGAGAAAACATTGTATCTATACGTATGAAACACTGTAGATACACATACGTAGTAGAACTTGTTACACCTCGTCTCGATTACAAAGATCAATATCTTAACTACAACTAATAAATAATCATTAATAATAGCTTCAATGTCTCTTTCTTGCAGCTTTCCTCGTCTTCCTGTTTTCTTCTTTTTTACAATTTGCTTAGCGAAACACAGGAAGTCGGTTAAATAAACAGCTATTAACAGTGACAAACGATTTTTTGCTGCATGATTTATGTAAAATTCCTTCGACATAGATTGAAATACAATATTTATAATAACATATGTCACCATATTACCATTTTATATTAGTCAAACATTAAAGTTAATATACATATGTTTGATTAAGCAAGTTTTAAAAATCTGTATATTATGGTGTAACATTATCTCATTTTACGATTTTAAGTAACTAATTTGCTGATAATTTACTTATAATTAATTTCTTTTTTTTTCATATTCGTAATTTTCGCCAATATTTTTTATAACCATTTATTTAATTGGATCTTTTGAAATAATTGTTTCTAACTCCAGTAGCTTAAACAAATCATTTGTAGAACTTTGTATGCTTTTGTTAAAGGTACTCTATGATGGGAATAGTTTTACTCTCATGTTATATCATACAACTTTTTTAATTTAAATATTTGATAACTTCAAACATCCAAATTTCTATTATATTACTACATGTAACGAAATATGTAAAATTGTGGTCAAACCTTTTTATACACCATGTATAATTATAAAATTTGTCAGTTAATTCCATCGAGAGAAATTATTAAAATATTTTAATATTTATATATTATTATAATATATATTATTAAATTATTTAAATATTTTCTCTGCATTCGAGATTTTAAATAGATATTTTCTACAATGTTGAATAATTTCTCCAGGAATATTTTATTTCTCAAGTTTCAGAGTATAATTTCCAAATTTTAATAAAATTTTTTAGTGAAATGTAATGAGTCTAAAATCGAGTTAAATTTCATTTAAGTATATATGATTTTTATTAAACTCGAATCACGTTAATTTATAGAATAGTGAACTCATAAAAACTAAATACGTGGGTACTAGAAATTACTTAAAAGACAACTTTTTTAATTTCTCTGTTTACTAAAAATAAGTCTAAGTATTCTTCAAATAAATCTGCCAAAAATAAAAAAGGTACACCAATAATAAAAACGTAATTCAAATAACCTGTCCAAATAGTATTAATAAACTGCTATCCAAAGCAGAAAATTACGTTAGGAAAAAAAAACTAGAAAAAATGACCAAGCACAGCAATTCCTCTAAAAAATCCAACACAAACTTGACTCACAAAACAGACCAAAAAAAGATATATAACTTTACCCATACTAATTTTCTTAAGAATCACGTCACGAACTTTCAGAGTCCTTATTTCAAAGAGCTCAGGCGCAGCTTTGAGACAAAGTATCCAAGCAAAAACCGATCGTCGAAGCGAGAACGCGCCCTAACGGCGCAATTTCAATTTCCATCGAGGCGTTCGCAGATCCTGCGAAAGGTGGATGGAAATTGTTATCACGGACGCAGGGCCTATATTGGAATAAATTAACACGCACGAGGGGTCGACGGCGAAACGGCTTCATCGTGTAATCGAGAAAAATCCGTAATGCCACGTCCCGCGGTGCCACGGCCTGTATCTGTTCCGTGCGTCCCTGTCGTTAATGCATAATGCACCGACGCGTCCCGCGCGTATACGAGCTATCAGACACGATCGTTTTCCCGATCATTAATCGATCGCATGGGGCATTAGATTAAAGGGACGCTCGTCGCCGCGGCTGCGCAAATTATGTCTCGCGGCGTCCAACGATCACTGGTCCCAGCGATTTTCACCCTACAATATGTTGCGCTTTTTCTTGGCTCCGTCGCCGCGAGAACCGCGGGGAAAAAAAGTTAAAAGGCACCGCTACTTTGCTGCTCCCTTTCGCTGGGAACTGGTGCTTATTCTGGCAACCGTGTCTCGTATGCGAAAAATGGGCCACTTCGAGATGTACACACGGAGAAAATATAACACCACAATTGCAGAGGACTTCGGGCATTTCGGCTGAAGTGCTCGGGGAGATGTAGTCGAGGCACAGCAGCCTTGATGCTCAAGCTGTTTTGGCTTTGCGGTGGTAAGTCATATTTGTGGTATTTCTGTTCAGTAGTGTGTGAACAGTTGACGTGACTTAAGGGTAAGGTTAGTATACCGAAAAGAATGGCCAGCATAATGCGACTTAAGATATTCTAGCTTGCCTGTGTATGAGCAATATTGGCGGAATTCTTTTTCTGCGCAGTGGGAACCATTAATATTTGGACATGGTGTTATTTACATATTTATTACATATCTGGTAAATATATACTTGACGTAGTTGATTGATATATTTGACACTCTCAAAAAGAAAAATAAACTAGGATATCCAATTATTGCTGCTCTAGAGTACATATTTTAATTATTTTAGAATCGTAAATAAATCTTTCCATATTCTGAATAAGGTACTTTACCCATGTTTTTGTATCTGTACCTAGTTCTCTGCCTCCTTTCAAATTAAAATCATTTATTAAAACGGATCTTTTATACATAAACTGAGAAATTATCTTTTTTTGTTTGAGTTTACTTGTTAATATGTAATATCAAAAGAAAGAATTATACTTTGAATACAAATTTTTTTAAGAATGATTTTAATCTGAAGGCAGAGAATAGGTATTGGCACAGAAATACGGACAAGTAACTTTGAAAAAGTAAATAAATCTACCTACTAAGCATCCCACGAGAAGTCTCCTAGAAAGCACTGTCCCTAATGGTTTTTAGAGGACTTCTCATGGGACACGTACAATACATATTGTAAGTGGGTATAAAGAAATTAGTGTGACAGAAGAAAGGAGAAGCATTAACTTCTTTTCTTACAGTACATTTTAGAATGTACACATTAGAGTTAATTCCTACGAAATGAAAATATATAAACTGACTAATTAGTATCTAGAAACCGTTAGTAACGAACCATTAGCTACACAAAGATTAAACGATTTCACCTTTTTTGCTGAATTTATAAATTACGCATACTCCTCTTTTCTGAATTCCTATATTACACGAAACATTCACCAAAGGTACATTGGCATTTATTCACAACCAATGAATAAACATTGATTCTAAAGTCCCTCGGCAAAGAATCAGAAAATCCAGTCCTATTCAACAACTGCGATTGACGATAGAATGAAAACAATTGTTTCCACCTTTAATCAATTCATCCTTGAAAAGGTTAATGAAACATTAATGAAGATGTAGGTACATACACTTCTACACTTCATGCGTAGAGTATACAAGGGTAGCCTATTCAAAAAGTTTCGCGACACCCTATAGATACACTAACTCACGAAGATCAGCAAGCAACAAATAGGGTATGTGTTCAGCGATTTCCAATGCAAACAACTACAACTCGAAACCCTCAGCAGCAACACCGTCCCATTCATATACATAACATGTTCCTCTTATTTTGCACTGCAAATTAACTCCTCTTCTTCTGACAAGTAATTAAGAATCGCCCTGTATTATGTATTAATTAATATATTAGTTTCACGTTGGCTCGACGAGAAAAATGCCATTGGCGTGGCAATCGATAGCAAATCAAGCACCGGTTTAATAAATGCCAGCTGAATATGTCGACGAAGTTACGCTGTACCGGTTTAACGTTAAAATATTCATTAGGCGTAGCGACAGCCGCGATATTTTCCGTTCGGCTCCACGTGTGAGCTGCGCACGCGCGCCTGCGCCCAATGTTACACGATGTAACGCGATGTAACGGCCCCGCAACCAATGACAATACGCGAGAATCGTCTTATGCCGTGTTCACACTGACAGGCGTACAAGTTGACAAAACTTGTCAAGGTAAATGTCTCAATAGTTGACCATGTTTCGATACTTGAACGCTAATGTTAATTTTATTTCATTTTAGGCTTGAATTCTACTATATTAGGTATACCTTTAAAGATAAGAACTAGTGTCATAACTTAATATTCTCAGTTATTGGAACATCATGCTTCAAGCATCGGGACGTACAGTTTTGGGTTGTTTTCTTACTGGGACATTTGATATCTTCAGCGTTATGGTATTGAGACATTTAATTAATCCAAGTTAATGGTTTTGGCGCAAAGTTTTGGTTTTTTTTTTTCTTAAACACATTGAAGCACTGTTGCATTAGTTTTTATTTGGGTGATTTGGTCTCAATTCAAACCTTTCTGGAAGAAACCACCTGTGATCGAACTTGTTATTGAGACATTTACCTTAAAGATCAAGTCTTCAGAGTTCTAAGCTACAACCTTAAGCTTTAGAGTAAGGAGCTTGTTTCTGAAGCACAATGATGAAGTAGCTCTAATAATTAAAATAAACCTACTTTATTAAATTTTATACGAATAAAATTTCTGTGCAAGGTGGGACTTTTTATTTTTTAAAATTCCGTGTTTCAAAATTCAAAGAATTAATTAAGTTAACAAGATTTATTTCTACGAATTTAATCAAAACAGTCTTCATTTTTATATTATATCTAAGTTTTGGTTTCTTAAGAAAATATAAAACAAATTTTGGTCCCCCGCTTCATACTCTGAAGGTTTTGGATAGTAACTAAATTACCAGCTTTTAAGAATAATTGTTCACTTGAAATACTCGTAGCAGAAGCTGACAGAATATCCAAAACCATTCGATTTAAAGTAAAGAAAGACATTTTCTAAGGGTTTAATATTGTAGTATTAATAGTGTTCACTATATTCTGTTTTTTTCCTTAGAACTTCTTTTTTATGAATTAAGCTCTAAGGAATTGGTATAGATACCTTTAATAAGAGCTAAATGGTTGAGATTCGATAAAATGCAACAGTCTTAAAAATACTTGTTTTCTTTTTATAAAAAAAGCAAGTATATAAGTCTGAACTACAGCATTAAATACTGTCTTTTTTTTAAACTACATTTCTTGACCTGGCGCTCAGCAAGTCTTAGGAACTGTCCATCCCATTAACTCCAAATTTCGAAATATTATTCATATTATTCTTCCTATTATTCCCTTATATTCGAAATATAATATTATTTTTATAAAATTGACTGTAATTATAGCCAACAACTTTATGATAAATTGTTAAGCTATCATGAACGTTTAAATTTGATGTTTTTAGTGGAAAAAGAAATATTTATTTTAGAAATCCACAATGTACTCATTTTTCAAAATTATTCATAAATCGTGCGTTACTCTTTAGATACATCTAGGAAAGGAATAAAGTCCCAAATGTGAAATTAATCAAATAACAGTCGTAACAGTCTACAATGTTGTATCATTCCGTCACTTTATAATTTCAACGATTGAAAACTGTCGATTGATAAGAAACAAAATAAAAATCTCGCAACATGTTTACTAGTCACCGCAATGTAATAACCGTGAGAGAAGAACAAAGCGCAAGAGTCACTTTATGTCATGTTCCCTGCTCAATATTTGTGCCAATTGTTAGATCAGCCATAGATTTTTCATAGCATCGATTTACAAACATTTTATGACGTTTTTTATTTCTGCTTTGCAATTTCTTTTGCGGTTCTCTAGCAGTTTACGACCGCTTTTATAACCCGCATTCTTTCGCAGCGAATAAACGCTCAATATCTTCAATCGCCAAGCCGTGGAAACTGCCTTTGCCAAAAATATCCTTCTGAATCTTATCTTCGCAGATATCGCCACAATTAATATAAATGTATGTCTACATATATCTCACACGAAAAAACGATGAATTTCTTTTACAGAAATAGCAGCTGACTTCTTTGGTGTATTATAATCAGTTTTTTTATATTTTTTTTCTTTTTGTTTTGCATAAATCGAAGGAACTTCATGCGACAACACCGATTCTGACGAATACTGATAGGAAGGTAAAAGAGTCGAAACAGATAATGATTATTGAGATAACGATTAAAAGCAAAGACAAATATGTTTTATCAGAAGTTGAATGGGAAATATAGATTCAATGAATTGCCTATTTTTAGCACTAGGAAACGACTCTAGCATAATAATTACGTATTTTCTATTGGCTTTTAAAATAGAATAACTGCTTTCTGTCCTAGATTAATTTTTACTGTATTATTGGTTTATTGTGACGTATCTACTATTAATACATATGCAACATTGACTATATTTCAGAAAGAATTCTTTACCATGAAGAATCCAATAAACCTTATTGAGAATTATATCATACAACGCATTAAATGGAGCAAACATTTTTTACATGCAACTGGCCAGAAAACATAGGTTTCTGTTAGCAAGGATGTTTAACTGTAACTGTAACTAAAATCTAAGGTAAAAAAGAAAAATATGGCTGAAATAAAAAGAACACATACACATTATCTATGATGTCATTAAAACTTCCACAAACAACAGTTAAACGTGAGTAATATTTTTGCCAACCACTTAACACTTTTGTAAAAATTAAAATAAATAAAATTCTTTAATGCTGTTAATAGTGCCTATTACTTTTACCCATTGCCTGTAATTGCAATCTGCCCGATTCCTCTTTTATAGCGTGTTTACACAAAACACTATTTTTCCCTAGAGTAGTTGAGCAGCTGATATAGGTCAATGATTTGTTATTCAACATAAGCATTTTAGCTAATATTTTAGATATTAGAAAATATGAAATATGTAAACAACAAATTAAATATTATTAAACTTTCACAGATGGAGTATTTTTCCTAGCAGAAGTAGTGTACAAGAAAAAATATAAAGGACTTATTACAGTAACTTAAAAATTATTTACAAGAATTCTCCTAACCAAAGTTTCTAGTAAGACTTTTTACTTAGATCACTGTCATCACCTGTACTCCACTGGTTAAAGTACAATAATCATTGCAATGTATTCTAAATTGAACTACTACTAAAAGAGACAATTTCCATAAAGAGGATTCTCTCTTAGGCAGCTTCACGTTTAAAAAACCAGGATAAAGTAATTTTTACTCACTAATAACCAAGGAGTTGACACATCTTTGAAACACAATAAGAAAAGAAATTGTATGAAAAAATGAAGACCCTACAATGTGTCCAGAATCCTTCACTGAAGGGTTAAACACTAAATGCACATGAAATTACCCTAACTCGTATAACCAAACCTGAAAAAATGGCTCATATTTACGTCAATACCCTACATATGCAAATGTACACCTAGGATAGAAGAATATTTGTCTTAAACACCTTTCACTGTTTCGAGAATACAGTTAACAGCTAGGACTTGAAGATTGTTCCACACAGGAGAAGTCAAGTATTCAAATTTCAGAATCCGATGAATCAAACCTGACCACTGTTTCCTGAAGCAGTAACCAGGAAGAAAAATAGTGGAAAAGCCTGGTGTGAAAAGCCTTGATAAGAGAGCCATTGAACCTCGGAAGCGATCGTAAACGCAAGGAATGCAGGTCCACGTTCCTCGCGGCTGTTACGACACCGCTTTATTAATTCGTCGACTCTCAAAATAAGAAACGCAGGTCGGCGATTAATTGCCAACAGGTCTAGACAGCTTTTTTTTTATCCCGTCACCGAATTCATTTCACCGAAGCAAGGACATCAAGAGAGGAGATTAAACGCTTGATAATTGAAGCCAGCCCTCAAAGGATTATGTCTCCTCGATGCTCCTAACGACCGAGTTTAATGATTCGTATGAAATGACGGAAGAAATCTTTTATCCCACGCTCTAACGTGTCTTTTGGAAAGTTAAAAACTTGAGTGTCGCGCAGAAGAGTCATGTATTAAGTCATCCCATAAATCATGCCTCCGAAAATCATTTTATTCTTAAAGAAATTAACACCCTGTGATTACACTTGATTTTCGTACCTTTTGTGGTCACTCTAGGTCCATTTTGTTCGTGGCTATTTGTTCTACTGTTCTAAGTCTTCAGAATATCTGAAAAAATTCTGGAATACTTGCTAAAGTCTCTATTTTAATGTACCATCGCTAGCTGAGTCAAATGTTTGTAGGATTAATTCGGAAAAATAGCATTTCCTTTAAAAGATATTTAAGAGCAAAAATTTGTTTATGAACAAAATGGGTTCACTGTACTCATGGAGGGTTAATTAGTAAGTGTATTATTATTCCTAGTCGTAGCTATGTTCGATATTACATTCTATTACCGTTTCCTACCCATCAGACATTTTTTGAGGCTCTTCTTCGAAGGGTTCTTGCTTTTTTTTAATTAAAACGTGAAACAGGAAGCAGCGTTACTTATGGGATGACCTAATACATTTTCTATAGAGAAAACGGTCCGGCGTACCAGTTTCGCTAAAGCAATTAGTTTAATTGCTCTCCAGCTAGTCGATGCTACTATATGTGACGTAAACTTTAATCGAACTTCTTCTCGTAAAGTAATGAGTTTATGGGTTTTGACTCGTCAGGGTCATTCAGATAACCCTTGCTATGCTGCTTAGCTACCTGCTGGTATACCTATGTTTGGGATTGTGAGTGTTTAGAAAATTCATGAAACGGCCCTGAACGATCAAAACTTGTGAGCTATATCATTCTGTCGTGCTATCAATTCAGAAACTCGTGTGACTCAGCCCCATTAATAAAACTGTTATTTTAGCGACAATTTAGATAATGTGTTAATTGTGCCTTTTCGGTCTACAGTCACTATGAAAATTCTTTTTTAAACTTATCATGTACTTAACCTGATAAAAATCACCCAGAATTTTAGAAAATGCGTATAGTACTATAAAGTTAAGTAATTTTTACGAAAAATTCATGTTCTATGGGATCACATATGGTTAGTTTCAAAAATTTAATTTATACTAGTTTCGTTTTCCATAAAAAACCATTTATCCTCATTAGCTGTGACTTCTTCTAGCTCGATCTATTTTCACTATGACACGTCTTTATTTGTTTTAAATTATCCAAATTTTTACATTCAACTTATCAAGAATGAAAATAAATATAGTAATAATTAATCAATTATGTACTTATTTAAAATAAGTATGGCAAAAAAATTCAGATCCCATAGGATAGTATATAGTAACTTAAAAAAATCTACAATTTATAGAATTTTGCTTTCCATAAAAAATATAATGTTTCCTCATTAGTACTGATTTCTTTCTAATTTCCAGTGACAAGTAGAACTAATAAAATTTCTATCTTTTTTACAATTAGGTAAAATATCTTCATTGGTTTAGAATATGGGTAACTGTACCGCAAATGAGGCTCCAGAAAAGGAACCTCCACTTTCTCGTGAAAACCATGTTTACAGAACAAGCATGTGTACGCCCATAGATAATCATGCAAGTACATAGGCTGAAACTGGTAAAAAACAGATCAGAAAGTTTCATTTCGTGTTTAATTATATTACACGCTTGGTCAATGGTACAGAACCTACACTAGAGGCAGTTTTGTTAAATATTCAAGCTACTTATAGCATACTGGTACCCTATCAGTTATTTATCCTAAGATAAATAAAAAAAAACTACGTTAATAATCGATGAAACTGTCCCTTCATAATTTGAACCTTTTGTGGACCAAGCATACGTTACTTATTCACATATAGCATTTTCTCATTATAAACTCATAGATATCCTCTCATTTTATGGAATTATGTTCTCAGTTTTTCATACTTTCACCTTTAACGAAATAAAATCGAGCTATTAATGCATAAATTGGTCTCAGGAAGACGTTACATATTTTTGTAAGTTTCCTCGCGTATATTGAGGATCGAGTTTATAACGAATAGATGTTGACCATATCTTACTGTAAATTTTTTACCCCAAAATGGGAAGAATTATATTCGAAGAAAAATGACGAGTGAACTTTTATTCACTCTAAATGAAAAATTTTTTGAATAAATAAATATCTATTTCATTATTAATTCAATATGTTAAGCCATTTTTATGTAGACAAAATATTCTACTAAGAAGAATTAAATTGAATAATTATCATAAATAAATATTTATTAACTAAAATTAGTGTAAAATAAAACTTGAACTTTATCTGTACAACTATTTAAATAATTTTTTGATAGTTATTTGAATAAATGACTCGAATAAAGAAAAAAAAATTATTCAAATAAATAAACGGAATAATCTTTCCTGAATAACGAACAATTCTTATCTAAATTGTTATTGACACGACTAAAAGAAACTTCAAATAATTATCTCGGATAAATATTTATTTGAAATAATTTAAATAATAAGGTCTAATTCTATTGAGTTTAACGTATTCTATTGTATATACAAAAGTAAATATTTTTATATTGCTCCAATTTGTGAATTAAATTTTGCCCATTTTTCATTTTTTCAGCGTTTTGCATTGTAATTTTTTCATTAACGTAATTCTTATTAATAGTTATATCGAAAAGAAAATTAACGAATTTTTTAGTTACATGGATAGTAATGACAACTTTCACTTTTATATGCGCAATAACTTCATGGAACGTGATTTAGTGACTAAATTGTTATTAAATAATCAAAGAAAGTGCGTGATAATATTCTAGTTACATAAATAGAAAATAAAATGTTTTCGTGAAATATTTTATATCATTTTCCTGTCCTGAACTACCATAAATCTACCAAGTAAACTTATTTAACATAAATAGTGATTTTCCAAGTCGTTTTTTCATTTCTCTCTGTAAAGCTAATAATCCATAAGCTGTTGACACAGCCATAAACAGCAGAAACAAAAAAGAAATAATGATTCTCAAATACATGTGCAAGTTTGTGTTTAAAAAATGACTCAGCCACAAAATAAAGTCAAGCCTGACACTCTCTTGCGTGAGAACCAGACTACAGGAGGTTCCAACTTTCATAATTTTTTACTTTTAGAACATCGTACAGGAGAAATCCTGACAAGATACTTCATTGATGTAGATTACTATCGATTAAAGTTATTAATACTCAAGATAAGTACATAAAATACCCTGTAGGACAAATGTTTTCCCACAATATCTTACACGCTATTAACAGATCCGATAAAATCGAATACTATTAGTCTCGTGTGTGTGTGTAACAATAAAACAATAGAGTGATTTGTAAAGATCTAATACAGCAGTTAAAAATAATGAAACTTAAAATATTGACACTGTCAACAAAGTCATTGGCGATTTTATACTAATATAAATTTGCCGTTTCTGTTGATATAATAGAGCTCATGAGTTTTGGCCAATCAGAACCGTTGCAGAGTACATATCCCTATTACACTGCTTGACTCACGCAACTCGTGCAGCTAATCGGTGCATGTACAAACTTGGAGCATGAGAGTCGAGTTCCCTTTTATTACTCCTCGCAACCTCAAAAACTAGCGGACTCTAATACATTAAACTGATGCATCTAAAATATTATACTTTTAAATAGAACTTCAAAAGCGCGAAATATCTTTAAAACATCTCATACTTAAACAAAATATATTCTACGTGATTCAGTACACTCTACCCAACTGAATAAGCAGGAAAACGACTGAGTGATAATTTTCTAGAACCTCAGACATCTAACAGAAGACCTACCCTAGTTGGGTCATAGCATTTAGTAGTCTATACTCTGGATAGCTAGCTTTGTGAAAATTGTGGCTATCCTCCAACATTGTATAATACAAGACACTTCTTTGCACTTCTTCTAAGAAGAAGGAATCTCCTGAGAAATCTTAGAACAAAATGCAAAGAAGATTGAACCAGTGTCTTGACCCACAAATATTAGAACTGTCTACAGTTTGAGATGGAGTTCAGGGAACCATTGAGAACTTTTGTTCATCTTCATTTATAAAAACTGGCAATGGAACAAAATTTAATGTACAGTGTCGCTCTGCCTATTTCAAACATTGAAAAAGGAACGAAATTTTATATGCACTAACCCAATACATAATTTCTTTTAGATATTTGCTGCGAAGTACCTCAACGATAACTATGCAAAGTCTGTGACGCTAGCAACGATGACGACAAAGGAGCGTATTTGTCTCTGGCAATCGAGTCGACACTATTTTCGCCAATCCTTTCAAGGGACGCGAGAAATAGCGGGCATAACTGTTGCTCACAGTCCTTATCGCGTTGTCAGTCTACCGTAAACTTGACTTTACGAGCAGTGCACAGTTGCAAGCCAGCCACGACGCGTAGCTTTTCCGCGGTTTCCTTCGCATTTTGCCTCTTGTTGCAGTATAACGGTTCCCCGTCGAGACTTGTCTGGCCTGCTCAACCGAAAAATCAAGACCCTCTTGACAGACTAGCAATTTTTTACTGTTATGCAAAAAACCAGTATTCACGTCGTTACATTTATGCAGAAGGTGGACAGTTGGGTGTACCTTCATAAGAAACTGGGAACATGTAGTTATGTAGAGTATAGAGTGTATTCGTTACGAAATTGTAAGTAATTGTAAGTCGGTAGAAGCAACAAGATTATTCGTAGAATAGGATTTATCATTTTTTAACTTATTCGTTGATAACTTACTTTCATTATACTGAAAACGAACATCAAGAAAAATGAGAAATTAATTGTAAGCAAGAAGAAGGGTAGTGGCGAGTTTATGATGAAAAAATATTGTATAGTATTTTAATGCCATTGACTCATGAATTCATGACAAATTTTGCTCTCACGTCAGACCTGCTATCTTGCATCATTAATGAAATAAATGAGAGTGACGTGACATGAGTTCGCTAAGAAACTTATTCTTTGCTCGCTATAAATGCCAAGAATATTAACGGTCAGAGTCATTTTCAGTTAGAAAATCAATTTTGATATATTTTTACCTTAATTTAGTCCAGCAACAAATACACAAATAAATAGCAGTTTGTTATAAATATAGAAACACTTTCATTGATAAAAATTGAGTACTTTATCCTTTTTCGGTAATACTCTCCAGATGAAAACTTCCCTATTCCCAACTGCACACTAAATCCAGTACAGAAAATCCAGTAGTCTTATTAGTTCAATAATAAACGCCAACTATAGATGTCTATAGACATCCACTGAACACTTTGTATTGATCACGAAAATGCCTATAAGCACCAATAGTAATCAAAGGATTAATAGTACACTTTGGCAACAGCTTCATTGCAAGAACTGCGTGAGAGGTTGGGTCTTGTCCTATTTTCAAACCAAGGCAACTCTCGTCTGGTTTGGTAGCCTCCAACTGGGTCCAAACTCTGACCTACACACTGAGATCCAGGACACGTAGTCACGACTGCACGTTGTCTCAATTTGTAGATAACTTTTGAATCCTAACAACTATAAAATTGCCAGCGCGCACCTGCTCACTGATTATAGGACTAGAGTCATTAGAGTCCTCATAATACCACATGTTCATTCCAAACGATGCATATTCACAACCCATTACCAGAAGCTATGCCAGCGGCAAAGCAGCGCTACTTTCTTCGTGGTACCTGGAATATCATTCGGGACTCGATTTCTCCAACCTGTCATGTTAATTAGCTCAATCGCTAAGGCAGAACGAAAACAAAACACGACATGGAAGGCTTGTGCTTCACGCAGAAACGATTACAAATGCCTTGATACAGAGATTCCATGGATGCTATCAGGAATAAGCGATTCTGCAAAGCTACCTTCCCTATTAATCCTTCGGATTCCGCGAATGGTAAATTGATATCGGCCCACTTCTTTCCACGAATTCGAGAAATTGATCGTGAAACGGAATTCTCATTCCCCATGGGGTTCCCTTGGTCTTAGGTTCCAAAACAATTCGTTGAACCTGGCAAACACTTTGCGACTGTTTCCGTTTCTTTGCCTACTCACATTCCTCCGTATTTTCGTCTTCCAAGAAAAGGTTACTGTTATTGTTGTCGCTTATTATTTATAATCTCTAGATTGTTTATTTTTATTCACTGAATCCGCTCAAAGCAGCATCACGGTCTGATGTGCTTAGGATAAAAGGTACGTTTATGATTGCTACTCTTTGTAATTGCACGCCTATACTAGCCTAAGTGTGTTTATGCCTTCATGGAAGCTTATGGTTACTACTCTCGTAACGAATACTATTATGGGGATTATGAGAGCTCTATCTTGATGCCTCATTTGTTTTACTTCTTCCGCCATGCGCGGAGGCCACGGCTCTGGCTTTTCATTACGCCGCTTTTCTAGATTTGGTGCTCGCAGGCCAGATATATCTGTCAAGAGGATGCTTTCTTATTTATCTGAGAGCATTATGCTGGGGGATTTCATGTGTACACGTGTGGTCTGTTAATGTGTTTCGATCCCAGTGGAATTTTACTACATCGTTCTGTCGGAGCTGGTCTATACCTGTACCACAGTTTTTGCTTCCTACTTTTACGGTTTTTTCTCTTAACTGCTGGTTTAGGGTTAAGGCTGAATGAATTCGTTTGCATAAATCAGCAGGCTTTAAACACAGTGACGACGTTTGCTATTGTTGCAATATTGTCACTCGTCATATATTCTATTATGCCTTGCTTACCTTCTAATGTGTTAGCGATTATTGCTTATTGTTGGTTTGTGGAATAAAATATGGAAATGGCTTCAGAAATAATTTTAACATAAAGAGAGGATAAATAGAGTTATTGTACACACTACTACCTCTAACTTTTTCCTAAACTTTTTCATTTTTAATTTTGCAGTATTTTCGTTGAATGAACCTACTTGGAAAATCAACCAAGTTGCAACCTCATGCAAAACGACACTTGAATGGATCTTGAACACTCTTTCCATAATCAATCTTAATTTTACCATATTCAAATTACAATTCTGAAATTTATTAACTTGTTCATGTAAATATTTAGATGTAAATTGCAAAACTTTCCAATTTTAAACTTTCTTTGAACCAAACATTTCTTTCTACTTCTGGTTTCCAATACCTCGAACTCTGTAGTTAAGCTCCGAGAACTTAATGAACATGAGTCTATCTCGGTATAATATCTAAGGATTAAAAGTTAATATTTTATAATAACGTCTACTTTCTAACCATATTCAGAATCATTATTTTGTATTTAATCCCATAGGACTCAAACTTCGCTCTGAACTTCTGATCTAACTCCAGTGAGCAGCAACAGCAAGTTAACCATATTTCTTAACAGTCCCACACACGAGAGCTATCAACGACATTGAAACGACTGCGTGATTTCTCTATTATTGCCGTTACCGTCATTGTCACTGTCACCGTCCACTCTGTCCTCGACGAAGAAGAGAGAACCGTGAAATCCTACGCGGAATTCCTCGGCGCGCCAAATGAATCTCTATTCATGCCGCTCCCCAAGCGCTCCAGCTCCGCGATCGTAACTCGTTAACTTCCGCGGTTAATTACATCACGGTCAATGACGTAAGGCAGAAATCATCTGCATCAGGCTCGCGAGGTATGTGCGAAATTATCCGGGAATATTTTCGCGTTGGTCATTCCGCGATGATTCCTCTGGCCGCGGCAGCGTAACAAATTACGCGACCGACGCCTCCGTTACAATTGCCCGATCCATCCTCGCGTTTAGGACTCGTTATGAGCCGACGGATATCGAGAATATACTTATAAGCGCGCAGCCGCGGGATATAACGGCACCCATCGCGCTCCAGCCACCACGACGAATAATATCGCGCTGCAGAGAACACGCTTCGGCTCTTGAGCTAGGCGGTCACTGGTGGCTCCGTTTGAACGACCCTGAGTACACCTGCCTCGGGTGGAAGGCAACGTTTCTAGTGGGAGTGCGCTGTGGATAGTCTTTTAGCGAAATAACTTTTCAGCTACCAATAGAAAATGGTAAGAAAAAGACTTAAAATTGTAGAAGCTTAGGAAGGAGTAAAAGGATAACACAAATCTTAAAGGTCTTTAGGATTAGGTAAACCTAAAGCTAGTATTTCGACGAAAAATCAACAGTATTTATGTTTTCGAAATTGTAAATGAATCCTTTTGGGAGACATCGAATGAAGTGATGAATTGAAGAATAGTACAAGTCCAAAATTAGCCAGTTTCAGTAATCCTAAAACTGTATTTGAATTCCACAGGCAAAGTGTATTGACTTGTAGAACCTGACAAATGGCCCATATTTGGGCAAACCTCACCCTCTATAGGTTAAATCACACACAAATCAAGTGGGCTTCATACAGTATCACTTTGGAGTCCAGATATGTAAAGTACATATGGTGGAATCAAATACCTCAAAATGTGGTTTCTGGACTTATACTGTTCTTCAACTCATCGATTGAACTATGAACAAAAGAACTGCTTTAGAAGTATCTTAGTTCAAGGTTATCAGTAAAAGTAGTTGGTAGACGCAAACCTAGTGTCTACATGTAGCTTCCTACATCATTTGACCTGAATCCTTTGGACATTGTTACATGGTGACACTTAAAAACTATTCTACCCATCGTTGATAAATAATATCAGAACAGACATAGGAGGAATATTTGAAAATGCACCTAAGAATTTTGTATCAAAATGAAAGGCAGCCAAAGTTTCATATTTTTTATCAAAAAAATTAATTGCAGAACGTATATCCCTTAGATGGACACTTGAATGGATATTGAGTACTACATACATATACATAGTTGCTTAAATAGAATTAATAGTGTCTGACCTTGAATTAGGAGAGGAATAAGCATTGGCCTTTTTGAAGAGCAAAGTGCTTCAAACTACTCATTGCCACCAGTCGAGCACGTGATACTATGAACTATGAAACAGAGTGAGAGAACTGTTGCAACTCTTTCCCGACGAAGTAATACAAGATTGAGATTGGTACCGTGTACAAAAAAGCGAGACGCAATAATAAAAGATACTCCAAAAAACTGAAGAATGTTCTCTTGGTTTCAGAATATTTTGCTCTCAACTGTAGGAACCAAATCACAGTTGGAACAAAAGTTATGGTCCTAGTATCATAAAAGAGGGAGAAACCTCTCGCTTTAACACATATGGAATTTTATGCTAGATGGTGTAATCATGCTACGTGCCTTCTAGATATAATACATTCACAGATTGCCTTCGCCATACCTCTATTACTCATGAAAGCCTAGCTCGCGTGCTCTTGATCATCCTCTGTTGCTGCTAGCTAAAAAATGCTCCAGGGGACAACTAGTTGCACACGACTGGCTTAGATAGGCCCTAGCTTTATTACTTGGGAATGAAACTCTGTCGACGCAACTCCTCGCGAAATTACGTGTTTGCACGGGAACAACGCATCCCGCAAATGCTGTCAGATTCTATTTCAACAGTACCTAGCGTGGAAAACGCTCAATAAGCGTCGCTACTGTGCGTTTGCATTTCTGTCCGATCGTTTCTCAACGTATATGATCCCCAAGAATTCTCCGTCTTTCCTGTGATTATTAATTACAGTCCGCCTGTGGCTGATTCCCCTCTTGATTCGAGCGTGGAACGTGCGATCACTCTTCGAGTGCTATGTAATCGCCACGTTAATGGTCTGTCGAGTTCTGGTCAGTATAGAAGAGGTACAGGGTAGGCCTATCATGAAGTGCAAGATTTTGGTATGTCATCTAAGGATTGATGATTCACAAAATGGTACAAACTTAGACTGTTAATGACGAGGATTGCAAGAATTAGAAGCTGTGATGATACAAAGAAGACTATTTTTAAACTTCTCAGAGTTAACAATTAGCTATAAGAGAACTCAAATGAAACGATACATTGAGACACTTAGAGTTGTCTGATTCTCAAAGGAATAACACAGGGTGATATTAATAAAAAGAACATTTTCTTGTTATGTATCGTAACTTCTTTTTCTAAGGTAAGTTATGCAATTGTATTAAAAGGACAAACATATTGAATAATTGCTACAACTTAAGCAAAGCAAATAATATTTAAAATAATAAAAACAGTTTAAGTAGTACATTTTAAATGTCCTCTGCAGAACACATCAGACAACTCTCCCCAAGCATTTGACTATCAATGTAACAATCTGTCTGAAAAGAGAGGAATGAAACACAGCGATGAACTGTTGCAAAAGTGGTTAAGTTGTGCGACGAAAAGTGACTATGACGCTGGGGTACTTAAACTAGGGCAATCAAGGACCCCACCTGATGATGCACATATTTTACGTTCCCCATCTCGTGACAGATGTCCCGTGACAGCGTTAAACGGTGTCATAGAGAGGAGAAGCTTCAACTAATAATTCACATTTGGTGATGTCGACGTTTTAAATATGAAAGCCTATGAACTTCCTTCCTTTTCTGACCAAAGCTGTCCATACTAACAATAAGAGATTGAACTTGGACTGTTTTGCTTCTTGTCCTGTAATTATGAGTATACCAATTCGTATCAGGGGAAATACTTCTATTTTGGAGTTTTCTCATTGTCATGAAATGTCAAGATATCGGTTTGACCAAGAACTACCTCAAGTAGAAATTCCTCGAAAAAGATGGAGATAATCGTTTGAAAAACTAGAATTAACCTCGACATCTTTGAGGAAAACAAAGATAAGGTTCTAGTTCTAGTAAATTATGTATATTATAGGATAGATAAACTATTTACCTGCCAAGAATACCTAATCTTTTGTGATGTAGAGGGACAACGTCGATATACTATGCCAATAATGTAACAGGAAGTATGGTAGGGGATTTTTTAAATGTTTCTAATATAAATTATATTACGTAACCCTTGTGTATTAAACGACTACGATAAATTGTAGGACAAAAGGCTCGTCACTTTTACGACTAACAAGCTTCTGACACAAGGCTAATGTGCAGGTACTAATTTTCCCGAGTAATACATTTTGTAAACATATTTCGTAGATACGTTATACAATCAGTTGTAAATTTTGCGAACATGTGTTAGAAAAATACATGAATAACGTTTGTAATCCAGAGTTAACCTTCTATTGCAACTAAGGTTTTCTTTAAAAGTTGGTCGAAATTGAAATTTTATAGCAATGCTAATTTGAAATAAGATATTACATTTTTAAGATGCAAATGCACCATACGTGGAAAATATGTGTATAGTGTTTCATAATGAGTGATTATAACCTCATTCTACGAAAAAGATTTAATTAAGGATTTAATTAAGAATTAGTTTACATTGCATTAAGGTAACTTCTAATTAACCATATTTAGTAACCTTATGGATATCTGCATATTTAATTTATCAGGCTTGCCATGCATCTCTTGTGCCGCAGTATGGAGTAATGAATCCAACTTGTTAATAAATACGCATTAAATCGAATCCACGTGGAAAATGTCTGCATATTAAGTTGGTTCCTTAGGGGTTAATCATATTATAACAGCACCAAACTTAAAGAGAAGATAATCGTATCGCAATCATAATTTTAAGATAACTGTGATCTAGAAGATCAGAGATGGTCAATGTAGAACAAAAGCCATAGAAAACAATTTTTCCCAGTAAACGAGCGTTTTCCATTAAAAATTCTTTGCTTTTTTGCTGAAGTATTACATAATCTCCATATACAAAAATAATTATTTCGAGTTCTTTTAAAACTTGCAAAAAAAGTCTAATAATTTTAAGAAGCGTTCATAACTGATATACAATTTGCTTTCATACTTGTACAAAATTTGTATGTATAAATAATGTCAAATTGAGAAAAAGATTATATAAACACGACCTTGAAATAGTTTAATCTGTGAGAATAAACCATACTAATCTAAATCTTGACTAGACATATCTATTCAGGAAATCTGAGTTCGTTTGATATCTCACCGGCAAAATGTAGTAATAACGTTTATCTGTTAGATAGAGATAAGGAAGGGAAGTATTTGATTAATGGCGCTATGGATTTTCAACAGGCCTGTATTATGCAAATTATATAGAAACGTATGATACACAAATTGAGTAAAAAAGTAATAGTGAACTGTATAGGTAAAAGTCGACTTTCATGATTGAAATATAATTGTGATTAATAATAGTATCGTATGATTAATAATATTCAACGATTGTTGATGAATAATAATCAAATATACTTGTAAAAGCTTCTCAACATTCGTTTAAAATACTTTTTTTTTAAGTGCACATGTATTTCTACAGTAATATATATAAAAGTATTGTTTATCGCTTTTTGATTGTCACACAAATATCTGTACTATCGTAGGTAATTATTTCAACAATTTTGCACTTATTTTCGCAATTATTATAATACGTTAATTACTTGTATACAGGTAACATTAATTACACAAATTTAATGACATACTATTTGTATATATATGTATATAATAATTACAGTAAAAAAAGGTAAGAGAAAGAAGTCATCGTTCTTTGCATAATTATTAAGAATAAAAAATCGTTGAGACGTTAACCTTAACCTTAACCTTTCACAGAAGCAAATTACACTTCAAAATCTAGAATAATAGTAAATAATAACATATTCATATATTAATAATAATATACTAACAGATTAAAAATCCAATAAACTCTAAATTAGTTGCTTACACGAGGCACATTGAAAGACATCAATCATTCAGAAATAAGATCAGTAAATTAAAAAATGATTACACAAATCCGATAAAGCCACAGTGTGCTATCTATCAAATCTCAAGAAGGAACTAAAAACTCTTGGAACATATGATTTCTCTTATTCTCAAAGGAAGATATTTTTACTATCAATATTTGATTAGTAAACATTTGCCAAAGTTCCCTGATGGATCATAAAGATTCCTTCATCCTGATTCGTGAACCGGAAGTTAGAAAGAAGAGTCAGTGTCCATGGTCTCAAATAAGAAAGGACGCCACCCTACATCGAAGTTATGTCACGTCTAAAATGGCGCAAAATAATGTTTCCTGCCAGAAGCAATGGAAACAAAACACAGAATTCGAGGACACTTGTTTTCAATGTCACCTGCACTGAGAAAGGAGCAAGAAAGTATTACTTGTATTACACCATACAATTATTATCATCCTGTCTACGACTCGAAGCCAAATCCGGTTATTACCGATTTAATCAAAGTTGAATGATTGCAAAGAAAAATAAAAAATGGTGTCACATCTTTACAGCAAGGAACTCTCATCGAGTCATAAAGTAGAATATCGTTTGTATCAGTATTAATTATCATTTTACAAAGTGATTGCACGTTGCAACGCTTATTATATAATGCACATATGCACGATTGGCGATAGAGATGAAAAAGAATTTATTTTCCTAACTTTACATCTGGATTTATTATTGAAGTAACAATGAGCAGCTTCCTATCTGTCAGTTTTGCTATCGTGCGCAGCCTTTTTTTACAGTTTATCTAAATGAATGGCAATTGGGGACCAATATTATAAACAATTATACGATGATCAAAAGCGAAATGTTTGTGTGAGTCTTTTGGATTTTGGAATGGATTTTTATTTTTACTTTAATTTAGAAGCTCATCTTCAAGAATAAATTTCTAAGTATATTTGTTTAATATATTCAAATTAAATAATCTCAAGTTACGAGTTTGAACTTAATCGAGAGGTTATAATATTGTAAGAGTTTATTTGTTATCACAAAACGTGTCTTTGCAAAAAGCTTGTGACGATACACTGAACGCATTCCTTAAGTTTTGTAAGTGTTTATTAAGCATTATGTCACATGCGATTAAGTGCTTGGCTAGGCTCATTTAAATACAATTTCAGTGGCTTAGAGATTACTAGTTTCTCAAGGTTGAGGTTAACATTTAAATCTTGTTTTGTACACATAGTTTGATAATACAAAATTTAATTTATTTAATAGAGTTCATCTGAAGCTTTTTTGTTGTTTATAGAAAATACTAAAGAAGTTTTTTTATATTTTTCTCCTTCGTTTTATTGCCAGATTTGTTACATGCTTCTGTTTATTTATTCACGAATAAAAACTGTTGCAAGCTAAATACGCAGTAAAGTAAATAATTTTAAGTACCTAGGCAAGATAGTTGAAATATTTGATCATGAAGCTAAAACAAACTTCAAACATTTTAAAAAATTACTTTCTATGCAAAAAGATCTGCGATTCAGGTTGTAGAAATATATTTCTTTATGTTTATTTTTCCCTTCTGCACTAACTTTGTATACAAAAGTACAAAGCTATAGATACTATTATAATTTATATTATTCCCAGTCAGAATAAATAAATTACTTGAAAATAATTTATTTGCCAAGAAAATATTTCGGAAAATATCCTTATGTACCTTTATTTTCAAATAGATTTATTTCTTACTTCCATTGGAGTAATTACTCCAATCTCCTTCATTCATTATTATGATTCCTATTTCAAATAAAAAGTAGTATTTCATTCTGATATTTAACCTCTGCCAAATTTACGATTAGTCTAGTCTAATAAATAGTCTAATAAATAGTCTAATAAAATTCACATAAAATCGGGACATTTTTCTTTTATTTCTCTTCTTGTTTAATAGTAGTAAAATAATAACTATATTTTTCAAACCTAATTCAGGCCTAGCTTAGGACTACCACTCTAAATCCCACAATAAAAGAATATACCAACTCTCCAAAAAATTCTTAGTCTTTTCATCGAAAAGATTATTCTAATAAACGTGACCATAAATTTGACCTACCTTCTATACAAATTAATACGACCCTAATACAACCTGAACCTAACTTACAACTCCTGCTCCAAGTACCAAAATCCAACAGCAATATAGTAATTTTTCAAAACATTTCTAATTTTTTCTCCGAAAAATTTATCTCACTTAAGACCATCCACAAACCTCGCCTACATTCCCTCGCTTACATATGATATTGTGTCGCCTAGGGAATTTTTTTCTTGTTTGAATTTGTCTACTCAATTCTTTTCTAATAATGAGTAAAGATTTCGAAAACAATGCTTATAATATTAAATACTAGTCCCGTGTCACGAATGCGTACGTAGAAGCAGAATCCAATGTAATAGTAGCAACAGTCTTTTCCAAATATACCGAAAACTAGAACTGCTCACCGGTTCTATGTCTAGAAAAAAATTGTCTAAAATGTTCTCCCTAACATATTTAAAAACCACGAAGATCCATGACCAGGTACCACTTCGCCAAGTTCACTATTATTATTTACAAATTACCCATGTACACAAAACAGTTCAACGCAACAAGTACTCCCCAACGACGCAACCGCCGCCCGCGAAATCCTTCAAATCTCTCTGATCAGAGTAACCAAAAGCCACCTACCTCCTAAGCTGTCGCCACAAAAATCCCAGTGCTCGTTCAGTGCAGCAGTCACGACAGATCACTATACCAAAGTTTCGACAGGTCACTCGAACGAAAGCAGACACAGTGGATGTTCGTTCGCGAGAAGTCCGCGGAAGAGCTTGTTCCTCGCGCGACGATCGTTCACCAACTGACGCGCCGTTCGCGGGCGACGTGAGCGTTTGGGGACGGCGCCTCGCAGCGAGCCACGCGATTGGCCCGCCGCGGAGCGACCACCTTGCGCGCGACTACACCTCGTGCATACACCTGGCTGGCTCGCGCGACGCGCATCCATTCGTGTGTGTGCGCTCAGGCGACCAGGAACAATAGAGGCGGGATTGGTATCGAGCGTGCCTTTTCCAGGACGAGTAAATGAGGTGCATTCGGCCGATACCGGAAACGGACCCAGCCTACGTGGTGCACCGCTTTGGTCCATGGAGAGGAAGTGGGGTTTGAATTTTAGATGAGGGATTCATCTGCGGTTTCAGGCGAAAGGATATTATGATCCAGAGGGTGATTAGATAGTTGCTTAATTTTTGAATACTTGGGTGCATTAGAAATGGGCACAGAGGCGTCTTAGAAACGTCTTTAAAATGGCCAATGAAGTCCTAAAAATGTCCAAAAGACGCCATTGAAACTTCCGGAGTTATAATATTTGCTTAATTTTTGAATACTTGGGTGCATTAGAAATGGGCACAGAGGCGTCTTAGAAACGTCTTTAAAATGGCCAATGAAGTCCTAAAAATGTACAAAAGACGCCATTGAATCTTCCGGAGTTATAATATTTGCTTAATTTTTGAATACTTGGGTGCATTAGAAATGGGCATAGAGGCGTCTTAGAAACGTCTTTAAAATGGCCAATGAAGTCCTAAAAATGTCCAAAAGACGCCATTGAAACTTCTGGAGTTAAAATATTTGTTTAATTTTTGAATACTTAGGTACATTAGAAATGGGCATAGAGGCGTCTTGGAAACGTCTTCAAAATGGCCAATGAAGTCCTAAAAATGTACAAAAGACGCCATTGAAACTTCTGGAGTTAAAATATTTGTTTAATTTTTGAATACTTAGGTACATTAGAAATGGGCACAGAGGCGTCTTAGAAACGTCTTTAAAATGGCCAATGAAGTCCTAAAAATGTACAAAAGACGCCACTGAAACTTCCGGAGTTATAATATTTGTTTAATTTTTGAATACTTAGGTACATTAGAAATGGGCACAGAGGCGTCTTAGAAACGTCTTCGAAATGGCCAATGAAGTCCTAAAAATGTACAAAAGACGCCATTGAAACTTCCGGAGTTTAATATTTGCTTAATTTTTGAACACTTAGGTGCATTAGAAATGGGCATAGAGGCGTCTTGGAAACGTCTTTAAAATGGCCAATGAAGTCTTAAAAATGTCCAAAAGACGCCATTGAAACTTCTGGAGTTAAAATATTTGTTTAATTTTTGAATACTTGGGTACATTAGAAATGGGCACAGAGGCGTCTTAAAAACGTCTTCAAAATGGCCAATGAAGTCCTAAAAATGTACAAAAGACGCCATTTAAACTTCCGGAGTTATAATATTTGCTTAATTTTTGAATACTTAGGTACATTAGAAATGGGCATAGAGGCGTCTTGGAAACGTCTTCAAAATGGCCAATGAAGTCCTAAAAATGTACAAAAGACGCCATTGAAACTTCCGGAGTTATAATATTTGCTTTATTTTTGAATACTTAGGTACATTAGAAATGGGCATAGAGGCGTCTTGGAAACGTCTTCAAGATGGCCAATGAAGTCCTAAAAATGTCCAGAAAACGTCATTGAAACTTCCGGAGTTATAACCCAGATAGCACGCGACGTCTTGAAGACGTCTATTTTATGTTCATTTTATGCCTGAACGTCTTATGATATAATTTTCGTCCTAAAGACTTACGCTTTTGGACGTCTTAAAAACCTCTAATTTTTGTCTGAACGTCTTATATGCGTAATATGGACGTCCTTAAAACGTCTTATGAATGTTTCTTAAGACGTCCTGAAAACATACTCATTTGTAACGTCGGACGTCTCAGAGACGTCCTTTGGACATTTTTAGGACTTTACTGGATGTTTTTAAGACGTTTTCA
The DNA here is from genome assembly GCF_051401765.1 of Calliopsis andreniformis. Taxonomy (NCBI): domain Eukaryota; kingdom Metazoa; phylum Arthropoda; class Insecta; order Hymenoptera; family Andrenidae; genus Calliopsis; species Calliopsis andreniformis. The sequence continues at coordinate 9,648,621 of NW_027480432.1, read as the reverse complement.
AGATGTCTCTCTGCTACCCAGATATCACACGATGTCTTGAAGACGTTTATTTTATGTTCATTTTATGTCTGAACGTCTTATGACATAATTTAGACGTCTTAAAAACATCCAAGAGCGTACATCTTAAAGACTTGCAAAGTTTATGTCTATAAAACGCCTTAAAGACATATTACATGGACGTCCTAAAGACTTACGCTTTTGGACGTCTTAAAAACGTCTAATTGTTGTCTGAACGTCTTATATACGTAATCTGGACGTCCTTAAAACATCTTATAAATGTTTCTTAAGACGTCCTAAAGACATACTGATGTCTTTCTGCTATTTGAGCGTTTGCTTAATTTTTGAATACTTAGGTACATTAAAAATCGGCACAGAGGCATCTTAGAAACGTCTTCAAAATGTCCTAAAAAGTCCTAAAGTCCTAAAAATGTCCAAAAGACGCCATTGAAACTTCCAGAGTTATAAATCAGTATGTCTTTAGGGCACCTTAAAAGAGATTCATAAGACGTCTTAAAAGCGTTCAAATTACGTCTATGAGACGTTCAGACAAAAATTAGACGTCTTTAAGACGTCCAAAGGTATAAATCTTTAAGACGTCCACCTAGTATGTCTTTAAAACGTTTTATGAACGTAGATTTCGGAAATCTTTAAAACATACTCTATCAGATATTTTTAAAACGTTCAAACTATGTCATAAGATGGTATATGGCATAAAATGGACATAAAATAGACGTTTTCAAGACGTCTTGTGCTATCTGGGGGGCTTGTGCATTATTAAAATACGATATTTGAAGATCATTAACCCTTTTACGGCATTCGACGATTATATTGGTCATGAGGAAATGATCACTTTTATGGTAATGACGAGTATACTCGTCACATGAAGAAATAAGATACCGTCTATAGGTTTTGCCATTTTATTATAATTAATTCAAATTCATAGTAAGTGTATTTATTCTGCGTTTTCAAGAATATATTTATTATTGCTTGATTTTACTTACATGAACAAATACATACCTATAAAGTAAAATTTGACTAATAAAAGATTAAAAGAATTCTACATTTTTTACTTATTTTGTATAGAAGAAACCCTTTTCTGCTTGTACTATCAGTTCAGGACACTTTGTAAATTTTTTTTAATAAATTTTTACGTCCCATCAATTGCATACTGTGATTATAGTTGTCAGGGACGACTGTTATAGTTGACTATTATAATGTAATAATAAAATTTCGTATAAAGCAAGGACTATTTTAGAAATGAAATAACTTAAGATTGAGGTACTTGTTTACTATCCAGATAGCACACGTCTTGAAGACGTCCATTTTATGTCCATTTTATGCCCAAACATCTTACGACATAAGTTCAACATCTTAAAAACATCTGACAGGGAACGTATTTAAAGACTTCCCAAATTCACGTCTATTAGACGTCTTAAAGAGACACTACATGAACGTCTTATAGACGTAATTTAAAGGTCTTTAAGACGTTTTATGAACGTCTTTTCAGACGTCCTAAAGACATATTGATTTGTAACTTCGGACGCCTCAGAGACGTCTCTTGGAAATTTTCAGGACTCTATTGCATGTCTTAATATTGCATGTCTTTAGATATTGTTAATAAGTATCTCATTTGACTAGCTGTTATTTGAAAAAGACAAACAAATTTTCTTTAGATTATATATTTTATTTGGCTCTCATATAAAATAATTTATTTTATTTTTTATTTGATCAAATGTTTATTCATATATTTTCTCTTCCAAACTTTATTTATTTAATTTATTCAAAGAAAAAATTATTTGGAAATAATTTATTCAAATTAAATATAAGATACGATTACTTTCCTTATGTTATTTGCAAAATAAAGATAATAAAGTATTCGAAACAATTCATTATTTAAAGTGCAATTCGAATAATAACATGATAAAAGAAGCAAGCTATAACATCAATTATTTTATTACAATTACTATTATGAATATACTTAATAATTCTGATAATTATGTAAAATACATCTGTAAATATACAATTATGTATATCATTTTAATTTACTGTTGGGTACAAAAAAATGCTTTCAAAAAAATATTCTAATGTACAGATAACAATTTCTTAAGTAGAAATGTTAAGGTCAGATGAAAACTGTTTACATTTGTTTAAATAAAACGTAGTATACTTCTTTGTATAAATAAAGACAGATAATGAAACAAATTAGACAGTGCGAATATTAAGGACGAACTCAACTAATCCGAGTTGAACGAGCGCTCTCTTTTTATTTTCTGTAAGCAAAAGCGAATTAATTATTTTATATCTCTTTGTGAAATGTAGCAACAAAATTAATAAATTTTTTTAAATATATAAATCTATAATCAATAAGTATTTGCCCCCGTATTTTTTAATTAATTTAAGTTTATTTGAATATTTTGAAAAGCACAGTAACTACCCTTATCAATTTTAATAATGGTAATTATTATTGCCTATAGCTATAACTAATAATGTAATTAAATTAAATAATAATATAATAAAAATAAATATTTTTAATATGAATGAAATTTAATAATTTGTTTAATATAAAACATTTTTAAAAATCGGATATTGATAGTTTTAATGTTTATTTTGATGGGTATCCCTTAAAAAGAATTTAAAATTCAGAAATTTCAAATCTAGTCGGTCAAGGACTGATTTCTCTTCGTACTATTTACCGAAAAGGCATATTCGATATATTTTCAATCTCAAGAATAACATCATCAATGGAACAAGTTGCAAAAATTTCTGAAGATCATCAACTTCACTTATTTAACATTTCTAGTGACATTGCTTTGATTTCGATATTATGGATTGCAAAAACCGAAAGGCCTCAGGAATTAATAAAAATACATTAACCAAAGATGAAGTCCTGCTGTTCTTTCGCCACAGACATAAATATTGGCTAAAATGTAGATCCATCAATTTCCCAATTTAATATTGGTTGATCACAGTCGCAATCACTCTGACTGTCATCACTATCAATAAAATTCTTGCACTACATTCCTCTTAATTAATTTTTAATTATGTATGTACATATTTAAATATTGTTTTTAGACGTATGGTAGCCTTGAAAAGGATACATTTGCAATTTTTTCATCCATTTCTAATTACATATTAAAATAGTAAACATAGTAATAAATGTTAATGAGATGTAACGTGCACTAAGAAATGGGCTACAAAATTAAGTTGGATGGAAATTTTGTATATCAAATGATTTCTCATTTTTATCAGTTTCTCAGGTTTTTTTACGATATCTATTTTCCAAGGTTAGTATCGAAATATTTACCTACTTAGTCTTGGAATACTTCCCCAGAAGTGGAATATATTTAAATAAATAAATAAATTTTTGAATTACGTAATCCTATAGCAAGATAATGCATAATAGTAAACATAATAATAATCTAGTATTATGTTATTGTTCTTAAAAACTAATATCAAAAACTTTAAAAAGTAAAATTAAAATTTTGTTTATACCTACATAATTTCATAACAAACATGATCTGAAATTTTCCCCTAAAATATTAGATCAATCTTAAAACGGTTTATCTTCAAACTGTGAAATGAACTGTTTAATATACTTAACGTTAATGGTGCACTTTAAATAAAATTGACAGTATAGATTTTTAATTTTCAAGTTTACCAATAGTCATATATATTCAAGTAAATATTTCAACTTTCAGATTTTTAAATATTCCAATATTTAAATATTACGTACCTATTGTATTTCAAATAATCCAACATTTAAATGTGTAACTCTTCGAATACTCAAATATTTGTATTTTCAAATTTTAGATATCTATTAATTCTACTTATCTTTCAATATTAAAATTTTATCGAATGTCCAGACATGTATACACATACTAAAAATTTCAAATAGTTCTATACATAATTTAGATAAGAATTTTTTTTAAGAATTTTATTCAGATATTAACATTTTCATATTTTATAACATTAAAGATTTCAAACTTTCTATTCATTCCATTTTCCACTTTCTAAAACAGAAAATTCCCGAGTTAAGAATAATGGATTTTTAAACTACATTTTATAGATACTGAAGAGATTTATCAGTTTTTCCTCCTGAGGTAAAACAAAGCCTAAGTACGGGGACGTTAGAAATCAATAAATAACCAACACAATAGGATGACAGCAGCAGGAAGCAGAGTAATGACAGAATATGCGACGCATCCGGATTAGCTGAAAGGAAAATCGCTTCTGGGAAAAACAACGGTACAAGGTTTCCTTTCCATAGTTTCCGCGCATTTCACGTTTCCGAGATTCCCATGGTTCATTCAAACGCGCTATTCATTGGGGTGAACTAGACGTGATCGCTCCAGAAAGTATGCAAATAAAGAAACGAATTCCTCGAAAGAAAGCCCCTGACGTTACATCACTCCCAACAATGCTTGCAGAGCGACATAAAGAATAACAACTTTCGCCGTCTGTCAGTTGATATTTGGCGAAAGTGCACGGGCATTTCTTCCATCTGGATTTCGTTCGGTCGACTGCATCCATTAGCGTTTCTTACGCAGGAAATCGTTCTGTTTTCTGTGTAATCCTTATCGTATCAAGATATAGTCACTCGAAGTTTAAATACAGATTTTCGGGAATTAGAATTAGAAAAATTGAAGAAGAAGTTAGTACGTAAGAAGACGTTGAAAATTTGGAAATTAAACATTTTAAGATGAGAAGGGAGGCCAGAATTCTGCATTCGTGGCAGAGAATTTGGAAAGAGAGCAAAAGAAAATTGTTATGGTTAATTAGAAGGAGTTAGTAAGTAGTATAGTGACTAGAACAGAGAGAGTTAATATAAAGAGAGTTAATATAGACACTAGTACCTTGTATCTAAGATTGAGCTGTTTGTTTCAATAGAATTTTTATTGTATACATTTGTCTAGAAACTTAATTGCGTGGAAAATGAAATAAATAAAAAATGTTTGAAACTTTAAAGAATTTACAAATTTTTTAGTTTTCAAAGGGAGGGAGTATTGAAAAGTTTAATCTCTTGAGAAAATGGACAATAGGGAATTTCCTAGGGAATATCTAACCTCAAAAGTTTTCAGAAGAAAAACTAAACATACACATAATATGTGTTAATATCGTCCAAGAGGTTAAAGTGACCCAACCTGGTATGTTAAAGATTGATTCTGTGGTTGTAAGACAAAATGACCTAAATCATATACTTTTGTTACAAATATTTTTCTTTTGTGTAAGAGGTTAATATCATATCGACATCTAGGTCATTAGCGACAGTTTCGTTTATATTTTAGTAAGTAGATTTGATTCTAATAAATAACTAATTAATTGTATTCTTTATATGTTCCTGTGAGATTAGAGCAGTTTTCGAGTTGATTCCATGTTCCTGACTCTGGATTTCAAATTTCCTGCATTCAAATAGGCGATGGCGGATCATTATGAGGTTTTAACAGCTATTTCAATAGGATGGTTGCGTTTGCTTTAAATATTCATGTGTAATTTTGGAGTGCCCTGTTCTTAGTTGGCAAGAGGCATTACTGTTTTCTCTTTTCTGTTAAGTTCTCTATTTGGGATTTCTTGATAAAAATCTTGAACTATGTTGTGGATTTTCGTCCTGTTCGATGGAGTCCATGTTCTGTACCATTCTTCTTTGATATACTTTTTGTTTTATATTTTATAAATTCTTGCTAGGATATAGGTACCAGGGAATTTAACCCAGTAAGGCCCAAAATTGTGTAAACGCAACCTAACAGCAATATAAAGGAGCAGAATTCAATAATGTAAATTTACTAAAAAAAATGGCGATTAAAATGTTGTATTTACACAACTTTGAACATTAGTAGGTTAATGGAAGTGTTTCCTCTTTCTTGAAATTGGAGTCTGCTTTCTCGTTTTCGATTATTCCTTAGTGTGAAGGTATCCAGACAATGGCATTTAATTGTCTTTTAGACTTGTACCTTCTCAAACCTTTACTTTTAAAGAAAAAGTTCTTTTAATTATTTTTCTTCTTGCTGCAAATATGAATTCTATACCCTAGATTTCAGTTAAGGCCTTAACTGGAATTTCTCGAGAACGTGGCCTACTTAGTTCTGCCTTGTAGCCACGAGATTAAACCTATGATCGCGCAAATACCAGTAGCCCGCAGAACAACACTTAAATTTGCGTAATCGTAATTTTTTCCGATTCTCTTGTTTTTCCTCGTCGAATTGAAAATTTCCTCCTGTATTTTCCACCTTCTACCGCTTTACCGCCTACTGACTGCTCGCGCTGAACTGATTGTCATTAATGCCCATCGAGTCCACGGAGCGCATTCACCTGCTTCGCGTCCGTTAATACACGTATTATTGCAAAACCATGAAATCGCGAAACGACTGGGCTGCGTGCGGAATATCACGTGAGGATACGCTGCGTTGCGCGTAGGAACGATAATGGCTGCGAGCTGAATGTTAAAATAGAAACGACGATTTTCACCCGTTTGCAAAATACCGATTGGTTCATTTTCCCCTGGCTTGACTAGGCGGAACGCATGGCACCTCTGCCAAAGGAAAAGTCGAGGCTCGCTTGCGTGTTGAACTGTGTCTAGATTGAATAACAAATGCTCGAATGCAAGTTGTTAACACTGTTGGTTGTTACGTTGTGGTTAACTGACTGCCAATTGATGGCGACTTGGAGGCGTAGTTGAAGAGTCCACTTGATGAAGAGTCTCGTCGCTTTTGTCTCTTCTTTGATGCTATTATTGTGAGTAGATTTATGTTGCACTAGCGTCAGCAACAGCTAACAAATCAGTCTCGACCCATGGGGCGTTTGGCCATATTTCTGTGACCATATCTACAGGGCGATCAGTTTATCTGGAAACCATCTAATGAATGTTAGCAGCGCTTACAATCTTAACAGCGTTTACAGGAAATGCTGCCAACACTCGGAGGGTTTCCAGTTAGACTGACACCCTGTATTTCCGTGCTTCTGGATTCCAATCGTTTAAAAGAAATTGTTATTGAGAGTATAATATTTTTTTTAATAATTAAACTTGAATACAAAAATAATTCCTGAGGTGATGTATAGTTCTGTTTTTATAAATGATTTTAATCTGGAGCATAGAATTAGATAGAGGCACAGAATTACAGACAAGTATCCTATGTAATTACCAACAGTCATAGCCTAGCATGGACAAAAATTAGGCAGTAGATGGTTGCTTCATATTTACTCTTATTGTTGATTATTAAAAGTGATCATGATACTTATAATAATTAATCAATTGATCAATTGATAATTTTTAATCATTTAATGAATGATTAAGTAATTTATATTTCCCTAAAAGCAGTAACCTGTGTGTATGTACACGTAGAATGTACTTATGCCAGATACGTAGATATGTGTATGTATCTATTTACATGATAAAATGTTTGACATGAGAGTTGCATTAAAAACAAACTATACTTCTACATCAAAATAAAAGTTCTTATCATTTTCCTCATAATGTAACATGTATTTTCCAAAAAATATTCTCAAAATTAATACTATCATTAAATTATTGATTCAATCATGATCAGACAGCAGTGTACCATTTCGTGATTTATATTCTTTGATCACAGCAATTCTGATTGGTTCTGTTATTCATTAACTGAGTGTGCAGTACCTACTGAGTAATCAGTGAACATTGTTTACTAACTTGCTTTCACATTGGTTATTATCTTTAACACGTTCAATGTAACATGAACCATCGATGTCTCATAATGTAAACTTCTATCAAGCAGGGTGCATCGCCTCGGCTTGAACGTGTTGATCATTAATTCGATTACGTTTTACTCAATTCTCAATTCAAAATATCATGTACATGTTACAACTACCCTACTATATCTAGATGCATTGCCAATTGTGGAGCTTGTAGAAAGAATCGTGGATTTCGTTCAAACGTTTTTATTCAAAATTATAGTATTTTGAAGTGAAAACCACTAACTGATTTTATTTAGTAGGATTTATTCAGCAATGTACTGTATGTAGAATTTGCAGAGGATTAATAGCTATGATATACAGCACCACACTGATATATTTGGACACAATTTTAATTTGTTTCTCTTTAAACTTTACTAAAATGTGTAACGACAAAAATTATAAACATTTTACACGACAGGAATTTTCTATTCAATGCATCACGACACTTTGACGTTCTAGAGCAAGCTTATAGAGTATTAAAAAACGGTTTCAAGGACAGAGTTATATGCATAGACAATTTATACAAGTCTAGTCGACCAAGGAATCGATCAGACAGGACAGAAAAATACCATGGTTGACAGTAACTGATTTGTAGAAGACTGCAGCAGACGGTAAAAAAAGCTTCCAATGATACTGATAACGCGCAACGCTCGAATTGTGTGAAACAACATGCAGCAAAAAACTACTGAATTTCGAAAAATAATACGAGTATTGATTAAATTTGTTTGTGAACATCCTTCAATGACCATCTCAAAGTCGATACCTAAATTCTATTGAACATCTTTAAGATTCCTTTAATATAAATATTAGTAACGAAAAACGTGTTTAACTTAAGTGGCTCAGTATTTTTCATAGAAAATGTCAGGGGACATTGATTGATGCAATAAAAACTATACAATTTCATTTAAAAGGGCGAAGTTGACCTTCATATCTCCGCTACACTGCCACCTATAAAGAAGAAGTATTGACACCAGATTATGTCCCTCTTAAAAGCAAACAAATTTCCTCTGACAAACTTTTTTCTATCGTAAACACCAAGCGAGTTATTAAGGTCACTTGTTTAGTTGCCCCACCCTACATGAAACAATTCATAAAAATATTCACATCATTTATCCTACTTTAGTATACTTTAAACTTGGACTTAAAACACAAATCATCTAAATAGCTTAGTATATTTTAAACATTTTTTTATCCACAACTGTTCATGGAAGATATGGATACATATTCTAATCTCTAACCCTGTATAAACAATAGAAAAGTACCTATACTAACATTTCTCTGCCTATTTTAATCGATTTAACACATTAAGAAAATGATATCAATTTACACTGCATAATTAATTTCAAATATTTTACTGCTAGTGAGAGAATACTCTTGCTTACTATCATAAATGAATCATCGATTGGGCTATTCGCTTTAATATTGTCAGATTAATATTGTCAAGGTTTGGAATTATTTTTCGTCGCATATGGTCAGGTAAATTGATAATTTATCCACGATAACAGAGCACCATATTCTACTAGCAATTGTTGGAGAATTATAGCAAACTGTTATTATAGATACATCTTCATTCTCATCAGTCAAATGGAACTGGAAGCACTCAGAACTAATCCTAGATGTTCCTGATTACATGAAACAGGTTGGATTAGTAAAAGTAATTAATTTGTAGTGTGTGACATTTCAATTTAAGTTAGTAGCATAAAATATGTCTTCATATTTACGTGTTCCCTTTGCACGATCTACTTTAACACTACCTGCTCTATGTATTTTATTAATGATATTTTACTATGTAGGTATTCAATCAATTAATTTTACAATTCCTTAATATTTACCAAGTTTTCTTGAACCCAGTATTGCTAGATGTCGAGACAAAATGTCTTTCAGCGACGTCATAGAGTAAAAGAGTGAGCTTAAAGTTAAATATCATACATTATCCTCATTCTTCTACTTTATGAAGTTACTGGGAGACATTTTTTCCTGACACGTAGCAATATTGCGTACAATAGACGTTCAATCCCCAAATCGTGAAGAACCTGGACTTTCCACTTTAGGTCAGTTTAGATCATAACTTCATAAAGTGAAAGAACATACAGCCCTTGGCTATCAAATAAAGACCACAAATAAAATTTCTCTTTTTCAACTAAAATACTATGTCACAAGCGGCAAATCATCCATGGCTGCTCAGACCATTACTAAAGACATAGCAATTAATTTACTACTGTCTGCCTTCGAAACACTTAACCTATACTAATCATTAATTGCCCTAAAATAACTCCCAAGTTCGATAAATATATTACACTTTCAATAGTTTCAAAATTGGACAGAATTTAATTAAAATAAATTCTGTCTGTTTTGGTCTCTAAATTGTTAGAAAAGTCGAAGTTAACGTATACTCGAATGGGGCATGTGCTTTTCGTCAACGTGCTTTCTCTTTCGACGGTCAAGTGGGTACCTCTAGGGTTACCATAAACACTGGAAAGGGCGATACTGACGAAGGCGTCCTCATGGCTAAAAAGACGGTCGAAGGACCATTTTTGTACGAACAGTCGTTGTGACTGGTGAAACGCAGGAATAAACCTCGCACAGTTTTGCTATTAGTGTAAACGCCTACAAGGTGTCTTTATTTTGACCGCTCATTACGCCGATCCTGATTTTCCGTCTTACAAAATATTGTCTTATATGTATAAAGGCTTCCTAAAACACGTAGATATAGTTATTCCAGGAACAGCACAAGAGCAACAATGCAAACGATTGCTCAAGTTCACAGAGCAGAGTTCATCGCCATAATCGGCATCGTCACCGTCATTATTGTCGTCCATCCAGTGTATCTAGCACCAAGCATCGATAAACAGTAGAATTAGCGTGTAATCGGTCCGCGGGCAGCCTGGTAATAATTATTTTCGTGCCACCTGTTATCTGTCGGAAGGCAGTTGGAATCGTCAAATCTCTTGTTTGAGCGTTGATATTTATAGAAGGTTGCTGACGCGGGCTACAGGGTAGCCGAGCGTCGTCTAATCGCGGCCAGGTATCAATTATCGTATTTCGGTTAAACCGTAAAAACGCGAAACTCGTTCCCCGCGGCAATTTTCAGGGGGCTGACGACCATGAAGGGCCGCATAAGAAACGCATAAATTACGCTGCTCCCGATTAAATGCGACACAGAGCTTGGGACAGAGAGTTATGTCGACTTCGTCCTCAGACCGAGATTGTAACTGTTTCGTAGTCTGTTACGGATACACTGTCACGGACGAAGATACATACGAGAGGATATACGAGTTAGTCCTGGGTGATATAGATTGCAAGAGACCAAACAGCCAGCCAGCCAACCATCCGATATGCATATGTACCTACACGCAGCCCGATCGCAAAAACGAGTAATCGCGTTACGGTTTTAATATCCGTCCTAGCATCTGATTTAGCATTCGTAAACATGGTCTACTCTGTACGACCTTACTGTGTCTTTTTACCTGCGGTTATCCAAGCTAATCAGCGGAGTTAATTGAAGAGTTTATTTTCTGCGTGTTTCAAAACCAATACCAACCGAGGAAATCGTGATTATTTCTGGTTTGTTGCTGTGTACTGGTGGATTCGCAGGGTCTAGGTATCAATTCAAATATACATTTTTGAAGCTCTAAATGAAATGGTTCGATTGTCCTAATTTAGACTTTATAGATTCTAGCTTTGATGTTTTAGAGGCTGAGCAGACTATAGCCTAGAATGGCAGCTTTAGGAAGTGGTAATTTTCGGAAGTAAATTTTAGGAAGGAGAAAATTTCGAATGGTCAATTTCATTGTCAAAGTGTCTGAAAAATTATTTAAATAAAAATACAAGTCAAGAAAAATTAAATGCATTGGTATTACTAACTATTGAAGATGAAATTTTAATTATCAAACTGAAATAGATTTAAGTAGCTAACTTGGGTATTCTTAAAAAATTTCATTAATTCTCGGGAGCACCTAGATTAAGTCTAGGTTACGTATAGTCGATAGTAAAGAAAATTTAGAGTCCTGGAACTAATAGGGTCATAAACAGAAGTACGATTGATTGGAGTAGCTGGATCTGTTTTGGAATCTCTGTAAAGCATTTCTTTTTTATGATACTTCCATTTTTATACATCTGGATTTCCTTTTACACGTTGGATGTGCACCGTATAGAAAGAATCGTGTAGAAATTGATTTGCAAGTTGTAAAGTGGCATCCTAAACTTCTATTGCATCAATCACTCAGAAGTAGTTTCGGTTTACTGCCTTGGATCATTTACGACCTAGAATTCTCTCTACCATGGTCTATGCTTCCGTGTACCTGGTTCAACTACAAGAGGACAAAAAGTACAGTGTTGTCTCAGTACAATTTGGAGTGTTATTTCAAAAACAAAAGGTTGTCTTTTGTTCTTTCGCTTCCACTTAAGCTCCCTGTCAAATAAAAGTGAACCATCTGTGCATGAGCTAAATAACTTCAGAAATATGAATCCTAAGCTTTGTAACTTCGCAGTCATCTACTGTGAACTTATAGTGAAGAATATTTTACTACAATTTTTTCTCTTTTCTAGGATGTTGAAGATGAACTAGGATGGAAATAAAGTCAAGAATATTTCAATCTTTGGGTCAAGCATTTTCGTGGCTTCTTTGGGTGTGATACAACGATCTTATAGTACTAAAATATAAACAAACATTCAATCATGTTGTATCAGAGATATCAAGAATCAGAAAAACAGGAGAGTATGTATCTAACTCCTTGCTCTGTGATTGATCCAAATAAATTTCGATATGGCATGTTACTCCTATCGAAACGCTTTGTTACTAGAACATATATTGACGAATATGAGTTAACAGTGATTCTGAATACTAATATTAACAGTGTGCATGTAAATAAGTAAATCATGGAAGTGTTCAATCGGTTGCTTCAATTTAAATGTTTCCCATTGTAGATGATTTTCAACAACATCAAATGAGTTTTATCTATAGGTCATAGGTCATTTTGGGCATCTTAAAACACTTGATTAGGACATAAATAATAAACATATAATTTCATTTAGAAAAACGAAGTTAACCTTCACGTCTCCTCTATATCTGCATTAACAAAAAAGCAAGATTGGTCTAATGCATTTTTTAGTACTGCCATAAACAAGCAAATTATACAGGTGGTCAATTTTAGATGCTTCACCGTTATGTAATAATATAAAGTAATATAGATACTGTTACTAGGACATAAATCGGGCGAATCAGCATACTTATGTTAATTATAAAAGTGTAGAATCTTTAGAATATAAAAAACAATGTTGTAAAATAAGTACTCGTTAATATTCATAAAACATTTTTAATTCTACAGCGGAAGATATAATAATACAGTGAAACTTAAATTAAAACTGCGTTTGTGAATCATTACTGCAAGTTTTTATCTATTAATCTTTGTATACAAGATATGTAAACAGGTATTGCTACTTAAGTATATAAAAATGGAATGAAAATAATTGCTATTTTAAAATGGTGTAAGTTTAATTTTCATATAAAAATGTACACACTAAATACTGTTATTAAAGTTCATCAAATTTCACCTAAATTAAATTCGTACTAAAAAAGCATTGAGGATTAATATTACGTTTCAGCTCAAATTCTATTTCATATAAAAGTATATACTTTAAATACTATTTCTTTTTGAAATTTAACTAACAATTCTTATTAAAAAGGCATTGAAGATTAAAATTAAGTTTCAGCTGAAATTGATTCGAATTTTACCTAAGGCTAAATAAAGACGTTAAAGGAGAATCATTCATTTTGCATTTCATAATTTCTTTACTTAAAAAAGCGTATCATTAATATCATTTATCTGACAGGTTAAATACTATTTGTCTGAATATTTCTGCAGAATGATTGTGACTCACTTACAACTTCTTCGGAACACTCGTCACATTGATAAATACAACTTTATTTATTGGGCAAACAGCAGCAGAAATTAGGCCATATGTTCATATTAACTCTGACATGCAATTTTCTGACGTTTCATTTTGGTACAGTTTATTAGTCCTCCTCCTTACATTGCTAATTGTGAAGTGTCAATCTATTTCAGAGATTTCCAAACACTTCGTGAAATGTTCATAAAGAAAATTATTTAATGACATATTATAACATAACTAATAATATGTTACAACCTCAATACTCCTTCTTCAACACCAGCTAATTATACATTCTCAAGTTCTTAAATTTCCCAATATTTTAAGTATGACGCTTATAATGTGTAATGAGTACACTGGAAGAATACTATGTCCTAAGACAATTCATTTTAAATATTTAAGTTATTTAAGAAATATTTTAAATGACTCAAATAATTTATTATTGTATATATGTAATTATGTTCTGTTTTCCTCAGGTCAGTCACCCAGACAAGAAATCCTAGAAATAATCTACCAAATTTCGCCCAACAAAATATGAAACAACGCAGATTGTTTGGGTTAACAAGATACTCTTTTCACGCTGTTCTTGAAATTATTCATTCCTTTGAATAAATTGAGTCTCACTTCGTGCCTCCTCGACGCTTCCTTGATGGTTCGCGTGACTTTGAAAGACATAAATTCTATCTTCATTACGAACGCGTGTCGCTTTCTGAAAGTGTTATACTCAAACTTGTAGTTACAATATGTTCCTCGTCAGAAATGCAAAATATTTGAGGATTCTAATAATAAATACTAACATATTACTTCCGTCTTTTATAAACTTCTTTAAGACTGCTTATCAAAGTTTGTAATAATAACATCGCTTTTACTGTTATTGATATGTTAGAAAATATTTTTAAAGAATGCTAATTCGTAATTCTGAGTCTTGCTTAAAAAATGCAATAACAACATGATGGGATTATTAATAATTAGTAACATAAAACTTTATTAGCGAGAAACAGCAGAGATCATTTTAATGCTGGAAGAGGATTATGTGCCACTAAAATTGTTATTTGGCGAAAATTATCAAGCTTAATGATATTGTAAGAAGAATGAAGCAAAATTTAAATTAGCATTATGTACTATTCGAGGAATAAAAGTAATAAAAATGATATAGGAGAATGTAAAATAATAATATGAAAAGTCTATGATAATGTAAAAAATGTAAAATATTCTTTAATAACAGATGTATATTAATATATTTTTAATAAATACCTATATTTTATACATATGTTTTATTAAACTATTTTTATATGTTTGTAAATACAAAAATGTGAATAACAAAGAAATACTAAAAGGTACTTTTAACAGACGAGTTGAATGGGAAGAAAGTGATCACAAAAAAATTAGTAGAGAAATTACTTTGAAAGATTTTGTATAGATAAAAAGTAGAAGTCAGTTATTTTCTCTAAAGAGAAATTATTTAAATTAGAGAATCTAGGAAACCTGTAATAACTAATGTTATCATAATGTAATATGGAAAGAGAAATTTCTATTACGAAAAAGACAAATAGAAAAATAAAATAAACATGAATGAAAACTATAAAAAATTAAGAATATGGTAAATCAATAATACTTAGTTAAGTGAGATAATTTTTTAAATACAGAAAATTTAAAGACAATGTAAGCAGATAGATTATTTACAAAATTATTGAAGGAAAAAATTTCTTGAAAATTTATACATATGTACGGTAATTAATTCTAACTATGAATAATATGATAATTGATAGTGATATTAAAGTTTATCTCTATTAACAAGAACAGAACGAAATTCAATAAAATAAGTGACAAATAATAAATAATACTTGTGCAAATATTATTTTCTTCCTAGAATAATTATACATTAATCCACGATTGCATAATAATGGTTAAGATCTTCACAGAAATAAAAATGACAAGGCATTGTCGTAGTCGGTTGTAATCCCCAAGCTAATATTACTGAGAATTGTTAACAAATTGTTAGCGCGAATAGCTCTCGTTAATAACAGGCAATAAAAGAATTAAAAAAGATTGTATTTAAGCACAGTAACAATCTTTAAAGATCTGTACAAATATTTGTTACAGAGAGCAATTAAAAATCATCAAAGTCCAAAGAGCAACTGCTCTACTTTAGTAACCTCACCAAGATTAATCTTTCCAAACTAAGTAATTTCATTTTTTTAACTTTGTAGATATGAAAACTGACAAAATTATCACAAAGCATTTAAATTTGCAAATATTTACTCCTTCAGAAGTTGACCCAGATTCTATATTACATATATAGTGACAATATTCTTAAAAACAAAGTAATTCCGAGAGTGCTGTAAGAATAAATTCTTTAACAATTCAGAAAAAAATTATTGAACATGTAATAGTTAAACTACACATATTTGTTTATCATAATTTTCGAAAATATACAAAATATCTATATACATATATCAAAATATCATAAATTGGTATGGTGGAGTTACAACATTTATACTACAGCAAAACGAAATAATGCCAAAAATTTAAACAATAATTGCTAACTAACCAAAATATAAGATAATATAATTATTGCAAATTAATTTTCATAAACTTAAATAATTGAGCTATTAATTTAATACAAAGATAATTAGTAAATTACTTATATGTAGATAGATAAAATAATGAACTGAGAAGGTGTCAATTTTCTGTTTTCTACCAGATATTGATCATTTTTAATAAAATAATGGCAGTAATTTTATTAAAATAAACGCCCCAGTACCTGTACGCTTAAGATGTCAAATGTTCCAGTAAGTGGACAATCTTTTTAGATATTTTTATACATGTTTCGACTCTTAAACTGTACTCAGTACCTGGATATGCCATTTTATGGTACTAGTTTCTGTTTTTCATTGGATACATGAGAATGTAAGCTTAAAATTAAATAAAATTAGCGTTTGTGTTCAGGTACCAGGACATGGTTAGCTACTAGGATATTTGCCTTACATTATGTTATGATACTGACACCATACCACTTAAAGATTCAATTCTATTTCTTTTGTCGTATGTATGGAAATGTGAATTTGCATAAAAATCTGTAGTCTAATAGTAACAAACAAACATGGGGCCTAATGTCACGAAAACCAGAAAGACCTATTTCTCAAGATACATATAACAAATTCTTAGTATTCATAAAAGTCTTACAACTGGTCACGCGAGAATGATCTTTGAAACATAAGAATTCTGATAATTCTTATTAGCGAATACTCTCGATACGATCCACAGGAACAGGAAGAAGACTGAAGACCGACAAGAAAGAATTCTCGGATGAGCAAGTAACCTCGCCTAATCGAATTGACCCTATGGAACGATTAGCCAAATTGAAAGGTCTGGCGGGTGACACGAGCCACGACCTTTCCACGAAGTTCACAGCGCGGTGGCGGTCGTCGCGACCGAAATTTCGTACATTCTAGTACGGTCGTTTAACGAATGTGGCACGAGCAATACACGAAAGTTTATGCGAATGGAGATGAAAAAAGGAGGGTAACAGGTTGCCAGATTTTAACGAGTGTCGATCTATTCATTGCATATTCATCTAGAAAGGCGTGGCGTTTGCACGATGTCAAGGCAACGTCTTCGTGAGCCATGGCAATTTCGAGAATTTTTAGGTAAAGGTTTCGAAATACACGCAGGCACAAATGTGGCTGTAGTTGTGGATATTATTATTTCTTTAATGGGTGCAGGACAATGTGGAATGTGGAACCTTTGTGATTAGAATTTAATTTTGTATGAAGGAATGTAATGTCGCCGTCACATCTATTATTAAAAGGCAAAATGACATAAGTTATATTTTTAACAAATTGTGTTTATGAATTCATTGAAGTCTGCAAGATGGAATTGATATTTTTACAAAAGTAGATAAATTGAAGGAACTTCTTCCTAAGTGAATAAAATTATTGTGTGATAAGATCCAAGTTCATAACGCAGAATTAAGATTCAAAACCTTGAATGTCAGTATTTGGAAAGTAAAAATACGTGACCAAGCTTGGAATCAATTCCAACATGGAGGAAAATGAAGAATAATTTATTAAATATATCATTTCAGTAACAGTACGTAGTCAGTTGCATTAATTTATTATATGCTCTTGATACAAAGAGCCACTGAAATTATTTTTAAAAATTCTAACTTTGAGTTGAATGTTGTCCTGTTACAAAATATTATCTTCATTTTATTTCTATATAGTTAACCTACTGTTTCAGAGATTAGAATCAAGTCATTTGTATCATAAAGAAAATAAATTTTTAACGCAGAGGATTTAAATTTATTCAATTACTACATTGATATTAAAAAGCTAAAATGAAGGACTAAATGTAGCAATATGTGCTATCAGTTTTAACATAGTTTTAACATATTCTAGATATTTCATAACAAAAGACCCCAATTTGTTCCTCAATTCAAAGCTTTTATAAATATTTATTCAGTATACAACATAGGATAAAACTGAAACTATGAAAATGAACTAGATTTAATCTCAGGAGTGAATTACTCACTGTAAGCTCGCAAGTTAGCACAATCTTATAGAGACCAAAGATTGCTTGAAACCATATCCCTCTTAAGGTCAATTAATGCATCGATAACAGACTTCTGTTTTATTAAAAAAAAGTAAGTTTCAAAAATCAATCAATCAATGAAAATGAAGAAATACTACAACTACAACTCTGAAAGACTGAAAACCACGAATACTTGAGAGTCACCGTAAAAGTATTGAAGATCTACAAAAAAAAATGTAAATAAACTTTCTCATTGACATAATTCGAGGTCTCAAACAATAGAAGACAGAATAGAATTGTTAACTCTTGCCGCACATAACAGCGGATAAACATATTCGCAGTCATGAATGTCACCAATCGTAATAGGTTGTCGTATAGGATAGCAGACCTAGCAACATGAGACGAGCAACTCGCGGCACGTATCGGATAATCAAACTGAACGATGATACGCGTGCCTTTGATCGAGGCCAGTCTCGAAGCCCAATTCAAAAGACGTCATTTAAAAATGGCCGTCGCGTGGAGTCTATTTTAAAATCAAAACTACTCGAGATTGTCAGTGATTATGCTCAACGACTGTGTTTATCGGTCTTAAAATAGCTAACAATAAAACTGTTTACAGGAAGAAAATGTTTTGCCACACAAGCACTAGTAAATATAATTTTACTTCAACTGTAGCTTTCTGTTATTGAAGTTCCTTAAAATAGACACCTACACGCTTAGTTCCTTTTTTTTTAATTGTTCTTAACAACTTAGGGATCGATGTGGTTTTTTTCAAACTTATTCTTAGCATAGTTCTCTGTGGATTTTTATATATAAATGAAACAGATAGAAATTTATGTCTGTGGTTCTTAAAGTGTTAAAACGAAAAGTTAGAAGACATGAGTGTATGGTCTATGTCACTGCATATTTAAATATGTTAAAATATGAACCTAACATGTACCATCAGTATAAATAGTGTATTGACTAGTAGTTACTAACAATTACTAGTAATTACTCTAGTATTACTAGACTAACAGTTCTTTCTAGTTAATAAGATGACGTTTTCACAACTTAAATATACAGTATTTAGAGTCATTAACTTGTATCATTTAAGAACCATATCTCATGAAAAATATGTTGTCAACACATTTGGATTCAGTGCAAAGAATATTACATATGTATGTATAGGGATACCAAATTATAGTACTTTAAACAACAAAAAATAAATTCTTCTTGTTTGTCAGTATCGTTAGCCATAATATCATTAAACAGAATTTAAAGAACAATCTTTTTTATAGCTATATTAATGAAGTATATAATTTTCAAGCAAGATATTGTCCCTGCAAGGCTGCAAACCCTCTGTCCTTCAGAGTTACGTAACTTACATTGACTTCCGCAATGGTCACTGAATTTGATGGAATAATTTAGATAAGCATTCAAACTTGAATATAATTTGCACACATTTTTGAATTGTCAAGTAAATTCATTTATAAATAACATAACCAGTATAGATATATACAGACAACTATTTATGGTTTTCGATTTTATAATAATTTATTATATGTAGACCGTGGATGTTTATACAGACTCATATTTTCAAAAAAATATTATTTTTAAATATTATTTTTCACATTATATATTTACAAATTTTTTATATTTTTGCATATTGGAATAAATTCTGTTTACTTTTTCGCGTACTAGAATATCCCATGAATGCATAAAAATCTACAGAGTAATGATAAAATAGTAAAGACGAAAGATGGTTCAAAAGAAGTCTTCGAAAGTAAAAGAAAAGCAAAGAAGATTAAACGAAAATTAAGCAAAATTGTGAAAAAATACGAAATAAATATTTGTTAAGAATAGTTTTATAATAGTAATGTTAATATTTTGTCTTTATGTTTTTTTATGAGTGTAAAACTAATCTGTCCTGTTCCTTGCATTTTTAAGATTCTACATAAAATTAATTTAAACTTATATTGCATGAAGATAAAATTAGAGCTACTTCTAAATAGCAATTAGGTTTTAATTCCTTAAACTTTTTTAAACTTAAGTAAATTGTTGATAAATAGTAGGTATGTTTAACATTCTTGAGTCCATCAATTACATAAATATTTCATTTGCATGCTATGTATAGGTACTTATAATAAATCAGTTGTACATTAAATGTACAATTAAGAATCGTCATATCCTATTTAGAAAATAATAAAACTTTGAAGCAAAGCAACAAATTTCTAAAAGATCATTTTGTCATCATTGCAAATCTATATTTACATAAACCAAAAGAATAATAATTTTAAAACCAATATTTGCCATTTGAATAAAACATTTCTGAACGACACCCATGACAGACACGCGGCTAATTAATATGTAAATAATTACGCACAACTCATTTATAAGTTTGTATTTTGCATGTAAGATATTACACATGTAACTTCTAATTTTAACATTCACGCGTGTTTTATCCTGAGCACATACACAAAAAGGTTTTAATTACATGAAATCTGTGCAATTTCCTACATTCGACGCCATTTTCCAGAAATGCCTCTCAATGTGCAACGACGCTGCATATTTTATTAACGATAGCTGATTACACGTTCC
This sequence comes from Calliopsis andreniformis, assembly GCF_051401765.1. Taxonomy (NCBI): domain Eukaryota; kingdom Metazoa; phylum Arthropoda; class Insecta; order Hymenoptera; family Andrenidae; genus Calliopsis; species Calliopsis andreniformis. The sequence continues at coordinate 9,627,918 of NW_027480432.1, read as the reverse complement.
TGTTTATTTAACCTTCACTTTTTCAACGATGCGTGATAGTGACAAGTGTTCCCACACGAAAATGTCTCTGACAACAAAATTAATGAGACAGGAAACGGTAAAGAATAACAGAATACGTATTTGTTTAAATTGTCTCCTTCAATCCTGAAAAAACTGGTTTTAATTATAAGCTAGATTTCCCACAATTTCTGAACGCTCTAGAGAGACAAAATAGGTAATCATGTAATTAGTTTATTTTTAAGTATAACATATTTCCTGTCTTGTTTTATTTAATATAATTACCTTATCATAAATTAATTGCATTATACTGTTTCTTACACTGTCTCTTGAATAATCAATGTCATCTTTAATTTGAGCAATGCAAAAATTACAATTAAGTGTAATTTTGTGAGATTATGACTTAGTAAACATTAAGGATATAATTATATTTGAAATTCATATGTATGCTTACCGTCGCGTCGCGTCGTTAATATAAAATAACAGAGTAAGAGGAAAATTGCAAAACATGCATTTGCAAATAGAATTTATAATTAGTCAGTTTCAAAAGTACGCAAATTAGAAACATCTGAAATTTTTATTAGCCATTTTATTCGTTCATTTGTAGCATCTTTCATTTTAAAAAGAACCTCTTTGTAAGAAACTCTATTTTATTTTTATTTTAAATAATTATTAATTAAAATAATTAATAATTTACTCTTATTTTAAAAATAAATCTCTCAAGCAAACAAAGACAAATAGATATCTCAAATATAAAAATAGTAATAGTTATTTGTTGTAAGCTCAAAACTTAATACATACAGTGTTTAAACTCACGGTTTGCCAACAACGAACTCATAACGAGGAAGTCACGTGTAACTCGTCAATAATATGAGTGAAAGTTTGCAAGAAGAAAAAAACTGGTTTACTCAAAACAATTCTGACATAAAGATCATAGCAAGGAGCTTATAACGAGAGCATGTTGCACATGCAACAGACTTATAGAAGATCTATAAAAGACACTTTCCCAAGATCAAAGACAAGTATGATAGAATAACTTGAATTGATAAAAGAAGAATATGTCAAGTTTATAGCGAGAAAATGCTCTAATAAAAAAATAAATTAATAATACAGAAAACTATATAAACGATAACATTTAAAATGAAGGTAAATAGAATAATATTTGAAACAGATTTATACTTAAAGACTTGCATAACTTTATTCTTTTCCTTCTACAATTTTCGACTGGTGTTTTTTTTACATGGAAGCACCTACTTTTGGGATTCCCAGAGCAAAAATTGAGAAGCCAAAATTGAAATTAAGTGGGAAGTTTCCTTATTTCCTGGGGATAGCTTTTTGTAACAGGACGTAGGTAAAATATTAAAACAAAAAATAGCCTCAGCATAAAAATGACAGATTATATGTACGTACTTAATGTAATTCAAATTGAGCATGAACAACGTAAATGCATCATTTTCATAAAGTGTATTCTAATTTTGAATTCTGAGAATATTAAGATTTTATCTTAAGATCATTTAAGATAAAACATTCATCAAGCAGCACGTAGAAGACCTGATTGAGCAGCTTAGAAGATAAAGACTTAACAGCTTTCAAATGTATGATCGATTTTTTTAGTCTGCTGATTGGTCAGTAGATATGTTCTTTGGATGCTCAGCCAGTCCAAGAACGAAGGAAAAATTGTAGAATGCTTTTTCTATCCTGTCGTTTAGATAATTAAATGAAAAAAGGAAGTTCGGCTAATAACAGTTTATAATTATATGTACATACTTATTGCATCGTAAGATTCCTCTTTTTATTTAACTGCCACTGCTGTTTCTGCTTTTTAGTGTGTATTACGCATCGTAGATGCATTTTAAAAGTGACACAGCTCAATCAACGTGATTTTCGAGTTAGGTCTGTGAATCATTTTGTAAAAATTAAGATATTTAAATGTGGAAATTGTAAAGTTTATTCAAAGAACTCTTCTAATATACATTATTTATACTAAAATATATAAAATAAGTAAAATTTAAAAAAAAGTAAAATAACTTTCATTATGTAAAACTACTCTTTATTTTAATATTATTAATAAATAATTTTAATCTAAGCTCATCACTTTTGCTTTTCCTAAAAAATATACTACTATATTTTCAGATTATAATTTCGTAAACCAAATTTTATATTACCAATGCTTATACTGGATGTCTCATGTATTACTTCAAGTTCTTAAATATATTCACAAAATTCAAAATCACTAAACAGCTACGTCCAATATTTTAAATACACTAATAATGGTTTATTATACTACATAATATATTTTCAATCGTATCTTTTTATAAAATTTAACTGTTTTAAAATTTTTATCTTCTTATGTAAATAAGAAATTTGTATAAAGGTGAGGCATTCTAATATTATTCATCTCTATAAACTAAGCAAATGTCCAAAATGATGGCCAGTAACTTGTACCATTTTTGCAATTGCTTTTTCTTTAATTATTACCTATAAACTACCACTCACTAATGCTCAACACTTTCCAAGTAAACCAGATGTAAAAATCTATAAAATATAAACGTGTTTTAAGTAGCTATCGCGTATAGCCTTGAATAAGCTTCGTTAACTAAGGTCATTGACACAGTTTGAAAGTGAATTACCTACGCATAAAAACGATGAATGATCTTAAAATTTTCTTGACACTTTCATGCACAAAGAAAATAAAGACAGACACACACCTCGACACAGTTCGCTTATTACCATTTTTATGTACCTATCACAAAAATTCATAATATGCAATATGCATTCATTAAGCATTATTGTCAATGCTTCAACGATCTCACCCTATCTAAACTCTTTATTGCATTGCATCGACATTAATCGTTGCAAATATATTCATTTCAGCTCTATGAAGATCAAATAAGAAAGGCCTCACATTCAAGATCCAGAGGAATCATTGATGCACCGTGACAGATATGAAAACAGATAGTAGTGAATGATAAAACCGTGAGCAATAAAGGAAGACGAGATGCGCGATTCCTTAAGGCGTGGGTCATTATCGCGGAATACCACACTCGCTAGATCTACTTTCGTAGAGGTTAATACGACAAGGCAAAACCAGAAAGGAGCTGGAGAGTTCGATTGAATCTGTGCCAAATGAGTTTCCCAGCTGAACCTGTCCTTTTGCAATCTGATAGTCACGGCTGTTTAATTTTTATTGCCCACCGCCAGTTTCATTTTATTTTCTGTCTAAGAAATGCAGTTGTGTTTAGGTACCTATTGCACAGTGAGCTGTTCACAAGTTTGAGGGAATTTGTTTGAGGGAAGAATTTCGAGTTAGAATTTCAAAAAACTGTTGAGGTTTAAAGAAGCTAACAAAAGCAAGTTTTTAAGAATATTCAAACTTTCTTTTGAATGAAGTTTAATTTGTAAGAGTCATTCACGACAAAAAGAAGTAAATAATAAAATGAGACGATACTTAAACAACTTCGTCTTTCGAATTTTGCATATAACAGATACGAAAACGAGAAGAGTAAAAGTTTGTTTCTCCAAAATTATTGTTTCTTAACATTAAAAACTATTCATGAGAAACGCTCCTAGGTCTATAAATATTAATAAAAATTTTCTTCATGGAAATTCATTCAGAGACAACACAATAAATTTGTTTAATTTGCGTATTTATTGCGTATAGTGTAAAAAATATATCCTGATAATCTCTGACAAATGCGCCATTCTTCAGAATTTTCGAATACGTATTACATTACCACCGTCAGAGTAGCTTTTCTCTATTTTAGGACGTGAGAGATAACGACAGGAATTAAAACTCTCGTGGAGCTTCTTTAATCTTTGCAATTTTACATTTCCTAAATGCAAAAACGATCTAAAACCGAAATAATATGCAAAGTGGATCTGTTGAAAGCCATTTGAAGAATATCTTTCATTTTAGCGAGGCGCACGATGTTATATTACTTTTTTCTGTTCTAGATGGTATGTTAAAATATTTTCAGACCATCTGTTATTTTAAAATATATATCCTACACGTTCTTTTAGTTTCTTACTAAATAATATTGCTCCAAGTATAACATATGGCTTATGATTATTAAAAACTTCTAAATGTTACTTAAAAAAAATAGTTATGCATGTGCAATTTCTATTAAATAAAATACATGTTAGTAGAACTGTATATTAAATGTATTTCTTATTCCCTAAGCCTTTACATATAAATAATTGAATAAAATTAGTAGAATTTGGTCAATTTCGAAATATAGGAATTAGATTTAATTAACAAAAACTATATAGATTGTTCAACAACAGATGTCAAAAATTTTAAGGAGTGTTTGTACGTGGAAGATAGGACAAAAATTGGGAATGATGAAATTGCGTTTGAAGCTTTCTTTTCGAGTTATTAATTGTTAAAGATACACTTAAAATGTGTGAGAAATGTGTCTGACTTGGGGACTTATTCTACTGCTGGCGTACAGTAACTAGATCAGACGCAGTAACGCTAGTAGAATAAGACCCTAATCAGACAGTTTTCACGCGAATTTTAAATGTATTTTCGGTAATAATTAACTCGATAATATCGTTAATGAATTTTCTATAAATATACTAGTGTCAAATAATAATATATTTGTACCAAGCACCATGTTCTTATCTTTTCGTCAATTATATTTCTACAATTTCGACATTAAAAAAAGTTATATAATTTACTTTTGCAAAATTCTGATACCAGAATCCGATTTAACTTTTGAGATTCTCCTAAATCATATAAAGAAATGAAAATAAAACAACTTACTTGAAATTACCCTTATTTAAAACTCATTCTTAATAACTAATATTTGAAGACTTAAAAGCATATTGCTCAAAAGAACAACAAATAATTATCGGTACTCGTAAAGTTAATAACGTTAATATACGAGAAATCTATATAATTTTTATAATTCACCAATTATGTACACTTAGACTCGAATAAAGCAAATTAATTTTATATAACTGCTCGATTAAAAGCAGTAAAAGACCAAGTTTCGGTATGTAATAAGCTGATTGCGTTATTCAGCCTGAATTTTTCAGTTGTTTTGTTTTTTTCAGCTTTGTTAGGGCTTTTATTTCATATTAATATTAAGGGTATAAAGAAGAGAATTTTATTTAAGTTTAATTTAAATTACGTTCGATTATTTTAATCTTATCTTTTATTATTTAGTATTTTGAATTTTGAAATCTTTATTAATAGTATCATTTACACAATCATAGTACTTTTAATAGACAATAGACAGAATACGATTTTCAATTAACTTTAGTTTTGTACTACTATCCTGGTATTAGTATTTTGTATTACTAGATATATACGTATTATTATTTTTGCATATTTGTACTGTAGAATCTCGTAAAAACAAGAAAATGTACAACTAGAAGGCCATCCAAAACCAAAAGGCAAGGACTAATAAAGAAATCGAGAAATTGAAAATTGAAATTGAAATTGACAAAGTCTCCATAAAATTTCCAACATCAATTAGTCAAAGATGTTAATTCTGACACTGACCCTTTCTGAACCCGCCCACAAAGATCTCTTTCATAAGAGCCACATTTCACCAGCAACTGTCTTTTATTTATCTAACTTTGTCATATCCCAGTTGCTCCTGTCGTATACCATATCAAACTATCAGTTTGATTTCAACTTTCCCTCCTCCAAGATCAAGAGCAATCAATCCACCACAAATCCTATCTCCTTCACCTGGCAAATTAATTCGATCCAGGAAAGAGCTAATAAAACGACTCACTGTTAATACTATCAGCGAGATTTTTCGTTTCGAAATTTTCTTACGTGGAACTGGCTCGGGTGAAAGTAGTGCAGCCGAGTGAAAGTCAAATTTACCGCGTCGAGCCTGTGACGGTGGGCAGGGATGATTAATTAAACGAAAGAGCCATTTAATGAAACCGTTTAAAGGATAACCGCTTCCTTACCATGGCGTATGGAGCGTTCTGTCGCATCTGGAGAACCGTTCACGTTCTTTAATGACCGTGCAGCAATCCTCGTCGATAAGATTATTCACACTCCAGGTCGAAACCAGTACAGATTACGCTGTGTTTAGATATTAACCAACTCTCCCTACATTCTGATCAGAGGATCACATAAAACGACTCAGTAGGATGTCACTCCATTAGGTTCATATTTGCCTCGGTAGTCCTTTCAGGAATCTTCCAATGCAATATGAATATCATTAATGAGACTGACTCGAGCGCGTAAATAAGGCGCAGGAGTGGCCACTCGATTCCTTCTAATTCGAAATAGTTCATAAATATGTATTTATGTTATTTATTATATTGTATTCAAGTCGGTGGCGACATATGCATAAGGCGCTTGAGGCGTGCGTTTGGGACCCCCTGATAAGAAGGCGAAGCAGGCGAAATTGGCAAAAGGTTACCTACTTTTTGTTAACAAGAAATCAAATTCTGCACTTGTCACAGTTTTTTCGTAATAATTAATTTACTTTCACTTCTTAACCTTTGGATGGCAAACAGTTTTCGACGGACGCGAGTGACGGATGCAGGGTCATTTTGACCCGCAATAAAATTCTATTGCAAGCTAGCTTTGAGGAGGAATTATATAGAAAAATGCCTTTTGAATATTATAAACTTTACGTCATTTTAGTTCTCTGTACACTTGATACATGAAGTAAGTGTATTTTTTGTATGATTCTTACAAATAAATTTATTATACCTCTGGCAACTTGGACTGTATTTAGGGTCCCTGCATTCGTGGTACGAGGGTTAATAATAGCTCTTTTTGTCATAGTATTTTGGGCCCCTGTATTATATTTTAGGCGCCAGTGTACATACTTTAATTTGACATTTATTGAAGTGTTTTCTTTAGCACATCAGATATTAGATGCGTCGAATTTTTTATGAGAATGCTTACTATGCAATATCTAGACCCTCATTAGTTGCAACGTCGTACGTCCCAAGGGGTAACACTTATTAAGGGAAATAAATTTTTTTTTTTTAACTGGAGTGGCTTTTGTGGTTATATTACGTGATATAAAAATGCTACCTGATCATTATCATAAATAATCATAAAAGTGACCTGTAAATATTCGTAAGTACTGTAAGAAAATACAGTAAATAGGTACTGGTAGATACCAGTCATTTCACGTAAACTCTAAAATCACACTAATGAAAAATAAACAATAGCAATAGAGATGTGGATAGAAGTTACTTGAAATTATATACAAATCATTTAAATTAGTTAAACAAACAATTCAACAAATATTGCTCTCCATTCTGTATAAGAGTAGCTAAAAAATGTTCATATAATTGTAATGGAATATGCAATTATACATATATGTACATACAAAAAGAGTTAAAAATATATATACATGTTATTTTAGATATTTGTATCCATACAACTTTAATTTTTTAAAAGATTATGTATATGTATGAAATATGCATGCTTTTGAAACTTCAAAAATTGCTTATCTCAAAATTATTTAAAGGTATAAATCCTCAAAAATGCGAATTTTTCTCAATTTTTGCGAGCACTGTCTTCACAATGAAGTTTTTATCTCCAAAATTGTTAAATATAGATTCTTCTGTTTCGATTTAAAAGAATAAACAGAATCCTTCTGTCTGAATGTTTACGTTCCAAAATTCATGTTTGCAACATAAACACAGTAAAAAATACTTTTGTTTTGCAAATTTTATTTTCGTTAAAATTGAAAATTTATACTCCTATTTTGTGGTCTCTCCTTTTTCGATCAAGTTTTCTTAATTAGCAGTTACTCTATTAAAATTATAGAATGGCCAATGAGATTAAAATTGGCAACACAGGAACGAGTTATTGCAACATCGTGTTCTGAAACACTTTTCTGCTAGATTTCAATTGGATATTACCGCAAACATTACGGTCAAATTGATTTTCTTTATCGTTGATAATAAACAATCTTTCAATAAATTACTCGAGACTTTACTCGTGCTCGAAATTACATTGATACTGAAATTAATCTTAAACGGAATCAGCTAACGAAACTGGTTTATACGTACTACTTTGATTAAATATTTCAATTCGATATGCTCAGATTACAGATCTGTAGAACATAGTAGATGTATATTGTAGCAAAATAAATTACCTTTGATTCTCGTTTCTATTGGATGCAGCACTATAATCAAGATCACTTGTACGACGATGCTACAATAATAGTATGGGAATATTGTAACTATTTATTAACGTAACAAAAGTAACTAACGAACAGAATATGATAAAAATGATTAACCGATACAAGCATATTCTGCCAATTTTAAAGGTCACGAAAACGTAATTAATAGACTACTAATATATTTTCATAAACACAATTAAAGAAATTAGACCTAAATAAAAACATTCATCTTTTAAATACTATAGATATAATTTGCCCTCTCTTTTTCATATTTTCTATGGTTTTCAATTTTACTTGCATTCTGTGACTTTTCATATGTTCGAAATCTCCATAAATGCATAAAAATCTGCTCAAGATAAGAAATATTATATAATAAATATATTATATAATTTATATACTTTGTAATATTGATTTGCTATCACTATTATGATTGAACTACGTATTGCTCTATGACTATGCTTGTTTCAAATTATTTTCGAGCCCTTTTTATTTTATTATAATAATGTGTTCAAGTGTCATAGAATTTGTACTTATTATTAATGCAATTTTTTATTGCAGGTATATATATATATTATCGTTTTTGAAATAACCAATTAAAGACTTATATCTTTCTGTAGTATATCTTTTCTATTCTATTTCTATATTATATCTTTCTATGATAATAATACTTTTACATGTCTCTTTGACATTGTACTATAGCAGAAAACACAAAATTCTTCTATTTTAATAGAGTATAATATTGCATCAGTAGTTTGCAATGATTGTTGGTAAAAAAAAACAGAACTATGCTATAAATGAAGTTTATATAATTCTGTCAAACCAACTCAATTTCATTAAAAAAGATGATTATGTTACAGTTTCTGTTAATGATGGGATTAAGCAACTAGAATCTGAATTATAGCTTTTTATCTATTCAAAAAATTTTATTTTGTAGTCAACATAATCCTCTTTGAACTACATACTATATTGTCTATAAAGTTCGTGCCAATTTCTAAGTAAACACAAGACATTTTATATTTTAATGTATTACTAAAAAAATCTGATGCTCTGTGGGAAAATGGAATCTCTAAATTATCCCACAAATGGCGAAAACTTGAAAATAGTATATGTCTGACTAAATAAAAAGATATATACATTAAAATATAAGACTTTTCATTATCCTTAGAAATCGAACGCACGAACTCCCCAGGAGCTCAACACAAACAAATAAAACCTTTCCATCAATTTCTCTTCCAAATGTTCACATGTTCTAAAGACATCGAATCGTCCCCACAAATCATCTCCCAAAAGAACGAAAATCGATGGGAAGCGCGGTCGGAACGGCGCAAAGGCAACAGACAAGCATCGCGGGCAAAGCAAAGCCGCATACCTGAACGAGTCGCTCCGCGTCGCTGCGATCGCGACCGTCAGGCCCCACGGCTATGTTGGGCCCCGCATTCCACCTGTCAAAAGGTGGGTCCGCACTCTCACGGGCCGTAAAGGAAGCGACGAAGCCACTAAGGGCGAAGGAAGACTCTTAAAACTTTCCTCCCCGAACTATCCCAACCATCCACAAAAGCCCATTATTCAATATGGCAGTGCGCAGAGGTTCCATTCCTCTATTCTCTCACATACCTCTCTAATGTCCATTTTCCGCTGACGTTTCGCGCCGCATCCCCGTTCGTTTCGCCGAAAATTCTCTCTGAAAATCGTTCACAAGCCTCGTCGGCGTCGGTCCCCGAGGTAATAACGCGACGAACGTGTTCACCAAGCACCAGGTCCTCGGACTGGGGACCACGCGTGGGTCTGGAACGAAAATGGTCTCGACGACGGTATCGGGAAATCGAGGAAACTTCGAGAGAACTCTAGCGAAACTGTTCACTAATTACTCGCGGTTAATTACATGGTAGCGGAGCGACGGTTGTACTGTTGGTAAACAAAAGATTCTGCCGGATTTCTCGCGACACGAAAGTCCCAACGAATTGTCGCCCCAGCGTTCGCCACGACACAACATAACTGGACACCGGTAGGTAGGGGAACTGAACCGAGAAGGAACGAGTAGGAGCCGCGAGGGAGAGGAAGGACGTGAGGCCCAGGACCGATCGAGGGCCGCACGGTGGAGGGGGAGGGGGAGGGTCCGTGCTGGTCAGGAAGGATGGCAGGTAGGCGTTGGGGCCCAACACAGTTCCGCGCCTATGTACGAGCCTCTCTTTATACGCGCGCGAATGTAATTGAAATATCCTTGTTTTCTTTCAGATCGTTTTTTCTGCGGCTATCGCGGTACCCCTGACTCCATTTTTGCTCGCTAATACCTAGGCGCTCTGTTGACTCTGAATAGTTCTACTTTTTCTGGCGTGTTTGCACAGGTGGATTAATGAAACTTGTTCGATCTTCTCTTATGTATGCTTTTTTCGTTCACGGCTTGGTTTTTGTCCCTGTCGTGGCTATTTTAGGTATCGTTTTTTTGAGTTATCGTTGTGTTAGTATTTTGTTGGACGCGTGAAATTGATTTTATTTGTTATGAATGTCTGTGTGCGTTGAATGCTTGAGACAAAAGGAAGAAGAAGAAAGGCATCGATAATATTGCGATGATGGATTTTATGTTCTGAAATATGTAACATAAAACATGACATTATTTACTGTGTCGGAGATTATTAGCTTTGGTCTACCAGAAGTACTTTAGAGTGTGTCTATAACTTTCTATTTTAATATTTGATTTATTGAATTTCGATTATTCCTGCAGCTTAAGCATTTATTTGTGCAAAGAAATAAATAAATCATAAAATGTTATAAATTCTTACTCCTTATATGTATTTGTATAAGAAGAAGTGGAGGTAATGACCGATATCAGCGTGACATACATTTCGTTATTCGGTGAATGATACGATGATTTTTTAAGGAATCCAATACCTTTTTTATATGAAGACTCGAGGAAAAGATCTTGATAGGTCCACTTTCCCGATTTTTTGTTTCTGATGTCAGTTGGTAGTTAACATAGAGTATTTTAACTATCCAAAGCAAAAGGAAAGAATTCTTGATAGATTTAAGATATAAGCATTCATTTAAAATGTGTATAAATAAATAACTTGAAAAGTCCGTAAGAAACAGTCGAATAACATGATGAAACCATTAGAAATTTTAATGTTTAAGAAGAAGTTTAAAGATTTACAAGATTTGAAAATGTTTTGCAGTCCAGCAGCTAAAGACTTTTTCGAGTAACTTCAATACAAAAAGCATCTTACTGTATAAGCAATAATAATAATACTAAAATTTATTATTATTATTTTCATATGATTAATGTTACTATTTCATTTCAACTGCTTAACATCTTCTATCAGCTTTAATTACGCAATTTTGCCTGTTTTTATTTGATATTTTGAAAATAAAGTGTTTTATTTTAAGTAGTAACATTATTTTTCTGTATTAGTTATTCAAATAAAAAATTATTACAGGCCCTACTGCATTAAGTTACGCCGTCAAATTTTCGATATTATCAATAAAATCCCTGTATAAACCAAAAGTGAAACATTAAAACAATTTTATAAATATGATATTGATTTAGAACTTCTGAATTTTGAAATCAGTCTCCTATAAAATTACGATCATGTGACTTATCAAGTTCTTCCCCTGGAGTCTTTATATGTAATTTACAAATTTATTAAAAAAATATAACTTTTTATAATATATTTTAATTTTCCATGTATTACCATAAAATTGCTAGCACTGGTAACAAACTAATAAAAAAACTAAAAAAAAATGACTGCCTCTTTTTCCCTTTTAGGATATAGAATGTACATTTTGCATAAAAAATAATAAGAAATTCTTTTTTCTGCTTTCTCAGTTATAAAATAAACCTTAAACCAGAATGAAATTAGAAAGATGATTTTACTGTAAGCAATAAACAAATTCCTAATATTAGTATTACTAAAAACAATGCAATGTTTGTGCAGTTTTTTTAAAAATGTATTTCTAATGAAATAGAAAAGATGATCTTTCGAGATTTGGACATAATTCTACAAAATATCAATTTTACAAAACTTGATTTGCTCAAAGCGCTTCACATAGCAATACGAATATTGTCAACAGTCATTTAATTTATATATTCATTTACTTAAGATTATTATTCTAGTCTATTGGATGAAAATTAAAAGGTTAAACAAAACTTCCTAATTAATTTTTTATTTTACACTAACGATAATATAAAATTGTTTAAATTTTCAAAGTGAATGAATTTATTTTAACGAAATGACTCATCTTCCCTAGTCAACAAACAGATTTTAAAAATCTGTTTGCAATTTTCTGTCAACATTATGGATTTGAAAATTCTAAAAATCACCATAGATATAAAAAATTCTCCTACTAATAACGTTATATGCATCGTGACTTAAGATCATTGAAGTTTTCCTTGTTGTAATCATCTTATCTATAATCTTGACCTTACGAAAAAAGAAATATTGCGCTACACGACTTGCATTGTAGATAATTGAGATAACCGATCGAGATTATCACTCTTCACTTTTATAATATTTATCAAAGTTGGACTGATATAAATTTATGAGTATCCTTCAAGCAAAAAACTTCCGGAAATTAAAGTCCAACCCGCTCAAAAGTTGTAGAAGGATAACAGAAAAATGTTGAACAAGTCTTTATCAGTTAATAAGCTTTCTTTAAGGGGCTTTCAAATCTTTTGGAAACTTCCGCGATGATTCTATTTTTGAATACAGAATGTCTTTATTTGGGAGAATAACTCTTAAAGATATTTTTTTGATTACCGCTTTTGCTGACTTTGAACACCTGATCTTTCTTTTCATCCATTTGGTCGTAGACAGTGTGATAATTTTGATATCTTTATTAAGAGACATTAAAACTTTTACTAAATAATATTATTATTTGTTAATACTTATTAAGAGAAATATCTGCCTCGATGACTAAAAAAGGAAGCCCCTGTTAAAAATAAAATACAAATAGGAGTAGTAATTATTACTTACATAAGTGTTTATTTAAATACTCAAATTCTTTTTAAATTTGGGGCTTTGAACATTTTCTTTTTTTTGATATTTCTGTTTACTCACTCCCCTTGTACATACAATGACATGCTTCTAATTTAGTTTGTCAAGCAATTAGTTTAACCATTTAAGTATCATTTAAGATTGTTACGTGAATAGTGTACTGTATCAAAAATCTAAAATAAACTAATATTTATTGGTACGTACTATTGTAATAAAATAATTGGTCCAGGAAGACTATAATCTTATTATTAGGTAACTATGTGTAAGGCACTTCCCTTGTGCGTGTTCGCAATGCGTGACTAACACTTCCTTTCTTTCGCGTGTCATTTGTAATTGAAAAATTTCAAGATTATCTATAATGTAACGCTATTATTGATAATGGAATGTAATGCATCCTCCTATTTAAGAGGCTAATAAATTTATGTGATAAGAAAACGTTTCCTATATAAAGCTGGCAGTAAAACGCAACATAAAAAATGATACGATGTAATATGAAAAATTAGTCAGGATGGAAAATTAATTTAGAATGAATGAGTAATATAAATATTAAATATTAATGCAATTTTATGTCATTTTTTTCCATTTTTTGTCTAAAATATAAGCTATTATTTAGAAAGAATAAAAAATATTTATTTTAAGGGTTTTCGAAGTGATTGGAAAAAAAGTTTCAATATTTTCACACGATTTCAATAATCACTTCCTGGAAACGATTGTCTTTTTGTATAGGAATGGAAAACTGATTTCACGTATCAAATCAACTCATTACTTTACCTACAGAGAATGTTCATTTATTATTTGCTCCAAACCAACCAATTAAAACACAATTCGTTAGTGAAATTCAATTGATTGATAAAAATCAATAAAATAAACACAAACTGTGTTACTTTTTCAACACTTTTTTCACTTGAGAAAAAACAAATTTCTCATTGACACTAAATAGGAATATAAATTTTATATTTGATATTGCTTAATTGCTTTATAATATGTTAATTTAGAGATTATTTTTATCACATTTTCTATATAAAGTATTTTCAATATTTTCATTTCAAACAGATAACAATTTATCGAAAAATATATTCTTTTATGAGAGAATGATTAATAGGTGTATTATTAGCACTGGCATCATTGACAATTGAAATGTCTTTCAATAAAGATATCATATTGCATCTACAACACAATGTAAATATAACATGTTTTTTAATTGACTTACCTCTGGTAAACATCGATTATGAATTGTAGATACACGTGATACAACAAATTTGGACATTGTAGAATTTTTGTACCACTTCTTAGGTATTGAATCTTTAAATCACTGTAACACAATAGGTGAATTGTAACTTTTACATTAAAAATTCCTGAACTTCGTATTTTCATTCAAGATCATTAAACATGCTATACATAAACATGTATAATCATAAACTTACTATGAAAATACATATAAAACTCTGATTGGAATTCGCAATTCTGTAAAACATTTCCACGTCAGTACTGACAATCAATAGGAAAACAAAAATGTAAAATATACTCGTTTGATAGAATGACTGATTTTGAATTTGATTTTTGCTTCCAAATTGATTATGCTGCGCGCAAGTTTGAAAAAATTGTAAAGTAAGAAATTAATTTTCCAATGTATTTAATTTCGCAAAGGATGACAACAAATAGATATATGCAAAATCATTTTTCATACATTTTCATGTAATTTTATAAGAAAAAATTTAATCACTGCCGCAGTTGACAACTCGATCATTTTAGGCAAACATTTTCGATAAAAATAGAAATTAAATTGGAATTTCTTACAGTGTCTGGACAAAATATCTAAACTATAAAAGAGACTTTCCATATAGCACAGAGACATCTTAAAAACGTTTTAACGATATCCAGTAAAGTCCTACAAATGTCCAAAAGACGTCTTTGAGACATCCTAAGTTATAAAGCAGTATGTCTTAATTCATAATTCATAAGGCATTTTAAAGACGTCCAAATTACATCTACAAGACGATCACACAAAAAAAGACGTCTTTAAGGCGCCCAAATGACATCTATAAGACGTTTGGACCAAAAATAGACGTCTTTAAGATATCTCAAAGCATAAATCTTTAAAACATTTATGTACATAGTGTATCTTTAAGGCATCTTATGGACGTCGATTTCGAATGTCTTTAAGACGTCCGCTGCAGGATGTTTTTAAGATGTCCAGATTATATTGTAAGACGTTGAGGCATAAAATGGACATAAAATAGACGTCTTCAAGACATCGTATGCTATCTGTGTTCCAATGTTCGTGTAACGCTGAAAATTAGAATATTACCGCCATTAGAACCAGGAGGTGGTGCCATTACTGTTTGGTGTTATTACAATCCAAAATTCAGCTGAAACTGCTAATACTGCTGAAGTTACATACAATGTGTTACATCCCAGATAGCACACGACGTCTTGAAGACGTCTATTTTATGTTCATTTTATGCCTGAACGTCTTACGACATAATTTAGTCGTCTTAAAAACATCCAAGAGCGTACATCTTAAAGACATGCAAAGTTTACGTCTATAAAACGTCTTAAAGACACACGACATGGACGTCTTAAAGACTTACGCTTTTGGACGTCTTAAAAACGTCTAATTGTTGTCTGAACGTCTTATATACGTAATTTGGACGTCTTTAAGACGTCTTATAAATGTTTCTTAAGACGTCCTAAAGACATACTGATTTGTAACATTGGACGTCTTACAGACGTCTTTTGGATATTTTTAGGACTTTACTGGATATTTTTAAGATGTTTTTAAGATGTCTCTGTGCTATTTGGGATAGTGTATACAGTATTCAGCAGTTTTAGCAGCTTAACTAATTTCAGACTCCATCCTTAATTAATTAAATTTGCATAACCTCTCAATTCAGATGACGATCCTACATCAAATAATTCACTACTTTGCATGCGCATTAAAAGTCCTGTCTGTGTCTGCGTATCATATAAAAAACCCCACATTCATAAAAAATGAAAATAAAGTTTCTATAAAAAGTGTTTACTTAAATATATGCGTCTTCAACTCCAACAGTGATCAAAATTTTCTCAGATAAAAAGAAGATAATTTTATGCATATCTATTTGTCACTCTTCAAGAAATTAAACATATTGGAAACTAATTCCTCATTTAAAAATTTGTTTCAAACCTCACGCTAGGGATACAGATTCTTATTGAAGAAATCAATTTCTCAAATCGATAATAATCGAAAGTTAGAATATTGATCCACTGAAAAGTCGACTACAAAATAATCGACTTGCAAGAAATCGATTTTCGATTTCGATAAAAAAATATGTATGATGCGCGCCAGAGTCAGTTTTTTGAAGTTAAAGTCTTAAATATTGAATAAGTTGACATGAAATCTTTATTTTATTGTATTGGATGCGTAGCTGTAGAGGGACAGGAAGGAAATTGTTATTAGAGACGATATAATAGAAAACATCGAAAGAAATGATCACCTGCGTGATCGCACGCATCCATAGGACGAGAAGAAATGCTGAACCGTCACCACTGAGTGCACCGCAAAATTACATAATAATTCCTTTTGCGATTGAGGCCAATCGCGTTGCGTAAAAGATTCACGGTATACGCTATGCTTTGACTGACTCTAAGCGCGCGATTTATGCAGATCTGCATAAATGCGACAATAGTTACTTGCTAACACTTAAAGTGGCAAAAAAGAAGTTGAAAAAATCTGGTACTTTGCCCTTAATACTATTAAATCTACTATTGAGACTTGAACATATTTTAAATATTTCTGCAAATTCTGCTATGTAATTTATTATGATATGAATAGAGAAAAATAAAATGTATGAGAAAATATACTGTGTATTTGATATTTAAAAGCATTGCACCTAAAAATTGCATTTAAGTAAATGTTTTTAAAAATGATTGATTTGTGTTTAATTTTGTATTATAGTTGTGAATGTAATAAAATTTGAATATTTTCATCGTAGATATTATTATATATGTAAAATAATGTTTATTTAAGTTTTACTTAATGTTTTATGTTATTTAAGAGAAATATAGTCAATAATATTTGTTTATCTTCTCTTGAATTCAGTCATTGAACGCTAGGTTACATTTGTAAACCTAACCTCATTTTAGACAAAAAACACGTGTACTTATTGTTATAGAAAAACAATGGCAACAATATCGGAATTAATTAATTTTTATGACTGTAATTCAAAAGAATACGAGGAATTTTTGCAAGAATTAATATGTTTTAATGGCGACATACCATTTGACATAGAAGAGGTAAAGAAAATTTTTTAAATTAACCTTGCATGAATTGAAACTACTTTTATTTTGTTATTAACATAAATTTATTACTAGACTGTGGATACTTATGCAAATTCAAATTTTGCGTAAATACTGCTGAAATAAGGGAAACTAAGTGCAAACTTGTTTCAGCCTCCAAATATTATGTGTACTTTATTTTTAATATTTTGTACATTTTTGCATATTTGAAGTTTTCATAAGTGCATCAAAATCGACAGTCGATTTATTACTTTTTATTAAAAATGAATTTACCACTTTAAGTACTGTATTAAGTAAAATGTATGTGTTATTTGTTTGTAGGTTGACAGAGCGCAAAGTGCAATTATATCAACTGTTAATAACCATTTAAATCGATCACAGACAAGATACAATGGTTTATTAATCTTAGACAAAGTTCTATCTCAATGTTCTAAAGATACTCTTTCAAAATATTGTATATTATGGATGTCGAAAGCAACTCAAGTATTAGAAAGTGTTCATAGCATTCCGCAAGAACTGAGTATTGCTTGCAAAGTTCTTGGATATTTAATTATACAGTCAAAAGACATTCCTGAAATACAGAAACAAGTGTCCATGCAAAATGTGAAGCAACTCGTTAATGTGATTGGAAATTTAACATCAGAAAAAAAATGTGGCCCTATATATTATTTAATTGCAGTATTATTGCATCAATATCCAGAAGTGTGTGAACGATTTCAGGTAAAAAATTTTTTTCATTGTAATAAGCAAAAGTTTGAAGATAATATTAAATGTAATATTATTTCAGACGTCCATGAAAAAAATTATTTTATCACAAATTGATTCCGACCAAAAAACCTTAGTTAACGCAAGTGCAAGATGTTACGCTCTTTTAGCAAAAGCAACAGAACGGTCCTTCAAACCACCACTTCTAAAAACTACCTATACTAATTGGACATATAATCAAATACTTATTTGTAATAGTTTACATACTATAATGGATGACTTATTTTCTGATTTGATAGAATTAGAAAATGTGAAGATTGGAGATACATGGGAACTGCCAACTATATCTGAGAAGAATGTTATTCAATTTTACTTCCAGCAAAAACAAAGATTTGAGAATTTGTGTTCTTATTTATCTTGTATGCTATGGTAAGAAAATATATTAATATCTAAGATATTTCAAAAGCATATTACGTTTATGGTTCAAATTTTATAGCGGGATTGATAAGAAAAACTCAGTATTACCCCAAGAGATTCTAAGAGTCTTATGCAGAGGCTTGTCAATACAACCGTCTAATTTGAAACATCAAAATTCTGTCAAAGAACAAATGTTATACCTTATTTTACCAAAATTGCACATTGCATTGTTTGATGTCTTAAATGCATTGATAAATGGGTAAGATTAGAACTAAGTTAAATTAATAATGAAATAATATTTATAAAAGCTTAATTATTTTAAAATACATAGATTTCAAGAGCAATTAATACCATTTGGATCAACAATACTGCAATTGCTTCTTCAAACATTACAATGGACAGAAACTGTATTAGAACATCAAATAACCATTAGTGGTAGTAAACCATTCAGAAATGTCAGAATATGTGTTTATAAATGTCTTACAGCATGGTTGTCGAATACTAATTCAATGTCAGGTATAGAAACAGTTGCAGACGAATATCTTCCTTCTATGTTAAAAGACATAGTACCAGAAAGAAATCGTGTATTATTAACTGTAAGTTCAAAATATTTCTAGAAATTAATTTTATCTTCATAATGCATACATTAAAACTTGTAAGAATATGCTTTAAAACTTTTGTTACAGATTCAGAAAACACATAATTTATCAAAAAGAGCGTTAAAGCGTCTTCGAGATAGCCAATATGAAAAGGGTACATATTTGAATAATGGAATAGCCTCTACTAAAGAACATTATCTGGACGTGGATATATGCAAAGAAGCTCTCAATGCATTACAAAATATATTTTTCAATTGTGGAACACTGTTAAAACAAACATTTTTTAAAGTAAGCGTCTCAATTATATTTTTCATTATTAAATTTCATTTTATATAATAATGAATTCTTCTTTACAGACTATTCAAAATACTATAATACCTCTTTTATACGACTGTTATTTGAGCTGTTCTGAACAGAAATTTTATAAAGAGAATCCTCAGTGTCGCTTGCTGTTGTTTAGAGTTTTAAGAGCTTTGCAAATGAATCCACATTCTTTAGTACCTTTGCCTACGCAATATTCCATGCAAATGTTTGAGATGGCTTTAAGTGACAGTAATTTAAGTATTAGTCAAGAAGCTAAACTAGCAATAGCAGAACTTGAAAAGATTGTACACCCTCACACGCCTCCCTTACAATTGACTCAAACAGAGTAAGTTGTAGAAATGCACATGTAAATTTGTTTATGGGTATTATTATTAACAAATTTCTATTTGTTAAAGATTACAAATTAAAAGCATTGATGTTTTTCAGAGCAATACAAAAGGAATTTGTTGCTGATGGTTCACAAGCAGAACATTCTGAAACAATAGAAGATACTTCTGTATTTGATACCGAAAATGTTATAGACGAAGAAGATGCGGCACCATCCTCAAATAAAAAATTAAAAGTAACAAATTCTAATCCTGATGAATCCATTATTGATAGCATAGAGAACACTTCACAAAATATCGATACCGAATCACAGTTAGAACGAACAAATAACAATGTACTGGAGACAGATAAAACACCAGAAGTAGAAATGACAGTCAGCATAGAGAACAAAAATATCGTTGAAAATGAAGAAGTTACACAAATCACTGACAAATTACTTGACGAGGCTACACCAGTATTAGCCACAGATGACACATCAAAAACTATGAATAATACAGTAGAAGCACCATCTTCACCACCACTGTTACATGTTAATCAAGAAAATGAAGACTCTCAAGTTGAAAAGATGGACGTATCAGAAGAAACTAAACAGAATCCAGAAAATAATTCTGAAGTAGTAAAAGCAGATCAAAAATCTTCATCGACACAAAATGAAAAGGAAGAAGAGGAGGATATGTTACACCTCTTTCAGGATATACCAAAAGATAATTATTAATTATATTTATTTTATATATTATAAAAATAAAATAAACATGTTGCTATATTACTTTTCAATTTTTTATCATTCTTTACATTATAGACCACCTAATGGAAATGAGTTTGGAGATAATACATTATTTACTGTCTTTTGATTTGTTCTTCCAGAAAATCCCTTAACATTGACATTTCTCATTCTACTCTTTACAAGGGAAAGACCAGGTATGAGATCTGCAGTAACATTTTCTAATGTTTTAACAGAACTTTCAACAGTATTTATAGTTTTCTGAGCCCTGTTGTCTATAGTATCCAAAGTGGTTTTAAAAAGACTGCATGCAGCTGACTGTAACCGTTCTGTAAGACCTGTCCACAACGCCATTTCGCAGTACCTAACAATTAACAATATTTACATACTTATAACTTCTTATATTTTAGTTATTTATATCTAATTACCTGAATTTTGTCAATACTTGTGGATTCGAAGAAATGCTAATAAATGGATTGGCTTCACTAGTAAAAACAGGTGTTATATTTGACAATAGACTACCACTTTGTGAAGCTGTAGCTAAACTAGGTTCTCCGTTTCTAGCGAATTCAGCAATCATAGTCGTGAAAACGTCCTCCACGAATTCATCTTCTTCATTTGGTTCGTCGAGATTTCTTAATGCTTCGCCAGTAATAGTGTTTTGTCCAAAAATATATCCAAGATCATCACCATGACTTGTGATACCTAACAAAATTAAAAACGTTAATTGAAGTATTGTTGGAAAAAATTACAAAGCATACGTACCATCCGCGTTGTGTTTAGCATCCGCAATAGGTGATCCTGACAGAAAATTTTTACCATAATTTCGTTTCCCTTTGTAATCGAAACTATACAAGAAAGCTTTCGTTTTCTTGGACCAATGGTCGACAGTAAGGAAGGCAGGGACATTAAACAAAGAATCTCCCATAGCTTCTGCTATTTTTGAGATACTAATAGAACTTCCTTTCTTTTGGAAGACATTTAAGTAGCTATCAAAAGCTTTCGGAAGAAACTGTGATTTATTCCCGAAATTTGGAATGGTACTTTGTAATTTAGGTATGAGTTTTTCGTACAAGAAGTTTGGACTAGTGCGCAATTTATTATGAACTTCACTCCTGTAATCTCCCAAAAGTGCACCCCCTACTTCATTATTCATCACTCCTGTTAGCAATGGTACTGTTGGAATGTTTTCGATTTTCAGGGAGTCTTCTGGTGTATCGGTGACGAAATTGGGAAGAGATCTATAAAAATTCAAGTTTTAAATTTATATATTTAAAATAACGTAGAACAGTTGCAGATGCAGCTATACCTTTCATCGTTACTGCCCTCGATCACAGGACCAGGGCCCAATAAAGTAGCTAAACTGGTGATAAAATCGCCGACACCGCGACGAATACTTTCTAAGTTGGAATCAGCTGCTATTAATTCCTTAACTGGTATTTGTCGAAGACAACGAACCATTTCAATTGTATCATTCAATGGACAGCCATTTTTTGAAGCGATGTATTCTGCGGTGTTTAATGGATTTTTATCGATCCCGAAATGGGACAAGATCGTGCCTGACATAGCAATCAAACCACTGAAAGCATCTGAAAATACGTAATGTGAGTCTTGATGGCATGGTGTTACGAAACTGTTACGTTGCATATTGTATCCATTTACTTCTGGATAACTGAGATAATGTAAGGATAAAAGCTGAACTGGCTCCCGTGCCGTGACCAAACGCGACGATCTTTTTGGGATTTCCGCCAAAGTACTCGATATAATCCTCCACCCACTTAACTGCCAGCATCATATCAAATATACCATTATTGCCTGGTAATTCTTTTGTGCCAGTACTTAAAAATCCTGTAATAATCGTATGAGTAAGATAAAAATTTCTATTTCTGCATTTTAGCAACATTAATTTTAAAATTACGCGTTACTGGAATTTTAAATTACTCTAACATTATTTTTGGATATGCATATTTTTCCATGTTCTTTGTTTTTCCATTAAACAGTTTCTTATTTTACTTTAGTGTATGCATAAATAAAATAAAGATATTAACGAAATAAAAGTATAAACTATTTAGCAAATTTCACAACAAATTTTTATATTTATAATTACAAAATAAAAATTACATTTCTTAATTTTATTTCATGAGATTATAATTACTTAAAAATTTGTTTAAATTATTTGTAAAAAAATCTACTACAGATAATATATTCTACTGATTTCATTATGAAACGACTCTAATTTTGTTAGATCTTTTCTCACAAAAAATCATAAAGTAATTCAGTAATCAATATATTTTTTCATTATCAATTATTCTTGAAATATTAGTAAGTGTTTTAATTACCAAGTGATCCCAATCTATATTGAATCGACACGACCACCACTTTCTTTTTAATGATGTTTCTCATTTCATATTGGCAAGCAGAGCCTCTTCTGAAACCACCCCCATGAATCCAAATTAATACCGGATATCCATCCCCAGGCTCTGAGAGCATAGGTGTAAAAACGTTCAAAAAAAGGCAATCTTCGCTTCCCACAACTTCACCGTCTCGGGTATTGTTTGGTTGAGGACAAGGAGGGCCCCATTTCGTGGCATTAATGACACCTTCCAAATGAACAGGTATAGGTCTCTAAATGGAAGCAAAAACTCATTTGAATAAATCTATTTCATTTGTTAAAAAAGTAGCTAAAATGAGAAGTCGAAGATAACGATATCATGCACGCTGTGACTACTACTGCAGGATGTACAAGTTGATAAATTTACGTCTGAAATACATTATCAGTATTCAAATTAATTCATTCGATTTCGAATCGGTCCTTAGAAAATTATTTCACAGAATATTTTTCTGGAATTATTTAAAAATTAATTGAAGAAACACCCAAAATAAAGTCAATATTTAGTAAAATTCTTCTATGCTCTATACAATTTTTTTATAATACATATAATCGTAGAATATTTGAAAAATTCAACAAAAATAATAATAACAACATTACTGTGTTCATAAAATTTCTTTGTCCTGAAGATATATTTATGCATATAAATAAACTACAGTAACTAAAAATATTAGTGCTATTGTACACAATTATCGAACGTAATTACTACATATATCTCGATAGTAGATGGAAAGATATAAAAAGCCAGACGGAGAAAAAACAACAGCTTACTTGGAATCGATACTGGCCCACTGGAGGCTGTCCGAATCGAATGCCACGGAAAACATAAAATCCTTTATTCGGGTCTCGAGATCCATAAATTTGCGCTTGCCGATTATTACGAGTTACGTAAACAACTGGATCATCCACTGGTGGTTGTGCAGCTGGTTTGCCACCCACAATTCGTTTTTGCCTTTTTAAATTGCGGGACGTAGCCACCACGCAAAATAAAATAATTAGAATCAAGGAAACGCGTCTGTACATTTCGAACACTTCTAGCAAAATAAACGCTATGTCGACTTCTCTACAGTATGATTAATGATAAGGCATCCATGAGTAAGAATATTCTATATATAATAAGCTTTAATTTATTGTTAATTAGTCGAATGCTAATCATATTTGTGAAAAATTGTATAATTGTCAACTATTGCGATCATATGGTAGAGTTTATGCCGAATATTTTAACTCGTCATATGTAAGTACACATTTTGAAATTGAATTTTTTGGCGGGCTTACAGTGCAGCCAATACGAACTGCGCAGAAGGTTCCACTTCCGGCTGCGTCTTTCTCTACTTGATATCGGTTCACGGGGTATGTGACCTGGGATTTTTGTCTTGTTAAAATCGGCTTGAATTAGTTAAAATAAAATGCATCTGACCCAGATTAGTTACAATTAGTATAATTCAATCGTCTTTCTAGACGTTTCAATAAATATTTTAGCTTAATAGAAGAAAATTATATTATATTTCATTTGTCTCAGTTTGAGGTTATGATGCACAAGTTGTAGTTCTCGGTGACACGTTCCATGCTGTCTTCAGTGCTGCAAGAATCAATGTTTTAATATTTCGAATTGATTTTGTGTAGGTTTTAAACCATGGGTCGAGTAATTCGTGCTCAGCGTAAGGGAGCTGGGTCTGTCTTCAGATCCCACACAAAAAAGAGGAAGGGAGCACCTAAACTTCGTTCCCTGGACTATTCTGAAAGGCATGGGTACATCAAAGGTGTTGTCAAGGTTTGTAATTATTTTATTTATTTTTTCAACTAGGAAAATTCGGTGAAATCTAATTCTATAGAAAACATATACGTACATGATGATTTCTAGTATACCTACTCCTGATTGTAGATGAAGATTGAACACTAGAGGCTCTTTCTGAAGATCTTTACATACTTTATGAAATGGTTTCTACTCGAAACAGTTTGATGCTAAAGCACAATTATTCTTTTTTTATAGGATATTATTCATGATCCTGGTCGTGGAGCACCTTTAGCTGTTGTGCATTTCCGTGACCCCTACAAATTTAAAACACGTAAAGAATTATTTATTGCACCTGAGGGAATGTACACTGGACAATTCTTGTACTGTGGAAGGAAAGGTAAACAAATCATAAAATTTATTATAAAATATATGAGCTCATGGAACTAATGCATACACAATTTGAGAGATTGGTATGAGTACTTTGATCTTTTCTTTTGAATAAGGAACCTTGGATTAAATCAGTTGAGTCTTTTATTTTAATTTGTTTATTGAAGATAAACAATTGACAGTCAAGAACAGCGAGAAATTATTTAAAAATGCATTTAAAAATTTTTCTATTTTTGTTTCCTATTTCTGAACTAATATACTTGTGATATTTTTCTGATAAAAATGATACTAAATATGAATATAGTCAGATTATTTTTTTATGAGATGAGAATACTAAAGGATTTGTCATTTATTATTGTTTCCAAACTCAAAAATTGCATGTAAGTTTACTACGTATAGATATTCTTAGTGTTCATTAATTTATTTACTATTGTCCTTTAAGAATCTGAGCAAAAATAAATGTATGAAACTTTACTAGAATAAAGCCACCAGTTTTAATAAGATATGTTATAAAATGAAAAATAATTCAGTTGCAGTCATTTGGTATCATTATTATTAGAAAATTAGATATTACAAGTGCGTTAGTTGCTTTTTGTAAAATATGAAATAAAGAATAGAAAAATTTTAATTTATATTATGGGATATTTTATTACTTGCTGAGTACTTGCCCTAAATAAATAAAAATCGAACTATGGACTTCCCTTCAACAATTTTAGGAAGTGATCAGGACAAAGATGTGCGGTTTGAAATATTTTGAAAGTGATTATTGTATTATCTATTATGAGCTAACTGGAAAACTTTATATAGTAAAATAAATTCTAAAAAATAATTATTAATATAGACGAATAATGTAACATATTCTATGTTTTAGCTAATCTTCAAATTGGAAATGTAATGCCTGTTGGTCAAATGCCTGAAGGTACTATTGTATGTAATCTGGAGGAAAAAACAGGCGACAGAGGTCGGTTAGCCAGAGCTTCTGGAAATTACGCCACAGTTATTGCTCACAATCCTGATACAAAGAAGACTAGAGTGAAGTTACCATCTGGTGCCAAAAAAGTCATTCCATCCAACAACAGAGCTATGGTTGGCATTGTTGCTGGTGGTGGACGTATTGACAAGCCGATTCTTAAAGCTGGTCGTGCTTATCACAAATACAAGGCGAAGAGGAATTGCTGGCCTAAGGTACAGTATTCCATAATACAATTGAAGTGAAAGATTTTGATAAAAAGTACAAATATCCGTGATGTTTTCAGACATTTGAAACCTGAATAATTTATTGTGGAAAATTTTTTTACTGAGCAGCTTAAAAATTCATCATTTGTGTATTATTTTAATATATCATGTTTAAGACATTTTTATTATTTGCAGGTTCGTGGTGTTGCTATGAACCCTGTTGAGCATCCTCACGGTGGTGGTAACCATCAACACATTGGTAAAGCATCCACAGTTAAGCGTGGAACCAGCGCTGGTCGTAAGATTGGTCTTATTGCTGCGCGTCGTACAGGAAGAATCAGAGGAGGAAAAACCGATACAAAGAAAGACGATTAGATTAAACGCTGACTAAATTTTGGAACTTGTACAATAAAAACTATTAAAATGAATTATTGTGTACAATACATTATTCACATTTTATATCAAAAACTTCAGTTCATTGAATAGTTAGAAATCTAGGAAAGGTACTAGACAATGATTTTATAGTACTTTTTTTCTCCATAATATTACTAATTAATCTAAAGCTTGAACATAGCTCCATGATCTACTCTGAAATTCTTGCGTCTTCGATACCTCGAACAAGGCTGCCAACAGTAAAATGAAAGGCTAACACAACGTGTTCGCAGATTCTGCTTCGATAATGATATGTAAATTTATAAATTTACGTTTCAAAGTTTTCAGAGTTTAGTACGTGAAAATAAGCGGAAAGGCAAAAATAGGAAAATTGTTTAGCAGTGTGCTCTTACAGTTTTCCCAATATCCGGCGGAAATAAGTGGACAGCCATCTTGCTAGCGATATTTCGGCACTCGGCCATTTTTGTTGCGTCGACGTCAAGTGTGGCCAGAGGCCTTTCGTAGTAGCCAGTCTTCGAATTTCCTTTGTATTGAAGTAACTGCAGGCAGAGACTGTAACTGTGAATACTCGACTTAATCGAAAGATTTCGTTCGTAGATCAACGGGAAAAGGAAGAAGAGAGGATAGGAGCGAACAATTGAAATTTTTTGCTTGGTAATTAGGCGAGAATCAGCTAAAAGGCATTCTGCGGCAGAGCCACGAAAAATACGCACCGAGGCGGAGTAATATGAGTAATGCAGCCAACCAGAATGGATCAGGTCTAGAGCAGCAGGTAAAGTAAAGAAACGATTTTGCATTCTCTATTACTGACGATCATTGTTCCTGACGCACCATCTCTCCTTTCTCCCTTTCGATCCCTATGTCTCTATACCTCATTGTTCTACATCATCACCGAGCTGTCCT
Organism: Calliopsis andreniformis; assembly: GCF_051401765.1. NCBI lineage: Eukaryota > Metazoa > Arthropoda > Insecta > Hymenoptera > Andrenidae > Calliopsis > Calliopsis andreniformis. The sequence goes on along the minus strand of NW_027480432.1, from coordinate 9,600,459 downwards.
ATATGCGATTTTCTTCGAATGCGTATTATTATTAATTCATAACCTATATTTTTATAAATCATTCGATCACGCGTATCTTTTCGCGTGTTAAAAAAATTTCATTAGATCAGGTCATCGTTGGGATCGCTTGTGACGTACAGCTTTGTAATGGCGGCAACCAATTCCTGGAACAGCATGCCTCGTGCCATGACGCATTCTCGCGTTGCTTTTTTATCGTGTTAAAATTCTTACGATTGAACGAATTACGTGCAATATTATATATATTGCAGGGTTTTTTGATTAATCACTTGGTCAACTGTGATTTTTGGATTTGTGTTTTTGTATACTAGTTGCACTTCAATAATAATGATTTGTTAAGTGTAAACAGTGTATAATTGCAAAAGTATTAAAATTAATTGATTGAATTTTTTATGTAATGTCTATATATCATATTTCTGAAAAATTGGTTACGTTATTAAACTTATAAAATAGTAATAGTAGTCGTTGACAGTGCTTTTGACGAGTTATATTTCTTGTTACAGTTAGCTGGTCTGGACTTGTCGGGCTCCCGCCAACCAAGTGGGGGTCGATACGTTCCACCGCATCTGAGGAATAAATCTGGAAGTGAGTATTATTTTGTGTAATATTTATACTGTTAGTTATTTTAATAGAATTTACATTTAATTCTGTATTATTTTTTTTTTTAATATTATATTTCATCTCAAACTTATTATTTACTTTTAATATTGAGGATCGAGGTAAAGAAATTACACTGTTTAATTTTAATATACTTTAATATAATATTCATTATTTGTTATGTATGGAGGATATAGCTACTGAAAAGATTCTTGTGTCAGTAGTGCCTCTTGGTAATACTGTCTCTATGCAAGATTTAGAAATATTTGTTAGCTTCAATAATGTAAATATAACTTCAGAGATAAAGTCAGCAAGCCAAAATAAAGAAGAAAGTTCGTATAAACATGTATCTGATATGATCTTAGTTCTGAGTTACAGCTGTTTTTATATTATACTAATTATTTAATTATCTTCACAAAAATTGTTCAAAGTGACATTTTTAGTTCAAATACAGACTTTGAAATATTTTATCGTAGATCTCCTGACTTGTTCAAAATTATTAGATGTTATTCAAATTTGCTAGCAATCCTCTTCGATACATTGTTGGAGCACCTCAACGTTACTTACTGGTGCATTATAAAGTATCAGGTATCCCTGAAAATAGAAATTCAGAGGATTTAAGTCTGGTAATCAAGGTGGTCAAATAATTAGTTTTTGATGATAATCCATTTATTTAAGAATTACTTGTTCAAAAATTGTTTTACTAGTTATCTGAAATACGACTTGCAATTTCCAATATCATGTCTTCCAATAATTCATCTAAGACTTTTTTTATAAATTTAATACATAATTTGCTAGTTAATTAGCCATTTTAAAAAAATTTGACAAAAATGAAAATTGTGAAAATTAATACTCTAAATTTTAGTACACTGAGTTTTTTTTAGTAAATAATACAACATTTAGAAATTGCTAATCAGCAACATATATCTGTAAAAGCCAGGTGCAAAAAGTCATACATGGAAGAAAGTTAATATGAAGAAGCCCTTGTACTTTTTGAACATGATATAAATAGAGATGTTCATCTTTTGAAACTTTCTGTAGAATGGCGTAGTTGCCGTTTTTTACCCTTGCAATGTATTGAGTGCTTTCATTGTCATTTTTTATCAATGCGATTGAGGATTCATTCTTCCAGTGCCATTAACATAGTGGTTCTGCATCTAGTAGCATTCAGTGAATATTTTTGAAATATACCAGTACTCTGAAACTCATTCAACGTACAGTTGACATATCTACATCAACTACGATTTGTCATTTCTGCATTAGTGTAACCTGTTGTTAACAATTCAAATCCAAATTATTAAAGACCTATATTATAAACTTTCCATATTTACTGTTGTAATTAAGAAAATCTACAGAACTGAATCAAGCACATCATAAAATATTGTTTACATGATAAGCAACAAGATCATACATGAGACAATAAACGTTACTCATAAACAGTTGACGGAAGAATTCAGTTTATCATAAGTATTACTGGAAAATAAAAATTGCTGTAATTGGAGAAATAAGGTCATATCGGTCATGTGTATTTTCGTATATTGAATTCACCCCTAAAGTTACACCCACATGCTTTAGAACAGCCTCATATCTTCAAACACTAAGAAAAAAATTATAATATTGATTTTTTACAGGTAACGCTCCGTCTGGCGGGGAACAACATTCTTCCAACTCAAGATCATATTCTGACAGAGATAGAGGTGGTGAGCGTGATCGTGATCGTGAGAGGGATAGGGAGCGTGACAGGGCTAGGGGAGGAGGAGGAGGTGGTGGTTCCAGCTATAGAGACGCGCGAACTTCTCGCGATGTCGACTTTGGAAACTTTGGAAACTTCAGTGGACGCAATAGACGTAGCGCCACTCAAGAAAATGGACGAGATTACAAATATTCTAATGCTGAACGCGAACGAGAGAGGGATCGCCCGATTAGCTCCGGTAACGACCGTTGGCCAGAGCCTAGAAACAACCGCTGGCCAGACAACAGGAACGACCATAGAATGGGCAGCGGCGGAGGAGGAAGATGGAAGGACGAAAGGGGTGGTGGCAGAAGAAACTCCGAAATTGATTGGACAATTCCCACTTCTAGAGATGAGCGATTGGAGGTGGAATTGTTTGGTACTGGGAATACTGGTATTAACTTTAGTAAATATGAGGATATCCCAGTCGAGGCTACTGGAGATAACATACCTCCACACATCGCATCCGTAAGTATCAAAGTATTAAAACGAAATACTCTTGAGTCATTCTATGTGAAACCGGATACTTTTCGGAGTAACAGCTCAGACCTTGTTTAAATTTGGATATATTGCAGTCTTTAGCAATGTATAAACGCATCTCAAAGGTTTTTCAAGATTTAACAAATTGTGGATTTCACAGCTGCTTGAAGTATTAATTTTCTTTCCTTTCTTTCAAATCTGTAACTTTTGAACTAATAAACGCACGAGAAGTAGCTTGTGCTTATAGCGAAGACATTAGAGTACTAAATAAAAAGCAAAAGAATTTTTTTTTTAAATGAAATTTTTATTTAGCATTCAAATGTCTTCGCTATAAGTATGCACAAACTGATTCTCATGCGTCTGTTAGTTCAGGAGTTCTGAATATTTTATAAAAAGTTAGAACTCTACTTCAAGGAGTCGTGAAATTCATAATTATTAAAATTTTGTAAAACCCTTTGAGATGTGTCTGAAGATCGCTAAAAACTACAACATATTCAAATTTGAACAAGACCTAAGACGTTACTCCGAAAAGTACCTGTTTTCGCATGGAATGATCCTTTTACGATTATTGACGAAGTAATTTATGTCTTATTATTCTTATAGTTTGACGAGGTTAAGCTGACGGAAATAATAAAGAACAGCATTAGCTTGGCTGGTTATGATAAACCCACACCGGTACAGAAGTACGCGATACCGATCATCATCGGGCGCCGTGATGTTATGGCCTGTGCCCAAACAGGGTCTGGTAAAACAGCGGCCTTTTTAGTGCCAATATTGAATCAAATTTACGAAAGCGGGCCACGTCCACCACCACCACACATCAATTCCTCTGGCAAGCATAAACAGTACCCACTAGGTCTAGTGTTAGCGCCTACAAGAGAGCTTGCCACCCAGATCTATGACGAAGCAAGGAAATTCGCATACAGATCACGTATGCGCCCTGCTGTTGTGTATGGTGGATCAAACATTGTAGACCAAATGCGAGAATTAGATCGTGGCTGCCACCTTCTTGTAGCGACACCTGGTCGTCTCGTAGACATGTTGGGCCGGGGTAAAATTGGCTTGCATAATTGCCGGTATTTAGTATTGGACGAAGCTGATCGTATGTTGGATATGGGTTTCGAGCCACAGATAAGACGTATAGTCCAAGAAGATACGATGCCTCCTACTGGCGAAAGACAGACCCTTATGTTCTCAGCTACGTTCCCGAAAGAAATTCAGATGTTGGCCAGAGATTTCCTTAGTAACTATATCTTCTTGGCCGTAGGACGTGTTGGTTCTACGTCCGAGAATATTACTCAGAAGATTGTATGGGTTGAAGAACACGACAAACGTTCTTATTTGCTTGATCTTCTTCAAGCTAGTAACTTTTCAGATCCTTGTAAGTTATAGAAAGTTGTATTCAGGGTGTCCCAGTTTTGAAGTGTCAGATTTTGTCAGTACATTCTATGGATCTATATAAGAAAAAATATTATGTGAATATAGGTTGTTTAACCTATAACCTACCTGTAGATGTAACTAATGTTCCGTTTCAAAATGGCTACCATTGTTAGCAATGCAAGACAGACATCAGCGTTACTGGTATATTAATTACATCTACGAATTTAGATAAAAATTGGTATCAGTAATAATAATGAGTATCAAATAATCAATTTTAATAATTAATATTCAGTAAAATTTGGTATTTGATGAATGCTGATAGTAAACTCAACTTGCACAAAACTACATATCATTATTTTTAACTATTTCTTTGGAATTTCGTATTTTTATTTATAATTTTCTAATAAAGTATTAAACAGTCTACGTTTATATAATATTTTGTTCTTATCTAAGTATACAGAATGTACTGACAGAGTTTGACACATTAAACCTGGGGCATCCTGCCTTCATTTCGCTAGTACGGTGCAGTGATGGTGTACCTGCAAAAAGGTTATTTTTCAGTAGATGAAGAGAATCAATTTAATTTTGTAAAACTTATAATCTATATATGAATAATAATTATAAAAAATTGCTAGTATTCTCTACTTTTATAGTGGAAAGATTAGATATTTTTTAGACTAGTATCATATATATCTTAAAATTTGCAAGTTTGCAGTTACGTCATTGTTACATCGGACTGGCGACGTATAATGACAACAGTGATGGTTACATAAAATTAAGTACTCATTTTAGCTGCTGAGTCTCTCACTTTGGTATTCGTCGAAACAAAGAAGGGGGCAGATATGTTAGAAGAATATTTGCATCAAATGGGATACCCAGTTACCAGTATCCATGGCGATCGAACTCAGCGCGAACGAGAAGAAGCGCTACGTCGTTTCCGTGCTGGTAAAGCGCCAATACTTGTTGCTACTGCCGTTGCTGCCCGTGGACTCGATATTCCACATGTGAAACATGTGATAAACTTCGATTTACCAGGCGACGTAGAAGAATATGTCCACCGAATCGGTCGTACTGGTCGTATGGGCAACTTAGGTTTGTTTTCCTCCCTACTTCTTGCTTTCGTTACTTTCCAATTTCTCATATGCGTGAAACTAATTCAATTTTTTTTTCGTACAATAGGTCTAGCGACGTCCTTTTTCAATAATAGAAATCATAACTTGGTGCGCGATTTGGTGTCTCTGCTAGTTGAGGCTAATCAAGAACTTCCGCCGTGGTTAGATGAAATGTTCTCTGAAGCAAAATATTCTAGAGCCACGACTCGTCGGGCTAGTAGTAGTACTAAAGGTCGGTATGGATTCGGTGCAAGAGATTACCGTCAACAGCCTAGCTCTGGATCTGCCCATAATAATGGTTCCTCCAATAGGCCTGGCAGTTATGGAGGTTGGTATACATGAACTTGAAATGGAATTAACCCTCCGTCGGCAACTTGAATCGTTTGCAACCCAAATCTTCTTTGTTTTTGAATTTCCTCCTGTCTTGTTTTAAAAAATTAAGTCAAGGACCATTGGATGATATTCTAGAAACTTGGAAGTATTTAAGAATTTGTTTGGATTTTTTAAAATACAAAAAAGCAGGGATCGAAATAAACAGTTATTTTCCGATTTCAAAAGAATTCTGTTCGAACTTGTATTTTTTATTTTAAAGAATATCTGTAACTAGGGAATTTTTATGCAAGAAAGTGTTACTATTAGGAACTTCTTTAAAAAGGTTCTCGTGGAACAGATATTTTAGAATCTGTATAGTAAAAGTTCCATGGAAACACAAGTTGATGCAAGTTCTTTTAGAACAATTATTACGATGAATACCATCAAATTAATAAGTATTAGTTTTATTTAGCGATATTTACGCTTAGACTATTCATAGAATAATATTCAGTATTTGTTATGGTGACTTAAGAACTTTTTTAATATTGGTGAACAAAATATCTGTTCTTGTTCTAGGAAAAATTTTATTTTTATATTTTGTAAGTTCTGTGTAGACGAAAACTTTTTTTATCTGTTCTCATCGGAACGTATAATGTGAGGACTTATTTTAAAAAAAGTTCCATGGTACGTGTTCTAAATAAAACCTTTTAGAAAGTTCCATAACTGTTTCGGTCTCTGCAAAAAAGGGAAAAAAGTGTGGACTCAGGTTGTAGATGGAGGTTTAACATTCTTTAGAATGAACGATGAAAGAAACGCTTACGTGTATGCATCGACATTTGTTTTACGTAGGGAATTATGGAAATTACGGAGGCAACTACAATAATTCATCGTATAATAACTCAGCCAACAATGGCAGCAGTAATGGCACCGATTGGTGGGAAGTATGGGACAAGTAAATCATTATTAACATCTCAATTTCCACTTTTACCATTATTACTACTGTACACGTAAATTCAAATATATGTAAGAAAGACACGTACGACATACACATCGGATACAACACGCACGTATTCGCGCGCGTATATATATAAATATATAAATATATATATATACACACACAACAGAAGACAGACAGTATCACGTATAAACGCATCACGTTCGCTGACTGCCTGTACACTACAATTTCCAAACGAAAGAAAAAAAAAATAATTGTGTTTATTGAATTTCGAAATATTTTTATTCGCGTGCGACGAAATACTGACAAATCCTAAATATAATTCCAACAATGACATTTGCGAATATAAATTGCAATGACAGTGGAAGATAATGATCTCATTTTGAAAGAATTCAAGGAGTCATAATCAGGATTTATCAAATGCTAGATAAACCTATAAGATCCATCCAGAATTTCGTTGCCGTGCGTGTTGGTGAATACAAGTAGTATAATCACTAATGAATCAAATCGATCGATCGTTAATGTCTAGATAGGACATTGCGACACAACACATAGTAGGTGGAGAAACTTAGTAAAATTTTTTAGAACTCCTGTCGAGACTATGGGGCTCGTTGTGGCTTCATTATTTAAATTTTTGAAAAATGTGATGGGCGTATCTTCGAGAATCGTGGCGTCTAGATTCGAATAATCGCAGAGCTTTAAATGCACAAGTGTTTTTATTATTCCTGCCTGTGTGGCCAGTAACTTGTGTAATTTGATTTAAGCTAATGGCGCCGTTTCTTTTTATTTTATTTTTGTCTCTTTTTTTTTTTTAGTACGTGTATATTTTTAACTAGGCGCCTGGGATACGCCATATCACCATCGCCATAGATTTTTGTGAAAATTCCTGTTTTAAATTTACTATAGTCCAGCGACGAATGGTACTTTGTTGTTTTGCCGTCCCCAGACACAGACGACGTTGCGCTGGCAATATCATGGTTTAATCGACTAAATCACGTAAAGTTTCCAATAGTCGAGAGCTTTGATATTACGAAAAGGACACAGGCTGCGTCTTAGGGTACTTTTAGAAATCTCGTTCACATTTCCGTCACGTTCTGCTAACCAGTAAATAAGTTCAAAAGTCGAGTGTTGTAAAGTGATTGCGTGTCTAATTTAATTCGAAGAGTTATTTTATTTAAAACTTTGGTCATTGTATTTAAGGTAGGCTGGAACATTTCAGCGAGCGTCAGGTATATTTGTACCTGAATTTTAACGTGATCTCGACGAAATCGATTCTGACTGCACAATTACGCTTATGATTGATTCTACTAATTGCATATAAATAGAAACAATCAAGATTGTTTCTATGCACTTGTATGCATATGTGATTGCTCGAATTGGTAATAAGTCTGTAATTATGCAATCAAAATCAAGTTTGCCGAGTGTACTCTATTAGTATTTCTAAACGTAACAAAGACGTTGTCCTGTAAAAATGGTATGGTGCGTTATAAAAAATTTTAGATCGCAGTACTGGATGCGAGTGCTCTAGAACGAAAGCTAGCATTATAAAAAAGGAGAAAAACGGGTTACAAATACGGTTGCAGTTACAGAAGGGAACTTCAGAAAACAAAGAGAAGAAAAGAAAGAGCGAAAACACTATATACTGCTAGTTGGCTCAACTTTACAAACAAAGAAAGATATACAAAAAAGCAAGCCCTTCGAAGTAAGGAGGTATAAAAGACGCACTCATATTTTATAACTGTATTTATCAGTACGATACGCTATATATATATATTTACACGCTAAGTAATATTCGTAAATACATAAACATTAAAATAATTGAAAAACGACTGTGATATCGAACGATCTTGTGACATTCAATTTCCACGCGAATTGATAAACGAACAATTTAACGAAATGCAAATACTAAATGTATTAATTAATCGGTATTGAATGTCGGGAAAGCGTGGGCTCAGTTAATTTGAGCCAAGAAATGGGAATATTAAGTCGTTAACGTAAATACATCAAGAAGTACGTGGCTGTTGTCCGATCGGGGAGGGCTGAACGCTAGCTCTTACAGTCCTGAAAAACACGTTTTTTGGGGCATTGTTTCTACTTAAAGTAACGCGCATTAAATGATAGAACGAATAAACGGCGGAACGCGTCATTACTGGTTGATGATGTTGGTAGGGCTTTATAGAATGTCGATATCTTTTGTGCAAACGTCGGATTCTTACCTAATCTATGTGAGGAAAAGTACAAATTCGATTTGCGTGACAACTGACAGGATTTTTAGACATGTCATACTTATACCTGTTATATTAATAGATTTATAGTGCAATCGCGTGCGTGAATCGTATGCCGTGTGACCGTGGACCAAGGTGTGAATGCCTCTCTACCGAGGGGGATAATTATTTCAACTAGAACTTTCAAATAGTGTTACGAATAATATTGTTGGCTTCCGACCATGGTGCGTGTGAGTTCAAATTCTAATATGATTTATCGTCGAGTCCGTTCGTCAAATCGGAGGCCCTGCCAAGAACATTTCAAAGAGCCCACAGTTGAAAAGTGATCGATCACTTTTCCATTAATAGCGTACAACTCTAACGGCGAAATAGTTCAGTTGGACCTTGCCTCTGCAGAGAGACTAATGGGTCTTTGCCGTGATTCTATTACTACTACTACTACTGCTACTATTACTATTACTATTATTATTACTACTACTAGTACCACTACCGCTATTACCATTATTTACTAGTATTTACTATTGTTTCATTCTCGAATGTCCATGTCGGTTTCGTAGGCGGTACTCGTAGGCGCAAGCTTTTGCATAATGGCTTTGCTGTATTGCGTTGCGTTATTTTATTATGATAAGGAAAAGAGAATGGGCGGCTCTTGGGCACTAGGATCCTGAATATTTCCTATTTGTTTCTTCTTTGCAAAAAATTCAGGGAATGCAGCCTTTAACTGTATTTAAAATTAATGAGTTACATCATGTTGAAAGCTTAAAATGTTCATAGCTTTTTGAAAATTTTCTTCCAAGTGAATTGAATCTTCAAAAAAACTTAGCTTTATCACAGGATTATGCATTGTTTGTAAAGCACAAAACTACTTAAATTTTCTTTAAGCTTAAAATTTTTCTTCAATTAGAAGTGTATGGCTCATGAGCATCATTTCAATTAAGGAATTTTCATGCTCTATAAATATTGTATATTTCTGTCCTAAAACAAAAAAAAATTCGTAGTTATAGTCAAACTGCAATTTTACAAAAATACTATGGAGTGTTTTAGTTCTACTTGCTGTAACTTTTTAAAAAAATTCTGGATTCTAATGTCCAATAGCTTGCCAGGGCAACGAATACATATGACGCGTCGATGTGTAAGTTATTAGTCCTGTGCAGTTGAAGAAATATGTTCATTTACGAGTAATATGGTGGACAGAAATTATGCAAGTAATGACAATTGTACGAAAACAATATTTTTATACTTGTTTCTCTCCTAGTTGTAACAATATTTTTATACGTAACAGTTGATCTGTGTCGATCAAGTCAGTCACGATATATCATTAATTCCATTTGTATCTTTCGTTTTTTTTCTACATGATTATGGAGCCAGATCGTGATCGAGTCTAAACGATTTACCCTTGTATTATATATATTTCATATACGATAAATTAAACGAGATACATTCGCGCGATAGTGAAATGTCCACCGTTTCGTAACTGGTACACTAAATAAATTCAAGTTACGGCATTATGATTTAGAAGCGTACTAGCGTCTCTAGAAGAAATAGGACAATGGTATAATAAAGGAGACTATTTATTAATGTGTTAAGTATTTATTTTTTGTTACTTCTCTCGGAAGGACAGTCATGTATTTGTACTGTGTATCACGTACCTTGAAACCATTATGTTTAGTCCTCTAAAGTATATCGGACGAGCAGCCTTGGGGAAACAATTAATGGAATTAACGCAGAGTGGAACGATTAGACAATGATCAATTATAAGTGCGAAAGAAACGATAGAGGGGCTACGAATACTAATCGTATTACATATTGTGTAAAAAAGAAAAATGAAAAGGGATAGAGGAAAAGAAAGAAAAATGGTGTTTGACTGTGACTGCAATCATTATTACGAAAAAAGAATGCGCAATGACGAAACACACACACACCCACACACATACACGCATACATACACATACACACACGAGAGAGAAGCGTATTGTAAAGTCGTACATTATCACAATGTAAAATGCAACAAATATCGAAAAAGAAAAGAACGGAGCACGTGAAAGCATCGCCGAATACTATTGTTGTCGCGTGCTGTAGGTCCTAGTTCTCCTGTTTTCTTTTTCGTTCTTCTACACGTTACGCGTGTTCTCTCGTGGCACTCGGACAAAGCGATCTTGTTCGATTTTTGCTCTCGGTAAAAAAGAGGAAACGTTTGTACAGCGCGTCTACCTCGAGCAATCTTTTGTTCAACGCGGAAACGTGAAGCTAATACTCAGAAAAGAAAAAGGCGAGCATTGGAGAACTGTATATGAGCGTGGTGCGGTCTTTACTCGTCATAGTCTCGCAACTCTGATCTGCCAGCGAGCTTCTAGAGCGAAAAATACGTGTTCGATGTTGTCAGAATTTAAATGGCTACAAATTTCAAGAAATTGTAAATACAGTAGAGCCTCGATTATTCTCACTAGATTCAAGTCTGAACATCCTTTTGAAAGCTAGCTTTATTTTCATCTGCAAATTAGTATTACTTTATTATTTAATTCTTAATGGATGCTTCATTGTACTCTTATTGTCATTACATCTTGAATAACAGAAGTTTTGAATGTTGAGGTTAATCGAGATTCTACCGTCTAAGAAGCTTGTAGTGAGTAAATTCTGTACACGAGTGTGAGAGAAGGGAAAAGTATGCGAAGCGAGAGAATAAAGAGCACGCGCGTAGGAAGTAAACAAAGTGGGATGGCAAAAGAAAAAAAAAACGTCTTCTCTAACTTTTACGAGCGTTATTTAGTTGAGAAGCGTCGCTTATGAAGAATTACATACTTCTGTTGAGGAAGTAAACAAGTGTTGCGTACAAAGGGGAAAAATCCCCAAAATGATGGCAGATTCTAGCGCACTACCGATACGAGTCTCAGTGGTCGTATACAGGATGACAGAACTGTTGGTAAAAAGTGGGTGATTATACAAGAAAACAAAGGTCGAAAATGTAGAATAAAATTTTTTGATGTGCTTCGTTTTTAAGAAAACTAATTTCGAATTTGAATCGAGGATGAGTGTATTGGAATACAGTTTAGGGGATTTGAGGAGCAGATGGAGAAAAGGAGTAGAGACAGTCAGTGGTCAGACACTGAATGTTCCCTTTAAACTACTTCTAAACACCACATTTTGAGGTATTTGAGTCCAACGTGTAGGGTAAATGTACCAATTACTGTGTATCACTTAAATTAAGGTTAACTCCCCCAGTCTTAGTTCAATTAAACGGTATTACATCATTTTTCGTATTTCTTAACATATTTAAATTGTATTTCGTAAGAGAAATTTGAAAAAAATCTTAAATATTAATTAAAACACAAAAAGAAGTTCGTGAACCAGTTACTGTATGTCAATTCCTATACAATTATGTTTTCAGGACATTGGATGTGTAAATATGTTGTTTTCAGTTCGAATACGTAACTTAAAAGAGTTTATGAGAAAAGGTATGTTCAGTTAAATAGTGCTACATTTTGTTATATGTCAAGATAAAAGGGGGGCACGCTAATCAATTTCCCTGTAGTAATTGGCACTCTAGTCCTGTGTGTTTTAATATCTTGACTTTAGAGTCCAAGTCCACTTGTCTTCTGTGTGGCTTAACACACTTTGGCTGTAGAGTCTACATATAGTTTTGAGATCATTTTTGTATCTGAGAGTCAGACTAACTCAATTTCATTTTTTTTTTCCAAATTAAATTTCATACAGTATTTTACTGCTTTTTTTACTTTCATAGAACAAGAGATATCTAAGTTACAAACACTATGTTAAGAAATAGATAATTGTATTTGTTATTCTGCTCCTCAAAAATAGCAGAAAAAGACTTAAGTCAGGTTGGCTCTCAGGGCCAACTTTGAACAGCCTAAGCAAGTCGAAGAACAGTAAAAGTCCAAAATTAGCCATTTTCAGTCAGTTTTCTCAAAAGCAGAGCACAGTATCAGAAAATTATATTTTATATTTCCAACTCATTTTTTCATGTAGAATCACTAGCTTTGTACCATCAGTTCTGGGTTCCCTTCTATAATTACTCCATGACCAATGATGCTCGTCTGTATTAATTGAACTGTATCTCTGATGATACCGCTGATATATCTGCCTCACTGAAACGGTGAAAAACAAACAAAGGTGTGAAAGAGTTAAAGAAACGGAACGGTGAACGTACCATTCTGTCGGTCTCTTATTAGTAATTGCACATTTACACGCTACATTAGGTGAATCGAGAATAAAAAAAAGATAAAAAAAAAATAAAAGTAGGCGGAGAATGAAAAATCTGCAAACAACTGTACGTCGTACGGCTATTGAATGAGTTAATAAAAATTAAAGTGTCTGAAATCTCAGAAGGGATATCAACCCGCCCTTAAGAAGTGTATGATGTACATGTATACATGCATGTATATGTATATGTGTACGCATATATGTTAATATGCAATGATATGTATGCACTTGTCGTTCATTAGCAATAAGTTTACGGTCGCATTGTGAAGAGCATGTGCATCCTGTGCTTAGGTGAAAATACAAACACGTGTGTTCCGTGAAGAATGATGTAGAGTGTCAATATTGTTACAAATACCTCATAAGAGACGATGGATCACGTATATATTATTTAAATGTCCGTTCGTTTGGTGATTCATTCGTTTATTTATAGTATTATGCAAACAAACAAAACAAAAATGACAGGAGAATTCTATAAAATGAACCATCTAATAAACGAGGGAAAAAGATTATGCGATGTAGAGTCCTTTCAAACGTGTACGCCTCATCACCCCGCAGTGTACATCGAGAGACATAGGACCTTTTATCTCGATCATTATCGAGCATGTATCGAAACGAAGTAACTTTATGAGAACCATTTTATCCAATTCTATTGTAGGTAACAGACAGAGAAATTGAAAAGTAGCTGTTCTTTTTTTTTATGTTTTATCGTTGCAAGAATAATTGCATAATCTTTTGTACTAAACAGTTTTAAATTAGTAGATTTTCAAGATAAGTTTCTCGTCTTGAGTAGATTTATACTCGTGGTGTCAATGGTAGAAGACAAACCATGCAATGTTTATCTTTAATCAGTATAGAAAAAGATGTTAATTTATATGGAACGTTTTAAACGATTATGTTCTATGCGCGCATATCAGTAGATGCAGACAATTTATAATGCATGTGTATTTCGAAAGCGATAGAACTCAAAAAACGCGATTCTTGAGTTATAAATATATTTCATTATACAAATTTTTCTAATTAAACTTTAACATTGTGAAGCTTATTTCAAAACGTCTTCTAGTATAAATTACAGATTATTTGAATGATAATAAATTAAAATAATAAGGAAATCATTTATTGCTAATAACGGATAATTTTCTTCTCAGCTCATAAATAGCTTTCTGCTTTCACTGAGAAGTATACTTTTTTGAGTCACGTAACTTTTGAAATCCACATGCGATATGATGTAGATCTGTTTTCCAAAACGTACGAGCACAAGCATCGTGAATATTTTAATAGGAATCTTATAATCTCACGAAATATGTATTTTCGTTACTTTATAATCTTTAGGAAACGTGAAACATGTCTGGAAGGAAATAAATTTTCAACAAAATCTTTACTCGCGAATTCTTTGATCTTCATATTTTCGTACACTGCGGTGTATCTCGCAGCACTGCAATTTTTAGAGTTCTGTTTATGTATGAAATGATTTGGAGGTATCAGTAGTATCACATGAAATAGTATAATAAAGAAATATATTGAAGAAAGAGAACTATGGGGTAGTATTTATTTAAATTACTAAATAACCTTTGATATATTAAAGTTAAATAGGTCTTTAGAGGTCTTAATCCTTAATACATTGTTCGTTTGCTGCAATAATGACATAACTCTGAATTTTGACATTTTTTATTTAGTACAAAAAGAATGATTTTTGTATGTATTGAATAAACATACTGAATGTACATACTGCATAACGATATTATTATATCTTTTAGAAAATATTGCTTTTTCATTTATGTCATTATTGCAATTATTAGTTTTGATTTTATTCTTATATACAGGGTGTTCGATATTAAGGGATGCTTCTACAGGGAATTAGGTTTATGGATCTTATCACAGGTAAGGTTTGAGGATCTAATTACAGGTAAGGTTTAATACAGTTTAAATATTCAATGCATATTCATAAAGCAAAAACCGTCATGTACTCAATTTTAGAATTTTTTTTTGTTCTGCTTGCCTTACTTTCTCGTATTTGATCAGGTGACTGTCATCTTATGTCTATCTATTTAGTGATCAGGTAAGGTAGCTGACATATTGGTGCAGCAAACGACTTCTACGATTGCAAACGATAGTTAGCAGGTTTCGCCAACGTTCCAGCGTCACACACTATTTGAACAAGAAAAATATCAGCTATCGATCAAGTTCACCTAATGGTGGCAAATAAGACCTAAAACTTAATAAATATATGTTTCCTTGTCAAACGGAACGAACATGAAGGATTTAGCTAAAAATACACGACAGTAGAAATGTAGAGTGCTTTAAATCAGGAAACATCATCCAAATACCTCCTAGATACCTCTTTTGATATCATGTTCTCCTGATACTTACCTTCATTTTGGCCAAAAGCTAAACCTACATATTCACGGCAACTATTATAGACTTGGAATACCTCTTTTGCTATCATGTTCTCCTGATACTTACCTTCATTTTGGCCAAAAACTCAAACCACATATTCAGGGTAACTATTAGAGACATGGAAGACCTCTTTTGCTTTCATGTTCTCCTGATACTTACCTTCATTTTGGCCAAAAACTCAAACCACATATTCACGGCAACAATTAGAGATTTGGAATACCACTTTTGCTATTATGTTCTCCTGATACTTACCTTCATTTTGGCCAATAGCTAAACCTACATATTCACGGCAACTATTAGAGACTTGGAATACCTCTTTTGCTATCATGCTCTCCTGATACTTACCTTCATTTTGGCCAAAAACTCAAACCACATATTCACGGCAACAATTAGAGATTTGGAATACCACTTTTGCTATTATGTTCTCCTGATACTTACCTTCATTTTGGCCAATAGCTAAACCTACATATTCACGGCAACTATTAGAGACTTGGAATACCTCTTTTGCTATCATGTTCTCCTGATACTTACCTTCATTTTGGCCAAAAACTCAAACCACATATTCACGGCAACAATTAGAGATTTGGAATACCACTTTTGCTATTATGTTCTCCTGATACTTACCTTCATTTTGGCCAATAGCTAAACCTACATATTCACGGCAACTATTAGAGACTTGGAATACCTCTTTTGCTATCATGTTCTCCTGATACTTACCTTCATTTTGGCCAAAAACTCAAACCACATATTCACGGCAACAATTAGAGATTTGGAATACCACTTTTGCTATCATGTTCTCCTGATACTTACCTTCATTTTGGCCAAAAGCTAAACCTACATATTCACGGCAACTATTATAGACTTGGAATACCTCTTTTGCTATCATGTTCTCCTGATACTTGTCTTCGTTTTGGCCAAAAACTCAAACCACATATTCAGGGTAACTATTAGAGACTTGGAAGACCTCTTTTGCTTTCATGTTCTCCTGATACTTACCTTCATTTTGGCCAAAAACTCAAACCACATATTCACGGCAACAATCAGAGATTTGGAATACCACTTTTGCTATTATGTTCTCCTGATACTTACCTTCATTTTGGCCAATAGCTAAACCTACATATTCACGGCAACTATTAGAGACTTGGAATACCTCTTTTGCTATCATGTTCTCCTGATACTTACCTTCATTTTGGCCAAAAACTCAAACCACATATTCACGGCAACAATTAGAGATTTGGAATACCACTTTTGCTATCATGTTCTCCTGATACTTACCTTCATTTTGGCCAAAAGCTAAACCTACATATTCACGGCAACTATTATAGACTTGGAAGACCTCTTTTGCTTTCATGTTCTCCTGATACTTACCTTCATTTTGGCCAAAAACTCAAACCACACATTCACGGCAACAATTAGAGATTTGGAATACCACTTTTGCTATTATGTTCTCCTGATACTTACCTTCATTTTGGCCAATAGCTAAACCTACATATTCACGGCAACTATTAGAGACTTGGAATACCTCTTTTGCTATCATGTTCTCCTGATACTTACCTTCATTTTGGCCAAAAACTCAAACCACATATTCACGGCAACAATTAGAGATTTGGAATACCACTTTTGCTATTATGTTCTCCTGATACTTACCTTCATTTTGGCCAATAGCTAAACCTACATATTCACGGCAACTATTAGAGACGTGGAATACCTCTTTTGCTATCATGTTCTCCTGATACTTACCTTCATTTTGGCCAAAAACTCAAACCACATATTCACGGCAACAATTAGAGATTTGGAATACCACTTTTGCTATCATGTTCTCCTGATACTTACCTTCATTTTGGCCAAAAGCTAAACCTACATATTCACGGCAACTATTATAGACTTGGAATACCTCTTTTGCTATCATGTTCTCCTGATACTTGTCTTCGTTTTGGCCAAAAACTCAAACCACATATTCAGGGTAACTATTAGAGACTTGGAAGACCTCTTTTGCTTTCATGTTCTCCTGATACTTACCTTCATTTTGGCCAAAAACTCAAACCACATATTCACGGCAACAATTAGAGATTTGGAATACCACTTTTGCTATCATGTTCTCCTGATACTTACCTTCATTTTGGCCAAAAGCTAAACCTACATATTCACGGCAACTATTATAGACTTGGAATACCTCTTTTGCTATCATGTTCTCCTGATACTTGTCTTCGTTTTGGCCAAAAACTCAAACCACATATTCAGGGTAACTATTAGAGACTTGGAAGACCTCTTTTGCTTTCATGTTCTCCTGATACTTACCTTCATTTTGGCCAAAAACTCAAACCACATATTCATGGCAACAATCAGAGATTTGGAATACCACTTTTGCTATTATGTTCTCCTGATACTTACCTTCATTTTGGCCAATAGCTAAACCTACATATTCACGGCAACTATTAGAGACTTGGAATACCTCTTTTGCTATCATGTTCTCCTGATACTTACCTTCATTTTGGCCAAAAACTCAAACCACATATTCACGGCAACAATTAGAGATTTGGAATACCACTTTTGCTATTATGTTCTCCTGATACTTACCTTCATTTTGGCCAATAGCTAAACCTACATATTCACGGCAACTATTAGAGACGTGGAATACCTCTTTTGCTATCATGTTCTCCTGATACTTACCTTCATTTTGGCCAAAAACTCAAACCACATATTCACGGCAACAATTAGAGATTTGGAATACCACTTTTGCTATCATGTTCTCCTGATACTTACCTTCATTTTGGCCAAAAGCTAAACCTACATATTCACGGCAACTATTATAGACTTGGAATACCTCTTTTGCTATCATGTTCTCCTGATACTTGTCTTCGTTTTGGCCAAAAACTCAAACCACATATTCAGGGTAACTATTAGAGACTTGGAAGACCTCTTTTGCTTTCATGTTCTCCTGATACTTACCTTCATTTTGGCCAAAAACTCAAACCACATATTCACGGCAACAATTAGAGATTTGGAATACCACTTTTGCTATCATGTTCTCCTGATACTTACCTTCATTTTGGCCAAAAGCTAAACCTACATATTCACGGCAACTATTATAGACTTGGAATACCTCTTTTGCTATCATGTTCTCCTGATACTTGTCTTCGTTTTGGCCAAAAACTCAAACCACATATTCAGGGTAACTATTAGAGACTTGGAAGACCTCTTTTGCTTTCATGTTCTCCTGATACTTACCTTCATTTTGGCCAAAAACTCAAACCACATATTCATGGCAACAATCAGAGATTTGGAATACCACTTTTGCTATTATGTTCTCCTGATACTTACCTTCATTTTGGCCAATAGCTAAACCTACATATTCACGGCAACTATTAGAGACTTGGAATACCTCTTTTGCTATCATGTTCTCCTGAGACTTACCTTCATTTTGGCCAAAAACTCAAACCACATATTCACGGCAACAATTAGAGATTTGGAATACCACTTTTGCTATTATGTTCTCCAGATACTTACCTTCATTTTGGCCAATAGCTAAACCTACATATTCACGGCAACTATTAGAGACGTGGAATACCTCTTTTGCTATCATGTTCTCCTGATACTTACCTTCATTTTGGCCAAAAACTCAAACCACATATTCACGGCAACAATTAGAGATTTGGAATACCACTTTTGCTATCATGTTCTCCTGATACTTACCTTCATTTTGGCCAAAAGCTAAACCTACATATTCACGGCAACTATTATAGACTTGGAATACCTCTTTTGCTATCATGTTCTCCTGATACTTGTCTTCGTTTTGGCCAAAAACTCAAACCACATATTCAGGGTAACTATTAGAGACTTGGAAGACCTCTTTTGCTTTCATGTTCTCCTGATACTTACCTTCATTTTGGCCAAAAACTCAAACCACATATTCACGGCAACAATTAGAGATTTGGAATACCACTTTTGCTATCATGTTCTCCTGATACTTACCTTCATTTTGGCCAAAAGCTAAACCTACATATTCACGGCAACTATTATAGACTTGGAATACCTCTTTTGCTATCATGTTCTCCTGATACTTGTCTTCGTTTTGGCCAAAAACTCAAACCACATATTCAGGGTAACTATTAGAGACTTGGAAGACCTCTTTTGCTTTCATGTTCTCCTGATACTTACCTTCATTTTGGCCAAAAACTCAAACCACATATTCATGGCAACAATCAGAGATTTGGAATACCACTTTTGCTATTATGTTCTCCTGATACTTACCTTCATTTTGGCCAATAGCTAAACCTACATATTCACGGCAACTATTAGAGACTTGGAATACCTCTTTTGCTATCATGTTCTCCTGATACTTACCTTCATTTTGGCCAAAAACTCAAACCACATATTCACGGCAACAATTAGAGATTTGGAATACCACTTTTGCTATTATGTTCTCCTGATACTTACCTTCATTTTGGCCAATAGCTAAACCTACATATTCACGGCAACTATTAGAGACTTGGAATACCTATTTTGCTATCATGTTCTCCTGATACTTACCTTCATTTTGGCCAAAAACTCAAACCACATATTCACGGCAACAATTAGAGATTTGGAATACCACTTTTGCTATCATGTTCTCCTGATACTTACCTTCATTTTGGCCAAAAGCTAAACCTACATATTCACGGCAACTATTATAGACTTGGAATACCTCTTTTGCTATCATGTTCTCCTGATACTTGTCTTCGTTTTGGCCAAAAACTCAAACCACATATTCAGGGTAACTATTAGAGACTTGGAAGACCTCTTTTGCTTTCATGTTCTCCTGATACTTACCTTCATTTTGGCCAATAGCTAAACCTACATATTCACGGCAACTATTAGAGACTTGGAATACCTCTTTTGCTATCATGTTCTCCTGATACTTACCTTCATTTTGGCCAAAAACTCAAACCACATATTCACGGCAACAATTAGAGATTTGGAATACCACTTTTGCTATCATGTTCTCCTGATACTTACCTTCATTTTGGCCAAAAGCTAAACCTACATATTCACGGCAACTATTATAGACTTGGAAGACCTCTTTTGCTTTCATGTTCTCCTGATACTTACCTTCATTTTGGCCAAAAACTCAAACCACATATTCACGGCAACAATTAGAGATTTGGAATACCACTTTCGCTATTATGTTCTCCTGATACTTACCTTCATTTTGGCCAATAGCTAAACCTACATATTCACGGCAACTATTAGAGACTTGGAATACCTCTTTTGCTATCATGTTCTCCTGATACTTACCTTCATTTTGGCCAAAAACTCAAACCACATATTCACGGCAACAATTAGAGATTTGGAATACCACTTTTGCTATTATGTTCTCCTGATACTTACCTTCATTTTGGCCAATAGCTAAACCTACATATTCACGGCAACTATTAGAGACGTGGAATACCTCTTTTGCTATCATGTTCTCCTGATACTTACCTTCATTTTGGCCAAAAACTCAAACCACATATTCACGGCAACAATTAGAGATTTGGAATACCACTTTTGCTATCATGTTCTCCTGATACTTACCTTCATTTTGGCCAAAAGCTAAACCTACATATTCACGGCAACTATTATAGACTTGGAATACCTCTTTTGCTATCATGTTCTCCTGATACTTGTCTTCGTTTTGGCCAAAAACTCAAACCACATATTCAGGGTAACTATTAGAGACTTGGAAGACCTCTTTTGCTTTCATGTTCTCCTGATACTTACCTTCATTTTGGCCAAAAACTCAAACCACATATTCACGGCAACAATTAGAGATTTGGAATACCACTTTTGCTATTATGTTCTCCTGATACTTACCTTCATTTTGGCCAATAGCTAAACCTACATGTTCACGGCAACTATTAGAGACTTGGAGTACCTCTTTTGCTATCATGTTCTCCTGATACTTGTCTTCGTTTTGGCCAAAAACTCAAACCACATATTCAGGGTAACTATTAGAGACTTGGAAGACCTCTTTTGCTTTCATGTTCTCCTGATACTTACCTTCATTTTGGCCAAAAACTCAAACCACATATTCATGGCAACAATCAGAGATTTGGAATACCACTTTTGCTATTATGTTCTCCTGATACTTACCTTCATTTTGGCCAATAGCTAAACCTACATATTCACGGCAACTATTAGAGACTTGGAATACCTCTTTTGCTATCATGTTCTCCTGATACTTACCTTCATTTTGGCCAAAAACTCAAACCACATATTCACGGCAACAATTAGAGATTTGGAATACCACTTTTGCTATTATGTTCTCCTGATACTTACCTTCATTTTGGCCAATAGCTAAACCTACATATTCACGGCAACTATTAGAGACTTGGAATACCTCTTTTGCTATCATGTTCTCCTGATACTTACCTTCATTTTGGCCAAAAACTCAAACCACATATTCACGGCAACAATTAGAGATTTGGAATACCACTTTTGCTATCATGTTCTCCTGATACTTACCTTCATTTTGGCCAAAAGCTAAACCTACATATTCACGGCAACTATTATAGACTTGGAAGACCTCTTTTGCTTTCATGTTCTCCTGATACTTACCTTCATTTTGGCCAAAAACTCAAACCACATATTCACGGCAACAATTAGAGATTTGAAATACCACTTTTGCTATTATGTTCTCCTGATACTTACCTTCATTTTGGCCAATAGCTAAACCTACATATTCACGGCAACTATTAGAGACTTGGAATACCTCTTTTGCTATCATGTTCTCCTGATACTTACCTTCATTTTGGCCAAAAACTCAAACCACATATTCACGGCAACAATTAGAGATTTGGAATACCACTTTTGCTATTATGTTCTCCTGATACTTACCTTCATTTTGGCCAATAGCTAAACCTACATATTCACGGCAACTATTAGAGACGTGGAATACCTCTTTTGCTATCATGTTCTCCTGATACTTACCTTCATTTTGGCCAAAAACTCAAACCACATATTCACGGCAACAATTAGAGATTTGGAATACCACTTTTGCTATCATGTTCTCCTGATACTTACCTTCATTTTGGCCAAAAACTCAAACCACATATTCACGGCAACAATTAGAGATTTGGAATACCACTTTTGCTATCATGTTCTCCTGATACTTACCTTCATTTTGGCCAAAAGCTAAACCTACATATTCACGGCAACTATTATAGACTTGGAAGACCTCTTTTGCTTTCATGTTCTCCTGATACTTACCTTCATTTTGGCCAAAAACTCAAACCACATATTCACGGCAACAATTAGAGATTTGGAATACCACTTTTGCTATCATGTTCTCCTGATACTTACCTTCATTTTGGCCAAAAGCTAAACCTACATATTCACGGCAACTATTATAGACTTGGAAGACCTCTTTTGCTTTCATGTTCTCCTGATACTTACCTTCATTTTGGCCAAAAACTCAAACCACATATTCACGGCAACAATTAGAGATTTGAAATACCACTTTTGCTATTATGTTCTCCTGATACTTACCTTCATTTTGGCCAATAGCTAAACCTACATATTCACGGCAACTATTAGAGACTTGGAATACCTCTTTTGCTATCATGTTCTCCTGATACTTACCTTCATTTTGGCCAAAAACTCAAACCACATATTCACGGCAACAATTAGAGATTTGGAATACCTCTTTTGCTATCATGTTCTCCTGATACTTACCTTCATTTTGGCCAAAAACTCAAACCACATATTCACGGCAACTATTAGAGACTTGGAATACCTATTTAGCTATCATATGCTCTTAACGCTTTTGCTCATTTCGGATTTTGTGTTATAGTTTTTAGAAAAGGATCAGCGTCTTAAGACGTTACTATGCATATGTGGAGCACATTATAGCATGCGGTGCACGCTTGCTAAATTTACGCGTCGAAGTTGGTTAATTTAGTTATCTTCTTTATTTTCTGTTGCACCTACTACTATTGCTTAATGATCCATGAATACATGATTAAATTTATACTATGTAGTTAGGGAGTTTGCACTAAAAAGGTCAAAGGTATTTGATTATAGAAATATGGATTGTAAGATTTGACGATTTCCTATTGGAGAGTATGGACTGTTATCAAGGCCCCAGACTTAGGCGGGAGAATCGACATATATCGAGCAATCTACGTATGTGATTTTCTGAAATATGAGATACTAAGAAAAACGAGTAAAAAGGACTGAATGAAAAAGTTTTTAGTAAAATTATTCTGTGCAATATTTGGTGAGAATGTGAATAATATATTGCATTTGAATGAATTTTATTAAGTTTGGTTTTCTGAGGTCCTGGAATTTACGAACTTATTGTTAGTAATACGCTCCTGTGGTTTCAGTATAAGTATAAGGGAAACGTAAATGTTTTCCCGCGCTAAAATCTTTGTCATATTACAGAATGTTTCTGTCCTGACACAAATGTCAGTGATACGTGACATGTTCTGTATAACTTTCCTGTAAAAAGTGCATCGCTACTAAAGCTCTAATGTAATTACTTAAAATGTGTACGCTAATATGTGCATATATCAATTTTAGGTTATGCATGTGACGTTAGTGTTGTACATTGTGATATGTGATACCAGTGTTTTTGTATAAAAAACATAACATATTTTCAAATTGCAAACAATTAAGAAACTCAATTTTTGTATCCGTAGTTAAAGTATTATTTTATATAAAGTGGTTATGTTTATGCTCAAATAATTGCGTATCGCCCTGACATATTTTGGCGGTAGAGGAAAGCAGTTTGTTTTCGAAGCATTATTAAATTTTTAAAACAAACTAGCTCAGGTCTGCTTAGTTTGATACACAAGCATAGGCACGTTTGATTACGTTTCTAGATGAAGGGAAACGAGTAAAATTGGGAAACAATGATTATTAAACTAGCAAAAGTAATAAGTTGTTCTTCGGAACATCCATCCTATCCTGCGTCTAATCTTCTCCAATATCGTTCAAATTCTCCATGGCGATGTGCCAAACCAGGAGAGATGCTTGCTACTGTTATTCTACAATTGGCAGAGCCTTCTTGCATCACAGGCTTAGATATTGGTAACTATCGTAGCTGTGTTGTGGTTGTTACTGCGTCTACATCAGCTGAACCTGACAATTGGATTCCGATTGTAAATCACCAATTCATGACACATGATGAAGCTGCAAATGGCCAGTTTAAGGATCAGGTACAAATATTCACAAAAAAGGAATTAAATCCTGAAACCATAAAGATAAAATTTGATAGAGTAAAGGTGACTTGTATGCAGAATGCTAACTTAAAAGTTTTATTTGGATTATCCTACATAATTTTAAAAACAGAAATAATGGTTGATTTGGGATTAGATGTTTTCGGGAGATTTAAATTGAAAAAACCAGAAGAGGATTCTGGTAAATCATCTGTGAATGATTTCAAAGAGAAGTATCTTAACTTGGTCGATAACAAGAAAACAGATTACAAGAGGGAATTATTAACGAAAATTAAGGAAACTGGAATGAACAACTTTTCTAAGCGACAGGAAGAAAATAAGGAGCCGATGAAAAGGCCATTATTAGAAAAACTGGAAGCTGGAAAAGCAGATGAAGTATTTGGAACTAAAAATAAAGAACCTGCTGCTTCAGCTTCGCAAAATGGCTCAAAAGTGAAAGATGAGAAAGTTTTGAACGAATCAAAAGACAAGCCAGTAATGCGAACTCCATTTGGTGATATCATACCTTCACCATCACAGAAGACTGTTAAGAAAGAGGTGAAAGTGGAGAATCAGAGACATAGTACAAACTCCAGGAAACGATCCTTAAGTCCAGAAGAAAGCTCATCTAAAGAGAATGCAATGAAGAAGAGGCAAATCTGTCCTCAGTGTCAAGATGAATTGGAGGATAAAATATGTAACAACTGTGGAAAACTACAACCACCGAAACCAGTACAAAAGCCAGAGAGAGCTGCGAAAAAAAAAGCTATGGAATCAAAGAGAGCAAAGAAGTTATTTTCTAAACTTTTTGAGGATGTCACATTTTCTCTTAGTGGGTATGTTAATCCTCAAAGAGATGAAATTAGGAGAAAAGCACTCAAAATGGGAGCAAAGTACATAGCAGATCCTAACACAACCAATAAAAAGTGTACTCATTTAATATGTGCCTTCAAAAATACACCTAAGTATCAGCAATTAAAAGGTCACTGTAAAATTGTTTCACATACCTTCATTGAAGACTGTTTTACAGAAAAGATAAGGTAACCTTTGTACTATTCTCAGATATTGATCAATCATTTAAAAACAATAGTTCTGTTTTAATTTCTTTTAATTTTGCAGATTTCCTTGGAGGCGTTATGCTCTGGACAGTAAAGACAGAGCTGAATCAGAAAGTGAAGAAGAAATTGAAAGCTGTTCTTCACCTCCTCGAGAAGCTAATGTGTTTGAAGAGGATACTGATTCTGATTCTAATTACTAAGTTACTTTTTCAGAATTTTGGTATATAAGATAAAAAAAAAAGTATTGGCGAAAATTTCATTCAATATGTACATATATAAAAGACTAAACGTAGTCCATAAGTTTATTAAATTTTGTATTACTCTTTGTGTAAAAATTCATTGTGTCATGTATCTTGTTATTTAAATAATATAACAGTAATTTTTTACAATTACAGTTTTTGATACTTTGAATAGTTTACTTACTTTGAAAGTAAAACGGTTCGCACAGAAATTAGTTTGGTAATTATATCAGAGACAGAAGTATAACAAATCGTTGTTTTCTTCACAAAACGACTTCCATTCTTTTTTATTTCATTACTGATGCTTTACAATATAACAAAATTCTTTTCATTTAATTTAATCAATATGCCATTAATACAGCAGTAGATAGGAAATTACATTAACAAATTAAATATATAATAATAGTAATTCTTGTTTAAATTGCGCTAACTCGTTTCTTATTTTTCAAATTCATTTTTTGCTTAATCGATTTGAAAGGAGTGACTGTATTTTTTTATTATTATTATTTACGTCGGTCCAAAATAGAGGATTTCTTCTTTGCTACCTAAGTTATTTCTGTTTTTTTTTTTCAATAATCATATAAATTGAAACTTGTTTTTTAAACGCAACGTACAAAATATCATATGAAAACAAATTTCATAATCACCATTATAAAAAGTATGGTAATTAATATGTACTTCGTGTTCTTTGATGATATTTTCTTTTTCTACACAATAAAGTAATATTTAATAGCGTTTCGATTCAATTCTTCGAGAATACAAATTTTCCTTAATACTCTGCAAAAGACATACGATAGTAAATATTCAGATCAAATTTATACAATTTCAAGTAAGATCTACGAATGCCCATCGATTAATAATTGAAAGTCATGGGCAATGATCGATACACGTTGAAATGATTTTCAAAACAATCCAAAGGTAGCGTATTAGTTTCCAACCCCGATCAGAAATCCCTTCTAATTTTCGATCCTTTTCGCAAAAAATCTATCACAGATACAAAATATTCACTCGTACGCAATAATTACTTCCCGCCAGTGAAGTACAACATGTCGCTTGAAGAAGTGAATCGATATGCAAAATGAAATTTCACATGGTAAAAAGAAACATTGTTGGTAACTTTTTCGTCCAACGAACGCTAGGTATACGTAATCAAAGGTGTCGATGCATCTTATTTTAAAAAGAGCTGTATTAAAGAAAAAGAAAGAAAGCACATATTACAGATTACAAATATAGCTGTAAACAGTAATTGAACTAAGGAAGAAGAGAAATAAAACAATTAAAAGTTAAGTTAATTTCGGATCTAGGATTGAATAATTTTCTTCTCTTTTTTTACGAATGTCCCTCGTCCCATCCTCTGGTAAAAAATATTGCAGTTTTTCTTTTTAACATTACAAAAAAGGATCTGTACCAGGTTCGAAAAACTTCATTCCGGGTCTGCGATCACAGTGAATGTACTCGGTTACTGGTACCATTTAAACATTATGCGCGGCGGAGAAGACCAAGATCTCATCAGTGGCAGCGGGATCGTCGCCTGGATCAATTTCATTAGTCAGCTTCGTAGAAAACTGTCATTCGGGATCCTTACGTGCTAATCGCCTAAAGAGAAACAAACTAGATAAAACACGAACATTGACAGATTCACATCACCCTTTTACAAAATCTCGGCTAAGCACGAAACACAGTAAACCCAATTCGGAACACGTACATTCACGTCGAGTCGGCAGACACATGAAATGATCTAAGTATTATATTCATTATTTTAGGAGCGAATTCTTCATTTTTTTTTCTTCTATCTTTTGAACACAGTTTAGTGTGGCGTACAGCATCACCGACAATTTTACCAAAATCGCAAAACACGATTCACGGGCACGCTTTATCGCGCAAAATCGCGTATGCGACACTTTTAAAATTTACGGAATAAAAGTTCGACGGTTTAAAACATTTTGGTGAAATTGCCGCTAAGCTACGATAAAAGTGATATATAACTCTGGAGTCGACAATTACTTCACGTTTGCTTCGCGATATTTCGTTACTCAAGTTAACGCAGATTCCAAGTCCAATAAGAGTTAAGAACACCCATCGGTTCGGCATGCCACTGGAAATGCAACGCTATGTTTCTTTTGCTTTCATTTATTTGGAAACTATCGCTCGAAGATTCGTCGATTTGAATATCCGAAGATTTTCGCTTTCGTTTTTATTTTATACAGATTCGGTGTCCTTTCTTTTTTTACAAGTGCGGTATTTCAAAATATATGTTCTGTTCTAGCGTTAGTTTTAATACACTAAATGTTGCAGTTTGAGTTCGATTGTGACTAAAAGAGAATCATTACGTACGTATTAATTTAATTGGAATTCAATGTTAAATTATCTAAATTTACAAATTGAAATGAACGAATATCAGGAGTCGTGGCGTTATATAAACCACAGTTTATGTTGCGGGATATATGTTGTTCAATAAATATGTTTTAATATATTACAATAATATTTGTAAAAAAAATTTCATGTACAGATCTTGCCTTTATTTCCTTTTCTGTTCACATTATATGCAAAACATCCACGAAAAAACGTGTATTCAATGTACGAAGTAAAAATAAACACGCTGAATCATTGTCTTTTTCATGCAAGAGAAATGAAAAAAAATTGTTATCTATAAGGTACTTATAACGCTATCTGTAATTCAATCGTTCTGGCAAACGTAAACTTTTATTGCACTAATTTCTCTAAAGAGCTACGTTCGATGACAGCTGGATGCAATTCATAGTAGGAACATCTTAATAAGATGTGTGAATTCGAAGTGTGTGCTCCAACCATCTCCAGAATATTATGTATAAATTACGCATCAACTAATATTCATAAATTGATTGGTAACGCATTGCGTGTTTTATTGGATCCAATAAATGCAGCCTTCTAAGTTCTCGTACACAATAGCCTTAATTTCGTTCAACTAAACGAGGCACCAGATATCAATGCACAAATTGATCCAATACTTTTTCATTTTTTTTTTTCTTTTATTAGATGGGTAATCAGATCCATTGAAATTTTATTACTATTTCTTATCACGCATAAAGAGTTTCTTCCTATTCCACAGTGTTTAATATTAATTTAGTATCAAAAATAAATACAAAGATTTCATAAAGTAAAAATGAGAAATAATCGTAAGAGCAATTTCATATTTTAATTGCTTGATTCATGATGGAGAATTAGACGGTGCGAAATATGGCTTTATATTGTTCGGTTGCATTTCCATTGATAGGCCTTCCGGAACAGAGTCGGTACAGTATGTCTCTTGTTGCCAGGCGTGAAAACCTATACAATTAGGTATACCAATCAGTATGAATTAGTAACTTTTTCAAAGAAATCGTTTAATCTATTGGACGCAGCAGGAGTTCTTCTGTCCATATTTGAGCTTCAATCGAGACTTGGGACGATATTTTTCAAGGTAGGCCAGCTGCTTTGCGTTGATGGCACCTCGTCTTTTCCTTAAAAGAACGAATACAATTATTATGCAATTTTCTCATGATATTTCGAAATCTACAAAGTCGACAATATATACATACTCTCTGATTAACGCAACTGCATCTTCGTATTTTAGTCCCAACTCAATGAGAGCAAGTGCAACTAAGACTGGTGCTCTACCAAGCCCTGCAACGCAGTGTACTGCCACGCATCCATTAGGGGACTCACGGAATCGATTTTTCAGCAGTTCGAACCATTCATCGACGACCTAGATGAAAAATTAATTTATAAAAATTAATATATGATTTCACGTGACGTAATAGTAATGTGTTCGCACCCTAATTGTACTTACATCGTTTGGTGGAAATGTGCCATCATCGAACACCAAGTCTATGACATTGATCCCTTCTGCTATAAGTTCCTCAACTTTGTACGTTGGTTCACAGACCCTCACTACTTCTTTCACATTGTGCTTCTTCAGTTCCTGTTAAAATGGAATAGAATAAGTTTAATTTACTGTCCAGAATGCTTTTTAATAATTATTCAGAACATAAAAAGACGTACTTGAATAAAAGTATGAATGGTCTGATCATTGGGCCGATCAGTGATAAGGAACTTCATGTTTTTGTATTCGATCTTGGCGGGCGCCGGCCTGATGTCCTTCACCCTCATGTTGCTCATTTCCTCTTGGACAACAGCAGTGGACTCCTACTTTTATACCGTTCTAACTCTTTCAATGATTTTTGTACGACACTGTTTCCTATTACTCTTCTTTTTCAATTATGTGCCACACTATACGAAGCAACAAAGGCTGAACTTGACAAACTTAGCCCATAGATGTCAGTCTTATAAAGTTGTTTCTCATTTAACTAATTGAATACTTTGTTATTTTTTTACAGAGGACAGAACAGTGGGTTCACATGTAGACCTCGAGAAGGTTTGTTGGGGTGCGAATTTCGCCGAAAGGGTGAGGGCTACGTTACATTAGGCGTTGTTGATATGCGATCGATTCCCACTTGGGATCCTTGACTATGATTCGGAAGATTATCTGAAAGAAAGCCCATATTGATAACATTTTGCTGTTTTTGACTGTTGGAATTATTAATGAAAGAATATTCCCATTTTGGACCCAAGTTATTAAGAGATTATTATTGTCTACATTAATTATGTTACATCTTGGTCTCCTTTCTACATGGTAGATCTGTACCTCTTTTTACAAGTGGCAAGTTGCAATTTGTTTATTCTTACTCGACTCTCTTTACACGATTCTTTTTTATGTTATAAAGACCCACTGTGTGGAGACCTAGATGTAATTAAGAATCATTCTGGTAAAATTAGAAGTTTCAAGTGTAATCTCTGTCTACCAGTTTCCTGTAATATTTAGTATATTAGCACAGGAAATAATGACAATATGGAACCTGCTGTTAATACGGAACTCCTCAATAAAATAAGTATTATACTACCACTAGTGTTGTAACAATGGAATATGTTTATATGGAATATGTCACTCAGTAGACAAAGTGGAAACAGTGAAGGGAAGTGATACAGTCAATTGTAAGTGACTGTAGGTATTGCCATTTATGAAGAGATTACTGTATTGTTCTAGTAGCACTAATAATTTCTTAATAACCTTACTTGGGAATATTTCTCAGTAAAATTTTGATCATCATAGTTCTTACCTATTTGGCACTGGGTGCGCCTGGATCAGGTGCGCTCAGTATCTACAATGCTTGCATTTAATGTAAATTAACAACTGATTCTATTTAATTCTTCTATGTTTTGTGTGATGACTAGCTGATGATTTTCTTGACTTTGAGACAATGATCCCAATATTATCGAATTTTCTTTTGCCTGATTAAGATTATTCCTCCTTACTTCTTCTTTAATGATACCTAGCAGGTTCTAGGGTGCTTGGGCGTGTCTCTCTATTTGTGTTGAGCCTGGCAGTATTCTGCACTATCCAGCTGAAACTCCATGTATGTGAGGATGCACTCACCAGGAAACTGTAACATACAAATAACCATTACGTTAGTTATATTTAAAAATGAAATACATTTTGCATGTTCAAATATAGATCATTTACATTTACATGATTTACAGTTATTATAATTTTGCAATATTGTTATCCATTATACAACTATCTTATTAAATTTTATTGACAAAATCAAAGAGATATGAGGGTAATTCATAGGGATAATTTACACAGCAAGAATTCCCATTAATTCTATATCAGTGATATTATGCATAAGAGCTTTCCTTCTTTTTTATTAACAGGTCATTGTTCTGAAAAGGTAATAACAAATTCCTAACTATTTGCTTATCATTTCATTTTATCCTGATCTTACTATTTGACTAAATGTACACTACAATCTAGAAGATCCAAAGCAACCACATATTTTTTTTTTCTTTTTTGTTGATCAGGCAAAAATTTGGCAAAGACGAGATTTTTTATTACTTTTAATTTAGTTTTGCAATGTATAATATGTACACATTTATAAAACTTAATAAAATACAAAGCCTTAAATGTAATAACAGGTTTCTATCTTGATTTCAGAAGGTTTTACTTAAATGCTTTCAAACTTATAGCAATATAGATAACTTCTCTCCGATACTATTTAAATATGTATTCAATTGCGAAATAAATAGTAAAATTAAAAAAAATATTAAAGAAAGAAATAATAAAAGAAAAAGGAATGGTTTAAACATCAATGACACATGTATTTACCCAACGCTATCATTATCACAAATGAGTCACTCATTTACCAAATTGATGAACTCTACAAAACAAAACTATGTACATTTATTTCAAACATAAAAAGTTAAACATCAAGTAACTGCTTTGGCACTAAAATTTGCAAAAATTCAAAGTGGAGTTAATCATTTTGGCCTCGAATAGAGGTTAAGTCGACACCACTGAAGATTGTTCAAACTTCAGGAAAATATAAACCAAGTAAAAACAAATAAATTTATGAGCTTAAGGAGGAATCTATTTCGAGACAACACGCGATATTTTCGTTCCGTTTGTAACCAGAAAACTATTACAAGCTATTGTGAATCTTTCGCACGTGCCAAATTCAATCCTGCGCCAATTTCCGCGAGTAATATTCACCCACGCGATAAATAACAATTCTTACCGAGAAAATGTCGAATGATTGCACTGTTTTTCCTCGATAATTCATTACGAACGGCCCACGTATACGAAATTCGTTTCGAAAAAATTCCTTCGACCACGCGAATTCCAGACGATATACGTTGTCACATTGACATTAGTCGATACCTCGAAATTCGACCAGGGTCGACTTGGCGCGAAAGTTTGAATCACGCGGAACTCATTTCCGAGATTTTCAGTAGCCCATTAATTTCATTCACAGTATTTCGCTTGTAATCCTTCAGATGTATCAGTAATAATGTATTTCCATACATTATTAAGCATTAAACGTGTTAAGTAAAACCAGGCGTTAAATATTCAAGCATTAACTTGCAGGAGCCGTGTTTGACGTTAATTCTCAGGCGATGAATATTCATCGTCTTGCGTGCAAGAATTTGAAATTGTTCACGTGCAAGCAAAGCAAATCGTCTGTGAATCGAGTGAAGGCTGCATAGTATATTGATGCAAAGAATATTTGAATGTTTTTTAAAATATAATTCTAAGTAGTTTAACTCCCCAGCTCACTAAAGTTGTTTTAACCCAATAAGGCCCAGAGTTACGTAAATGTATACATCTTAGACATTACACGTTCTATATATTATTTTGCCAAAACAAAAAATATTTTATTAGAATAGACACCACATAGATGCTCACAAAATAAAAAAAGACCACAAAAAATCTATGATTTACAGTCAAGTTTAAAAGTTTTAGAAAAACTTAAAACTATCAAGACTTCTAAGACACCAAAACACCCAAGATTTTTCAGGAATTCTAAAGCTTCGTTCAAATTTGTCAAGTTACTTCAGCATTCAGGTAGCTGGATGCCAAGTTTGTATTTGCACAAGTCAAGTTACTTGAATTCAAGTGGTTTAAATTCCAAAGTAACTTGACTTCAAGCTGTCATACAAAAACAACAAAAATGGTGCCAGAAGAAGTGGCGCATGCTGGTTATTTGATTATGTATTTTTCAAACAAGACATGCACTCTTGACAGCTTCCTTGACGTTTACACGTTTGTCGATTTGCTTGAAATTTGCTCTGTATGGTACAGTACACATCAATCAATGTATATTTCAAGGCAAGGGAAAGTTGAAAGAACGTCAACTTTACTCGAAGCTTAAAAGGCTATTCAAGTCAAGTAATATAACACGTTCACATTGGTCAAATCGCTCCAAATCACTTGCATGCAAGCCACTTGAATTCAAGTAACTTGCCTAATCTAAACAAAGCTTAAGCTACGAAACATTTTCGAAATGATTCAAATTTTTCGTCATAAATCTTTTTCCCTAATATCCCCCTTACTAGTTACATTTCTTTGGACACTAGAACCTAGTTATATCAATTTATTACTGCATACGCTCGCTCACTCACACGAAAAATCGTTTCCCATTTACCGTCCCATTGGAGCTATCTGGGTTTTAGTGTTTCGTCATAGATATAATTTCGAATCGATCAAAAGTATTTCAGTAGCCATTACCAGCTACGAGGCGATGAAATCGGAAATATTCGAAAAGAAAGCGAAACGTCGCCAAGGAGTGCCAAGACAGGCATCTTTTAAATTTATCGGTGGCGCTAGTCGCGCGTGATCTCTCTACGATAGTCAAAGCATTCCGATTTAGCGTCGAACAAAGACGAATTTCCCTTTATCTTTGGCACGGGAGTTCCCCAGCGATGCCAAGCGAAACAGGCGACTCGAGGTCCACGAGGCGCTTCCGTTATTTTATACGTCTGCCTCTGATGGATCTGTAGCGATCACAGAATAGAAATGTCTGGATCAACATGCCATGGACTAATGACTTTTCCCTGTAAATGGGTTCGAGCATGAAATGCAGATAACGCTCCCCAAATAATCCTAACCTTTACAGATCAAGTTCATGGCGGATGATGTAACACAAGTGCAGGGATGATAAAACTGTCTGTTGTTCTATGGTAGCTGATAGGATACAGTAAAAGCTTGATTAAATGAACTTTGAATATTCAACATTTTTGTTATTTAGGATTGCTTATATTATGACCAACCTTCCTATGTAATAACAATAACTGTTGGTGAAGGTTGATTTCTAGGAGATTTTACTTTGGTATATTTTGCAAGCTTGAAAAAGGGGAAGAATATAAAAATACAAAAATATTAGTGAGATAAGATCATTTTATATGTATGAAATATTTATAGTGGTTGTATCATAAGGTTTAATTAAGTTTCTTTTATGGCGGAAATTTTGCAGCAATTTTGTGGTAAAAATCCTTTTATTTTGCTGTTTGTGAACACATTAAATAGCAAGTTTTTTTTATAAAATATTCCTATTAATAAACAGTAGGAATGATTGTTAAAGAATATTCTAGTACAGATGATTGAATAGTTATTCAGAAAAAGAATAGTTCATGTTTATAAAATTTGAAAAGGAAGAAGTATGGCAAAAGATATAAAATTGCTCTATCCTTTAGCAAGAATCGTAACTATCTGTTTATTGACTTGAAACTGAGCATTGCGTAGATTTTCATTTTATTAAAATCAGTGTAATACATGTTGCAATTAACTATAATTTCTCCTGTTGCATATTATATTCTGCAACTACATACATCACTAACATTAGACAACTTCAAATCTGCTTTAAAAGTACTATAATAAATAAAGTATAATAAAAAATATCATAATGTACCTTAAATTGTACCCTAAATGTTAGTATTAAAAATTTCCTGGACTTTAATCATTTCCACCATTTTCTTTCATCAAATAACCATAAAAATAAATTAAAATCACTGTGTTACTAAGAATCTAGATCACGACGCACGTAATAGATTTTACTGAAACTGACACTCAAAGTGTCAACTACATTTTCCTCGTGGCTATCAACTCATCCATCACTCTTCAACACACAAGTTCAAGGACCTCCTAAAATTGTTAGGTAAATGTCTCAATACCTGAACACTTAAGATGTCACATGTCCCAGTAAGTAAACAACCTAAACCTGCACGTCTGGATTTTTAAATTATGAGGTCACAGTAACTGAGGATGCTATTTTAGGACACTAGTTTTTATTACTTTCTCGACTGCTATTACTGTGACATACAACAGGGAGAAAGTATTGCTATGGGTCAAATTTTGACCCCACCGATTTTTTGTATTCCTCGACGTTTCGAGATCTCCTAAATCCAAAAACGTCATAAAACTGATGATTAAATTCTGTATGTATGGATATGTGTGTATGTACGTTTATTTTGTTATATATCTTCAGACTGAGTTATTAGAATTTCACAAAATATGGCATGGTGGTTTCTGCAAAATGCATTGATGCTATTAGAGTTCCAAAAGATGTAGTCAAGGGGGAGAGGGCGTTTACCTGAACATGTATGTATGTTGGCATCTATTGTGCTGGACTGGGTTATCGAAATATTATAGAAAATATTATTTTATCGAGTTTTTAACACATAAAACAACACTATTGGCAAAAAGGTCTGTTCTCAAATACCTCTCCTCATCCCCAAACACAAAAATGTTATGTTCTGATAATAATCTATGGGTTACCAATTTCTTTTAAGTAGGTTATACCTAATTTATCAGACTTTAAGTCTAAAATTGAATAAAACTAGCATTATTGTTCATGTATCGACACATGGTCGACTGCTAGGATATTTAGAGTCGAACCATATTATCGATACGCTCACAGTTCCTTGACTCTCCACTCTCAACTCGATGAAATATTATTTCTTCATATTTCATTGTTTCTAAATGTACCTGTTTATATTATAAATAAAGATACGGTTCCATTGAGCGACATTTTGTCGCTTCTTGTTGCTACATATTGAAAAAGGTTTCCAACCAACTGTAACTAATGAAAACTTTTGTCCACACTGTGGCGACATAATCCAAGGCTACATTTGTTGCCTGCAACAAGCTGTCTACACGCAAGTCAGTTTGTTACGAGCTGTAAATGATGACTGAAGAAGACTTACTTCTTGCAGCTGCAGCGTTTATTGTTATCAGTACTAACAGAAAGAGGAAATGAGAAATGTGGGTTCGATCAAGGCTAGACTGTAAAAAGATTCAGCAGCAGGTAACTTGTGACATCGTCGTCAGTAATAGAAACATGACAAAGTTATGGCAACAAGCGACGAGTTTTTCAAGAAACATGGAATAGCAAGAAAATGTTGCTTGTTGTTGCCACAGTGGAGCTGTACCTTAATTCTCCAATCTCGATTCAATCATGTACTAAGCCTTGTTTAGATTAGTCAAATTACTTGAATTCAAGCCACTTGTATTCATATAGCTTGATGTTAAGTTTGAGATCACACAAGTGAAGTTACTTGACTTGAATTCAAGTTGCAATACAAAAATAATAAAAATGGCGTCGAAAGAGGTGGTGCATACAGGTTATTTGGTTATGTATTTTTCAAACAAGGCATGCACTTTTGTCAGTTTCCTTGATGTTAATATTTTCGATGATCTGCTTGAAATTTGCCCTATGTGGTAGAGCATGTATACATCATGTATACATCATGGTATACATTAATCAATGTGTATCTGAAGACAAGGAAAAGTTGAGAGGACATCAACTTCACTTGAAGCTTGGAAGGATATTTCAAGTCAAGTAATGTAATACTTGATCAAACTGGTTAAATTGCCCTAAATCACTAGCATTCGAGCCACTTGAATCCAAGTAACTTGTTTAACCTGAACGTG
This sequence comes from Calliopsis andreniformis, assembly GCF_051401765.1. NCBI lineage: Eukaryota > Metazoa > Arthropoda > Insecta > Hymenoptera > Andrenidae > Calliopsis > Calliopsis andreniformis. Next base: position 9,563,279 of record NW_027480432.1, on the reverse strand, counting down.
CCTAAACGAAATGGATACTTGAAGGGACGTTTCAATTCAAGCAAAATAACACTTTGATCAAGTTGCCTCTAATCACTTACATTCAAGCCACTTGAATTCAAGTAACTTCACTATTTTGAACAAGACTTTAGGAACAAGACTTCCTAGACTTTAGAAAGACACAAGTCAAGTTACTTGGCTTCAAATGGCTCGAATTCAAAAGTAACTTAAATTCAAGATCTCAGACAAAAATAATAAAAATGGCGTCGAAAGGAATGATGCACCCTAGTTATTTAGTATATATTTTTCAAACAAGACATATTCGTCGATTTGCTTGAAATTTGCTCTATATGATAAGTATCCATGGCATACACCAATCATTGTGTACATCAAGGCAAGGAAAATTTGAAAAGACGTCAACTTCACTCGAAGTTTCCAAGAATATTAAGCAAAGTAACATAACACGTTAAAATTGATCAGACTGCCCCAAATCAGCCACACTCAAGCCACTCGAATCCAAGCAGCCTGTTTAACCTGAACGCGCCTTTAGAGGAACGCAGCTCCAAGAATCGAGCGCGAGCAATCGCCAGTGTGGTTCGTCCCTTACCTTATCCTTCGAATCCCTTCGATGACCGTTCACGCGAAGATTCAAACTCTCGCCCGCGGGTGCGCGGTTGTCGAACGTCAGCGTCGCGATGGAAACAATCTCAGCTGACAGTCGTCGTCTCTTTACGGACGTTTGTAAATTTGCAACGCACATTCGGTCCCGCAGATATAGGCGTCCCCGATACTTCGGGGGGCGAACGGCGCGCGTCGTCGGCGTCGTTCCGTCAAGACGTCGAGACGATTTACGAAATCCCCGTTTTACGTAACCGCGGGTGGCAGCTTCGAGGCGGATGACGGACCAGGTCGGGCGCATCTCGAGCTGCGACGGGGCCGATATCGTGGATAGGAAAAAGTGAGAGCGCTCGGATCGACATGTACCGGAATAACCAGAATAATTGGCAGCTGGTGGAGAGCGCGAGAGTTCAGGCTCTCTTGCTCCGCGTGGTGCCTCGGCCCAAGGCCGTATCTGTCTTGCCAATCCTACTTGCGCGGCGATTAGAATCAATTCTGATGCGGTACCCTTCTGAAGCCCCTTTAATATGCTAACTGGATTATTATCTTTATAGAAGTTAAGTGAAATAATAGATTATTTTAGTTTGCTGTCAAGTAGTGGAATAATACGAAAGAATAATCGTTTAGATGTTCGAGTGAACTGAGGCGTAAATATTTCGAGACAGCACCGAGATAGTTAACTCAAATTTTCAAATAGAAATTTTTAATTTTTGAAATTTCAACTCCAAATTTTTCTAGCTTTGAAAATTCTAGTTTTCAAATTCAAAATTACAATTTTTAATTTTCAAATTTTAAATTTCAATTCTCAATTCTCAATTTTTAATCTTCAAATTTATATCTTCAGTTCATTTATCCTTCAGTTCGAAATGCAAAGTTTCAACTCTCAAATTTCAATAACATTTTAAATTTTAATTTTCCAAAATTTTAAATTCAAATCTTTAATCCTACAATTTCAATTCTCAATTTTCAATTTTTAATCTTCAGTTCATTTATTCTTCAGTTCGAAATACAAAGTTTCAATTCTCAAATTTCAATAACATTTTTAATTTAAATTTTCCAAAATTTTAAATTCAAATCTTTAATCCTACAATTTTTCATGTTCTGAAGTTTACGATTTTCAAATTCAAATCTTCACTTCTGAAACTTCTAAACACAGAATTTTCATGTTCTCGAGTTTTCAGTTTTTACGTTTAAGTTTTCAATTTTCAAATTCAAATTTTCTAAAATAAGTTTGCAATTTTCAAACATAAGTTTTGAACTTTCAACTTGAAATTTTTAAATCCTAATTTTCAAATTTCAATACTCAAATTAAAAATATCAAATTCCAATACTTCCATTCAAACGTGGGAATAGAAATTTTCAATTTTACAAATTTAAATCCTCAAATTTTTGAACTTAAATATACAATTTTCAAATTTACGAGCACTGATAATACTTTTTTCAAGTTCTTCTTCAATTTATAATCTAGAAATGCGCAAATTATATTGATAATACAAATACAGCCTCGTTATAAACTCGTTCCCCTATTCACATCTCGAAATCATTCAAAGCAGCTATGTTTCACTTTCATAACCTCTTACTCCCATTCCCAGCACAAAAGCGAGTCTCCAATAACGAGCTGATTTTAAAATCATGTCTCTCGTTATAAGATCATAATCACTGAACCGCGAATCTTTAACGAGAACCCACTGTACACACTATTTCCTCGAATTACATCTTTTCAACAACCTGTCACTCCCGAGAATCTCAAACAGGAATAGAAAATACATACAGGAGCCATGGAGCAATACAGCAATACAATTGCCAAAAAAAGAACCACCTAAAATCGCCTTTGGATATTTCACAGCGCGTACCGAGGGAACTGGAAGAAATGAAAAGCCGATGTCGATGAATGAAACAGCCGTGCAGGGGTCGCCACGTACTCAGTTTCGCTGTTAGCACCTTCGCTGGGAGCGTCGGTGAAAAAAAAGATTCACTGAAATCAACCTAGAAACCTACTTCGGGGCGGAATACGTTAGGTTCAGTGAAAACGAGCACGAGGCTCGGCGCAACTGCTGTTCGTGTTCCTCTTTCTATGGGCGTATCGCGAGAGGTGAAACGCTTTGCGTATTTTTCTCGTCGCAGACTAGTTCCAGCGAACCACCCTGCCGAGAAATCGTCAATAGTGTCCTGACCTTTCTTGCGTCCCTCACGTTTGAGGAGTTTCCATACTTTGACATCCTTAAAACTAGTGGGAATTTGAGAATTTATTCGGGAGGAACTGTAAATGCGATTTTATTTATTTTGGGGTATTTGTTGTAAGTTACTGATTGGTCCATTTAAATAGGGACGCCAAAATATCTGTCTCAGTTGGAAGAAAAATATCGTTTGCAAGTATATTGGTCCCTCGATACCATATAAATTTACATATCTGGACCCCAGAGCCAGAGAGTATTATATTTCGCTTGTTTCCCGTGTGACTTAATATACTGTATCATTAGAGAGTTTTGTGGTCTTATATGAGTACACCACCTCGTATATTTATGACTATGAGGCAGAACCAAATTTACAATTGGAAGAGAGATTTATCTGGCCTTATTTAAATGGATCGCTCTGTATATATTTTAACTCTTTGAAGCACGATGAGGTCAAAAGTGTCCTACCTTTTCTAATACCTAAATATGTATAGTGAGCTATTTTTTATACTACATTGAAAAATTAAAATTACTTGATGCACTTTATTAATTTCCTAATAATTAGAATAAATTTACTTTGTTAAATTTTACAAAAATAGAATTTTAGTGCAATGAACGACTTGATCGACTGACCAAGAGTTGCCTAATGTGAATGCAGCTTAAGATGTAAAATTGCATTTATAGTTCTTTCTAGAGTAATTCCTAAAATTCCTACTGTTTTTGAGGTCTCCACAATATGGTAACCTATTAAGATAGGAAGAATGAAAGTTGGAAGCAGGTAAGCTTGGGCTTAACATGGAATTCAAGGCAAACGGTTTAGGGAATGCGGGTCTTTGGTATTGGTTACTACAGAAATCTCTCTTTTTAGTGCATCGCCTGTGGATGACTGCATTTGGTATTCCTGACGACTTGGATGTATGGAAATTATTCCCGAGAAGATCATAATTCATGTTCTTCTGCATTTGTCGGTATGTCTTTCCATAGTGCTGAAGCATCTTCCTCCGACATTTTAACGAATATGTTAAGGTTCTACTGTTATTTAGTGATTTGCATGCAGACTTCTGCGATTAAAACAAGGATAAAGATTATACAATTTGGTTTAAAATATCAGCCTTGTAGGAAATTGTTTTTTGATAAAAACTCCGCGATAACCAAAAAAAGCTTAAGTGACGTAAATCCATGTCGACGACAATCGAAAACAGAATTTGAAATGACGCGAATTTACGTCAGCGGCTGCGAATGTATTAATACAAGAATGAAACCTGAAGTATCCTCCTGATGCCTAACTTCATTGTTTTTGGTAGACTGTTATTGTATCCCACTTAAGTTTTAATTTATTATGAAGAGAAAAATCGAATTAGGGTCGCGAGTCTGTAACGAGAGGATACTATTTTTTGAATAAATAGTGGGATCGATTATCGAAGAGACTTTGCTACTTGAAGTTCTCCATTTCTACAACTCACGATGCACGAATCTTTTCCTAGCTTTTATAATTTCAACACAACTTTTGGCTCCTACTAAGCGTACGTATATGATGGCACGAAATTGGAGTCCAAGAATTCAGAGGCATGGTCTTTATAAAAATAGGCAGTGTAGAATGCTGGGGCGAGGATGGCTTAACTCTTGACTCATTCTACATACTCTACAGTCACTTCCTTCTCAATGTAGAGTCGAGTCAGAATACACTGTGACTTTGTTATAAACTCATCATTATCACTTTCATCTCTGAAAAATTGAAGAGCTCATAACAGAAACCATTCTTGTCAATTTTTTTTATTCTAGGATAGCAAAGGAAAATCTTGTAGCATATTTAATTCTTTGATAGGTTTGAAATGAGATAGGTTTACCTATGTTGTGAATCTCGTTTCTACATAATCACTAGAACATGTTCTTATTTAAAAAATAGTACAATTTAATAAGAACTATTTTTGCCATGAATTTAATTCGTTATCACCAGACTGTGGATTTTATGGAAATATAACACAAATTAGAATAAATCTTTAAAAATATGTGAACAATTCATAAAATTACATGAGATTCAATATAATCGCATTTTTATGGCATTTATTGATGGTAAGATATATTTTCAATTTAGGATTTCTTTTTGCACTAATTTTCTACAAAAATTTTATTTTGCATGAACTTCCCCAGTTATCACAATCTCATCTCACATTCTTATTTCCACCATTTGAAAACAAGCTCCCAGCCCATTTATTGATCTCAGCTACTGCATAAATTTCGATGCAATATAAGCTCATTGTTTGGACCGAGCTATGAGTTTACAGCGAGTGTCTCATAAAGAATGTATACACTCGCTCTATCAGGAGATTGTCAGAAGACAGTTCTATCAAATACAGCGAGTAGATTGTTTGTTTAAAAATTGATGGGATCTCTAACTCCCATATCGCCAGTTAAAGGCTGATTGGACATATGAACTTTAGATGTTGCGTGTAGTAATATTTAATATTTCCAATGGGACTGCGCGCTCGAGCCACGCGTCGTTTGACGTACCGACGATTCGAGAAGTAAAAAGAAAACCTACTATGTCGATTCACGTGATCAAATGGACCGAAATATATTGGTTATGATGCAAAATGTAAGTCTGTTTTGGCCACCCAAAGTTTGGACACCTATAACTGGGCGATAAGGACATAAGTCACATTTTAACAAAAATTGAGACAGAATATGCACCAAGAGAATAGAAAACCACCTAACAAAAGCTGTTACAGGGTAATGAAAATTAGGGACATTGTGATTGACTGTCCTTATTGCTCAATTTAAATATTTACATGTGATATTAAGAGTCAATAAAATCCTGAGCCATACAGAATTCAATATGGAGGATAAGCAAGAAGCTAATCGTATACAGAAACTGTATGAAAATGTACTATAAATTAATAATATAAATTTTATAATTTTCACCTCGTTTTAAAATTTAATAAGAACCTTCGAAGTCGATTTTATCGATACAATAAATCCAAAATGATTCACGACCTTCTGCTCTTTTTTTTAAATTAAACATGAAATGAGACAAAATATGTACAGAGAGAAATAATATAATGAATATAATTATTTGGAAGACCCGAGAATCCAAATTCTTTTGCTTAGATCTCATTTCTATTAATTTATAGAATACTTGTTAGTCTTCAGGTTACTCTATTTTAGCTCTCATAACTTAATTTTTATTTCTGTTTTTAAAATAATAGTGTTCACATTTATTTTATCATAAGTATTGTAAATACGACGAGGAAAAGTAAAACAGAAAATTAATACTTCCCCTTCATCATATTCAAAATTTAATTAATTCTATTAGATATGATCTGAAGTAGCGTGTTATCAAATTAACTGTATCTGAGGAGATATGGGGACCCAATAAGTGTCCTCTACAAAATGTAATTCATAATTTGTGACACATATTTGTAAAAAAATAGACTTTTTAGGCAATGTGAATTTTACTCTCATTATCAAAGAACTTTGATTTATATATACTGTGTATCTGTTACAACTACAATTAAACCTATGTTACATATACAATTACCAATTCAAGAGAAAATTGATCTCACTTGCATTTGCAATTCAATTAGGATTGAAACAAAATACATGTGCTAACATGTTTGGTAGGTCATTTTGAGCCAAGAAGGTCACATTATGAGTCTTGATTCACTTGTTATTGATGACACAAAGAATGAAAGACAAGAAAAAACTGTACTGAAACAAAAAACAGAGAGAAAAAACAAGATTGTAATAAAACAAAAAGAAGAAAAACAAGAGGCCAAAAAATGAGAAAAACAATGCCTTATTTTGTCACATATTTCTTAACTCTCTTACTCATCTACCACAAAGAAAATTTCAAACAGAAAATGACAAACTAAAATCCACGTGCAAACACAAAGAGAATCGCAAATATTCTGCAATTCACGAAAAACCTCTTGAAAACGAATGAAGCAAGGCCCATACTGTATTCAATCTTCTTAATTCAAAATGGCCTACCACGCTGATGTCATTCAGCTCCTCCTGGGACACCCACAGTTCCATAAGTACATTTATACCAAAGGTGCTCGATAGTTCATTAATTAAGACTTCGCTAAATTTCTGCACGTCCCGCTGAATCACACGAGAGGTGGAAATAGAATCGTGAAAGTCAAAGGCATCCAAGGCTGGCCTTCGTGGATCGAATGGTACATGTGTCACGAGGGATTTTCGCGGTCTTAATTTACGATACGCGCTAGTGGCGCACGCTGCCTCTTTGCCCGCGAATAATGAGCCTTGCGATTTATCTTTCTCAAATACGGGAAACACCTGTATCCACTCGGCACACTTCGCTGGATTTACATCTAGCTTTCCCGCATCAATAGACGCTGCTCTCCTTTGCGAGCGTTGCAGAGAAGGGACAACATTTGAATTTGGAGAGAGAAAGGGACAAAAATAAAAAATAAAATGAAATAGTTATCGAAATTTCTTTAAAATTAGCAGAGAAGGGACAAAATTTGAATTTGGACAGAGAAATGGACAAAAATAAAAAATAAAATGAAATAGTTATCGAAATTTCTTTTAAAATTAGCAGAGAAGGGACAAAATTTGAATTTGGACAGAGAAAGGGACAAAAATAAAAAATAAAATGAAATAGTTATCGAAATTTCTTTAAAATTAGCAGAGAAGGGACAAAATTTGAATTTGGACAGAGAAAGGGACAAAAATAAAAAATAAAATGAAATAGTTATCGAAATTTCTTTAAAATTAGCAGAGAAGGGACAAAATTTGAATTTGGAGAGAGAAAGGGGCAAAAATAACAAATAAAATGAAATAGTTATCGAAATTTTTTTAAAATTAGCAGAGAAGGGACAAAATTTGAATTTGGACAGAGAAAGGAACAAAAATAAAAAATAAAATGAAATAGTTATCGAAATTTCTTTAAAATTAACAGAGAAGGGACAAAATTTGAATTAGGACAGAGAAAGGGACAAAAATGAAAAATAAAATGAAATAGTTATCGAAATTTCTTTAAAATTAGCAGAGAAGGGACAACATTTGAATTTGGAGAGAAACAGGGACAAAAATGAAAAATAAAATGAAGTAGTTATCGAAATTTCTTTTAAAATTAGCAGAGAAGAGACAAAATTTGAATTAGGACAGAGAAAGGGACAAAAATAAAAAATAAAATGAAATAGTTATCGAAATTTCTTTAAAATTAGCAGAGAAGGGACAAAATTTGAATTTGGCGAGAGACAGGGACAAAAATGAAAAATAAAATGAAGTAGTTATCGAAATTTCTTTAAAATTAGCAGAGAAGGGACAAAATTTGAATTTGAAGAGAGAAAGGGACAAAAATAAAAAATAAAATGAAATAGTTATCGAAATTTCTTTTAAAATTAGCAGAGAAGGGACAAATTTTGAATTTGGCGAGAGACAGGGACAAAAATAAAAAATAAAATGAAGTACTTATCGAAATTTCTTTAAAATTAGCAGAGAAGGGACAAAATTTGAATTTGGACAGAGAAAGGGACAAAAATAAAAAATAAAATGAAATAGTTATCGAAATTTCTTTAAAATTAGCAGAGAAGGGACAAAATTTGAATTTGGACAGAGAAAGGGACAAAAATAAAAAATAAAATGAAATAGTTATCGAAATTTCTTTTAAAATTAGCAGAGAAGGGACAAATTTTGAATTTGGCAAGAGACAGGGACAAAAATGAAAAATAAAATGAAATAGTTATCGAAATTTCTTTAAAATTAGGAGAGAAGGGACAAAATTTGAATTTGGACAGAGAAAGGGACAAAAATAAAAAATAAAATGAAATAGTTATCGAAATTTCTTTAAAATTAGCAGAGAAGGGACAACATTTGAATTTGGACAGAGGAAGGGACAAAAATGAAAAATAAAATGAAGTACTTATCGAAATTTCTTTCAAATTAGAACACTACTAAAGAAGACAATCTTTAGAAAGAGGACGTAGACAGCCTCATATGCAAAGGTTTTTTAACAATACAGATTAATGACAGAAATGATCTAAAATAGTTCACAGTCGCTTATAAAATAACTAAGAAGTTGATGAGATTTAAAACACAAGGATAAAAAATAAAAAAACTGAAGTATTTGATCCACAAATTCGTGTGTCTTAAAATTGCTAAAGGAATGTAGTAATGGAATAAAGATTAATGAAAGAATGTTTTAATATTACCCATAATTTTTGTTAAATTTGCCAATTTGTTAAATCTGATACTGGAAATTGATTCTAAATTTTTGTGTATTTTTTCAAACACATGCTATAAGCAGAATGTTTATTTTTAATTAGGTTTATTTTACAAATTATGTTTAGTAAATATTGTAATACCTTCAACAATGCAAAGTAATTTTTTTACAACGCTAGTAATTTATAAGTACCAATTTCTTATGTTAAATATTTATCAACTTCGATGGCTCTTTAAAACAATTCCGAAAAATACCTCCATCATTTTCATATATTAAGTTAGAAACCATTAAACTTTATATTAACGTCGATTTCTGCTGCCCCAGTTTGTCTACAATGGAGAAAATAGTATAAGTTTTAATTATGGAAAATAATTATTCAGAAAGTCATTTTTAATTATGAAAAGTAATTATGCGCTAAAAATAATTTTTAACAGGGAAAATAAATTAGCAAGGAATTTTTAGTTTTGGAAATTCATTTGCCTGAAAATAATCAAAGCTTCTATCATGTGCATCAGTTTCAGTGCTCCTATCAGAGGAAGTACTTGTTTGATCGAGATGTTTGATTTCTATGTACCTTTATCGATTCCTTGAGCGTGAATTCTTATCGAATCCACGATCCATCGGTATCGATAAGACTCTTCAATTTGTTGCGAGCATGTTGACTTCACGTCTTGAGATCAGACGTCTTATTGAAGTTAATCGCTGTGTCGTTTTCAACAGTGTATTTATCGTCATATTCACGATTGCATCGGCTTAGACGACACGATGGTGGACTGATAACTCGACACTTAATCCATCTAATTGTGTGCTATCAAAATTTAGATTGTCCTATCTAAATGTTTATTTATTGTGTAATGCTCAAGGTTTGCTTTTCTAATCCCTGATAAAAGTTTTTGTAAATCTATGGCCAGAATTTTGTTTAATTGCGAAGAAATTGTATCTTTATTACTGCAATTTAAATTTAGAAATGAGGTGATTTTGAGGAAACGAAACACTTTTCAAATTTATTTTAAGAATTATTACACTTTTTATTTCCATTTATTGCAATTCGAATTTTAAAACGAAAATGAAATTTAAGGTAGGCTTAGGGTAACGAAATATTTTTGAAATTTTTTTCAATTTTTGTTTCTGTTACAGTATTTCGAATTTTGAAATGAAAATGAAATGTAAGGCAGGCTTGTGGAAACGAAACATTTTTAAAATTCATTTTAATAATTATTTCAATTTTGATTTCTGCTATTGCAATTCGAGTTTTGAACGAAAATAAAATTTAAGGTGGACTTTTGGTAACGAAATGTTTAAAAAATTAATTCTAATAATTATTTTAATTTTCAAAAATTCCAGAGCTTCTAGTCTTGTTAACAATAAATAAAAATTATTTTTTAAGATCTTAGTCTATTTAAGGGTCTAAAAATTCTACCATTGTACTGCACTAAGAATACTAAATAACCAATATCTACTAATTTCGCAATTTCGAGGCAAAAAAATGCAAAAAAAAAAAAGGATGAATTCGAAACTTATTCACTTGCTTACATTTACTTTCGAATCTTTCAAAGGACTCAATTATTCCCTCCAATTCGACTTTTCTTCATCTCACGGCTTGAACAGATTGCAAAACAGAAATTTAATCATAACGACGATGGAACAAAACTGTTAACCTAATTTGCCAGCGTCAAATCGCGAATCATAATCACGGGGGAACGTTCAATTCGCCTATGAGCCACACCGACCGAAACTTGTGCAATTTCCCTGTCACGAAGTGGGACACGCAGCGAGCTCCGATCGGTAATTGGTAAGGAACGCTGTTAACTGATTGCGACGAGTTTATTCGCGCTAGCGGGAGCAATCATCGCAAGTGGAACTTTGAGAACTGTTACTTCATGGGAGCTCTCTGTTAGTGTAAATCGCGAAAACATTGATAAGTATAAGTTCGTTAATTTTAATAAATTAATCAGTAAAAAAATGAATAAATGTTAAAAAAAAATAAAAGGGTTAGACATAAAAAAAATCACATTTAAGGGCTAATGTAATTTCAGACAGTAGAATTTTAACTGTTAATGTTACTTATATGACGTGTCAATAATCAGGGTTATATTATTAATTAATTTTAAAAATTACTGAAGTGTATTTTTTAGTTAGATTAGTCTTTAGAACCTATATTTAATCCCTCTTTAATGTCCTTCATTTTAATGGAAAAAATAAAATATCTTTAAGATCTGAGCACCTGAATTCCATAATCTTTTATGAAGAAATTTGTGTTATTTGAATATACATGTGTGTTTTCTTGAAGAATCTATCTCAGGAATTTTGATGAGAAGATACAAAATTGTAGAATTTTGATGAGAAGATAGAAGATCATATCTTTCTTGAATCTTTTGACTTCTGGGCTCCTCGATTTTATTATATCTATTTCTAGTAGTAATTTATTTTATTTTATAGCTTTTGCTTTATTGCATTTTCGCGTTATTTATTAGTCGTTAAAAAAAGCCCTAAAATACAAGCCAAATGTGTCTGAGTTGAGATTTAATCTACTGCAAACGTGCATTTCTTAGATCAGACACAGCGAAGTCAGTAGAATAGGTCTCGAGTCAGACACAATAAAGTCAGTAGAATAAGTCTTGAGTCAGACACAATCAAGTCAGTAGAATAGGTCTGGAGTCAGACACAACGAAGTCAGTAGAATAGGTCTCGAGTCAGACATAATGAAGTCAGTAGAATAGGTCTCGAGTCAGACATAATTAAGTCAGTAGAATAAGTCTCGAGTCAGACACAATGAAGTCAGTAGAATAAGTCTTTAGTCAGACACAATGAAGTCATTAGAATAGGTCTCGAGTCAGACATAATTAAGTCAGTAGAATAAGTCTCGAGTCAGACACAATGAAGTCAGTAGAATAAGTCTTGAGTCAGACACAATGAAGTCAGTAGAATAAGTCTCGAGTCAGACATAATAAAGTCAGTAGAATAGGTCTCGAGTCAGACACATTTCTTGCCAGGTTCAGGCATTTTCTTAACAACTATTAAGTCATCTCCTAAATAATTCTACTTTTTACTTTACAGCAAAATTTAAAAAATTAAGAATCCTTCAAAAAAGTCCTTAAAAAATTATTCGACAATCAGGAAATAGTAGTAGAAACTAATATTCGACAAAACTGTGGCTAAAAATAACAGTACACCTTAATATCTCTAAGAATAAAATAATTTCTGAAAACACTATTTATGGGACGATCTAATACTAACTTGCAACAAAATCTTCAACCTAATTTCATCCTTCTTTCCAATTTTGTCTTATTTTCACATGTACAGGGTGTTCAAGCTAAAACAGACCACCTAAAACATCTCTGTCTCCAATGACACGAAAATTCCCCACAGCACAACTTCAATGGTTTCGAAGCATGAATATCATGAAAAAATAGTTTTTGTGTAGGATCATTTCTTTAGTATTTTTAAACTTTCGTATTATTAAAAACAGAGGAGACATTTATGAGGCCTGCTTCAGCTTGGACACCTTATACGTGGAATCATTCCTTAAAATTTCTGACACCTGTTGTCGAACACCCTGCACACAATTTTTCACCGAAACTAATCAGTCTGGCTCAATGATCAGCGTACATATAAACAATAACTTTTTTCCCTATACCTGTACATTACTGCTCGCCATGCTAGACATAATCTAATCATCGCTAAAAGCCCCGTCGCAAGGTGTTAACATTCATAGTCCACTTAACCTTGTTTCTGCCAGCTAACAGTTCGTAGTTTCCTGTTGTATCAACTTGTATCTGCTTATCAAGTGCTTTTCATCGGGCGCTTCAAAACATTAACTAGCAATCTCAATGTTAAGCTTAGAGATACCTCGCTATTGATTTTCTCATTAGCCCTGTACGTAGCCTTTATCTGTCTATTCAGATCCGCAGATAGGAAATGCTGGCGTTAAAGTTAATTTTAAACTGCAAGTAAATATAACTATTTCATTAAATACAGTCGATTGCTAAAACATCGAGGAAAATCGTTTTTAACATTCAGAATTGCTTGGACCTCGTTATTCAACATGAGGAGTATCTAAATCAAATAATTCTAAATTATGAAAAGTTATTTTTATTTTTTTATCTGATGTTTGCAGAATATTCTATCAGTTTTGCGATTTAAAAATGAACTAGTCTTTCGTTTTTGATACATTACTTAATAATCTGTATATTATCAATGACAAGTTTTTGCACTTTCGTTATCCACAAGCTACACTGTGTAACATAAAATATTTTCTTTTGTTCATTATATATTTACTAGAATTGCAAAGCACTAAAGTTGAATTATATCAGTGTCTGAATATTTCTGTCACCAACTGTGTCTAGAATATTCTCGCGCTATAAGCTCGTTACCATATTAAGTCCACGTAGACTCTAACACAACTGAAACCAATTCAGAACGAGAATAACGATGTTTTTTCAAACTCTGATATTTCCCCTTCGATTATTAATGTTTTTTGTCCTCGCTAATTTCCTTGGAAAGTTGCGTCATTAAAAAACCATCGGTAACGATCGTTCCAACCGATCCCGATGCTCGACTTTCTCGTGTTCCAATCGAACGTAACGAGACGTAAATTGGTATAAACGTCGATTCAGAGGCAATTCTCTGGCAGCGAGAGGTTGATTTTATTACACACGCGAGCCTGTTCAAGACCACCCCGATACAAGGCTTGGGAAAGCTCAACGAGACTTGAAACGAGGAAAATGCATTGCTAACAGCATTCCCTGGACGCGACGAAGCAGAAAAATGTTCGAGAAGCATCTTATCAAGAGTTCTTCAAACCTGTACCGCCTGCAGCCTTTTTCACTTTCGAATTTGTCATTCCAGCACGAGTGCTATTGTCAACTTCGGAAATGGGATTATAATGGCAAAGGTAAACAGCTACTGAATAAGGGATGTGAAATTCTATTGATCCTAATACAAAGTTTGCACTCCTCTGAACCGTAAATTCACAGCTGCTTTTATTGAGGACACAATGAAGGAGATAGTGAATGCAATCTTCTACACCAGCTTCCAGACCCTGCGCAGACATCTGACTCCTGGATCTGATACCTAATAGAAAATTCACTTCAGGGTCTTTTAACCATTCTTCCAAACGCATTCTGAATAGAAATACTTGCTACAGTTAGTGAGCTGCTTTGCTGTATTGCGTTATATTATGAAGATTGTCTGTAGATCAACAGAAAAATACGTAACAGGGAAAATATTATTCAAAAATTATGAATATTTTTTGAAAATATTTTAACGATGCGTTGGAGTGACACTGAAGGAACAGATGACAAGAGGGAATTGAAATTCTGTTCTAGAATATTCTAGAGATTGCACATATATTTCAAAAGTGACATAACTCAGAAAAGTAGATACATATATTTGGAGTTGAAAAGCAGAACGACCTTAGTTACACGTTTTTGTTTTCGAGATATTGGCGTTTAAAGTTTTCAGCTTCAGTATTGTATTTCTGGACCTTCTGGACTTTCTGGAACTATCTTTTTGGACCCTTATTATTAAATGAAAAATTCTTTTATATCCTTTCTTCTTTCTAAAAATATAAATTCTATATTCTAAATGTCGACTGAGGTCTTAACTCGAATCATTTAAAAATATGATACAGTTCATTTTGCCTTGCAGCCACAGATATTTTTTTTTATTGTAAAGCAACAAACTTCTATGAGCTTAGAAGAAAATTATTTTCTAAATAAGTAATATTGACATAAAGAGTAGCTTCATTTAGTGAATGTTGTCTGATTTGAATAATTCGTCTGAGGAACAGTTATGCCTTATTTGCAATAAACGATTTTTTATTTATATTTTCATATCATTCACATACTCATATATTGATATTATATTATCATATTGCCATAGATGAAGATATGAGACAATTGATATAACAAAAGAAAATAATTGTCCTCTCACTTGGGCCAGTAAGTACAAAGTACCACGAAACTATCTTGAAAACTTCTATATTTATAGCCCCTTTTATATCAAAATTCAAACACTCAACGAACCTGAGTGCGGAAATCTTCTATCATATCTATTAAACATAGTCGTGGAACGCACATGGGCGTTTATCGCACAGATATATCGATCAACTACCCACACCTGTTCCTCTACAATAGATTAGCAAGAAAATTGAAGAACAAGTGAATTACTAACAATGATTCACATGCAACTAGTTGCACCATTCTTTGAAATACCTTTTCTTATCAAAATAAGTAGAACTTCCATTAACTGAACGTTAATTATCAGTATTCTTTCTTATTCAAGTTTTTAATTATTTGATACATGTACATAACGTTTTAGCAACTCTGTTCACCTGAAATTTTCATTATTTCAAATACGTGAAAATACTAGTTATCAAAATTGCAGGGTTCTTCAAATCTCTTCTATGCCTTCACCTAGAGGTAGAGGAACTATTACCATACTATACCCATTTTTTTCGATTTTGCAACATTCATACATAATATTTTAATAGTTCAAATAACAAGGACATTTCAGATGAACAGTGTTGATGAAACACCCTGTACTGACAGTAAAAGTAAAGTAGGACTGAAAGTAGAATTCAAACCACGCCTTAATTTATTATACTCTTATGTCCTATAAATTCAGGAAATTGGACTCTAGAAGAACACTTGATATTAGAATTTGATCCCAAGCCATTAATCACCGCCCTACTATGGCTACTCTTTTATAATTGAATCGATGAGTTGAAAAATAGTACAAAATCAAAAACTGAAATTGGAAATACATGATCCCAACGTGTAGCTCTGTATATTTTACATACTGGACCTCAGTGCCACAGTATATTAACCCCTTCACCTTTTTCGACGAGTATGACTCGTACACTTTTTACGATATCTTCGCTGCTGATTACACGATATCGCGTGATGAGGATGTTTCGTAAATAACCGATCACGCACCATCGCGTGAGGGATCTATGTTTGCTTAATGGGAGCTCTGTGGCTGGCAGTTTGGGATATTCACCCGTTTCAGTTCGGCTGCGAATGTAATAACATTACGAAAGAAAAGTGTAGGTGAAGGGGTTAAATCCACTTGTTTTCTCCGTGATTTAATAAACTTTGACTTTGGAGTCCAGATACAATTTTAAGATTATTTGAAAATAGTTAACTTTGGACTTGCACTGCTCTTTAACTCATTTAATATTGAATTGTATTTATCATTTCTTATTTAAAAATGAAATCACTGACTCTTTCTGTATGATGCACATACAGAGTGTAACAAGTGTATGTTGAAATATTCTGAGAGAAGGGAAAGAAGCTCAAAAATGGAACACAAAATGTTTTATGCCGTAGTGTGTGTCTGCCTCCATCTTGCAATAATAATGTCTCAAAGATGCTAAACTAACAATCAGAGGATTCTGTAACTTTACAGATGCATTTAGCAGTAGAAATACAGCAAAAAAGTCTTAATCTATTTTGTCGTATCTTTCACGGCTTAATTTTGATAAAACTTTGAAAATTCGAGATGTTTGCAAGAAGTGGATCTCGAATTTTCAAAGCTATGTAAAAGTTAAATCATAAGAAATACAGCAAAATGCATTAAGGCTTTCTTGCTCTATATCTGTTCCTCAATATATGTACATATATGTAAAATTACAGAATCCACTGATTGTTAATTTAGCATATATTATCTTTAAGGCATTATAGCAAAATGGAGGCAGACCAGGCACTATCACAGTCGACTCTAGTACTAGTCATTCCCAACAAAAAACAGCAATACTGTGAGAGTCCAATTTTGCAGTGGATAGACAGAGACACACAATGCTGTATACTCTTTCTGTCAAATGCAAAATTGTCTATCCACTGCAAAATTGGACTCTCACAGTGTTGCTGTTTCTTGTTCAGCATGGCTAGGATAAGAGACCCTACCCTATTACTGTGCTTGAACCTATTACTGTGCTTTACATAGATTTTATGTGGAAAACACAGTAATAAGTTCAGGCATAGTAATAGGGTCTCTTACCCTAGTCCAAGATCGGCTGTAACATCATGTTATATAGGACATTTTCTGTTCCATTTAAGTTTCTCTACCACCCCTCAAAATACTTCAACGTATACTTGCTACACCCTGTACATCAGAAGCTTCATGCAGTCGTAAGACCAAGACAGCTGATCCCCAAAACCGCAAAGAGAAGCGTAGAAGACAAGGAAAAGCCCAGAAAAAGGCAAGTAAAAGCCCAGAAAATCGAGAGAAGGGAGCATTAATCATCGACGAGGCTTTCACGGCTATATTTAACCTGGCAACTTTATCAACGCCGCGGAGAGATTGGTTATCGGCGCCAGCTAGCGCTGAATTTATTCCCCGATCAAAGGCGACCGCCCCGCGATGACTTTACGTCCGTGTGATCATTAAAATTCTCGGTAGCGGTACGTCGAGCGCCGGATGCGCTTAACCGCGTTACGATCCGCCGTTTTTGCGTCACTCGGCGTCACAGGAGTGGAACGATGGCGCCAATGCCACTGGGGAATCTGTTCGGGACAGATGGAAGCTTGTTGAGGTTAGGTACGAGCTAACTTCGCTCCTTCTCGAAATACGATCGGCATTTTGTTTTTATATTCGCGTCGGCGAGAGGAGCGTTTATAGTAAAGAGTTATGACAGTGGGGCGCTATAAAGTCGTAGACATAAGTGTAGCGCTATATATTTTCTTGGTCAAATTGCAGTATTTTCTTGTTATAAGCTCGATGGGTACCTGGGAATTATTGAAGGGGAATCAGACGCGATACTTGGCAAGAAATAAGAAGGGTAGTAAAATATGACTGGGAGAAATATTCTTTGTTTGAGAGTTCGTTGTGAGATTATAGCGAGACAGTCGCGAATCTATAGCGAGTAAAGATTTTTCTAACGAAATTATCAAATTTTTTAGAGAGTATTTTTGATAAATGGAATATGAAATACGTTGATAGATTAATTATTCTGAAAAGCGTCACTATTACACGATATAAGCTCGGTGTTGGTTATTTTACCAGTGAGAAAGTTCTATTTTTTAAAATAATTTTATTGTACGATTTCTTAAGCAAACTTGCATTTTTTATACATAAATTTACTGCAATATGATCTCCTTTAGATGTATATACTCATTTATGATAATGAACTGTGAGATTATAGCGAGTAAAGATTTCTTTAATGATATTACCAAATTCTTGAAAGAATATTTCTGGTAAAAGAAACATGAAGTACATTGATACTATGAATTAAAGTGAAAAGTGTCAATGCTACACGTTATAAGCTCAGTGCTGGTTGTTACCAGCGAGAAAGCGCGACACTATAGGGAGTGAAGAATTTCTACTGATTGTGAGATTGCTCTTAGTTTCTTTTACTTCTGTTTTTGCAAACCATTATACATATGAATTATTAATATATTAATTAATTTCAAGAGCAAGCTTACTACACTCTACAAGGTCACTGATACACATTAAGAAGAAAGAGTATTTTCTAACCATGATATGTTCATTCTGAAACTTCATAAATAATTGTTATTATTAATGGATCACACAAATACCAGAAAACTTGTACAACTAATTTTCATTCGATACTAATTCAAAAATATGATTCAGAGACTAATTAAAACAAGGACTGTATCAATAACACAAATGAAATATAACTAGAATTTTTAATCAGAAATATTAAAGATTCTCCTCTCAGTAATCAAGAAACTCAATAACGTTCCTATTTTCAATAAATTCCTAAATCAAATAGCAAAAAAATCTTAATAATACGATTCTATATATTTGAACAATAATCACCCCGATGTTGGAGCAAACTACAAACATGGAAAAATTTGCCAAAAAATTTTTGACAGATATCTGACTCAGCTGCAGCGTTTTGTTTCGACGCAGCGATCTTTCCAGAGCGAAAAACCAGCAATTTTTCAATAGAAACTTTATTCCATTATTCTGACTCCTTTCTCGGCGATCCGTCACTCGTTTTTGGCCTTCCCCCGTATTATCTAGGGGAAAAATATGCCTCGTCGATGATGGATCGGGGGTATATGTTTGCTCGATCGATCGACAGACAATGAGCTGGGAATCGATAAAAAGTGTTCAGAGCGGTACCGTTCAGGGAAATCCCTCAGCGTAGAGTTCATTCAAGAAATTTGTCCAACAGTGACGCATTCGCTGGAGATTTATCTTCATCCAGCTCTGTTTCGACATCATCCTTTCAAATGACTCAGGTCTACGTTTCAGTGAGTCACGATTAGTTGTAAATGCACTGGATCTTTAAGAGAAATTATGCAGAGCATTTCTTGAGTAGATGAAAATACGAAGAGAAATTTAAATATCAGTTGTGTAATTCTATTTTCTTTTTTTTTTTTTGGCTGTGTACTGTCTAGAATTTTTTTAAAACTATTCGAGCTCATGAATTTTGTCTTTTGAGATTACTGGGATGTTTACTATAATTTACTGACTGTATTAATAAAACAGATTAGTGGGACTAGCTTTAATCTTTGGAGCATTTTCTAATTTTCTTGGATTTGTAATTTGCAGTGATTGTGAGTTACAAGAAAACATAAAATGATTTCAGAAGGATATTTAATGTGCTCTAGAAGTTCTTTGCTTTGTCCTTCATGAATCTATAATGACTATAGTACTGTAAGTAAATCTTCAATGAATTTTACAGATTTTACCTTCCTCGAATACTACTGAAGCGAAATTAATCACAGAAATTGCGACTTTAAAATGTCCAAGTGTCTCGTATTTTTGTTAATTCTATGTATCAGTTGCCTTGACGACTGGCTTCACATCACTCGTAAAATTAACATTAAACCAGACTTTGATAAGGATTTTACGATCAAGGTAGAGGTAACGAGCGTAGATTAGAAACCTCATACGTCGAGGAAGTTTTAAAGCACAGTATTTACTTCATTTTACAACGCTATATTATGCAGTTCTGTGTGAGATTAGCCGAAAATTTCACTCATCGATACTATAGCATAGCACCTCATTTCAGTGACATTACTGTGACATTACTGTTTTCAGTTCAAAGCACTGCGATTTCAAAAATATATACCTTCAAATGTTTTATTACAAAATTAGTTACGAGCTTGCTCGTTAATTCTTTATTTACCATTTCTGTTATACTTTCTATTTGTTTTATTTATCACTTCTATTTTTATTTGAACGAGAATTAAATGGAACTTTATCTATTATACATATGCCTACATATAATATATAAAATATTGTACAAATACAAGGTAGATATATTTTTATGCTATTTATCGCTAAGGTATCAAGATTTATAATACTTTACATAAGAAAATGAATAACTAAAAATATAGAAAACGATAGTTTTGTCCCTATTTTTTGAAATAATAGAAATTCTATATTCTATTGAAAAATATTCAATTGTAATAAAATTTGTTCCATCAGCTGTAACTTTTTTTAAAATTTTTTAACATTGAACTAAATGTTTGCATATTTCTCCATGCTTCAACTTTCGACCAATATAATCCAATGATATTTCCATAATCTCGGTCAAACAGAATTGTGTGTTCAAGATATTATGAAAATCATTAGGCAAATGGAAGGCAAACGCGTAAATTGGACCAAAATTCAAAGATAGTGGGTACAGTAAACAGAATTTTAATTGCAATTACCGCTTAAACTGTCAGTGGGCACTGCACTTTATCTTTCTGTCGTTGTTTCTACGACGATATTTCAAGCTGTACCAACGAACTTTAAATACAAACCGTGCCACACGTTTACTCGTCTCTTAAATTTTGTTTGACCTGCTAATGGAGGAATTATTCTCAAAGGAAAGCATCTTTTGAAATTCTGCCTACTACAAATAAGAGATCCATGTAATACGAGTTCGATGAACTTTGTTGAATAAACTTTGAAAATTTTAGAAATCCTGGATTTATTAATTGAAAACCAGACATTTTGTTTCTGGCTTATTTTATCGTAGAAATGTTGCTTATTTTTTGGACCTGTTTGAGGAATTTGTAGTACTTCAGTAATTCATCAGTTTATTATCCTATATTCTTTAATCCTTTACTTCTTATGCTGATTAATGTAGAGCCTGGGCTTTCTCCTCTTTTAATATTTGGATCAACCTAAACTGAAATTTGTTGCTAAGAAAAAGAGAAATTTTCAGAGAAATCCTCATGCAAAAATAGTTTAAAAATTACAATAATAGAATAATTTTGATAGAAAGGTTTTTTGCATCAGATGGATTCATTTTTTTAAGCATTTTAAATAACATTTATTACAGGCATATCAAGAATAATTATCACAAAGATACATATGTATGATTTTTTCAACCACTTCTGACAAATCAACCAAAAATAAAAGGAATAACTATACTAGACAAAGAAATCAGAACTATTTTAGTCTTTTCAGGAAAAGAATATTTCAGAAGTTTAAGTAAAATAAATTGAAAGAATTAAAAAGAACTTGATAAACTTTTAGTAAATAATAAAAAGTAATTTTTATATTTTAAGAGAGTACGTGCATCACTGAATATAGATACTTAAAATAAGGATCAAACGTTTATGACAGGAAACGATGCAGTGGATAAACGACATACAGAATTTCTCTTGCAAGAGATTTAAATAGACTGATAAATTAATTCCACGTAATCTCTTATAATCCTTCGTCTTCACACTGTGAGCTATAGATAGATATAAATAAGTGACACGTCTCGATCAAATTGAATATCGGACTTTAAATTTTTACTACTTTAAAGATTATACAAAATTTTGAAAAATATTTGTATTGAAGTTTGTAAAGAAATTTGTAAATTATTGAATGCTATAGAGAATCTGACAAAAAATTTTAAATAGGTACTTAATCCCTTATGACAGCGCTGTGTACTCAAATTATTAAATATTAAATGCACTATTTACTGTTTACTCGCTATAATCTCGTCGCTATCTCTGCCATTTTTCATGGAATTATTATCTACGTATTATTTTCTTTCCGTTTCAGGCCAGAGAAAAGAAATATGAATCGCTGACATAAAAATAGAAGCTAAATACGCGATCTCGTTACTCTGTAACAATGGTGGCTGAACCTTGTTATGGAGCCATACTTTGCCTATCAAAAATACTCGAGAGTTGCAGTATCCATCGAAACGATTTTTTATGCAATCGTACAAATTGTTCAACAACAAGTGCCAGAAATTGTAAAGAGTGATTCTACATGTCAAAATACAACGAAAAAAAAATGAAATTGAGTTTGAAGCTTCGTTTCAGAGTGATCAATTGTTCCAAAAATACGTAAAATGTGTCTGACTCTGGGCTTATTCTACTATCAGTATACAATATAGGTCAAATGTAGCAGTATCAATAAAATAACTCATTGTCAGTACAATAAGTCACTTTAAGTATATTTTTAACAGTTAATTACTCGAGAGCAAAAATATTCTCGATTCTTGTTTTAACTTGAAGTCTAGAATCAAGTCATAAATTTTCTTCCACTTCCAGGCAAACACTCTGTACCTACAATAGTTCAAATATTATGGTAGATACCACTGTTGTATTAGGTTTAATAATTCATAACGTTTGTATAAATCTACGTCTGAACTTCTGTACAAAGAAAAAAGCTAGAAAAATCTTCCTGAGAAAATTCATAGCTGTGAATTAATTTTAATAATGTGAACCTAGGAGCCATAGAAAATAGTTAGAAGAACCCACATATGGCTCATGAGCCGCAGTTTAGCTACTATTTCTATATAAGCTCATCATTAGCACAGATTCGCAACCTTATAGCAAATAGACTCAATTGAAATCTTAAAGTCAATTTATTCACATTATAAGATGTAATTTAAATGTATAAGTCCTCCTATTAATAACAACACAGCACCACCACAGCAAACACACATCACTGACCAGCAATAAGTATATGTATCCATGCATCTACATTTAAGCTACAGTATGTACTGTTGGGAGCTCTGAAGTTGCCAGTGGAGCTGATTGGCTCCATAGAAAAATACATACAGATGGCACACATGCATTTCCCTTATTGAACGAATTGGTTACACCAATTACTACTACTTGCAGCGAATCGAGCACTCCTTTTGCCTCTGTATCGTTTCACTGATAACTTCTGAGCTCGCAACAGTATATATAATAATGTGAATGCTTTGAAATTTGTCTGGTCTGATTCACCTGTGTTATTGAGGTAAATGTCCCAATACCTGAACGCTTAAGATATCAAGTGAACAATTTAAAGGTGGGACTATACCACATGTTACGTAACAAAGTTATATAATTTTGTAGAAAACAATAAAAACACATGTTATACGTATACCTCCTTTCTGTTTTCTAAAAAGTTGGTTTTCTATTCTCAATGGGACCTCATAATTTAAATATGAAGACATGCAGTTTTAAGGTGGGTCTACACTACTACATGTTACCTACACAACAAAGTTACATAACATTTTAGAAAACAGAAAAGTGAGACGTTGTACATATATCTTCTTTCTGTTTTCCAAAAAGTTGGTTTTCTATTCTCTATGGGACCTAATAATTTAAGTATGAAGGCATGTAGTTTTAAGGTGGGTCTACACTACTACACGTTACCTACATGACAAAGTTACATAACTTTTTAGAAAATAGAAAAGAGAGACGTTATACATATATCTTCTTTCTGTTTTCCAAAAAGTTAGTTTTCTATTCTCAATGGGACCTAATAATTTAAGTACGAAGACATGCAGTTTTAAGGTGGGTCTACACTACTACATGTTACCTACATGACAAAGTTACATAACTTTTTAGAAAATAGAAAAGAGAGACGTTATACATATATCTTCTTTCTGTTTTCCAAAAAGTTAGTTTTCTATTCTCAATGGGACCTAATAATTTAAGTACGAAGACATGCAGTTTTAAGGTGGGTCTACACTACATGTTACCTACACAACAAAGTTACATAACATTTTAGAAAACAGAAAAGAGAGACGTTATACACACATCTTCTTTCTGTTTTCCAAAAATCTATATAACTTTGTGATATAACATGCAGTGTAGACCCACCTTAAGGCTACATGTACCTATACTTCAATTATGAGATCCCATTAACTGAGGACACTATTTCATGAGACTAGTCTTCATTTTTAACTAGATATGCTTAATGCATTAGAGTGTAAGCCTAAAACAGATTAAAATTAAGATTAGTGTTCAAGTATCGGGACCTGGTCAACTACTGGGACATTTATCTTAGTGTCCCTCAATTTCCATCCAATAAAGTCCCATTTTGGAAAGCAATGCGCGCAACAGAACCAGAGTGTCTCTGCTCAAACGTGGCACGCTACGATCATTGCTGGTCAAGTGAATTCCGATGCATAACAGAAAGCCTTGCAGCTATCGATCCTCAAATTGGCAATGGAATAATTTGGCACGCGTCAGGAGTCAACTGCGAGCCCCAGAGCAGCGAATGTGCCGCGAGAAAAATAATCTTCGATGTTATGTCACGAGGTAATTCGCACTTGTGACATTGTTAAGTGCATTGTCGACCAATGACAAGGACGTTGTCGGTGTGAAGCGATAGCGATCGAGGAGATAGTAGAATTTATTGCACCGATGGTTAAGCCGTGCCTCGAGTACGAGTAATTTAATTATGCTTGACAAATTAAAGGGTTCATCCTTGCGTGTATTTTGTAATTAAATTGAAACTGTTTGATATAGGTCTTTTAGACATATGCCATTTCAAATAATTGCGTAAGGCAATTAGTAATTAGAGACCTAGGCTTGTTTCAGGTAATTTTGTCATTTGAGTAATTTTGTGCTATTTTGTTTTTACAAATACCTATATTGTTTATCAGCTACTTAATGACTTCTGTATCTAAAATTTTTGAGCTTCTTTTTACTGGGACGATATTTACACTAATTACGCTAATAATATGGAAATTAAATGTTCTTATGTTCGTAGTAGCTATTTAAGCGTTCATAATTGTTATGAAAATATTATTTCAATATAATAATGGTAAATTTGTTTCTACTGTACACAAAATGTTCTGTTGTTTATTCACTGGAGATATACTTTTTAAATACATTTAAACTGCAATTTTTCGAAGGCAGGTTTACATGTTGTTTCATTTAAACAAATTTGCTAGCGATAACAACAGTTATTTCGTAATGACTTATTTGGTCTCGCCACAAAGTTAACGTGAGGTTCCTAAACCTTCAATATAAAATTAATAAAGTAATTAATTACTAACTATTTTGAATAACTCATTATTTCAAAATAAATTATTTTAAAAAGCCTCTCCATATTTCATGAAATTTTCTCTATAGACAATTATAAGTAATAACCAAAATCAATTGAAAAATCTATTTTTCCATTTCACTCGAATCTGTGTAAAAAAGTTAGCCAGTGCATATGTAATTTTTAAATGAGAGGATATGCTACGTTTAACAATATCCTAATTAAGTGATGCTTAAAGTTTTCCAATTTTCCCCCCGAGTATTCGCGGAAGCTGACTGTTCAGTGTTGGATCGTGTGCAGCGAGTTCTCGTTCAGCAAAGTTACGAAACCTCCGCCCCCTGAAATCGTTGAGCAACTTAAACAAACAAATTCATTGTTAATTATCGGGGGATTGGCCGAGCGCGTAACAATAAAACGCGAGACAAGGGGAATCGCGGGTCAAGGGTCATCGCGAGTATCGCCATCCAGAAGACTCGATCGAATGAAAACACCTCTAACGAAGGGGACAATTTTCTGCTAAATGAACGATTCTAACATCTGTTTCACGTTATTTCAATGGATACAAAAATTCGTATCCACGAATTTTGATTGTTAATGTTAATTTGCATTCAATTTATATAGATACATACTTGGAATTTTTGTATAGGAAATTATTAACAATAGAAAAGAGAAAAAGAAGTTTTAATTTTAAATTTAGTATCTACTAATGATGACTGTTAATGTTAATTTGCATTCAATTTATATAGATACATACTTGGAATTTTTGTATAGGAAATTATTAACAATAGAAAAGAGAAAAAGAAGTTTTAATTTTAAATTTAGTATCTACTAATGACGATTGTTAATGTTAATTTGCATTCAATTTATATAGATACATACTTGGAATTTTTTTATAGGAAATTATTAACAATAGAAAAGAGAAAAAGAAGTTTTAATTTTAAATTTAGTATCTACTAATGATGATTGTTAATGTTAATTTGCATTCAATTTATATGGATACACACTTAGAATTTTTTTATAGGAAATTATTAACAATAGAAAAGAGAAAAAGAAGTTTTAATTTTAAATTTAGCATCTACTAATGATGATTGTTAATGTTAATTTGAATTCAGTTTTTATAGATACCTAGAATATTTTCTTATAGGAAAGTATTGAGACTAGAAAAGGGAAAAGAAAAATTAAAACACTTACAGAAAAAAGTAAAATTACAGTTTTAACTTTTTTTTATAAAAAATATTAATATTGTTATTTAACATTGAATTGCAATTTTTTCACGAATAAAAAAATTTATTCAATATTTTCACCCTCCACATCAGATAAACTTAGTATGTAATAAAAATATTGCATTAAGCACAAGCCATTGTGTTTACTTTTAATATTCATCGTTCGTTTGCTTTTCCAGAAAATAAACGTTTGCTTGGTTTAATGCAACTGATTTCACAAATTTGTTTGAGTATTCATTGAAGCCTGTTCTAGTAAAGCGACAATGGAGTTTATGGAGTTTATTAATCCGCGTGTGAGAGCTTAGTTATTGAATAAGTGTCGCGTGCAGAAAACTCTGATAGGAGGTCTATTGATTATAATTAATAAAGGCGATTACAAATTTCCTGCTCATGATGAAAATATAAACTCTATATTCTAGACCTTAGCTCGAATTTCTTAAAAATGTGACATAGGTCGTTTCACCTTACAACCACAGAATTATCATTTCACATTAATTTCTCTTTTTTCCCTTGCTTTATTAGTTCAATGAACAAAAATTTTAGTAAAATAGAAATAAAGTTGTGAAAATAAAAAATGTATTCCACAATCCCCATTACAATATCAAATTCACCTATCTAACAATAAATAGATATTATTAACTCCATTAAAACAAATTGTTTCCTCAAATAAATTCGAACTACTGAGCTTCTAAAACAGTAAAATAACAAAAGATTCAAGAAGCGAAGAATAAAGAATTCCTCAAGAGTCCCTCCACATTGGTTAATCCAAAACAAATGTAAACACGCTCAAAATCCAATTAACTAATTCCTCCCGTGCCTATATACAAACACTAAACACCACAGTGCAATTATTTCTCCCGCTACACAAATCGCAATTATTAATTAGTTTCGCGGCAAGCTGCCTAGTCCCGCCCATTACGTGGGCGCTTCGAAACGTTGAGTTAACTCGTCTTCACCCATTAACGAGCTTACTACGAACGCGATGAATTACAGAGAGCTTTGTTCTTCCCTTATTTACCGCTGGCTCTCGTTCACAGCCTGTCGAGGGGAAATCGATCGCGAAAGGAGACAGGGGCAGCATTTATCTATTAATTTCATAATTCATTACGCAATGCAGACGACGACCATGACGAGTTTCGAACAGGGATAAATCAAACGAAAGTCCCGACAACTTTTATCGCCCGCGGTTTTCGGACCTCGTAAATCCACTCGACAGAGGTGAAATATTGGTTCGGTTACGTAGACACGTCGCTGTTGCGAGATTCTGTTTGATAAGAGCTCGAAGATGCAACCATTCGGATAATTGGTTGTGACGTAAGGATCAGATTAGAGTTTAACGACAATTCCCCTCTTTTTTTTCGTTTGCTGACGCAATTGTTGGATATTGAGATTCTAATTTGGTAAGAGATAGCTGAGACACAGTACTTGATTAGTGTCCAGTAGTTGAATATTTCGATAAATGAGCATGCAGTAAGTTTGGGTGTCTCGATAAGTGTTCAATAGAGGATCACTTCGATAAATAATAAGATAGGGTTGCCTGAACTTTCTTAAATTGATCACACGATAAGTTTAGATATTTCAGTATGTTATATAATAAATACATAAATAATTAAGTACTTTAATATCATTATTTATTGTAGTGACCCAATGTTGGATACTGATTGAGTGTTGAGTCGTAGTTGATTTGATACTCTAGATTCTAGTATATAGCTACTAAGTTGTTCTTTGTTAGTAAATATTATTAATTTAAACGATATAAATTGACTATTAAAAAAGGTTTTTCCTTTTTCTTCAGTTCAAACGTATTTTTTCATTAAAAGAATGGACATCTGTTACTAAATGATGTACTGAGTTACTGAGTGAACTACCTTATGGAAAATATTTTGGGGAATATAGAAAATGGAAATACTTTCTGTGATATTGTTCTTGTGAATATCTACAATACCTACTTAATTCTATATACCTGTATGAAAATTAAGTTACTGAGTTTAATAGGATACAAGATTTCTTTAAGGATACTTTTAACGTTAATTTAATAGGTATTTTAATATTTATACCACGACTTATTTTTGTTCAACTATAAATAATGCTTGTCTACAAAATTCTAATATCTTAACTTTCTATTTTAGAATGATGTAATTTTGTTAGGACTATGAAGCACATGAGTGAACAGCTGTTGGTAAATGTTAGTTCTGGTTTTTGATTGAAGAGCCTCTCTTTTGGTTTCATATAAGGGCTCTTAGAAGACTAATCTATCAATCTCATGAAACAGAAGTAACAGAAAACAAACAAGATTATGGGCACTCAACTTGTTTTTTCAAAATTGAAACAAATACTCCATATTCATGTAAAAGATTCTATGGATTATTATAGAAGAATACAGGTAGATTAATCATCTTTTCTACAAATCTCCTAATTCTCACCTCATTATTCCTTGAAACAGAAGTAACAGAAAATAAACAAGATTATGGATACTTAAATGTATCCTTTTAACGTTGATACAAATTTCCCACATTCATATTAAAGATTCTATGGATTACTATAGAAGTAACAGGTAGAATGATCCTTTTTGGAAAGAACCTCCTAATCCTCATCTCATTTATAATAAATACAATATCTAAGAATCATATTAACCCAAGTCCATTTTCTCAAAATTAAGTTTCATATTGCATTTTACTTCTTTCTCTTCATTTCATTAAAACACCCAATAGGAATCTAGATAAGTTACCTCATAAGTAAAGAAGACTTAATAATATGCAACTGTAAACTACTTCAAATACTATATCAAGAAATGAGTGATCGCCCTTGCTTTTCTGTTCTCTTGAAAAATAATAAAAAAGTACTTGAGCTAAGTTAGCTCTCAGATACAGTATAATTATTTAACCCCTTGCCGTACTTTGACGAATCTGGCTCGTGTACTTTTTACAACATCTTCGCTGCCGATTACGCGGTAACGCGTGATGAGGATTTTTCGCAAGTAACCGATCACGCGCCATCGCGTGAGACGTCTATGTTCGTTCAATAGGAGCTTTTCTGTTGGCAGTTTAAGATGGTTACACGTTTTAGATCGGCAGCAAAGGTGATAATATTAGGAAAGAAAATTGTATCAAGGGGTTAATATGCATTCTAATGGCACACAATTCCTTCAAGACAAGATTCTTCTAAATGTTAGATATCTAGAGGGCCAACAAAATTTGTATCAAAAAAGAGTCCAAGTTAAACAATATCCACAAGCCTTGCTTCACCCTCTTCTCTTCAACTACGCTTATTTCTTCGCACATTTCCAGCAGAGAATTTTCACAAGATTGAGAAACTTTTTCCACGTCATTTTAAAGTGAATCTAGCGAACTCTCACAAAGGCAGCGCGAAGTCGCCTACAAGTGC
Organism: Calliopsis andreniformis; assembly: GCF_051401765.1. Lineage (NCBI taxonomy): Eukaryota > Metazoa > Arthropoda > Insecta > Hymenoptera > Andrenidae > Calliopsis > Calliopsis andreniformis. The sequence continues at coordinate 9,533,529 of NW_027480432.1, read as the reverse complement.
TTATTTATAGATCGAAGGGTGAAGACGCGGGCTGTTCGGTAAACACGTGTTTTTCGAATAAATATAGCGCGTTCCAAATGTCAGGATCACGTGCATCGTATCGTGGCGACGGGATTCTCGGAAAAAACGGGCTCGCTTGTTTGCTCGACCGACATTGTAATGTTATCTGTGGGAATTGGCGCGGGGAATCGATGGATCGTAAAGTCAGGGGAAATTGATTGGATTCATCGAATCGATCAACTTCTGCAAACGCTTAACATGGCATCAACCATTCCACTATCCATGCATTTGCGCGGAAAGCTTCTTCGTGCAATGTGAAGCCTTATTTCTTGAATATGGCAAGAAATTTTATCCTATTATTTCTGCGTTATTAGATTGCTGTTCGAGTCCTTTGGAAGATGAACTGGTCGACTCCAGTTTCTATTAAATTTTTAATTCTATCTGAGCGTGTGATTAGTGGCTAGCTTTTCAAAAATTGAGAGAATTATCCGTGCAATGGTATTTATTGAAATAATGAAATTCTGACGAATTTTTGGTTTCTGGTTAAGAGTTTGATATCTGAGAAACAAAATTAATCATCTCGTAAATAATTCATTGTAAGCACTTGACACTCTATAGGCTCGTGTAACTTTCAGGTCACATGTTAACTTAACATTTTATCAAATAATTTTAGTTTTTTCCAGGAGAATTTCGGAAAAATTCTATAATTTCTCCGAGACAACCAATACCAATATTCATGACGGTTGCTAGGACTAAAATAAAGAAGTACCAAAACAAGAGCTGTGCAAACTGTCTATATTTAAAACAAAAATTCGGCCCATGAAGGATTAATATGTTATTTTGTTTCTTTACAGTAAGTTCGAGTTTAAAATACATTATCTATAATCTATTGTATTGCTAAGTTGTACTGCTTTCTATTTCATGGAGTTAATCAATTGTCTTTGCTATGTTTTTCATGTCTCTATATTTAATAATTTAATGTAATGTACTATGAGCGAGAGACGAGTGTATTCGTCCATCTTTACTAAAATTTCAAAAAAAGAAAACCACAGACGCACAGTTTTGTAGCATTAACTTTTACACACATTTTGTTTTCAATTGCATTTTACTTTCTCGAATCCTTCTTGAAATAAAAAGGTGTAAAAGAGATGAACGTACATAGCTGAGTTATTATATGTAGATTATATGTATCTGAGTTAACACATAGGAAACGTTTTAATCTCGTCAGACTGGGGAAAAAAGAAACACTAATTGCAAAAAATAGTAGGAACAGTAACGAGTTTATGACCTATGAATAATAGGGTTTTTAATGATATTAATGTTGTCTAGAATTCTAAGAATATTGACGCTCATCTGGTGGAAACGTCATAAAAAGAACTACTGCGTATCTAAAATGTGGTTGGTGACCCTTACGGTAGTAAAGACGTGACCTCTTAATCAGAGTTAACGAGATAAGTTATCGTTTGGAAATACTTCCTAAGTTGGAGTCACTTCATAGCGATTGGAATTGTTTGGCAGAAATTGAACTATTTTTAGGAGAATGGAGTAGAAAAATGGAAATAATTTAACTAAGTGGAAACACTTTAACAGTTAACATAATTGTAAAAATTAACAAATGTAAAATTAAAGTATTTAAGTACAAACTATTAATGCTTCAATATTTGAATACTCTAAGGAATATTTGTGCTTTAGGAAATTTGTGCAACTTGAAAATTAATTGAAACTCGAATTCTGAGTGACTGAAGTAACATATACAGTATGCAAAATTTTACTGACTTATAAATTATGTTAATAATTTTAAGAATTTTGGCGAATTTCAATCTCTCAAAAAGTTGAATAAGTTGCTATATTTTGGAGGCTCAAAAATTTGAGCAAGTTATAAAATTGCAATAGTTCAAAAATTCAAACAATCTATCAAACTCTAAACACACAAGAAATGAAGTAATTTATCAATTTTAATAGCCCCAAAATTTATACAATTTATTCTTATAAAATGTGCCAGAAATGTCGACACACAATTTCTTAAAAAATTGATCGATTTCTAAGATTTAAATACCTCAAAAGCTTGAAAAATTGAAGAGCTTACGAAAAAATATTCGAGTGATTTGGTCATCCTCAAACTACTCTCTCCTTCAAACATATTCAAACAAACGCTATTTCCCAACCCAAAATATAAGCCAAAATACATAACTGTAAATCTGGCTTTCAATCCTCACATAACTCAGAGATCATCATATCTTCAATACTCGTGATTTCCTTCACGTCCACATTACTTCATTCCAGCAACTCGAATCAATATTTTTACAACGATTCACGCTGTTCCAAGGATCACGCAGCTCTCACGTGTTAAAAAAGAAAATATCGAAAATCTCAGTTCTTCTCGTCACAATATTATTTACAAATGCATTGCAACGTCACGGAACTTCCCACTTCCTCGCGCGACGCTCTGAGCACAAAGGAAGACTCTTTTGATCATACGAAATTGTTTCATCGTGAATTTTTTAATGGCACCAGGTCGAATGAAAAATGTAGCTCCGTCAATCAGTAACATCTGCCTCGTCTCGAAAATAACTATCGAGCTGAAATTCAGAGACTGGCGCATGCCAAGGTCAGTTGCTCGGAACGCAATTTCTAAAACGATTATACTTCCTCTGCAGGTGTGCTCTTTGTTACGCCTTCAAGGTAGCCAGCACCGCGCAGACAGTTTCTAATGTAATTGAATTTTGCATTCTACTTAGCGATGGGATCGAGCTGGATATGAAGTCTGGAGGGATCAGCACTTGAACGTTGGAATTTAGAAAATTTCTAAGAGGTATTTTAGAAACTGAAGCGTTCTTGAGGAAAGTAAACGCTACGATTGAAAAATTTTAGCGCTTATGCTAATTTCCGCAAAAACGCTTCAATTAGGTGAAAGTTGAATTTGGAACTAGATGGGGGAAAGTAGACGATGATATGGGTCCTCTCTGCTTTTGATGATTTTTAAATATGTTATAAATGTTGTCAGTTTGAACAACTTTTTCCTCTGACAAAATTGGCAGTCGATCTTAGTTTCTGAGATATTCACAGAAAACTTGTTAGATATGGATTAAGTTAGGTTAGGTCTGGGTAGGTATATAGTACTAAAAGTAGCGTGTTCTGTTAATGTCCTGTAATTAGGTTAATTTTTCTTTCAAGCGTGTGCAATTCCACGCGAGCCACTCGTTATACAGTGTGTCGCCGAAATCGTAAACAGTTAATTATTTCCTAATCTATTGAAGATATGAAAAAATCTTTACGCGAAATTGAATGGTAAAAGGGGGACGATTTATTGGCTGTAACAATTTTTTCTTAAAATTATTGTTTACAGAGATACGAAGGTCAAGTTCAGTTTTTTAAATGGGATTATATATTTTTTATCTAATCAGTTGATAGTGCGTCTTAAAACGAATTCTGTAACCATTAACGTATATACCTTTTTTCAAATAGTTTTTAAGATATTGCGCTTAAAAGTTTACTGATTTTGGCTATTACATAAAAGCAATTATTAGAAAACAAAAAGAAAATGGGTCAGATAGTCATATTACACATTTCTTTTTTAAACAATTTTTCTATAGCATCCTTAGTTATATCTCCTCTCTAAATAGTTTTCTATCGCAAAATAAGTATTCCATATTTTAATATCTAATATACGAGCTAATTATTTCCTACAAAAGCGTCTGATTAAGTACACCCATATTTTTTCAAAATTCACGAATACTAGTATACACTAATATGCTACTCTATGTCCAAACTCTGCACAAGTAATTAATAACCTGAGATCCAACGTGAAATTCTCTCTGGCTCAGAGCAAAGCTTTCTTTACTCTAAGCTTCCTAATTATTTTTCAAGAAAGCCAAAAAATAAATGCAATTACCCATTTCTTAACATACTATTTCAAGTAATTTATACTATCAAATTTCCTTAATATAACCTAGCTTAAGTAAATTCCCATTATTCTAAGGACACGGAGGAAGAGCAACAAGACTCAGCGAGAAACTTAATTTCAAAAAGAAACTGACTTGGGTTAGTCTGGCTCTGAGGTACAGAACTGGTTCCCCAACAATTCTTTCAATCTGAACAAACCATCCCAGCCCAAAGAACCAAACACCAATAAATATGCAAGAAAAAACGCTCACGACCTTGCTAATCCTCAAACAAACACAAAAAACTCAGCAAAGCCTCGTAACGCGTTTCTCGCCCGAAGACCAAATTTCAACAGAGACATCGAACAATAATAAACACATGAACGTCCCGTGCACGCATATTTACGTTTGTACACATAACCGCGAGAAGCGTCGTGGGTCACGCGTAAGTTCAATGTGCCTGGAGAGAGAAAGGCAGCCGATAAAAATAGTAGAAATGGCGGACGATTCACGGCGAGGACGGCGGTGCTCGGGTGGCCAGACAAACAGGGAACAGGGATACAGTTGCGGGCGCACATACTCCCACGTGCCGAGTCCACATTTAGCGACAACGAGCGTGGACCGCTGCCCGACGAGAGAAAAATTGGTTGATCGATCGATCACGCTCTGAGACACGATGCAAGGGAGTGTGTAGAACTGGTGGTTTTAGAGCCAAAGCAGAGATGGTCGAATGGAGGAACAGTATGTACGTGTACAGTATTGTCTCGGTGGAAGCTCGCCATTTGCGATCAGTAAATTGCACGAGGAATGCAGGAAACACGTTTCTAAGATCAGGTTACGCCTTAGCAGGTTAGAGTTGCTTCCTGAAATCGAGGATCGGGTAAATTGAATGAATAGCTCCTAGGGAATTTAAGTATTTACTGAACTTGTATCGAGGCAACACTGTGCTGTTTTTGTCTCAGAAAGTGTCTCACGGAATAATGTAAGTATTGACTATTCAGTAGTGTTTGGTGCCATTTTCTAATTGATTTATATGTGGATGCAGGATGAAAAGTGTTTATTTGTTGTGAAATCATTTTGTCTAGTTTATCCCCTTCGCTTTATCTCACAAATTATTTTACCAAAGATTTCTGAAGGAAATTTATGTCTCTTTATCTTAACAATTTTCGAACTTGGAGTTCTGGAGATGCTAAATAAAAATCTATTTTATCTTGCAAATATTGTAAAATGTTTATTACACTTTTCATATTGTTGAATATTTCTTTCTCAATTTTTAACATACGTATACTTGATTGATTTATGCATTTATGTATGTATCTATTTATTGCTTGATCCTACAACATACGGACGAAACACTTAAAGGATTAAGGGCAATACTTTCCATAAAGCTTCTCGTGGGACACGAACTGCCTGTAGCTAAGAGGAGAGCTAAGGAGAGAGTTAGAAAGAAAAAGAAATGTGTTTTCCTCGCACACGTCTGTTAGCACCCCTTTTTATAATAGACGTGACGTCTCCTGGTGAAAAAAATTGCATTAATGTGTCACCTGATGCGTAAAACTGGAGATGAAGAATGACGAAAATAGAGACTTCAATGTGGACAGATTTGAGTTGAAGTTGAGAGTTTCTCGAACGTGCGTTCGACTTTAAGAAATAAGGAACGAGGAAAATTGACGATGTTGTGAGTGGTGTATTTTTAAATCTACTTCGAAGTATGTATGTCGATAAATTCTTGAGATCAGATTTATTATTTGAGAGTTCAGTGGAACGGCTTCTTGGATGTACAGGGTGTTTCAAAATATATGATAGACTCAATCGAATAACATGAAATTGTAAATACTGTATTTTAAAATTTAGTTTCAAGTAGAGGACACATTGAAATCTTCTGCGTTATTATTTAAGAGTTTAGTGAAACAGCTTTCAGAATATGGAACAGACTCAATGAAACAAATATACTTAATGTTATCAACGTTGTACTCCAAAAGTTAGATTGAGAAAAAAAAAACTACCCATTTTATAGGAGTCTGTAGACAAAAACATCTGTTATTATTATATAAAATTCTTGAAAACTTAACTTAAAAAATGCAATTCTAAATTAAAAGAAAAAAATTTATCAATCTAGAGAACATGAGCATTTCAGAAATCAAATTGATAAACTCTACCTTTTATCAAATTTTTGAATTCCTAATCTAAGTATGTAATTAATAGTTAATCCTTCAAAAATCGATAAACTTTATTGCTTCATTATTATATTTACTACTCTGAAATAATAAAATTATTTATACGTGCTAAATAATATTTAACATATTTCCAAAGAGAACTGCTATTCTAACGATAACAACTCCTCAATTTTTGTCTTTTTCCAGGAAACAAAAGAAACAGTTGCAACACCTTCTAGTTAATATTTTACATTATACATATCACATTTTTAATCCGACAGATTCCATTTTGTAAAACTCGTTTCCAAGTAAAACGTGTTCTAATTAATAAAAAAAAACCTAAAGCTTAACCAGAGCTGTTTTTATTATAAACAATGCGACTATAGTTTATAATATAACCACTAAAATATCGTTTCAAATTTACACACTTAGATTCCAAATTCCAACACCTTTGATATCACGGAACCGATTCTCTCAGTCTCGAATTCACCTGACTCTCATTTAACCTACAAACCTTCCCAATCCCCAGACCCTCACAAATCCTCGCCCGCCAAATATCCCTGCGGCAATACCCACTCATTTACACAACTCGTTTAATAACCTTCCACTGCCAAAGACTCTCACTAATGAGCCTCGCAATGCCAAGGAACTGGCAGGTGAACTGGCAATGCTCGTTGTTTGAATGGGCCATTCGGTCAACCGATTCGATGGAAATTCGGGGCCGCCACGTGACACGACACGGAGCGCAGAGGCAGAGTTCATCATGTACTATTCGTGTTCCATGAGAAGTCCCATGGAATGCACTTCCACTAATGCGTTTTAGAGGACTTCTCATGAGATACGAATAATACGCAGAGAAGCACTGATTCTCTCGGGACTAGATCTAAATAAATCTAGTTCTTGTCACCTGTTTTTTACATATAAGTATTGTACATGTTTACATAAAAGAACTAATTGTATCACAATTAGATCTAAATAGATCTAAGCAGATCAAGTTCTTGTCACTTGTGAGTTTTTGTTCTTGCGTATTCTGTTTTCGATGTTGAAGGAATGTATATACGTGCACAAAGGGGCACTGATTTTGTCAGAACGAGATCTATTTAGATCTACTCAACAATCATCTATTAGTTCACACACACACAGAGTCTCATTATTTTACCTGAATCTCATTTAACGACGAAACAGCGAAATTCCACTTCGGCACAGTTTAGACACAAATCCCCAGCTCCTCTTCGAGCAAACGAAAATTCAGGAAGCACGAAACTCGAAATACAGTCGCACAGAAAATAAAACCAAACTGGCGTTACACGGTTCCGGCGCTCTACAGACGGCGGGAGCACAGAGCACGCCGGGAAGTCACATCTTACGCGCACTGGTGCACACTGGGTCGCCTACAAGCAGATTTCACTCCAGGATTCCGCGGGAGGTCACACAAGAGTGCGCTCTCTCGAAACGTTCGATGAACCTCCCGAGGGGCGCGAACACCTGTGCCTCTTCGGCGGGACTGTTTCGTCGCGCGCGAGGAACTACTTACATAGAGTTGCCGCACGAATTCCCTCCTTGGACATGGTGGAGGGAATCGTAAGGCAGGAGAAAAAATGAGTGTCCTATTGGCTGAAACGAGTGTCCTATTGGTCTAGGTCTAAGACTCTGTCCTGATTGAATGTCGCTTGGACAAAATTATTTGCGACAAATCCTACCAATGTATATCAATCATATGTACGCAGTGGTATTTAAAATGTGAGACATGTACATGTTATTTGTTCGTGCACTGTTGATATTTGTCGATCGTTTAATTTCGTCGTGTGTCGTAGTATCTAGTTAGGCCATAAGCTAAGCCCTAGACTTAACCTGTTAACTGGGGAATAAACTGTTCAACTCGTTTCACAGCGGGGACTTTTTTTTCATAGTTATATTATGACGAAAAATGTCGTCATGCCCATTGCAGTAATAGATCGCGCATGACGAAATATGTCGTCACGTCCAGTTAACAGGTTAATCCAGACCTCAGCAACACAATGCAACAGGACATCCATTATTTCTTCCCTCACCTAATTGTCCCACTACAGTAGTGTCCTGTATCCTGGCCACAGCTCGGGACCGAACCTGGCCAGCTTGCAAGGGTGGGTCTGTACCTAAACTTTGCCTCGGCGTGAAGAGACTAGAGAGCTAGAACGAGACAGTGATACGTAATAATTCAAGTTACGTTTGTTTACGCGAGGTACCACGGAAGCTACATTCGAGAAGGCAGTAGCAAGTGGACGCGCACAGAGACGTTCAGCTTGCAAGGCGAAGTTCCAGGATGCAAGGCACTACTGTACGTCCAAGGAGGGAGTTCGTGTGGCAACTCTACTTACACAGACGCGGCGTAGGTTCTCGAGATGCGTGGACGGCGATCGAGGGAGACTGCGATCGAGCCGGGAGGCCCAGCGAGCTCGCGGAGAGGTCGGGTATCACGTTCACGTCGCGACGGTCGCATCGAATCTGGGCCAGCGGTGGCGCGCCGATGAAAATAGCACAGCGCCGAGACAGCTTTGCCCTCCTCTCACGCAGAGGCCTCTCTGCCCCGCGCGCCCGCGACGCGTCGCGCGCTCTTTCCCCCTCCTCGACGACCGTGACGCTCGGTCGCGGCGTCCAGCGGCCAATCGTGGCGCGTAGGGAGACGGTGACGTCATTCGGGGGAAGTGAGGGGCTCGAGCGGAGTTTGAGCGCGAAGGCGTTCGATTTGAAACACGGGGAGGCGTTCGAGTTCGAATACGGTTTGATATTTCAGGAGGACCGTGATTTGAAATTCGAACGAAAACTCGAGATTATGCAAGAATCACATGTTTATGCGTATTATCTAAGAATTTGATAGATATTTGCTCTGATTGTATTGTAACTGAATAATTAGAGTAGAATATGTACATGTGTTGCGCCACTGCTTGAAGTACATTAATTGTAGAGATTCCTTGAAAATTAAACCGTTACTAAAGGAGAGTGTACAAAAAGAGACCTGTAATGTAAATTAATGTCCAGAATAGTACAAAATAAGTTTAGTTTAGTCACTGATAATCAAGAAGAATTATTAATTCTGGAATGGCACAGGACATTAGTGTTATTTTCACACATTTTGAATATGTAAAAAAATTCTGTAAAAATTCATTAAAATACTCTCAAGTGTATAGTTTAAGTCCATAAAATTCAAATATTAAAACAAATTAAATATTTCTTATATTATTTGTAAAATAAAAATAATGAAGTATTCGAAATAATTCATTATTCAAAATAATTGTTCTTTTATTTCAAGTAAAATGTGTCCAAGATTAATTAAAAGTGTATGAATATTATGAATATGTATTGTTAAGAGATCGTAAATATTTATGCAGATTCATAGTTTTAGGTTTATGGCAAATTGTGAGAAGGATCTAACAAAAAGTGAAACATTTACAGAATTGCTTCTTGCGTAACTAATAAGTAGATATTGTTATATTAAATTTAATAAAATTGTTATATTAAATTTAATAAAATTGGAATCTCGTAATAAACTAAACACTTATTGTTAGTCCTCTAGGGTTAGTCTTCAATTTACATAAATGAACAATTTATTAATCATTTCTAATTTCAATTGAATTTAAAAGTAATCAAAATCCTTTTAAAAGCCTCTTTTATCCAAATCCAAGAAATGTTGACCTGATAAGTTCACTCGTGTTCTCTGACCCAAAACTCAAGAACATAAACGAAAATACTTCAGCAGATTACCCGCAATCTGAGTTAAAGTTGAGTCATAAAGTAAATTCATTACCTCATAATTCATACAATAACGTTTCCTCAAAATCGACCTTCATTTCACGAGTAGGATTCACGGGATTCTCGAGACAAATAAAACAATCGCGTATATTTTCAGACTTCCAAGATTCGAACATTGGAAGGCGGGAAAATCGCGTGGGCAATTGTCAGAAAGTCGACACGTGCCCTGACACCGACGCCCGATTGATTGCGTGGAACATTGCATCTTTGCAGCGCATCCTCTGTGCAGTAACAGATAAGAGGAAAACTCGAGAATGAACAAGGCCGTCCATTGACCTTCCCCAAGATAAAGAGCAAATAGTGAGCTTTCCTTTCTGTGACCTTATACTCCCACCATTCGCGACAAATTCATTGATAAATCATGGTATTTTTGTACAGACGAAATATCGCGGTCTTCAGTTATGATGAAACTGCTGTTGACTCCTGTATTTTTAAAAGCTATTTTTTTTGTCAATCAGAAACGAGATTATGCGAGATTTAACACTTCGTTTACGGAGCGTCATTTTGACGCAGTTCGAATTTTATGTGAAAAATTAGGTAAATTGTTTACATTTTTTCTCTGGTATTTTATACTGAATTTTATCCATTTCACGACACAAATATATATCCAAATTCATTCTCTTCAAAACCTTCTAATTTTGAAATTGTGTGGTATACCTATCTCTACGGATATGCGTCAATCTGACGCAATAGTAAAATAAGCATCGATGCTAGTAGATTGGCTTCACTCACTAAAGCATTACTGCAGTAATAAATCTAAATATAATGAAAGAGTTAATTCTTCAAGAAAGTAATCGTCAAAAGTGAAATAAACAATATGGCGAGCGGTGATACTCTGAGAACCAGATACCTCACATCTGATACAAAAGACTTGACAGTACTGTTTCTGTAAGTATAATAAGTTTAAAATAAATAATTTAATATTTCATTTCATTTTAATTTATCAGTTTCATATTTAAGTTAATAGTGTATAATTATGTCGTTTTTTGAAAAAAATGTATTGTTTTATTCGTACGTCAAATTAACACGCATATGTAGAGATAGGTATGTAAGAAGCATTCGTAAACGGAGTGTTAATGATGATGCATGACTTAGAGAATTCTCGAGAAAAGTAAAGAGATTTGTCAAGATGTCACTGAAGTAATGTTCTGGTTCTACTTGTGTAATAAGGCTTATGAAGAATTAATTTTTGAGAGGAATTTACTTGCACTGAAGTGGTACTTTCAGTCACGTTTCCATGTGTGAAAATGAGAGGACGAAGCTACGTAGCCATGTGTGGAATACATGGCTTAAGAAAGGTTCGGTTTTAAATGTAGTCCACACTCAGGAGCTACTTTAAGTTGCTACTTAAAATTGCTACCTTTCTACGTGTGCAGCGTTGTAGCAAGCGATAGTCTTAAAGCTACGCTTCTACATATGTATCGTATGGGGAGGATTAATTTTTAAAAGTAGTCTACAGTAAAAGTGGTTTTAAAAGCAGTCTACTCTTCAATATCTGAAGAGAAAAGTTGCATTACCACTTGTATTATGCTTGGAAAAGGAAACAGTAAAGCCACATACCCACGTGTGCGATGCAAGGCAGAGAAAAAATTAATTTTGTAAGGTGAATTACAGTAACACGGTGTTCCAAGCAATTCTTTTAGGTACTTGAATGTAAATACTTAAAGTCATGTTTCCACGTGTGAAATCCAAAGCATAACAAAAATTAACTTTTAAAGCATTTCTCCACATAGATAACGAATGGCATAGGAAATAAATTCTTGAAGGCTAAAAGTTAAGTCACCTTTTCACACATTTTAATACATTCAAAGTCACGTTTGCATATATGATATTAATGGCATAGAAAAGATTAATTTTTATGGATAGTCGAAGCATACAAAGCTATAAATTAATTTTCCACGTGTGCAGTGTATAGTACATAATACACATAAAGCCACATTCCCACATGCAGAATATGCAAAGGAAAAAAAGAAATGAATTTTTAAAGGTAAGCTAGAGACAAGACACGTTCTAAGTGTCTTCTAAGAACACGCACGTCTTGACCCTCTACTATTGTAGCATGATGAGGTTATAGCAGTTATATTAACCCAACTCTCAACATCTGATAAGGAAAATATCCAAAATATCTTAGAAGTTAATTAACTAAAAAATCATGGATCTTTTGCACGTTACTATAAATCATTTTCCATAATCACAGTAACTCATTATATAAACATATAAAGCTACCCTTCTACATGGAACAGAACACATTAAAAAAGAACATCGAAAATACACTCAAATTTCATTGAAAATACTTGCTAAAAACACACAGATTTAGACCTAATAAAAATGAAACTTAATTACAAATCTATACTATGCACTGTTTACGTAGTAACGTGGCTTTAAGGGGTTAGACAATCGTACTCATGCCTAAAAATTGGTACATAATTTTGGGGAATTTTATTTGTAGACCTTTTACTTTAAAAAATGGCAAAATAAAGCTAAAAATACATTAAACCTTCCGCTGCTGCGTACTCTTGACGAATGGGTCGTGTAGACGAGGAATACTTTATTATTATGGCGTGTATATACGCCCATAGCGCTGGTAGCAGCCAATTCATGAAACGTATACACACGCTCATAATAGCGAAAGGTTATTATTACTAAAAATACTGGAATTTCTTACTGATTGTGAGTTAATTACCTATGAAAAAAATTCCCAAATATTGTGTATTCATTTTTGGACATGGTCAAGGTGGTCAACCCTCTTAAAGCACCCCATCAATACACTTTGCTTCACAAAACCATCTTTCCCAAGCTCTCAAAAACCCTGAATCTTTCACAAACGACCCCACAGGTCCTTACTCACTCGTTCCACAGAACCTCCAACTATCTCTGCTATCACCAAGCACCCAAACTCATCACTAAACATTGAACCGATCTTCCTTCTCCCTTCCCAAGACCTCAAGCGTCACAAGACGACAGTGCCTAGAAAACTCTTAGCGAAAAGTCTCCGGAAATAGACGCTCGAAGACATATTTTAATCATTCGAGACACTTCTGTTGGCAGAGAAATATACGGTCCTGCCTGTTCGATACAGGTTATCAGCGGGTCTCTAATTCGTAAACAACGTCACGAGTGTTTGGCAAATTCTGATAGAATTATTAACCCAACAAGGGGAGTCCTAGATGTCGCAAACATTACACCACGTTGCTCTACCAGTAGCAGAAAACTCGGCAGCCGTTTTCCTGGAATTTCGCAACACGTTGCGCCATGCTCTGTACTTTATCAGTGATCGATAGAGAGAAACGCCGACTGTTTAGCTTGCTACCTTCTATTCTTGCAAAATGGACTGCAATAGAGGGCGTTTCAGAAGGTAATGAGAAGAAGAACAATGCATTATTCATCAAGGTGGTGCACCACCAGGGGTTGCAAGTGTATTAACAGGAATTGTCAAGTGTGTTTGAGGGAAATCTTCCTGCTTGGCTTAGAAAAGTTGAAAATAATGCCTCAACGAAACTGCTCTCTGATGCTTTAACGACGACGTCTTGAACAGTTTCGTAATTTCCACGTCATCCATGTGGGAGAAGAAGAGGGTCTTGATCAGAGAAGGTCGAAATGGGGGAACTCAGAGAAAAATAGAAGAGAAGCATGTTTAACGGGGTGAAATATTAATTATAATTCTGCTTTGAGAATTAAAAGGGAACAGAAGTAAGGTCTCGTTAAAAACTCGTTACTGGTGCTCGCAGTTTTTGGAATTGTTATCTCGTTTATTTTTCGCTTTGATGGGGCAAAAAAGAGTCGTTCGAGCAGAAAGTAAATTTTAACGGTATCTCTTGTTTTTTTATGAGCTCGATGCTTGCAGCGCGACAGAATTCTGTGGATAATTAAATAATCAGGAATTGTTTGGGCAACTCTGAGGCGTGCAAAAAAGGGTAACAGAAGGAAGATTTGTTACTCTGAAAAATGTGACAAATTATTTATAATTATTACATCACATACAAGTCTCTTTTTTAACTCAATAGTGTTTTTTTTTTCTTTTTAAGAGCTTTTAAATATTCCTCATAGTACAATAAAATAATTATTAAAGTTTCACTATTTGCATTTTTATGTTAGTAATAAGTATTGCTACAAGAACAATTTTTAAGGAGATTGTTAACATTCACCCACAAACAATTAAGAGACCTCATATTACTAAATCTGAAGTTTCCAGTTGTTTCACTTAGAAGGTGAAAATAGTAACAAAATCTTTATAAGCCAGAGATAAAGCAATAACAGATATACTTCACATAAAAGATAGAAAGTGACAAGTCTTTATACTACAGAGATAAAGCAATAATAGGAGAAGAGTACCTAATGAAAATATCTTCCTGTTAACAAAAATCACAGTAAAATATAAAACACTGCTATGACAATAAAGGGATGATAATGCCACAGGTTTTAATGGTGCGGAAGAGTAATAGTAACGATGAAGAAAATGGCGAAGCATTGGGCCATGAAATACGAGTTTTAGTGAATTAACTTTTTTATGGTCTCAAACTTTAACGAAAAATGAAAATATTCGAAAAAGTTGTTCTATAGGAAATATTACTTAAACACTTTTAAGAATTACTATTATCGAAAGGGGGAAACAATAAAAGAGATTTTTAAAAAGCAAGAAAAATGTACGTATTTTGAGAACAAGAGAAGATAAACAGAGTCTTCAAAAAATGAAGATAATAGAAGAGTGTCTTCTCAAACAAAACTGAAGTAAAGACACTGAAGAAGATAAGAAACCTTTTACTAAATGCAATGAAGAAAGATACAAATAAACTATATATACATACATTTTGAATATATGATGCAAAACTCCAATTTAAATATAACATCCATATCCTAGCGAAAAAAATATAAACAAATATATATCAAAGTATCATTCTTTTAATGCGTTCAAATTGTGACAGTATTATTCCCTATCAAGTAAGTACTTTTTTTAAAATCTTCAATCTGAACTTTTTAAAACAAATACTGGTCATTAATTAAAACTGTTGAGTATGTTCTTATTGAAAACTTGTAGTATAAGTTCAAACGCGATGTCTGGGACAGTTGTAACACCATTTATCAGGGTCAAAAGTAACGTAACAATCTATATAGACTAATGGGTGCAGTGCATGGAATGTAAGGATTGTGGTAAAGTGTCTGTAAATAAATAATCTCAGATAATTAGCTAACATTTTCCTGCAAAAAATAATTAATTTAAGCATAATACTTTTTGAGTTATTGTATTCTAAAGAACTACAGTTGACCCCAGTCTCTACCAATGCACGACAGTGTACGTAGATAGCACAATATAGCAGTCGTCGATGTGCAGTTGATGCAACATAAAAATAAAACTTCATTTACGAAACAAGAATATATCTCACAAAGAAGACGCAAATGAACAATCTCACCAACATTTAAACCCACTGAACAGTGGAAGCTACTCTGACTTCGCGAAGTCACGACGAAGACACCGAGATATCTCGTTACCCTGGAAATATCTCTGCTTATTTAAAACTGCTTCCAGAAATCGCTCCGCGGAGTCTCGCAGTAAACACGGCCGTATCTTCGAGATGTGGGACGCGTTGGAATGCAAGAACGAAGCGTTATAAAAGCGTAGAAGCCCCTCGTCCGCGATCGCGTTTTCCAGGTGTCGACTTCTCGATCGCCTGCCGCGTAAATCGACCACTGGCCCTCTTATCGTGCTCGCGAACTGTTTACGCCACATTTTCCAACCCCTGCACAGTGATTCCATTTGCAATGGATCCGCGAGGCTCGTGATACAAGTGCACGACACAGTATCAGATTCTGCGGTGTTAAATGGGACTGTGGACGCCGAACGCATTCGACGTCCAGGCTAATATCGGTTGCGAATGCTAACCAGCCTCTGTGGCACGAGAATGGGGATGGATCGGAGTCCAACATGGCGTGGGTTAATTGCCTTTGCCAGGGGGTGAATCAATGTCTTGTGGAGGGGGGAAGAATGAATAATCTGGACAGGAATTTTTCTGGCGAGAAATGAAAAGAGGAAACGTGGCTCTTTGATATAAGAACTGAGGTACAGAAATATCAGAAGTGATTATGAAAATATGTTGAACAGAATTTCTGATTCAAACCTTTCTGTAAGAAACAAATTTATTTGACTCATTAATGTAAACTTCGATTGTAATACAATTATATTTCTTTAATTTTTCTCCTCGCCCCTGTTTTCTTACCTTTCCTTTTGTCATTAGTAACCATCGTAAGCACTCAATGTGACACTAATCTTTAATTAAAAAGAACCTTGCAAGGATAATGAAATTCAAGTTTTTATGAAATGTTTCAAACTGGAACTTCGAACTACTTGGATAAGAAATTCTAATATTAAAATACAAAAGATTGACAGTAGATAAGCATTTAGAACTAAAAGAGATTTCAGTTAGTATTGAAAATTTGTAGAGCTATTGAAGTTAACTTTAGCAATATTGAAGCTAAAATTGGAAAATAATTCTTTTGAGAAGGAACTCCCTGTGATATTATTTTAGCAGGAAATGAAATTTCTACAATATAATATCTAGAATATTAATTGTGTTTATAATACTTAGCCAGAATATATCGAAAAGAATATGTTAATACTTAGAGATAATAAGAGAAGGCAAAGTTTTACTTCGAAAATTGTTTAAATATGTAGACGATTTTTTCTTTCTGCTTCATCCATAAAATATAATTACTTACGAAAGTAAGAAAGGAAATTTTTATTGAAGTATAAATTGCATTTAAGCACTTCGCTGCAGGATAATCTAACCCAGAGGAACTTCCTCCCGATAAGTTTAATAGTACTTAATATTTAGTTAACTAAGACTTAACGAACTGTTCTTACGCGAAATGATGTTGCTCTTTTATGAAAATTAAAGTAATATCTTCAGACAAGAAAAACTTAAAAAACTTTTATATAGATTCATCTACATTTTAAATATATTTTGGAATTTTTCATAGACTTTTGGGGCTATAAAATTGATTGTATATAGAAAATAAAAATTCTGTATCTAAGTGTAATTGATTTGTATACAATTTCATATTTTCATAGAACAATTAAAAGAATGGAACCACATTAATAAGTTGTTTCAAATTTTACTATAATTTGTACTTTACTTTTCATATTTTCTATATTTTTTAATGTTATATAAATTCTCTATTTTTTTACACGTTTCAAATTTCCATAAATTCATCACAATCCATGATCTACGAATTCGTCCAGATAGTTACGCCAGGCTATCATTTTACCTAAAATTATATCAAAAAATTGAATTTGCAAGGGATGGTAACTTTTTAAAAGACAAAATAAAATTTCTCGAGCTTTTAAAAATGTAGAGGTACGTGAAAAATTCTAAGTGAGGCACTACACCTACAAAATTTTACAAAGTTACAAGAGAAGCATTAGGGTAGAAAATTTTGTAATGAGATCCATATCATTTCCTCTATAGGGCCTCAAAATTGAATTATTCATAGGCCAAAAGGGTAATTCCACTGCTTGAACTTTTTAAAATTATAATCCCAAAGTACTTGATCGATCCTCACCTTTTTCTATTTAAAATACATACAAGTAAATATTTAATTCCACAGTCGATCCATTTAACTTAGAATCATTTGAGTCTCCTAATAGAATAATCTCTCAATAACTCCCTAATTTCCCTTCAGAGACTAAAGAAGATCGATGCATGTACCCCATTACTATGAAATTCTTCCTGGCACGCGATCGAATCCATTCAAGACCGTCACAGAACGCAAGAACTTTCACCATTACACGTTCCACGCGGCCTCCACTCTGCATCGCTCAAGTCGGGACGCGTTTGATCGAGTTTGATCGAATCAGCGAGATGTATTTGGACGGAACAGCTCGTAGAAATTCAAATGCATGAAATTCACAAACATCCACGGAGACTTTCACCTTCGACAGCTTCTCAGCTTTCCTGCCCCGCCATCTGAACAGCGTGGATCGATTGGACTACTTTCGTGGCTCACAAAAGGCTGGGAAGTCAGCATCAAGAAAGAACTGTTTCACACTTTTTAACTTTTGATGGACTCACTTCTGCGGGCACTTGTTTGTAGGAATACTCGAAGCGATCGACTATTCCCTTTTTTTTAGTTTGTTATTGAAATGGGGATGAAGTAAGCTGACTGAGAGACTTGGAGGGTAGTTAGGAAAATTGTGAAAAATGGATAGGTGACTGGCGAAATAAACTGTTTTTAAGGATGAAGAATTGTTTTTTGGTTGATATTTCATTATTGTACTTACAATTCTTTTTCTTTCTTCTTTTAAATATCGAGAAAATGCAAAATGGTTTTTTGTTTCAACGAGCGTTTGTGGATGTTATAAATATTGAGGGATTTCAAAAAATGTTTTATTGTTGAGGAAATAGGAGATTTTGTTTCGGAAATTGGATTCTGGAAAGTGAATAAAATAAAAGGGTTTTAAAATTTTTAAAAAAATGAGAAAAATTCGATCATCTGACAATTTGAAAAGTTAAATATTTAAGGATTTGGATATTTGGAAATTTGAATACTTCAATAATGTTATAAATATTGAGGGATTTCAAAAAATGTTTTATTGTTGGAAATAGGAGATTTTGTTTTGGAAATTGGATTCTGGAAAGTGAATAAAATAAAAGGGTTTTAAAATTTTTGAAAAAAATGAGAAAAATTCGATCATTTGACAATTTGAAAAGTTAAATATTTAAGGATTTGGATATTTGGAAATTTGAATACTTCAACACATTTTAATATTGGAACATTTCATGATTTGAATATTTGAAATTTAGAAAATTTGAATATTTAAAGATACTTTTGCATACTAGGAACTTCAAATATTTCAATATTGGAACATTTCATGATTTGAATATTTGAAATCTGGAAAATTTGAATATTTAAAGATACTTTTGCATACTAGGAACTTCAAATATTTCAATATTGGAACATTTTACAATTTGAAAACGTGGAGATTTGAAATCCTGAAAATCTGATTATTTGAGTATCTCTATTTAGGTAATAAAAATGTTAAACATTGAAGTATTTTACACTTTGAAGACTTGAAAACTTGAAGTCTTGCAAATTCTATTATTTAAGGATATCTACACACTTGCATTAGTGAAAACTGAAACACATGAATATTGGTACACTTCACAATTTCAATATTCAAAAATTTTAAATCTTTCAAATTTGTAATTTGAAACACTCATATTATATAACAGAACGAAATTACTGAAAAATCAAGCCTAAATATGATACCAAGTGTCTATTAATTTCACTTCTCATTTTATGCCATCCTAAACCCACTGACAGGAACCACAATGTACTTGCAGTGCTCAAGAAACGTGAGTTACGCGACACTATCTTACAAAAGTGATTACTGATTGTAACATAATCGCGGTGGCACACGATCGACACGATAGATGCTCGAAAACAGCTGATCGAAGCGACGAAGGTGTAAAATTACAAACGAATTTCGTTGGCTGAGTCGACCAGAAATTCTGACTACGACTAGCTAAAATAGACAGCGACAGGTGAGCCACGATGCTTCCTGGAACCTCGATTTTGAGACGGACAAAGGTCAGGGTCGACGAATGGATGAGTCCTGCTCATAGAATTCCTGTGAAGTTGAAGGATACCAAGAATCGAGGTGAAACTGACTTCGAATTAATGGATCAAATCCTTGGGAAACTTTACTGTGGCGAAACTCCAAGTTATAAACTTGGAGAATTTTTTATAGTGTTGTAGGAAGTATGATAATTATATACATAGATTGTAGATGTTTGTGCAGATTTCATATTTAGATTAAGCAGAATTAGAGAACTTGAGATTCGTTTCACTCTTGGTAGGTATGATTTAAAAAGAACTTAGGTTCTGATAGTTTGAACATTTTTTGTGTATTATGCTATAGATTCTCTACTGCATACTTGTATTTTTTTTTTTATATATTTAGAGGATATTTTCAGTATATAATAAATTAGATACTTTAATATTTTGTCACTTGGACAACCACTCTAGGAACTCAATTAACTTAACGCTTTCACGATTTCATGACTCACATGTGGGTTAGAGTAACTTTGACTGATTTTTCAACGTGATATAAATGTCAGTACCCAAAAATTGGATATCAGTAATTAAGGATTATTTATACTGTCCAATTATGAAAAACGGCAGCAACTAGAAAAAAATGTAAAACTGAGTTTGTTGCATTTTTGGAATATATAATATTTTTAGAAGGTACTGTTTCTCTGCATGGGTGGGTAATATAGTAGCCTACCATTCCTAAAAACATTTTAATTTTTTTTCGATTTCGTAGCCTGGGGACTTTTTCAATGCAATTTATTTTATTATAATTTGGCTCTAAACTCTAAGCAATACTCTCTACGTAATACTACTTATTCACATCTTGACGCTCCACAGAATTTTCTAACACAAAAATTGCTCGCTATAGCCTCGCAGAAACGCAACAGAGGCGATTAAAAGATATTAATTATGCGATGCCATTTCCAGGGAGCTATGAATCAATGCCACGCAAAGGCGAAGTTTCCCGCATGCACTTGAAACGTTCTTGCACGTTATGATGGCCGGTGTTTCGTAACAGTGGCCAATATGTCGGCCAAGGTGGAATTACACCGTGAGTGTTGATTTAGAGATCGATTTTCCTCGTTGTCGAGCAACTGCAGTGAGTTACCATAAATGAGAAAACCACGCGACAAGATGGAGGCACGATAGTCCTTCTAGTCCACTGATCATCTGAGGCACGCCAAGAAATTGCGCTGCTATTTAATTCGAGTAAGTGATTTGCTTCGTACATGGGCGACGAGAGGGTAAGTGTACCTAATGCTGGAACTAGACAGCTATATCTTTAGAAAGTGAAACGCCACAAAGTGGCCAAACTGTAAAAGTAAAGAGGGGATTCCCTGTTACCATTTTTGCAGTTTGGTAATTGAAGATATAGCTAATGTCCAGTATTAGATACTGTTAGATGTTCAGAAGTTGGCAGTGGATCTAGTTGGCTTTGCAGAAGAATACATAAAGATGGTACCCATGCATTTCCCTTATTAGTCGTATTAGTTACACATACTGCTATCATTTGCAGTGATCTGAGCACTCCTCTTGCTCTTATGTCGTCTCACTGACAACTTCTCAGCTCTCAACAGTACACTAACCTTAAAGACGAATTTAAGACGAATTTAGACTTTTCATTTTGGCTGATCATCGCGGATGATTCGTCCATGGTGAATAGTGTAAAGGTTGTTTTCATTTGCATTTCATCCAAAGTGAAAAGTCTAAGTTCACCTTGAGACTTTGCATTTTGGATGTGAATGGCAGATTGAAGTGAAAAAAAATCACTGTGAAAAGTGTAAACTGTTTTTATCTGCGTTTACTTGTTAACGCTGTTTACTCTGTGGTACTGTAATGAAATGCATGGATGATTTATTGGTAGTGAAGCGGCAGTGACAAGTCCAAACCAGTTTAAACGTCTTTGAACGTGTTCAGAAACAAGCGAACAGTCAGTAGCCAGCTAGCTATATTTTTCTTAAATTAGTGAAATGAATTCACTATTAGTAAATATTAAAATGATGTAAATTTCAGCTTCCATTTTTCATATTCACTAGGGATGAACCATCTGTAATATACATCCAAAATAATAAAATGTAAATGAGACTCTATGTTAGTGAAAGCCCATTATGATTATCTATCCTAATCTCAGTACTATTCTTTTATTTTTTAACTAGCGAACTGAAGAACAGTATTTCATTATTTTTTATCTAGTCTACAGTGTTTTCCTTCTTCTAGTTAGCTGTCGCTATTATTTTTTGTAAATATCACTTACAATTGCGCATGGCAATATGTATTACCCAAAACAATGCCTTTATGAAATGGATATGTAGGTGCCATAGCAGTCAGCACATTAATATTGAATATATCTACTTAATACAATTTATTTTACTTAATATCTATTAATAAACTTCACAAAGTCATTCAAACAATTATACTACCATTCCATAATTAGCAGACATGATCAATTCCATTACAAAGAAATTAATTGCTATGCTGAACAAGGTTAAATTATTGTTTCATCAACACTTGACGTTGATGACGCCAAGAATAATGAAATATAGAACGAGTTCAATATTCATTTCGAAGAAGTTGCAAGCCATCTACTGGGCACATCATAGTCTCAAGAGGAAGCAGACAACTCTTCTCAACCGACTGGGCTCGATGGCCTTGAAATTTCAACAAGTGTACCGCAGCAGGATGGCACCAGTTCAAGAGCACGCTGGTTCACAAGAGCGCTTTGTCTTCTCGCAAACCGACGTGTATGCAAATCCCGAGAACTTTGCAAAAATATTGGGAATATTAGAAAATGAAGACACTAGTAGAAAAATCGATAATTAATTCATATTTACTTCTACATATTTTCTATTGTGTCTACTTATAAGTGTATATAAATATTTTAAACAAAAATAGATATATATATAAGGCAGAAAAAATTAATTGATATAGCAAATTATCTATATGTTCCACTAGAAAACTGGTGAAGTATCAGAAAATTGAATAATTTTAATTAAAAAATGGTCTAAATTGAAATAATTTGAGCTAAGATAACTTACAAAGATAAACTGAAGAAAATATTGAGATTTATTTATAGTACTTATTACTATTCCTACTCAATTGTTATTGTCTGAAATTAATATTTCAGTGGCTAAAGTAACAATGAAAACCTCCCAAATATGCAAAATCTGGATCAGAATTTTGAGTTCCCAAGATGAAATTAAAAATTTCGAACCAAAACTGATCTAAGAATCCTTTTTTTTTCTGTAAAAATACTAAAACATTATTCAATTTTGTTAATAGTATCATAGGACTTTTCAATGAAGACAATTTTTTCTGTTAATAATTCGTACTGCATTCTCTACATTATCATAGACAAACAAATTTAGAGCAAGCACACACGTATCTAATATACAGTACAAGGAAACTAACTCCAACAGTTGAATATGGAAATTTATGTCCTCATTATTAATATTCATGACTAACTACATGTTTCACCCTGTCATCCAAATACTTTCAAGAAAATTGTTGCAATCCCCATAATTCAGGCAAAGTCAGAGTTGTAAACCATAATGTCACATTCAAGGCACCTCTATTACCAACTACGTCAAATGATCATGAATTACGACCAAATTATTATGAAATACAAGACAATTTTGCTGCAATATATTTTGTACAAGATTGGCTCGAGATACCAAATATTAAGAGTTAGTGTACAGAATGAAAGAAAATAGAGGGTTGCGGTAAAAGGACATTTTATAGGTTAAATTGATGAGTTTTATGTGTCGTAAATTAATTATTGAGGTTCAAGACCCTTTTATGGCAACAAAAATGTGAAAGGTACTTATGTGGAAAATTTCTTCTTTTTTTGGTGAAAAATATATTTCCTCAAGATTTTTATTTACTAAAATTTGTATGGTATATTATTTTCAGTCTTTCTATACATGCTTTTATTATATAATCAAGTAGTTATAATATTTTTAAAAGATTTTCTTATATATTTCATCTATTTTGCTCCTTAAAAAATGAAAAAAAGAAAAGAACCGATTTTTATTAAGAACAAAGGAATTTCCCTCTTAATTCCAGGCTTAATATTTCAGTAACAATAAAAACCTCCCAAATATGCAAAATCTGGATCAGAATTTCGAGTTCCCGAGATAAAATCCCCTTTTGAATAATTCCGCGTCATTACAAAATTCACGACACTTTTATCGCGATCCACTTCTCCTTCCGCCATAAATTCCTTCAGCCGTAATCTAGCTCATGCAAGAGTGGCCGAGTATAAAATAAGAGCCACCATTATCATCCCCCATCGCACGCGATACTGCAGCAATGTTGCAGCGGAAGATAAACTCTCGCTAGTTCTTGCGATGACAAATACTCTGGGGCTCGATCCTCATAAATCACCAGCCCCAACGACAGCTTCCGTGGACCTGTTCAGGCGAGTCCTACGCCTGACGTCGCGACACAGGAGCGTCGTGATGCACGTGTGCGTCGGCTCAAGAAAATAACAAGTCATTTCATGCATCACCCCTTGCAACGTCGTCGAACGAACCGTATTTCCTTTTGCAGGTTACATATGATTGCAGACTGTTGCATAAGATTGCATGGTTTTGCGCTATTGGTGAATCATGCAAGCTTAGGGGTACTTGTTAACCCGCGCGCGTGGGCGGAGCGTGGGCTGGCTTGAACTCACCCTGAATGGGGTCTGAGTGGTTAAAGGGGCTGGGAATTCGGAAAATGTGTGTAGACGTTTGTGGTGAAGGGCATTATTAAGTTTGAGATGTGGCTGCTCGAGAATCTTCGCGAAGGATTTTCCTAGATTTGGGGTGAAGTTTCTGGAGAAGGGAATTTATGTGTGAGACCTTTCAGGGAGGATGTAGAAGAACTTGGATTAATTAAATCTTAACGATGTAGTAGATAATAGCGTACATAGTGTCATTAAAAGTTGTTTTGTTACTAAACAAAATTAATCTTTACAGCTATATTTAATTAATGATACTCTAAGTACGTATTACTTCTGATACGAATTTTGTATCTTTCAAATAACTCTTTAACTCTATCTTGAACAAGTTTCGATTCCTTTGAGTGAAAATTTTGAATAAAAAACGATATTATTTATGAGATGACCTAATACATTTCTGATGACATAAATACGTCTTATGTTGAAGATTTTAATTTATATAACCTTTTAATGCTACTTAAGAGGCTTGTCACTTAGGCAATGAAGCAAACCATGAAAGAGAAAGAGAAAGAAAATTACTGAACGAGAGATAAAGTTATTTTAAGTTAAATATTTTCATTTTTAGGCTCGATTCCAGGCACCTTTCTATTCAATTAAAATAACGTAGGTGGAGCGTGTTGATAATTCCAGTAATTCAACTGCTAGCACAGTGCAAACTAGTATTACCTTCGACTGGCTGCCTTTCAAGACTCTCTCATGGCGATGAAAATGTCACGTGGGCGATGGTAAAGTTGAGGTAGAAGGTCATGGGTGAGACAATTTATAAAATAGTATAATCTACCAATGCTTAATGTCATGTTTAATCAGTTTATCTCTGAGAACCCTTTTATTGTCACTTGAACCTTCAATTGATAGATTAGACTAGTAGGTATAAGAGGACTATTGTAAACATTAAACATTGTCATAGAGTGTCATAGACCCTAATTGGATTGATGAGTTGGAGAACAGTACAAATCCAAAATTAGCCATTTCCAAATACTCTCAAAAATAATATCTGGATCTCAGAGCCAAAGTGTATTAAGTCACACGGAAAACAAATGTACTTGATATCCAATATATCAAAATGTTTTCAAATTTGTATCTACTCCTTTTCAACTCACAGATTCAATGAAAAGTCTTTTCCAAAATTTCTGATCATGTAAGGGGTGCAAAATTGAACTCACTATTAATCTAACTTTCAACAATTTATAATACAAATTTGATTCATTAAATAACTTATTCTAAGACAACAACAGACCTTTATCCATTAAGACCTTCCCTAAATAAGAAAGCTATTCATCCGAAACATGTTCATTGTCAAGGTATGAAACACCTGATTGAACACAGTGGAATTTCAACGCCACTGGACTAAATGGCTCCTCCTTTTACTGAGAATTTATAATTAAATTCTCCCTTTGTTGCCCCAACACTGTCCTTGAGTTTCTACTCGAAAGCAGATCTTCTGTATCGAGTCTCCACTGATGGAACAAATTTAGCCTAGATGAAGAGACCTTACGTGGACCAAACTAACTAAATCGTTGGACTGTATCAGAGCTCTACCTTCTATTGAAAATTTATAAATAGTTCTTTAGAAGGGATTAGAGAAGCCACTCGAGAACAGTCGCGAAAAGACAACGAAGCTGAAAATTGTCCTGCGTATGACACTTTCAGTAAACGAAAACGCGTAATCTGAAACAATGGGGCGTTTACTGGGAAACACCAGCAAAATTACTATTTTTAGCGCTAAAACTAGGGAGGCTACTGTACGTCTATTTTTGACGAAGTGTTAAAATTAAAGCTTCTTAAAAAAATTCATGAATTATAGAAATAATATTTATCTATACATTTTCCTATTTATATACATTTAAGATTAATGGAAAAAATAGAACATTTTTCAAGAATAAAGTATATCTCTATACAGTTGATTCTTCTCGTAATTCTAGTATTAATTTAGTTTTGCTTTTATTCTTTACAAAGTAAGAAATTGTGCGTTCCTATCTCTCTAACTTCATTCCTATAACAATTACTTCAATTTCTTCACATAAAACAAATAAATAAATACACAAATAAAGCCAAACTTGGATACATAAAGAAGACTCAAAAATCTGTTTTTTAAACCTAGAAGCCTAGACTAATAACAAACCACAATACTTTCCCGAATACCTCCCCAATAACCGTACCACAAAAATCTAAAAAACCTATTAAATCCACCAGAGAGTACTCCCAAAGTAAACCCTCTACAAAAAAATCACTGGATTCAACCCTCGATTGCAAGTCCCTTTGATCCAAAGCTAAAAAAAAACGCTGTCACGAACTCAATCCCTACACGAGAGGAATTATCCACGGGTGAGTATGCCTGATCAGGATTCAAGGGATCAAACGAGCCGCGAACCTGGCGTTGAGATCCTCGCGATCGAACCTCGCGTGACGTCATTGGTTTCTATAGTTTCGAGGGTGGGCGTGGGCGTGAGGGTAACGATGACGTCGAAACAGTGACGTCTAAACGATGACGTCATGGAATCGTGGGGGAGGCGAGTGGGGGTGCGTTCACCTTCGAGGACGATGGTGGGAGGCACGCGTCGATTCAAGAGGAACAGGGGAAAGAGTTCGACCAGTACCCCTACTTTTTCGTCGACCACTCCCCCCCCTGCTTCCTCTCGTTCACGAGTAGCTCGGTTCACCCTCTTCGCTGACTCTCCCAGACAAAACGACGGGGGATTGAACGAGCATAGGGCGACGAACCGCGGGCATTAGGCTGTGTTCACAATGGGGATAGGATTAGTCGAGCGATTCAGTATTTTCATTCGATGTTAGAGTAATCTGATATTTTAATTGGATATAACGTTGCTTAGCGTGTGTCATTCTATATGTTTATGTTTATATTTCAACTGTTTCTGTTTTTGTTCATTCTGTATCTTATTAGGTTAATTTTCTATCATCGTTTCGAGTGTGCTCACTATGGTTCTTGCTTGTATGATTTCTGTACTATTAATGAGCTTGCTCGTAAAGAAATAAATAAATATTAAGGCTGGAACAGATAGGTTCAGTGAGTTAGGAAGTTATTGTGTATTGATGCTAAAATTTAATCGAGTTGATATTAAGTTTTAGTGTTCGTACACAGAAAGTTATTAAATTACTCGCCGATCGATTGAATTACTGGACGTGATGTTCCAGTCTTTAGAGTACTTCGATATTCGAGGAATTTAATATTGTAATTCAATATTTATTCGAATATTCTTGGAGAATTCGATTTTTACTTGAAAGAGAATTTGGAAGAGATGTATATGTGAATGTTGAGAATAAATTTCAATGCTTAATTGGTATGGCATGGTCACAGTATTTATATCATTTCATTACCAATATTTGTTATGTAAATTATCACTGAATTACTTATAGGCACTGAATAATAAAATGAAAAGCTGTGAATATTTTGTGTACTATTATTAATCATTCTAAATAAAAAAAATTGTGCTAAGTCTATTACACTAGATTATAATACTGGCATGGACTCGTTGAGGGTTTAAGGTCAAAAGTAGAATATGTGAATCTTGGGAAAGAGCTTGGGATGCTTCAGTAACTTACTTACTCGACTGATAAGAATAAATTTTGAACAGTCCAGCACTTAAATGTTAGGAATAATCTTCAAATAGTTGAGGATTTGAATATTGTAGGTAAATAAAGTTAGCACAGTTAAGTATTCGAATATTAGGAATAAATATGAAATAATTGAATAGCTATTCAAATATTGAGAATAAAATTTGTATTATAGTACTTAAATAATGAAATATTCGAATAATCGAGATATATATTAATAACATTTAATTGTAAGTAGTATTCGAATATTTTTCGGTATACAGACGTACCGTAGAATTTCACTTGAGAATCTCTCACAAATCAACACATGAACAACACTGAATGATCAAATAATTATACTAAACTGTAACTGTTACATTCATTTGCTCAACATTTACATTCATTTCTAATTTTGGGCTTTCAAATAAAATATTCAAACAATATTCATACACCAATAATCTTTGAACAGTATTCAATTATTTAACTGGATACTCAAATAACGTTCAAAAACGTAATATTCAACCATTACACAAACTGAAATCACCAAATATTAAATTAAACCGCCAATTAGCCAGAACTGAATCAGAAATTCGAATATTTGAGTGGAAATAAATGAAACAAGTAGCCACAGTCCTAGTCCACAGCAAACTCTCACACTCACAGCAATTTCGTTGCTCCAGAGGAACCTCCAAGGCAACGGGGTCTCCGACATCCGTCGCTAGAAGGGGAGCAGAGAAGATGGGAGGGTTAGAGTGAAATTCTGGGGTCGCTGGGAGCGCAGAGTTGGCAAAGTGTGCTGGTGGTTTTCTTTACCTTCGAGGAGATTGTGAGGGGAACAATGGAGGATGTAAGTGGCAGGGATGGGGTGCAATGTGGTTTTTAATGGAAATTAAGCCCGTCCTGTTTTGTGGTAAGTAGACGAAGGTTGTGATAGGAATTATGTCTGAGTGTTATAGAAGATAATGTTTTAGGGTTGGAGTTAACGAAGAGGGAAAAATTACCTCTGGTGATGGAGTGATTTTTCTGTTCAGGATGTTGCTTGGATTCTGAAGTGACCAGCAAGGGTTAAATAATCCTTTTATTTTTTCTGGCCCCTCATTTATCCCTTTCCTTTGTTCCAAATTACTTTGATGTTTTTCTATTCACGCTATTGAACCTCAAACAGCGTTATTAGCAATATAGGCTGATGTTCGTATGTTAAGAAAAGTTCTATTATTGCTGTTGGTATTATCACTATTACATCGTGATTACTTATTTATTTAATATACTAGTCCTTAATTCTGAACTAACATCGAATATATTAGGCATGAAAATACTTGCAGGCAAACATTTTGAACTACCCATGTATTTTTTCAAAATCTACTACTTTGATCACTTTAATAACAACAGGTGTATATTAATAGATAAAAGCTACTAAAATTACTAAAATATGATATTAAATTATCATTAGAGTGTTTTAAGTGATAAGAGATTTACAGATTTTTCTCATCCAGAGAAGATATTTAAAAACTTTCTTAATGATATAGTTATAAAGACACCAATTACAGTAATTTATGAAAGTTCGTTAAATTTCCCCTGATACGATCAGATTTTCCTATCGGAAAATATGAAACGCAGAATTAAATTAAAAGAATTCGGAACGTGACCTGATTGCAAAATTAAATGTCAGAGATACCATTGAATTTTTCAATCTTTCTATTCAATTCATTCATTAGTAACATTTCTCCTTTTCTCTCTTTCTCTCTCAAATAAAACAATTTGTCCTAATGTATCCCACAAGAGTCTAAAGACTTAAATTGTCCACTGTTTCCTCTTGCAATTAAACTCTCACAATTCTATAAACGTTACAGACTTCTGTGGCCCGATTCCACGACTATGGAACGAACTATTCGACCGATTAACGCGACGTGTGTACACAGCTTAATACGACCCGTAACTTTACTCGCGGCAGCAGAATCTGATTTGTCGCGACGCTTTGTCGTGCATCATCGGGTGAAACGCGTATCCGCGGAACAATGTCCCTTGTTTTCCACCCTCGGCGCTCGTTTTCCTTAAACGACACGCTTTGGATTACTTTTGTCGACGGAGTACGTCGACTGCAACAATGACGCTGCATTCTTTCTGCATTTGCACTCCCACGCTAGCACCGTTCAGCTTCAAGTGGATGAATTACGAGTTGCTGGCTTTTCAACGTGCTTATATTTTTAGCATTTTCTGTTACTATGGGAGAGATACTGGCTCACTGACTGCAGGCAGATTTCATTCAATTATTAAAGTAACTGAGCTCATTGCGCTTTCTCGTTAATTTAAGAGAAAATTGAAATTACTCTTACGATGTGCCAGGTTTGCTTTCGAGGGAATAAAATTCATTGTTAATGCATTTGTAAATCTATATCCAATAAATATTTTCGAGTTTTTGATTTCTAAAATTTGAAATTTTCTAGTCTTCCAATTTGTAAATTTGAAATTTTTGGAGTTTTTTAAAATAGAAAAATAAATATTAATAGCCTTTAAGATTATCCAACATCTTTTTTTACATATGTGTTGAGACTTACTATTAGAAATATTGTCTGCACAACTGATTTTATCGTTCCGTAGAATTGCACTTGAGAATTTCTCACATGTCGACAGTAAATTATGAAAATATTATCAGAAGAAAATAATTCTGAGCATTCAAGTACGTGAAGCTTCCAAGGTTTCAAAGATTTCAACTGCAAATCTTCCAATTTTTAATTTTTAAACTTTCAAATTGTCTAAATTTGAAAATTCAATTTACAAATTTTTGTAGTCTTTTCAAGAAAAATGAAAAAGTTATTCAACAATTTTTTTACACATACATACGTACATGCATGTATATTGAAATTCACTGCTAAATATGTACTGTATGACTGATTTCACCGTACTATAGAATTTCACTTGAGAGTCTCTCACGAATCGCCGCGAGATTTGCAGTGAATGACCACATTATTTTATCCAACTAAAAATATTACATATATTTACAACTTAGCAGTACCTTCTATAGCAAAAATACTTTTACTTTAATATACATTTAATAATATATTAAATATATAATATATAATTTAATATTAAATATTAAATATATAATTTAATAATATATTAAATATATAATATATTAAATATATATTAATTAAAATAAAATATTTTAAATTCCATTCTTGTTCAAACTTCAAATAAATAATCATTCGAAATGATCACAATATAATCACCTGCTCTACACTAATATTATGTACAATATTAATTTACGCAATTACAAATCATAACAAAACATAACAAAAAGTACTACAAAAAAGAAAGCCTTGTAAAATAACTACGAAAATGAATTTACTTACAACTAAAATCCCTGCACATGCAATAGAACTAAAAATTACAGCTCGTCTCATCAATGATAAATCACCACTAAGTGTCCCTTAACTAGGTCATCTCTCCTATATAACCATAATCTCGGCAGGAATCCCTCAAGGAAATAGTTTCACGAGAACTTGTCATCACGAGAACTGCTTCGTTTCCTGAACGTTTAGCATGATCGATATTTTTTACCTGGACGTCCTCCAGCTAGACATTGTTTCCACGAAAGAAGCCACGAGAACGGGGTGGTCTCAGGTGCGCGTAAAATCGATAGCACAAGTAGGACACTGGGTTATTCGGCGAGGGATGATAAGGGGACAGCCTGGAAGCAAGGATCAGCGCCGATAATGGCAGGAGTTGTTGCGAGAGGAGCGCAGAAATAACTTCCTAGGGTGGCCTAGCTCAGAATAAACGGCTCTCGACTGTAAAAACGTAGGAGGAATTCGCGGAAATGCGAGCCAATGCTATGGGGAAACCAAATCGTGTGGAAATTAAACTTTCCACGAGTGGGAGCGCTATTTGACGCGAGAATCATTTTGTGGGGGATAGTGGGAATATTCGTATAGGGTGAGTTGAAATTAGAGGTCGATCTTAGGGATGACAGACGATGAGGAGGCCTGATGCTAAATACTAGTGTGTGTAAATATTGGAACACTTGGTGAAATTTGATCAACACATATGTATAATAAAAGTCCTTGAAATGGATTGTAATTATACAATGTTGCATGTATGTCAGAAATATTATTATACAGGGTGTTTCAGAAATCCATGTCGATATTTCAGAAGTTGAATCTACATGCTAAACTGAGCAAAAAATTATATATGAATAGAATGTGTTCTATATACCTTACTATTAGAATCTGTGTTGTATATACCTTACTATTCTATATACCTTACTTACTAAAGAAAATGTTCAAAATGTCCATAGATGTATAAGGTCACAAACGTTATCTTAAACAGCATTATGTAATTTCTACTGCATTAGTCGATGCAGCTCCTTATTTTCGATAAAAAATAGCTATTTAATATTTATGTTGAAAAAAGACATTAGTTCACCAACACATACATCTCGCAAAGATACTTTTTAGAAACATCTTATAAGCTCACTATTTGCACTATCTCGCGAGTTTATAACAAGTAAATATTATAATTGATCTGTTAATATGGTACTAACTTAACTTTTCAATATGGTATCTAGAAAATTGCAGCATATTATTCATAATCTATACTGCGAAATGTTATGCATATAGGAAAAATTTTCATATGCAAACATGTACAGAATCCAAATAATATACAAAAATATAGAAAATATCGAAAGTTAAGTACACTTTGCAATATGTGAAGGGTAAAACAAGTTTTCAAGTACGTTTTACTTCTCTAATTATTGTATTTACGGAAGTAAAAATTTTCTATTTAACTCTGAAGTATACCTTGCATTGTTCGAACATTTTCTGCTCCTTAATTTTGAATCATCCTGTAGTACACAGTCATAGATAGAAAAATATGAGACCAGCAGACTTTCCACATGATTCACAGTAGGTGAGCCATGTAAACCACACCCTCCGATGTAAAAAGCGAGGGATGGTTTCCTGTATTATGTTTCAGCTTTCCTCGTCTTTTTTGAGTTATTTTAAAATATAGCAGTTTCTTTTGAATTAAATTTCTGTGGGCCATGCCTCGTAAATTTCAAATTATTATTTACAATTATTGTTTTCAATATATAAAAAGTAATTTTGAAGTTGATGGGTTTCAAGCCTCTTAATTCAAACAGGGTATTCGATAAAAGGTGTCAGAAATTTTAAAGGACGATTCTACACAACAAAAAGAAAAATAAGATAAAAATTAAAAAGAATGAAATTGGGTGCGTAGCTTGGTTTTCAAAATATTAATTTAAAAATTTCTTATACCTATTGTCGAGCACCCTGTATACCCGAATTCCAAATTAGTTTTTATTTTAGACTATTGTTTTTTGTTCTACCCTACACTAAAGGATAAAAGAATCATTAACTTTCCAAATGAAAAGCAAACTTTCAGACCATTCCTTTTTCAAATAAATAAATATACCCCAATTTTCAAATAAGTAAATACATAAAAACATAACTAGATAATCTCTAAAACCAGAATAAACAATTTTCAAAACAAAAAGGAAGCTTATAAACCATTATTCCATTAACAAATAAATACTCCCTAGTTTCCAAGTAAATACATAAATACAAAACTAATAATGTCTAAAACTAGAATTACCAATTTTCCAAATGAAAAGCAAACTTTCAAACTACTCCTCCTTTAATAAATAAATACTCTCTAATTTTAAAACAGGTAAATACATAACTAAATAATCTCTGAAACCAGAATAATCCGTTTTTCAAACAAAAGGGAAGTTTAGAGACCATTCTTTCTTCAGCAAGTAAATACATAAATACTAAATACATGACCGATAATCTCTGAAAATACAAACCAGCCTAGCATTCTACAATAGCATATAAATCCCTTGTCGAGCTATCTTTGCCACCGTTATATTATCACCTCTGAATGTAGCGAGTTTCAAAGCCCCCGAGGTACTTGTTTCGCTATGCATTATGCGCCGAAATGGAATTAACCCTCCCCAAATTCGACTGCTAACAGCGTTACATCCTCCCCTTTGGAATCGAACTTGAGGGGAGCTCTATTGGCGATCGTTATGCAAGGTCAGTGACATCGGTCATCCACCCGTCTGGAGTTGAATATCTTTTTCATCGGGCCAGGGGTGGAACGTCCGTCGTGTAGCTCATATAAAACCAGCCCCGATACAATCAGACTGAACCAGACTGAACCAGACTGCCCTCAACCCACCTAACGAACCGTTCCACGAAATTTAATAATGGAATTGTTAATACAACTAGTCCCAGCTTGCTAGAATGAATGGACTTTTGTTTCGAGATTATTTGGATAGTTTTGAATTTTTTATTGGATTCTGTGTTCAATGGGTAAGACAGAAATTTGGATTTTTGGACTGTGGGGGGTAGTTTTTGTAGCTTTTCGAATGAATAATTTAAATAGGGCGTAAAATTGTTGCTTGGTTTTAGTTTATGTAGTATTTCATGAAAATTTTGATTAGTTTTGAAACATTTGGAGTATGAAAAAATATTCTAATTTTAACAAAGAATTATAACCTTGTGGAAATATTTCTGTTCTGTTAATTAGTAGGTGAATGCAGAGACTTTTGACTTTGTTATTTGAGTTTTTATATTAGATTTTGTTTAAAACAGGAAAGTATCGTCACTATTTTCCTTTCCATTACTGTGATTAAAAATAATCTTTAAATTATTTTTTGAAAGAACCTTCACTTTTCTCTGAATCAGAAAAAGATAAGCAGAATATTCGCGAATTCGAGATTACCTGATCTGATTGGAAATCTACACAGCACACTACAGTCAGTATTTGCGGTCCCTCTTCAAGTTAAATACCCATAATCGGAGGTAGTTGCTTACCTGAAATCAAAAGATTAAACGGTTAAAGATATATTTCGAGGAAACGATACTGTGTAAAAAATAAGAAAATGATTTGTCAATTTGTTTCCAGAAAGATAGCTAAGTTAGCTGTCAAGTTGATGCTAATATATTTAAAATTACGATATCTATGAAAATAATTTACAAGATATTTGTAATTTTTATTTAAATTTCGAAATTAGAAATTTTAACTAGAAATTCTATGCTTCTTTTTAATTTAATCATTTCTTATATTCAAACTTCCCGCGTTTATTCTAATAGTAATTCCTTCTTGTTTTTGCTTGGAAACATTTTTGTACATTCTTCAAATATTTATTAATGAAGTCACAAAGCCTTAAATTAATATATTTATTAGTATCAATTAAAATATTCTTTTCTACTCTCTCTCTTTTACTGCCTCGTTTTTTAACTCTTAACCTAAAAAGTCCCATCAAACTGGATAGTCGGATACTTTGCCGAAGGAGACTTCATTTAAAATGAATAATAGATATTTCGTCATTTTATTAAATGGACATTTTGTCAAAAACACATTTTATCGAATTTATATTTTCTCGTTTAGGCTTAAGTTTAGGTTTAGATTTAAGTCTAGGTCTGGGTTAAGTCTAGGGTTGGATCAAGTCTAGGTGTAAGGGAAGTTCAGGTCTGAGTGAAGTCTAGGCCTGAATGAAGTCTAGGTCTGAGTGAAGTCTAGGTCTGAGTGAAGTCTAGGTCTGAGTGAAGTCTAGGTCTGAGTTAGGTCTGGGTTTAGGTCTGGATTAAGTCTAGGCCTGGGTGAAGTCTAGGTCAGAGTTAAATCTAGGTCTAAGTCTAGGTCTGGATTAAGTCTAGGTCTGGGTTAAGTCTAGGGTTGGATCAAGTCTAGGTCTAAGGGAAGTTCAGGTCTGAGTGAAGTCTAGGCCTGAATGAAGTCTAGGTCTGAGTGAAGTCTAGGTCTGAGTGAAGTCTAGGTCTGAGTTAGGTCTGGGTTTAGGTCTGGATTAAGTCTAGGCCTGGGTGAAGTCTAGGTCTGAGTGAAGTCTAGGTCAGAGTTAAATCTAGGTCTAAGTCTAGGTCTGGATTAAATGTAGGTCTTGGCCTCATCCAGACCTAGGTCTAGGCCTGGCTCTGGATCACATCTAGGTCTAGGTTTAGGCCTAGCCCTGGGTTAGGTTTGAGTCAAATCTGGGGCACACCTTTACATGCCTATTTAACGAAATATCCCTCTGACAAAATATCAATTCAACGAGACATCTTCCAAACATTTTTCGATCAAGATTCCTAGAATCCTCAAGACTTCTATCACGTCTTGATAGAAATAAAAATGAACAATAGAGGTCACCCAAGAGAAATTCGACTTAAACAATTAATAAGAATCACAGCACACGTCCCAAGGGAACTCTCAACGCGATCACAGTGTCGAAACGCCACACAGACGGCACAAAGAACCGTGATCTCGACATTGAAAGAAACTCGTCGCAGGCTGATGGTCTCCGATTCATAAACCACGCGTCCAGACGCCTATATCGACCAGGGGCACGATGAAAAGGCAGGGGCAGAAGAGGATGAGGCTAGTATGTCTCTGAACGCTGTTAAACGAGGCAAGTGGAGCCAGTTAAAAATAAGAAACTCGTTCAACAGGTTTCGAAATCGCCACGCGAATTTCACGCTAGGCGCGGTGCCTCTCGAAATGCCTTCTCGTCTGAAGTCCGCAAGCTTTATCGATTGCTCGCTCAGGAAGCGAGCACCGGCGTTAATTAACAGATCACTAACGAGGGAAGCAGTGAACTTATCCCCCTACGATCTTGATGTGTGTACTTTTGAAGGACGCTGGTTCGGGAACTTGTGTTAGTATAGAAGTACAAGACGCGGAGATTGAGTAATATTGGGAATACAGTAGGCAGTGATGGTTACTGAAACACATCGACTCGATTTAAATATGTGTAGAAGGGGAATTTGTTAACAGGTGTTAGAGATTTTAAGCAATGAACAAAAATCAGGAGTGATGAAATTGCATTTGTAATTTTAAATAAATTTCGTTCTAAATTATGCATTTAATTAATTGCACAGTGCTTCGTTTATTCTACTAAACCCCTATTATAGATATACATAATCGTTAATTTAATAAATTCATTGTAGCATAAATTAATATTATCGACAATTATGTGAATGAAATTTTCATCCTCATACATATGCATATCTCGAATGACAGTTAATCGCTAACATGTAATTAACAATATTCTAACTAATTAATATATTGTTACCTATTAGTTCATTCAATTTAAGCGTATTATTCAAAAAATTGTAATACTTATTTGACTGTTAATTGATCATTATTTTATTATTATTATATAATTATGTCATTTAAAATGCTTTATATTTGAGCAAGAAAAAATGGAACAAGTTGCCTTTAAAAAGTAAAAAGTTGAAATAACTAACATTTTATTTCAAGTCATAAATGATCGTTAAAGCAAGAAACGAAAAATATGTTATAACGTACTAATGGATTAAATTATCAACTCCAAGTACTTATCGACATTTCTAGCGAAGAAAAACGTCTAGAAACATCCAAAAAGGTCATACATATGCAAATCATTATTGATACTGCGCGACAGGAGAGGAAAAGAGAGGACCTCGATAATACACGAACGGCTGTGTAACGAAGGTGATAATTATCGAGGAAGTGGTAATTTTCGCGCGACGTCAATGTGTGATGACACATGTGGTCGTAATATGCAACAGATGCTCGTGCAAATTCTGTAGTTTTCCAGGATAATTTCAACGCATCCATATTGTGCTCAACGTTTCCATTGTGTATGTACAACTTCAACATGTGGCTGTTGATTTAATTGTCGACAGATTAATTATTCAAATTGGAGGGAGTAAGCCACTGTGGTCTGGTAGTTCAGATTTTTTAAACGAGGGAACAATTATTTATTACTTAACTAAAAATAAAGGAAGCAGTGTCTAAAATTACAGACACTGCTTAGGAAATTAAGAACTATTATAAATCAATTTTAATAAGATTTTTAGGAATTATTAGAAATTGTATTCTTCAATTTTTTAAATTAAATTTTTTTAAATTTTAGTTATCTACTTAAATCTTTTCGTAAACTTGAGACAATGTTGAAAATAACCTATTCTAACTTATTTATTTTGTAAATTAAACTGAAAGAAACCTAAAAAAGATCTTGTCTGAGGGATTAAAATAGTTTTTGTACATGTAAAACAACACTAAGAGAACCTATTCAAATCCTTTACCATTTCTTAATAAATTTAAAAAATGTTCTATTCCTAAGGCTGAAAGTGCTTGCCACTTGAGACAGTAATAAAAAAACTCATTTAAACTTTTCATTTATCTAAGAAAACAAATTTTAAGTTTGTATTTCTCTAATTTTCTTCAATCTCCAAAGAACAATCACTTTACACTTCAATTAATGAATTTCTCACGGGTTCCGAATCTGAGAGCACTGACGAAATTAAGGTCACCTACCTCAGCCAAAACGAAATAAAAAGAAAATACATCAAGCCATTCAACTGTAATAAAACGAAGAAAGTTCACCTATTCCACGGCAGTTCAAACGGTCATCCCTTCTTAAATAAATCAATCCCCATTGCCTGGGCAGAACGCCACAAAGCAGAGAAAGAAAAACGAAGATCGAGTCGAGGGGGCGATAAAAAAGCAGAAACGAGAACGTTCCAGGGAGCACGCACCCCACTTTTCGCCGACATCGTCTGGATCGAAGAAGTCATCGGAGGTCGCCGAAGGGGGTGGTCATCGACCTTAATTTTCGTCTCAGACGCGTCACAGCCGTTAAGGTCGTACCCCCTGCGTCGTACCACGTCTGTCGGCTTTATCGCGACGTTTGCATAACGCTGTCGTCGTCACAGATGTCCAGAACGAAACTGTTTGCGAGTGAAACACTATCCACGTGGATTGTGTCTGTTTCGAGGAGCTGAGGGTGGTCCATCGCTCGAATGATTCACAGCTTATCGATTCGACTGGACACTTGGGTAGTACGTGTTGCTTGCGATTATTGCGATTTGACCTTTGGACTTTAGGCTTGGAAACACTTAGCGACCTTCTTGGGTGGAGATATCTATTGTTTTTGGGGTTTAGGATTGAGATACTGTCAGATACTCCTAGAATCCTCATCATGTTTCACTCCATAAGTGTAGGTATCTGGTACGCCTAAAAATCCTAAAAGAATCAACGAAGATGATCAAACTATTTATTCTACAAGTGAGACAAGTTCAGACAGTCGTCAGAACATCAATTTCCAAGTCTCAGAGAATATTCTACTGTACTCTTATTTTTACCAAACTAAATCTTTGTAACCCACAATAATAGAAAGTGTGAATAATCTAGATTCAGTTGATGGAGATATTATTGTACGCCTAGAAATCCTAAAAAGAATCATCTCTCATCCTCTCACCCTCTTTTCCCACACTGAAAAAAAAGAAATGGTAGTAGAGAAGTACCAAGATGATTGTTACATAGTGTACATACTATGTACTGTGCAGAGTTCGTAAGGTTGCACCTGGAACACATTTTGACTTAATAGTAATTTTCTGTACATAAAGGATACGTCGATTCAGTTGGTTCTCATGATTATTTTATCTCAATCAAATGCTGCATCCGAAAGTGCGCGTGAAATCAGACGATTTTATCTTCTGTAACCATACCAAAGCTGTATAATATATACCCCGTAGTCATCTTGGCTTCACTGTCTGCACATTCATCTACTACCATTTTTCTTCCAGTGCACAATCCTCTACCCAGCAGTAGCAACCAAGTCCTCTTTCAATCCCTCCCACGCCCCCAAATCGAAGGACAAGCTCCATTTCAGAGTTTGCACAGAGAGAATCCCAGCCAAGCAAAGAGCTTCGAGGAGCAACAGGCTCTGGCCCCGACGCGCGCAAGAGCGGCGTAAATTCAAAAGAAGAAGCGAAGGGGAGAGAGACTAGTGAGGCAGCGTGAAAGCGAGAGTGGCCGTGGCTGTCGGTCTATTTTCGAGAGGTTCCTTTGTTTCCCCCTTCGGGAAGCAGGTGTAAGTATTCTGTCTCAGCGATCCGCGGCTCAAAAGGAATCGTCCTCGACCGCTTCGCTGGCCCGAAACCTTAATCTGCACGCGTCTCTCTGGCTCAAACGCGATGGCAGGCGAGAGGGGTCGAGAGGAAAAGGAGGAACGTAGAATCTTATCTCGTGTTTCCGCGCGTTTCGAGTGCGGGACACAATGTTGCCATAAATTGATCCCCTGGCGACGTAGGTGGCCTCCTGACCGTAGGCTGACGCGGCTCGCTTTACAAACGCGCTCGGGTTGCGACTCGACGAGCTAGGTGCAGTGAACCTGCGCGACTCAGAGATTTGTATTGTTGTCTAGTGATTGTTGAGCCTCGAGCTGTTTTGGTTCTGATACGATAGCTCGAAGATGGATCAGGTTTTCGAGGATTTGTTTAGCTGAAGCTTGGGGGGAATTGAAAGGTATTTGGTCATCTTGATACAATGTTCATTTGTCTTCAAAGATCACTAAATTGACTTTTCTAAATTGAATTTTAAATTCTGCTACAGAGCAAGAAAAAATACTACAATAATATATACCCCTAAAACTGGGTCTACAGTAATATTGAGTTGGTTCTACAGTAAATTTGATGTAACTAAGTCATACAACTTCTCAGAAAACAGAAAAGAGAGATATATATAACATTTCTCTTTT
The DNA here is from genome assembly GCF_051401765.1 of Calliopsis andreniformis. Lineage (NCBI taxonomy): Eukaryota > Metazoa > Arthropoda > Insecta > Hymenoptera > Andrenidae > Calliopsis > Calliopsis andreniformis. The sequence continues at coordinate 9,493,299 of NW_027480432.1, read as the reverse complement.
CTATTTTCTAGAGAGTTACATAATTTTGTTATATAACATGTCTAGCTGAATATTACTAACCTACTTTACTATCATCTAAATTTCAAAATGGAAAAGAATTCACTATTAAAATTAAAATTAAGTTCACAGTAGCTGAGATCATCCACATTTCGGAGCTATCTTTTTCTTAACACAGCTCAGACATTGACGTCAAGATAGGTCCAGTAATGTATTACAACTTGGCGCGATGAAGTCACCTCCCGAAGGCAGGATCCAGTGTAAACCAATTTCAGTTTACTTTGAGGAGCTAATTGCTCCAAGAGCGGATTTTAATAGAAGGAGCAAAAGCTGCAAAAGGCAACTCAATTTTCCAACGTTCTAGATCTCTTAACCATTTAAGTATCGCTTGTCCTTAGAACAGATGAGCATTCTCTTGAGACGTGCGAAATAAAAACGCAACTGTTTTCCCCCTGTTAAGATTCGATCGAGGGTAAAAAGAAGAAATCGAGAAATCCACTGCGCCTAAAGATCACATAACGCTGTTGATACTATGGCGCCGAGCAATGAACGTCAAGGACAACTCATGTCTCGGCAATTGAAAGCAATTTGATGGAAATTCCATGTCATGTTTGCTACTACATCGTTGGATCGAGATAAATGCGAAACTAGGACTGCAATTATTTTAAGGAGTTGAAAGGAGATTGATCAAATTGCCCCTCTTTTTGCTGGGGTAATTAGAAATATTATTTCGTAATATAGTTATATAAGCTTTGTACTATGTCAATCTATACAATACTATTTAGTACTATATACTTAATTCGTAACTTAACTATTTTATTAGATCTACATACTAAATTATACTACTTATCAATATGTCTACTTGTTCTTAATTCAAAGGTTGAAAAATAAAATTCTTTTATTCCAGTGTATCTAATATTTGTCCTCGCGAGAAAACTGCAGAAAATATTCAATTTTTATTTAATTACGCTAAATATTTTCCAACACATAGATTCACCATTATTTAGAATTTTAAATAATAAATATTTGGGTGATTTTTAGCCAGCCTACATTTTACATCTCAAGAATTTTATTTCTTATAATTTATAATAATACTGTCGTTCTTTCACGTGGCACAGTGTTAACGAAAAAATATTTCTTTCCACGAGTGAACTTTCGAGCACTCTATAACCAGGATACTTTAAGAAACGTAAAGTAGACAATACGTGATGTGTAACGTTATAGTGATACATATCAGTGACGTAAGTGTGGTTATCCCTGCACGTCTCCGTCACTATGAAACACGAGATACGACAGTGCAGATATAATTTCTAAAATGGAGCATACAAAAATAGCAACTGACAATATGTAATCTCCAGCGTCAGTAGCACCCAATCAGAATTCTGAGTTGAATTAGAAGTACTGCTCTACAATTGATGGGAAGCATAATGCTGGATGGGTCCAATCATAATGCTTATTTGATGGCTCTAGTAAAGTGGAATCGATTAGAAAATCGAATATGACGACGATCTACTGTATTAAGAAGTGTAAATGCTGGGACAGTCTGTCGATGAGCCACGCTATTGCATTTCCTTCCTTTTCTTCCTCGCCATTTTGCGCGAGGAAGTAGCTGGCCCAGGCAGGCTTGCCTGCAGGTCTGCTCGTGGGCAGGCAAATAATGTAGACGCGCCATTAGAGTCTTTTAGGGGACCTCATCGCGCTGAATAGCGATGACCCTGCCATAAACCTGCACCACGGTACCGTTAGGTAAGGGTTTTCCCACAGTTCCCTTGTGTGGGTCAGAAATGCATTCAGTCAACAAACAATGAAGTTTGGGCCACACTAATTAGAAGCGCCTTTATAGCTAATTGACTGGGACTCTGCTACCAAATTTAGTATCCAAGGGCGCGAAAAATGGCCAAGCGAGTCAGAAACAGAGAGGGATTATACTCCATAAGAGCTGTGCAAATGGCCATTTGCATTTCGTTCATTTGGATAAACTTGTGAAACACTGTCGTGCAAAATTTCGTACGCTAACTTGAATTATCAAATTAATCGTGGGAGTGTGCTGTCACGTACAGATCTTGCAAAAATCGGAGGAAATTTAAGCAGTGTAGACTTACAGGATCTGTTATAGACCTTTGTAATATTAACAAAGGTAACTTGAAGGTAAGACCAGCTTTGTTGGATCTACAAAGTCGACTGTTACTGATTCTCTCGAACTCAGGTCTATTAGAGTACTTTTGTTAATTCTAACAGACTTCAATAACTTCAGCTTGACTTTTTCTTCTTGTATAGAGATAATACTGTGATATCATGGAGTCTAAAATATAGGCATTAAGTATCAATGCCTATAACAATTGTTTCACACTTTTCTAGATATTAACAGGAATTATTCCACATTTTTCTAGATGCTAACAGTAATTACTTCACTTTTGTTAGGTATTAACAATTATTTCATATCTCTCTAGACTCTAGAGAAATGTTTAGAGAATACCTAGATATTCTAAAAGATTTCAATAACTTCAGTTCAACTTTTTCTTCGTGTATCGAGAAAATACTGTGATATCATGGAGTCACAAATATAGGCATTAAGTACCAATAACAATTGTTTCACACTTTTCTAGATATTAACAGGAATTGTTCCACATTTTTCTAGGTGCTACCAGTAATTACTTCACATTTGTCTAGGTATTAACAATTATTTCATATCTCTCTATACTGCGTTCACTGGGAGAACGCAGTTGCCGGTTGACGAGTTTTCGTACCCTTTGCGCAGTTCACGCCTACGCTCATTAGTTATTGGCTCTGTCACTCCCGAGCACATCCCTACCCATGAACCCCTTGTTGGGCCCTTGGAGGTCCTACCATTTCTAAAGAAAGTCACTTCTTCAAGTGTTAGCGCATAAACGGTGTGAAAGAAATTTTGAGCAAGCAAACGATATTCTTTTAGATTTTAGTTTTCTCCGAAAGTATTAATGCGGCTCTGTTAGCAAATAAAAATCTTCTTGAATATCGTCTCTGTCGACCGAAAACGTACTGGTACTAGTCAGTATTCTTACTGCGTTGCAATACCATAAACGACCCTAGATTTCCCGTGTCATAAACTACCTGGTCGCATCGAACATTTTGTAGGAAATCCAGGAAACAGTTCTACCGTTGCTGTTTCTTTATAATCAAATAAGCTGTGGATTCTTATACATTGATATCTCAATAAATATTGTTTCTTAATAGATAGAAACATTTGTTTCATTTGGACACTAGGTATACAGAGTAGAAAGAAGCAAGGCGTGTCCTTTCAGACTCTTGAATCCTTCACCAATCTCAGTGGAAAAGTCAGTCAGGGCAATGGAAGCCATCTGCGTGAAACAACTGCGTTCTCTCAGTGAACGCAGTATAGACTCCTAGAGAATACCTAGATATTCTATAACTACAACTATTTCACAATTACCTTAAAATTAAGAATACTGTTGAAAGAAAGAACGAGGAGAAAACAATTAGGAAAAAATACTGTGTCAGAAGAAACGAGGAGAGCCTCTTTTCTTGCAGGCCTGCAATCCAAGAAGTTAAACCGAGTCACCGTGCGTGCACTCGTGGACCTGTCTAGCCGAGATAGTAACTTAAATCTCACACGTGGTAACTGTAAAAAGAAGCGTCTTGGAGAATAATCTCGGCGAGTAAAAAGGCGATACCGAGGGTGGTCGCTTGTCTCCCGAAAGCTGAGACAAAGAGGACAGATAAAAGGTGATAGTTTAGTCGCCGACTCATCGTGTTACTGACGCACATAGACGACCGCGTGCGTGCACCCATTGTGCAACTACACTCTGTTATTTTGATCTGACGAAGGTGGATATAATCAAGGACTTGAAAAACTAATTATTTTGTTATTTAACATGTGTCAACTATTCATTTTCATACCTTTCTCAGGTTATTCTACTTATGCAAATATTGGACTTATGGAGGCACTATTTAGAACGAAAGTGTTTCATAATCGAATAACACACTTTCTCGTTATTCTTATGTAAATTTCTATTTTTATGAACACAATTGAAGAAATAATGGGTAATCAAAGACTTATTGTTACGCTCTTTGAATATTGTGAAAGGTGTTTTATGTACATATTTGTATGTTATGTGCTCTCTATCCTGTTTTGCATATTAAAATTTACGATGAATTCCTTCTATTCCATTTTTAAAAAATATAGATTATTGAAAATTACTCGACAAGTTGTAAATTAGAGTAAAGCTTCAAAGGTTTGGTGATGCAACAGTAAATCGTTCACAACTGTTTTTTTAAATACTAATTTTCTAAACTGAAATCAGTTTTCAATATAAAAAATCGCTATACATATTTCCTAGCTTGTCTAATCTTATTGATTGTATTTAAAGTTTAAACTTAAAATGTAAATTCACTTGCACTTACATACAACACATTACATTAATTTCAAGTTTAGCAATTTATTGTTAGGATAAAGAAAGATTTAGATTTAGATAGAAATATTATTTTCGACTTTATTATCATTTGTTAGGCGACCCAATTATAGATTCAGTATATTTAAAAAGCGTTACAAGGGAAACGACAAACAAGTTAAAATTAGTAAAAAGAAAATGTCCACTGTAATAACGAAGAGTAATTATGAATGGCCTTTTATACTGCTCCCAATTATCTCATTTGAAATACAGTCATTGTATTGAATAAACAGTACATTTCCACGGGCAATTTTCAAAATTCAATTAAATTTTCGTTTCCATCATTTCATTGCAGTACAATACATTATTGTCACGAATATTCTTGCCCCTTTGAAACAACCATTAATGTGTTTAATTAAACGTGAAAAAGCTCATTTGAAGATCGAACTGAATTGTAAATAGGTACACGCTTTTTTAGATTCATAAATTTTTTACAGAGGACACACAAAATGGACGATTAAAATTTCACAAATTTTCCTAATTACTTTTACACCAGATTGACACGTTGTAAATATAGAAAAAATAATATAAATATAAAATTTCCTCTTTGATGTGCTGCTAATTGTATAACATTTCCTTTTTTAGTTGTTACTACAGAAAAAAAGGTTTCGTACCTATTGAACACTGATATTATAATAATCTTCTTCAAATTCATGATTTCTTAGTTATGTAATTACTGCAGTAATTTATTAACACACTAAAAGAGGATCTCACAAATCAAAATCACATTTAATAACAATATTTCTACTGAACCCAAGTAGAGGAAAAACAGAACCCAAAGAGGAAAAAAGGTATATCTATACCTAGTTAAATTTCACTGATTTCATCGATAACTCTGATAAGTACTCTATTTTATATCAGAAATTGTTATCATAAAGGCGTGCCATTATTTCTACCATTATCAATTCAACTCTGTTAATAACGACGTTACTAAAATTTTTCATTTTGAATTTCAAAAGCACGTCTAAAAATGACATTACTTGTTCGCTAAATATTTCCAATTAATAATAAGGATCAGAGAACAAGCTCGGCTCCGACAATGGCTCCTTTTGTGCGTTAACCACTCCCCGTTTCCTGTTCCGACCATTCACCGTTATGTAATGTAATGCAATTCACATAACAGGAAACGGCAGACCAGATATCCGATTGAGCGACTTGTAGGCGTTGTTATCGGATGTTGTTATCCAGTATGGAAAACGACATGCTAAACCAGGGGATTTGCGTGTGAACCAATGTGGGTAATTGCAAGTCGAGAAGAATTTGTGGAGGAAGTTGCGGATTTAGGAAGAAAAAAAGAAGAGGATTTGCGTTGAAGTTGAGTAAGACGGAATTAATGAAACTTACAATACAGTTGTTACAGTTTAAGTGTATTAAGTACCTACAGGTTTGTTGGAGACTTGGAGCATGTAGAACTTTGAGTTTGAAACTTTCCAGAATTCTTTCTGTTTTAATACTTTGCTGAAGTGGCGATCACGAGTTTAAGACCACAAGGCTGAACCATTGTTAATTTTTTATTTACTGTAAGTTTGAGAAAAGAAATACGATCACATTTCTAGGGTCATTTTGTAAGGTGAATGGTTTAGCTTTATTTTGCTAACAAAGTTGAGTTGTATTTTCTGGAAGGTGTTTCTCTATTCTAGCAAACGATTGGAAAGGTGAAGATGGTTTTCTTTCTGATAGATTGTAAAAATTTGAACGACTGCAGTTGTATACAAAAATTTTTTTCTCAGCACAAACTTTGGAATCAAAATCTTAGCTTTTCAATAACTTCCATAAAAGTTCATTTATGGTTTTTTGTTGCTGCTTTATTCTACTTTCAGTGAAGTGTATTGCTGCAAGATGAAATTTAATTTTAATTTAATTTATTGGATATTTGGAGATGTAGAGATTCAATGTAATATTAAAATTAGTGTTAAGTTGTTCGCCCATGTTTACTGTAATTCCATGTTACTTGTTATTATATTATTTAGTGTTGAATTGCCTTCTCAAGTGCAGAAACTCACTGTATGGATGAAGAAAAGTAAATACAGCAGTGCTTTGTATCCCGACCACAGCTGGGAACCGAATTTGGCCAACTTGCAAGGGTGTGTCTATCCCATAAATTTTGCCTCACGTGAAATAAATAGAGAAATAGAACAAGACAGTGGTACGTACTACTGGGAGCTCAGGATCTATCAGTGGAACTGATTGGCTCCGCAGGAAAATGCATACAGATGGCGCATACGCGTTTCCCTTATTTCCAAATTGGTCACAGCTATTCCTACTACTTGCAGCGAACCGAGCACTCTTTTTGTCTCACTGACAACTTCTGAACTCCCAACAGTACCAGTTTAGGTTACGTTTGTTTCCATTAGGTAGGTACCGCCGAAGCTCCACTTGCTCCAGTCGAGAAGGCACTTCCAAGAAGCGTCGAGGCGATTTGCAAGGCAAAATTCTGGCCAGGAGGCAAGGCACTACTGAACAATCCTAAAACTGACCGAGGCCATTTCGTCCAAACTTTCATGGGGGACCTCAGAAACTCTATCTCCCCGGCTAAAAATAACCCTGATAGCAGTGTCGCCATCGATCACTCCCCCTAAAAGCCCACTGGCCCTGGTCAACGCGTTTTTGGAGCAGAATCGAGGAGACAGACGAGGGATCACGTGTAAACACAGGTTTCGACGACGAACGAGCGTTTCAGTCGCGGTGGTAACGATCGACCGTGTATCAGCAACAAAGAACAATGGCCGGAGATGAAGAATAAAGGGAACGTTTAGAAAACACTCGTGAAACAATCGATTGAATGCCGATCGATCGTCTCGCGTACCCGTCACGGCTCCGTTTATTTTGTGGCCTCGTCGTTTCCCAGCGGAAGTCACGATTGCGAAAAAACAGCGACCGAAAAAGCGAACGGTGATCGACAAGCTTCGAGCTACCCTTTTAGGAGTTACCATTTAGCCTGGGCGCGCACCTATCGACAATTTTGTCGGTCCAGCGAGGAACTTTAGCGTCATCTTTCGATTTTGATGAAGGCTGACATAGAAGCAGAACCTTGAAAAATATTAGACACGTATTTTAGTTAACTGTTGATATTCATGTTCAGGGGGTGAAAACTACCCTCAAAATTGGAATGGAAAATGCATTTTCGTAAGTATCTAGTTTTATTTGAGTCATTTTATTGCTTATTTTTAGATAATGATCCTGAATGTGCTCGAATGTACCTGTTTTGGTGCCATTGGATTGAAACCATTTTTAAAAATGGGAAATTTTTATTAAAGGTTTGATACTCTTTTCTAATCTTACATGTTAATAGGTAATACTGAATAAAAAAATAATTCCTCAGTTTATGTATAAAAATTCTATTTTTATAAATGACTTTTATCCGAAGGCACAGAAATATGGTCAAGCGTCCTATATTGAGAATTGTTATCTATTCTTACTCCCAGTTATTCAGATCTTCTGAAGATTTTTTCTCAGTCCAATCGACCGTGTGGCAATGCATATTGCCTTCGACAGCAATCGATAATATCGTTAATAGTATTATTACAATCTGTCTTGTGGCTTGTTAGAGAGTTGCAAAATCGAGAGTACATACAGTTATTGCGTGGTTAATTTACATTGGATGGAATATCATCTGGCTCGAGGATCGAAAAATAGTTTCACAAGTCGGTGGCATGTTTCACATTCATATGAAAACCACAAGTGAAAAAATTGGTTAGTTCATTTTTATCGATTTTCTGCTTTTGTTTTATGTCACCTGGTAGCTAAAAGGGAGTGTTTATATGCCACAGTGGAAAAGATCAAAATCTTTTCATTTTTATAATGGGTTTATAAAGAAATAACTTGACAAATTTATGTGAAACAGGAAACTAGTTTGATGATAAATAAATTTCCATATTTTTGTCAACTAAACGCACACTAGAAATAGTATAAGAAATAGGAGAAAATATAAACAGACTATAAGATTTTGGATAAAAATACCTCTTTCCAAATTAGAATTTTCAACCCTCAACCTTTCACCCCAAAAATCAAGCCCAAATTATAATTACTCAATCTCCAAAAAAAATACGCGTTTCAAACTTTAATACTTTTCCTCAACCAAGCCTTCACTAAAAACTGAACTGACGACAGAATGAGCTTGCACGTTAACAGATTGCGTGCCACGTCATTCATATAACATGAATGACACCAATGTTTCCTCTGTAACCACGTCATTCAGATATCTATGGCGAGTATATTCAGCTAAAAATAGAATTTCCAAACTGTTTTAATATTTACATCAAACCAGACAATTTAGAAAAAAATTCTTGTCTTGTCCCCGAGAGGAATTTTTCTCAAATTCTCTTGTCACGTAATGGGATGCCTCAAGAATATTTTAAAATCACGCAAAGCCTATGATTAGACCACGTAACAAACGTAACAAAAGCCTCCTTCGACTGGAGAAGCAAAGAGGAAGGCGGAATAATGAAAGGCGTTAAAAAATCGACACTCGATACATATTCCTATCCTCGGATTCGTGTTGCTTCAAGTTCAGAGAATTATCCCTCCTCCTCCTCGAGTGACACAGAGCATGATTTTTTTAACAGAAATCTCTCGTTATCTCCTTGGCGTCTCGCTTTACAAGACCACGTGCGCATCTAGTGTGCACATCGGATTACGTGGCTCGTCATATTTCACCTATGTAATGCTTATTAAATTTAGCACACGTGGCTGGACCCCCGCCTTTAATTATCTTCGAGGATCCTGAGGACAAGGGTCCTAACATGTAAACTGTTTCTTTTTGGACAATTGAAATTCAGAGGTGACATCAAATACTTGGGAGATCGCCAAGGGATTTTTGACAATTTTCCCTTACTGCTATTTTAATATTTTTTAATTTTCTTAGTGTGAAACTGGGCTCGAAGATATTTTTAAATTTGTTATTGCATTTATTCAAGCAGAAAAATTTGTTACATTTTTTAATGGAAGGTGATGTATTTATTTGTTAATCTGCGTATTTTCTCAGAGGCTTGCTAAGCTTCTGTGAGTGTTTGTAAATTTGTTTTGTTTTAGTTGAGTCAAGTGATAAGGGAAAACTGATATTTTTCAGTAACTTAGTAAATGTATATAATACATAGGTTAATAAATGTCTAATTTGTTAGCTAGGTTAATAGAAACCTAATTATTAACAGAGTTAATAAAAATTGCATAGACTCATTTGGCTCAGTAATCGACCAAAGCAACCCTAATACTTTCAGAATCATAACATTCTTATGTTTATGGATTTAATATTAACTTATACGTAATCATTAACAGCTCAGACGAACTCAAAATATAGAATACATAAACTGTCATTCCTAGTATTCTGTATGAGCATTATAATTTATTACATTTGTAGTACAATTCTAAATTATTATACCAAATAATCATACCTATAGTCTGATCTAGAACTCAGATTAAAAATTGAATTTGTAGAGAATGATGCCACGAATTAATTTTTTTGCAATTCTAAGAACTGTATAACTCATGAAAAAAATGTCTTATTCTAATGTTAATGTATTATACTTTCTTTAAACAATAATCACATTTTTTTAAATTAATTCTTAGCTTCGAAATTTGATGAATTCCAAGTAATGGTATTTCTTAAAAATTCTCTTAATATAGGAATTATTAATACTCATTGGAAACAATATTCAATGTTTGATATATCGAAGCAAGATATTAAAATACTTTTTCACATTTACGTGACATTCATACATCACCTTGGACGTTCTACGTATCTTATATTTATTTTCTATATCTGTTTTCTATATTTTATAAAAGAGCCACCTTTTTCCTAGATTTAGACTGTTTTTCTGATAATAGCTAGATAACTTCGTTCGACAGCACGTTTCTAGCACACAGAAGCGAGAAATGGGAGAAATGAAAAATTCACACACACATGTATGTAGAATAGAATTCTCCTACATGGACTACAGTATTCGAGGAAATTGAGTTTAAGAATTTATGTAATATGTACCTTTAACCGTGTACAGTTGGAAGAAAATCAAGTAGCTATTTAAGGACACTGGGCAAGCAGTTTCCCTACTATACTGCAATTTCATTACATCTTATGAAGATGTAGAATGTAGAAAAGTAAGTACAGAGGTATTTATATAATAGAAAAAAAATTAAGAGAAAAGATGTTTAATGTCCCTTCTATTAATATACTATTCCTGTAAGAATAGTAATTCTGAAGATTATTTTTCTTCCTAAAAGCATATGTCTTAAACTTTATACCCCAAATTAAAGAAATATGTTACTGTAAAAAAATAAAAAAGAAATACATTAGTAGACTCTAGATGCTTATACAAATTCTTGTTTCTATCAACATAGCCAGAAAAGTGAAATTTAATTAAAAATTTATTTGACCCTCTAGGTATTACAAGATGTATGTAACTTTCAATATTTTGTATATACATTTGTACATATTATACAGGGTGTTAAAAAAAAAGTGCTGAAGACTTTAAGGACTTATAGTATCCACCGAGAGGAGTAAAAAAGTCTAATTAGTATAGGTCTTAAAGTCAATACTTTTAACGAAAAATTGAGTTTTATTATCTACGAGTATTCGATAACGTTAGTGAGTTTCTCCACGATGCATATGAATAGAGGAATTGATTCAGAAGTTCCTTCCAAGTCATCAAAACTAGATTATTCAACTAGAATCAATAAAAATTATTCATAGCTTCAAACATAGGACAAATTTTTAGTTCCCATTTACTATTGAATATAGTTGTAAGCGTAGTAGTGAGTCTAGTAAATGTGTGCTTTGCATTGCAACAGAAGGAAATTAAATCAAACCTGTACTATAACTAAGATTTTTACTCAATTTGAATTTATTTGTGAACTAATCTTTCTTGATGCTAGTCTAATAACCTTGTATTGATAACTAAATCAATTCCTCTATTTACATTCAATGCATCATGGAGAAACTCACCCACACTATCGAATACTCGTAGATAATAAAACTCAATTTTTCGTTAAAAGAATTCACTTCATGACCAAATTAATTAGACACTTTTTACTCTTCTCAGTGAATACTATAAGCCTTTAAAGTCTCGAATCCCTTTTTTAAACACCCTGTATAAACACTGTACATACGTTTTCACACATTTAAATTTCCCATAAGTGCATAAAGATCCACAATCTGGATCGATATCAAATTACACTTTGAGGTTCAACACGAGAAGAATTATTCACAAAAAGACCACACGCTATGGATTACCCACTTGCTGAGTCGCAAACAATCCTAAATGAATGTACACGGTACACAGTGTCATTCAAAGGCGCGCGCACGCGTCCTTGCCTCATCTGACGTCAGCGGTGCGCTCAAAAGCGCGACGAATTACTCTAACTTATTAAGAGAAACGCGAGGCTAGATTAAGCAGACCGAGGCATTTTTCAGCGGCAGGGTTTTCGCGCATTCGCCGAATCGACCTTTTCAGAAACGTGACTGGAGTCGCAAGCGTTCCGCGAAATTCGCGCGGGCAAATGGCGTTTTGTCCCGCCCCCCTTCCCCATTTCAATTTCGCCTCTAATTATTTTCAATTGGAACGAAAGCGTTGCAGCAAATGCAATTTCACACGACGCGATAACGGTGTAACGTGAATCATATTACGCGAGCATGGCATTTCCCAGAATGACGTCGCGATTGGTCGAGGTGATAAGTTCGAAGGGACGTGCAAGCGTCACACGCGACGAGATTTTTAAGCGATAACCCCTTCGCCCATCCATACGCGAACATAACCTATAAATGGTTCCAATGCGCTGCAGGGTCAGCCGTGGCGATAGGAACGTACAAGGTGTAGATAAAAAGAGGATTTAGAGTGGAAGATGTTTTTCATTGAAAAGAGATAAGCTTTAGTGAAAAGAGACAAGAATGTTTTCGAGGTTACATAGAGTATTTTCGTTATAATTTCATAGATCACTAATGAGTTTAGTAAGAGACGTTTCTGAGCTTAACTTCTGTATTGGTAGTCCATTTTGAGCTTACCAGAGATATGAGTGACTATAATTTAAGAAAGAGAAACACGATTTTATAAGGAAGAAATAGTGTATGTAGTTTTCATGAAAGAGTTAGAAATACTGTATGAGGATAATTCAAGCGATTTCATGTCAGAAAATTGTTTAATTTTAGGAGCAATGTAGAGACACTAACGAGCTTATATTGAGTAGATATTACACCCCACATCATACAATATGAAACCTTCTACATGTTTTAACACATAGTGAGAAATGTAGAAAGTTGAATAAAAAGTATGAAATGAATGAAAATATTCACTGGCTATAAGCTTGGAAATCAATACACGTAACTTCATAGAAAATAGGAAATACTTCTCGAACTCACGCCCTCCTAATGGTCTTATACCTTCGTAAATGTAAAAAATTCTATGAAGCATGTGAAACGAATAAAAAGATTCACCCGCTATAATCTAGCAAATCAATACAAAAACATTCAGAAAAAGGAGAAAATATTTTTCGAACTTACCACCTTTTTAATAACTTTATACATTCACAGATTGAAATCGGATGAAACAGGTGAAATAAATGAATAGATTCACTCGCTATGAGCTTGGAAATCAATAGAAAAAACTTCATAGAAACTAGAAAATATTTTTCAAACTCATACTTTCTTAATAAATTTACACACTCCTAAGTCACTCTTATCTTTCAAATATGAAAATTAAAAAAAAAATAACACAATAATATCGACGACCTTCTAACAAAAAAACATTATATAACCCATAAAGCCAATCGATCTCGCGTCAGACTCTTCTATAATAAAAAACACCCAACAAATAAACAAAAATAGTAATAGTAACTCACAATTGAACATACTCCAATCTTCTCCACAAAAAGAAATAAATATTTGATCACCGTAGTGACGACTTCCGGTTCACCAGCGATCGCGAGCGAACAGTGGCTGCCTTCGCGCGTCTCGAAACGATCTCGCGATCGGTGGCAATGGAGCTCCACACACGCACGCTTTTTCCCCTCTCTCTGACTGAAACTGGCCTGGCGGGATTCTGCCATGTTAATTCGCGCGGAAGGGACAATAATAATCGCGAGGTTCCTCAGACAACTCGATTTCACCGCGAGACACGGGCGTGACCACGCGATCGATCACTGTGGATCGCGAGCGATCGCGATGCAAAACAGAAGCGGGCGTGTGGCGTCGCTCGTGCGTTGTACGCTCGTCACTTCTCGCGATAACTGAATTCACCTTCGATAACTGAATCTGTTTACAATCGTGGATCCTTCTTATGCGTTTACCTGCGCTCAGGGACGAAACTGTACTCATTAAGCGAGCAGAGTAGCGCACGCTACAAGGCTGTTTGAATCGGTTTGAAATGTATGTAAACAAAGTTTGCTTGAATAGTTGTGATTCGTAAACAGCAGGGAGTTTGTTGAGACGCGAGAGACGCAAAGATCTTGGAGGTAATTCATGTGTGAATGAAAATAAATGTATTCGATGCAAACAGGAAAACCGAGGACGCAGCGAAAATTCTGTGGTGACTAAGAAAAGAGTAGACATTTGCAAAGATATTATAATATTTATTATATTTAAATTATTATTATTTAAATATTTATTATATTATATTTATTATAAACTCAGGAGTTGAGAACGATCTCATATTGTAATGAATTTTCTTTTTTTTTTCAGATAAAAGAGAAAATACTTATAAATACATGATTTTGTCTCAGAAAAGTATTTTATATTCTCTGCAATTGTTTTGCTTATACTGACTGAACCACGAGATAGTAGCGAGTTAAGATTGTGCGAGTTTCTGAATATAATTTCCTCAAAAGTTTCTCAATATATTCATGACTTATCTTCGACTTTCCTGGAGTGAGATTAAAGGAAAAGTTGAGCAGATACTAATCAATATTTTCACATAATAAATTTAGCACTATTTCTTTAATTGCTAAAAATTACACTTTTACTTTACTAATTGACTTTGCTTGCGATTTTTTAATGAGCTTATAGCGAAATAATCGTTCCTGTAGTCAACGTACCGATGCCTGAGATTGATCTTATAGAAAATAAGGATAACTGTCAAAAATATAACCTATTTCCTCTAATATTAAAACACACTGAATAGAATAGCGAACTTATATCGAGTGATTATTATACTCATTCATTTCTTTATACTTTTAATTTTATAAAACAGATCTGAGTTGACACACAAATTAGTCTCAGAAAAATACTCCTGCTATCCTTAAATTTGTGTTTTAAAGTCGCGAGTGTATAACGAATAACAATAAAACTGCTCAAAACCTTTTCATTACAGATTACTGTCACATGTTTTAAAATCGCAATGTTCACCTCCACAATCTCGTTGCTCAAACTTCATTACAAGACTACAACGAACGATAACAAAATCCTATCCTTTATAAGCTCGTCACTTATCAAGTATATCAAGAAAACACTGTTTAAGACTTCCTCGTTATAAACAACTGACACATATCTCAAAATGAATTTCACCTCCACAAACTTCATTACTCATAACTCCTCACGAGATTATAACGAATAACAAAATCTATCTAAACTTGTAACAACGAAGAAGTCTATCTAAACAACTGACACATGTCTCAAAATAATGAATTTCACCTTCCACAGCTTCATTACTCATAACTGCTTACGAGACTAGAACGAGTAACAAAATCTAACCTCTATAAACTCGTCACTTATATAAAAGAAACATTACGTACTTAAAACCTCATCATGAATTACTTCCACATGCCTCAAAATAATGAATTTCACCTTCCATAGCTTCATTACTCATAACTCCTGACGAGACTAGAACGAGTAACAAAATCTAACCTCTATAAACTCGTCACTTATATAAAAGAAACATTACGTACTTAAAACCTCATCATGAATTACTTCCACATGTCTCAAAATCGTAAATGCCACCTTCCACAGAACCTCGTTGCTTATAATAATTCATGACGAGTCTACAACGAGCAACAATATCTATCCTCTATGAACTCGTCACTCATTCCAAACCGCAATCGTATATAAGAACACTACGTACTTAAAACCTCATCATAAAATTCCTCCACATCTCTCAAAATCGTAAATGCCACCTTCCACAGAACCTCGTTGCTCATACCTCATGACGAGCCTACAACGAGCAACAAAATCTATCCTCTATGAACTCGTCACTCATTCCAAACCGCAATCGTATATAAAAGAATCACTACGTACTTAAAACCTACTTCCACATGTCTCAAAATCGTAAATACCACTTCCACAGAACCTCGTTGCCCATACCTCACGAGCCTACAACGAGCAGCAAACCCTGCCCCCACAAACCATCACCTCTACCAACTCCGAAATTCATACCCAGAAACCACCGTCCGAAACACCCATCACTGCACACCGACTCCACATTTAGTATCGAACCACTCAGCATCGAAGCAGTCACTTCCAACACTGTGCTCCCCCTCGATCAGATGAGAACCCATGCTTTCAGGGTGGCACGCCACAAAGCCCACGTTCGTCAAACAAGAACGCAGGTCCCAGAAGCATCCAGCTCCCATCCAACACACCTCCCTCACACTCCAAACCTCCGAGCCCATTCCGCGAGGCTCCTTCGGCTCGACCATCGGCCGAAAACTCTGAAAAGAAAATCCTGGCGCAGTCCCCGCGGGGGGATCGTTCGTCAGCGAAGGGAAGGTTGGCAGCGGCGGCGGGTTTCGACGGGACGCCAGGGTCGTCGTCCCCCACACACGCGCGTTTCGCTGCGTGTAGGCACGGGAGGATCGGCGCGCGCTCGCGCGCACGGGGCACGCACCCGTGCGCGGCGCACACAGGCGCAAAGCGACGAATGTGCAGGCGAGGAGGCACGCAACCAGGCCGAGGGACACGCGCAACGATCGGCTGCCTCTCGCCCAGGGACACTCGTTCCCACGTGAAACCGCGACCCCAGCGAAACGGTCCCAGAATCGAGCGTTCGCTCGAGAGCTTAGCACTCACCTGAATCGCCATACACATTGAATATGGAAGGTACGGTGGGGCGTTCGTTAGCGAAAACGCGACTCCGTAGGCGACAGAACACACCGAACACTCGCGCACGTCCGCACGCCAGAGAAGCCTGTGGACAACTGACGGAAATGGCGGAAGCGGGCCGCGAGGTGGCCGCAGGCTTCCGCTGCGCGATTGGCCGCCGCGCCTCCTGGCGCCATATTTGAACGAGGGAAACGCTGTGGATGGTATAGGACGCAGCGGCTCGCGTTACGAAACGCTCTGTTGGCCTCTGCTGGTTTAGCGTTGTCGTTATTGAATAACACTGCGACGGAAGGTGGTCGTTAGTCGATCGAAGGAAATTACTGAATTACTCGCTGGTTTCCAGGAAGATCCCGCTCGTGACTCAACGCTGCGCAAATCGTATCGACCCTACATATTTGCAGGGGGATATCGGTTGCAGTGTAATTAAAACTCGCGCGTTCTGACCTCAGATTATTAACTGTCGACGACACACGTGCGTCGACGAGGTATTTTTGCTCGTTGGTGTAGGTCGGCTGGAAACTCCGCGACGCGTGAATAAGAGGTTTGAGTGGTGGTGATGGGTTTATTGATGTGGGTTTGGGCTCGTGTGATTGGAGGGTTGTGGAGTTTGATTTATTTCGTAGGAAGTTTTGGCGTGGAGAAATATAATGTGTAGAAATGTAGGGAATTTGTGAAGGAAAATAGATGCTGTAATATTTAGAGGATGAAATTATCTGTCCTTAAGTTTTTTTTAACTAGAAATTTATATGAACAGCTGCAGTTTATCCATACGTGGATAAATTTGAATATTTTCAAAAAATTCGAATTAAAGCCTTAATTTAGAATTTATATTTCTAGAATTTATATTTAAATCCAGAATTTGTATTTTGTAGAAAGAAAAAAGGGTATTAAAAGAATGTTTCCACTTAAAAATAAATAAGAGTTCCAAAAGACATGAATCTATAAGAAAACATGAAACACCAAGAATTTGAAAATAAAAACATGTGACTTATTGTTGGGTCATTTTGTCTCAACCACAGATATACATATAGTATCACGAATTGTAGTAGTTATAGATTTTTAAAAAGGAGGAATTATAAACTTCGTAGAGAGTGAAATATTTAGAATTCATTTGGGATCCAACTATTTAGGACTCAGGATCTATTTATTTAGGATTTAGGATCTATGTATCCAAGATTTAGGATCTGTCTATTTAGGATTTAGATGTTATTTATTTAGAATTTAGGATCTACTCATTTTACATAGAAATCTCTTCATCACGGAAATCTCTAAGGTTTATTTTTACTTAAACTTACTTTACACAGGCATCTGTAATATTATAATCAAGTTTAAGACGTATCCTGAAAATCAAGCTAGGTATGTATTTTAATGAACAAGAATTTTATCCTAAGCCTCATTAAACAAAGATTGACTTCTTTTTTAATTTTGTATTTTGATAAATAAAATTTATTTTTACTTTAACAAATAAATATCTTTTCTATTCTTTTTAGTTGTTTATTTTGAACCCCAAAAACCACCTCTTTCAGTTATTGTTCCTAAATGAAAATTTTTCAAATGGACAAGATATTGCGAAATATTGATCTAATAACGCGTAATTTTCCACGCCGCGATCGTGTCATTAGATAAAGCAAGTCAAGGCAGTCTGTGGTCTTTTACTTGTAAAACAATATTGATTCAGACAGCGGAAAACGAGTTTCCAAGAAACGGAGATTAGTATCCAATATCCGAGAAGAAAATAAATAGAATCAATTATGCGTCATGGTAACACCACTGCACAATTAATTGATTGTCTAGCAGAAACGTTAAATATAAGAATTTATTTTAAGACACAGTGTATTAATTATATTTTCACCTAGCATCCAATAAACTCAATCCTTTGATCTCCATCGACTGCTCTCAGTGGACCAATATAAATAGTCCACAGTTTTTTTTAATTTTAGAATTTAGAATCTTCCAGAATCCAGAAAATATTCCATCTTTTTCAGGAACTAAACGCTATGTGTAGGTAATTAAATGGATGTTTGAAAGGAAGGTGTATGTTACAAATTTTTTGAAATGAGTTTTTCCAAAAAACAGAAGTCAATAATATGCAGAAAACGCTTTGACGAAGTTTTTGACTTCATATGGTACATTTTATAACTTCATGTTACATAATTTAATACTCTTCATTTTTATATCCAATTTTGTTTATTGTGTTTGTAGTTAATCAATTTTCTCATTATTAGATTATTACTTATTTTCCAAAATGGAAGAAAGGCTGTTACATCAGTTGCTTCTCTAATTACTACAGTGAGTAATAAAACGCTTTTTTACTTTTCTCTAAATTTTATGAAATATAACATACGCTTTTCTTCTAAACACCTACTATTGTTTGGCGGAAAAATGAAAAGAAACTTTGATTAACAGGTTTCAAAACATTTATTCATTGTAAATACATTGTTTGTGCCTTACGTCTGAAAGGAATAAAATAAAATTAAGTTCGAATGAGTCGAGTAAAAGGCGGTATCAATCGACCATCGTCGACGATTTATAATCTGTGGTGTGAAACAAAACGTTAGGATCTAACAATGACTTACAAAGTGTTTGATCGATGGATCTAAGGGAAGAGATTCGTGTGTCTGATATGGAAACAGAACGTTTCTCGAAAGAGCATCGTTAAACGCGCACGCACGACGTACTTCCTATTCGAGGAGGTTCAAACGAACAATAATCGAGAAAACGATAAATTATTCCGACAATACGAGATTCTCTTACGTCTAACATTCTTATAGATGTATATATATATTTATAGATATATAGATATATATATATATATTTTTCTCTCTGCAAATTACGATCGTTCATCACCATTGATTTCCTTTGCCACTTGTACCATCACGCGTTCCTTATTAATTACGTTTTTTGTTTTAGCTTTCTTTCTTTTAAGGCATATTTCAAGTTACAACGAATTCTGGCCGATCGAAATCGTTTTACGTCGATCGTTCGCGCGTATAAAAAGAAATCGGATGTTTCACGCTGGGACGAACAATTTGCATGCTGCGCGAGAATATCTCGTGTAAATAGCGTGTCGCACACGTTGCACGTACAAACTGCCTAAATCGGGTCGAAAATTCTTTTAGACGTCGGTGATTAGGTTTTGTTAGCGAATACTCGGTGCTGTGAGACCACATAGGACACATTTCATTAGTTTCTTTTTTTTATAGTAGAACGTCCCTTTGACTCGCGGTTTTCGAGGCTCAAAATGGCGAATTTGGGACCTGGCAAGAAAGTTATAGTGTTATATAAAAATTTAATTCCTTTATAGAAACTGTAGTTAACTAGAGTGTATGAAAAGTAAAATTATAAGGTTTAGGGTTAGGTTCTGTTAAGTAGGTATTTTTTATATAAAAATTGTTTTGTAGTTTCATTTATAGTTACTTAGATATTAGGTTTCATAGTTGTACATATTTTGTTTCTCACGAGGTCCCAAATTAGCTGTCCTTTGCTGACTCTTTCCGATTCCATTCACTGCGCCAATCTGCTCGAAAAGGAGACTCCATCAGGGTCTCCCCTGCAGAAATTTGTACAAGGAAATTGTTGCGTCGTGCTTTCGCCTGGCCAAACTCTTTTCGTGGTTTCTCGTCGAGTACAATCGTTAACTTGAAACATTTAATTCGCGTATCTCTAATTTGTGAGCTAGTACAGAGTGTCCCATAAGAGGTGGTACGAACCGGAAGAGAGTGAACTCTGCTCGAAACGTAATCTACCAGTCTCCATTTCTAAGAAAATTTCATTCATAAATGTGAATTACATCCACGATCTTAATTAGTATTTTGCTTAATAATTTTTTAATTCAACTATTTACAATAAAAGACGTGCCACTGTGCTTGAAAATTTATCTTACTAGAAGATTTCAAAGCAGTACAAATCTATAAGATTTATTTCTTCAGAAAACCTAATCACTCAAAGTGGTGCTTTAAGTGATAATTGAACACCTCTGTACTGAGGTAATAATTTATTACTATACAATTTTTTAATTAATATTTGTTTACACTATCTTTAATAAAATAAGAAGAAAAAAAAATAAAAATGAAGGAATTTTAATTATAATTAATTCCCTTCAAAATAAGGACTATTATATAGAAAAGTTATTTGAATGGTTTTTCAGACCTGAAATCGCGCTTTTAGTTGTACCACAAGCTTCAGGACACCCTGAATTTCTGAACCCTCTTTTCCCACCTCACAAGCAAACTCATATATTGCTTTTCGTGAACCTTACATAGAACCTTCGCCATCTCATATCACCCTTTCAAGTACCGTTCGAATTTCTCTCATATTGTTCTGCTTATATTATGGTCCCTACAAAAAATACATTACATCTATAAGCAGTTTACGTTATCATATAATAGTCATATCTATGTACACAACATTCTTTAATTTAATTCTCGGTTACTATTAAATATAACTTCCTACCTAATACTTAAAACGCTTTCTTCGTCTCTAACACCTTGTTCTTTCTGCTCCTTTTACTGTAGCTTGGGAATGTTACATACAGCAAATAGTCGTGACGAAACAGAAACATTGTTCGAACTGACTAAAATATCCGTTAGAAATAAGTGTAATGATTAACTAATACGTATACTAATAATAGTAGTAGCGGTGTAGCAGCAGTAGTAGTAACAGTGCCAGTGATTATTACAATAATAACAGAGAAATTAGATAAATCAGATCGCGGAGGGATATTCGAACAAAATGGCAAAATGGTACATAATTATTGCAAGGGGAACGTGGCTCGCGGTATACAATATTTGAAATAGTTTCGCTTCCGTAAAAATATCCTTAAGTAACGCGATTGAAAAATTGTGCGGGTCGCGCGCATATTCTTCTAGGAGTCGTTAGCTTGCTTTTAATAAAACATCGCCGTCTTATCGTAGCGACCACATAAAATCTATTCATCGTATATAGTACGTGTACCACGTTTTTCTTCACCCTCTTCTCGATTGCTCGATATAAATCCTTCTAACTAGATTTGTATGTACAAGTTGCGGTGTGTCTCGGCGGATGTATACAGGGTGTACATTGCCACACTTGCGAGCATGTAATTGACGAGTTACGAACAGAACTTTATCTGTTTTCCATGAATAATTAAGTAAAATAGTAGAAGTTTCAAAGCATCTACTTCTTTCGATGAACTGTGAAGAACTTTAGTTTTCATGGGAGACCACATGGTTTTCTTTTTGTAATATTCTAGGGTACATCAAGAGGGATTCAATGTTACTGGAAGAATCCAATTATTCAATTTCTTATGAAACTTTTTCATTTTTTTTTTAATTCTATTCTGCTGAGGAATTTTTGAGGCAAACTTAAATATAAATATTGCTTAGGGGAACGCACAGTTATATGCATGTCTAGTTTCTGTTTAAATAGATAGGTATAATCTATTAGGCATAGACAAGTTAGAAGAACTTAAACCAGCAAGTTTAGATTGCGAATGATTCATATCCATTCGTTAGGGAAATTCATCTATGCGACTAACAATGGTCCTTCCAATAGTCATTGAATCTGTATCAATGTCACACTATTTTAAACATTTTTCTATCTCTACTGTATTATAAATATTATAATATTGTAAATATTCAAAACAACATTATAAATATTTCTATCTTTCCTATATGTCTAATCTGAATATTATTTATAACATTCTTTACAATCGTATTAGAAAATCATGCAGCTCCATATGAAACATAACTTTCTTGTTGCAATAACATTAACTTTGTTCAAAGAAAGAGGACTTTGTTTGAAACTTCTGTTATTCTTGTTTGTTCCTTATTTGTAATAGATAACGTTTTGTTTGTAGCTTCTTTTCTTTACACTGTGGCAAGTGCTTAGAAGTCATAGGGATTGTTATGATGTACAGGGTGTAAAAAAGTAGGGGTCATAGACATTTGCAGATGAATCTGGGCATCTAGATCACTAATAAAAAAACAGATTCCTGAAAACCTATATTTTTTCCATGAAACTACTAACAAGTAATTGTGTAAGCTCTATTAATTATTTAAGAAATTGAACAATTACCAATGTTGTTCAAGCAAACAGAAGAAAATACAAAAGGAAGGAAAAAGTAGAAAACCTGTTTTCACCGAATTTAATAACCTGATTAAATTTCACAATAAAGATTACTTTTAAAGTAGCCTGTTGCTTCAGCTGCACAAATACAATTCTGCAAACAATGACTACCATTCTTTTCAAACCCTGTACACCCTGTACACTAATATACTTCATCCTCGACCAGTGTAAATTGAATTAAATTTGATTCGATCGTGTATTTCTTTTTCTTCCCTATTCACAGCACTTTATTTCTTTTTTTTTTCCTCCATTAATTCGTTAATCTCTACGGATTTCCTCAAAGTCTACCGTTCCAGAGGAGAGATTCATATCACAAAGTAAGGGTACGTAAGTGCATCGTAGTCGTAATGTAGTTACAGAGAGATCAGCGCGGTCTTCTCGAGAACGAGCTCGCGAACGGTCGACTTTGCGGCAAATCCAGGTTGAAACATCAAAATTGCCTCTAAAATATAGTAGCGTGTATCTAAGTTTCGAGAAATTGACAGTGACGGGCCAAACAGCGTGCGAGATATATCCGTACGATAGAGTAAGTGTTTGAGAACGTAAGTAAATGCTGTGACAACGTCTTTGCCAGTAGGATAGCTCATTTTTCGATACTGCATACAAATTAACACTAGAATATTGTTCGTAGAAGCATTTATAAAACGGTTTCGTACCCGAAGCGAATAGTCTGTTCATGCAATAAACGATTCTTCTCTAAAGTCATTTCGTTCCATCTGGAATTTCTTTAGTTCTTCTCTCTCTCTTTAACAGGACTTGAGCCGAAGTAACTTTTATAATTTCTCTCTCTTAAGCTAGGACTTCATTTTTTAGCGATAGATACTTCATATTTAGCGTGGTTTCTTCTATAATCTCTCAATCTCAATTCTTAAACTGAATTAAAGGTGCTCTTACGCCCTATAGAATTTCTTTCCTGAGTGAGTTTTATATAGTTTTGTCTTCTTTTTTTTTTCTTTTGTAATATTGAAATTGATACAAGCTTTCAGGTACAAAACAAGTGTAGACTCTTCTCTCAACAACAACGATGAGTGAGCTATATACGGTGTGTACTGCCAGAAACTTGTTCAAGACGAGTCTCAGTTAATTCCAATTGACCCTTGATTTCACCGAGCCACCGTATGTCGAATAACAGAAACTAGCTTTCGTTGCTTGGAAGCATAATTCGAGTTATAACACGTAGGACACGAAGATAACGCACGGTCTCTTCACTTCATATACGCTATACAGTTTCTTTCTTTGAAAGCTCTTAATGTAGTGCAACTCGCTAACATGTTCAGAGGAAGGAAAAACAAAATAAGAGATCAGGTGCCGCTTGTCGAAAGCGTGAGATTTCTTCCTTCGATATTTAACATCTGTCTCGCGGGAAAGGAATAAAACGTTACGACTATTACACGCATCTGTGTCCAAATATTTGCGGTGAACGAGTGAATCTACGATCCTCGTTCTTATGTGTGTGTGTGTGTTCTTGCCTTTACATCACTACGTTTTAAATTGACTACATTTCTTCTGAGAAAGCCTAACTCCTAAGTTATAAAATAAATCGCAGCTCTCAATCTGCAATCAATGATATTCATCATAGATCATTAATTCTATCACTTAATTATTCTTTTTTTTTTCTTTAAATATACGTTTGTCTAGTCTTGTATTTCTTAAGGCAGGAATTTTTATATATTTACAGTTTTGTCCTTGTTGGCCTTTCCCTCTTTTCTAGTCCCTCTCGAAACCGTGCAAGGCTCATTTAAATCGTAAAACTCGTTTCGGACAGAACCACTAGCTTTTAAGAAAGCAGGGCATCCAAAACGAGCTACTTTCAATCCTATCCTATCCACCTTCCTATTTATTGACATATATATCGCATCATCGTAAAAATGTACACCCTAATGATATTAGTTCCTAAAAATAGCCAAACCGTAGAGACAAACCTGTGGCAAATCATTTCGTGGCGATAAACGATAAGCTTCACAAGCAAATATAATCACTGTAAAAATAATTTTAGAGTCGCTTGTGTGTGTATGTATGTGTGCAAGAATATATACGTGCCAGGAATCGCTCGTACCTTCAACAAAAGTCGAACTCGCGTCTGACGGTACACAGAACGGTATAGATCGATACTTTGTCGTTAAATCTCTTTAAAAAAGTACATATTAGCACCATAAATACACAGATATCCCGCTCCCTCCCTCCCTATCATTTAGAGTTAACACCCTCCCAGCCCCGTTTATCATTTAGGATTGCACAAAATCAATAATGCACATGTGTTGTACGTAGATCGTTAGTTCGGCCGCGACGACAAAACAATTTGCCACAGACTCACGTATCACCACTTTGATATATTCAATTGTATAGCCTCTAACGTGGGACCAACATTAAACGTTCCGTGTAAGATTCTCTGTTTTACCAGTCAAAGGTTTCACTTCCACGTCGGGCTCTTCGGAGGCAAGGGGCGCTTGCCTCGTGTCGGGAACGTCGACGTCCATCGTGCTCTTCGAGCGATTACCAATCTCCGCCGAATCTTGAGTCTGATTCGACGATCCAGTCTCTTCTAAGTTCGTCGACTTCGTCGCCTCCGTGGGCGACGAGATTGAAGACGGAGTAGACAATTCTGAGTGAGGAGAAACGGCGTCCTCTCCGGTATTGTGATGGTGCGGTCTTTCTTCGAACACTGTAACAATTTAGGTTAATTATACACATAACGATATATCAGGCAAGCTTGAGTCCTGGGCACAGGCTTATGTATCCAGGTGTCACGTTTTCTTGGTATATCTATATTTTTTTAGATCTCCTTAAAGCTATATCTCCACTGAAGCAACAACGAGGCACTTCTTGTTGCTGTTTCGTGTATTTTGAAACTGCAGCCTGTTGTTAAATGTTTCTTTATGGTTTCTTGTTTCAGTCAGAATTTGTATTTCTGTAGCCTTGAAATCTAAACAAAACCTATATGTGCCCCGGATGATCTTGCTTCAGTGTGAACAAAATGTTTCTAGAAGTTGGCGTCTGTTAGAAACATTTTGGAACATGCAGCAATAAGACATTAGTAACTTTACAGTCCCTTTAATTATGTGATGCAACATTTTATAGTAATGACAGTTTATTGATTCATAGCTTATTCTTTCATTACAAAATTATTGTACTATTCTTTTTATAGAATATTCTTTGTAAATAGTCTTTAATCTACTGTGAGTGAGAATCCATACTTAAAGGAACTATGAAAGTAAAGACATTGAGAATATCAAGGACAGATGTACTCACATTTGTCGAGGCTAATAATTGACCCTACGAATTCATTAACAGTAAAAGATGGCGCTTGGTCTTCCAGTTGTCTTCTCCTTCTGACCAGCCACCAATCAATGAGGAACAGAGCCAGAGCTAAAATCTTGATGCCAGCACAGAGTCCAACATATCTGCAAGGATTACAGAATGATTTAGAAATTGTTCAAATTAAATTTTTTTCTTTCTTTAAACATAAATTGCACCAAAGATTGTACCTATATCTAAACTGCTCGATATCGTAAAGCAAGCATCGACCCCCTTTCTTTCCGCAAGTAGTGCCTTTCCAGTACAAGCAGGTTGAATCAATTAAGTTACCAAATAAAATTGGAGCAGGTATGTAACCAAACAGTCGAAAAATTACAAATTGCATGCCCAAAGCGAACGATCTCTCTTCTTCTGAAACTGACCTGTATTGAAGCGAAAATTTAAATAAAATGAGTTAAATGATTACTAGTATAAATAAAGTGGTATTAATATTAAGAATTTTTCGAGATAATAGTTACACTGCAGATCCTTATGCATTTATACAAAATTTCAATATGCAAAAAAGGGCAGAAATCCACATAATATGGGAAAATGTAGAAATTATCGAAAGATAAATACATTTTACAATATTTTAAAAGTGAAACAAGCCTTTAATTAGGTTCTACTTCTCTAATTTTGTCTCTGCAAATAGGAATTTACATAAACATCTGCAGTCTACTACTAGTTCTTAGTAGTAAACTGACTTACCGCAACACTATCATCAATAGAGGCATCTGAGTGATCGCAACGATAAACGTCATAAAGAAAAGTAAAATTAAAAACGGAAATATAGTCCTACACGGAGAAGTGCAGGGACCAGCAGTAGCTACTGGCACCACCGTCACTTCTGCGAATTCTGGGGCTGCTGGCGGTAGCATTGTTAAGTTTCCATGTATACCTGTTAACACAGGTACAACGACACCATGAAGTTGAGCAATATTGTTGACAGATACTTGGGAAATGAAAAATCTTATCTATGTAACAGATACAGCGAAGTTGCATCAGTACAGTAGAGCCTCGATTAACTGATTTAATGGACTCTAACTTGAAAATATTTTTGATGATCAATTGTATCATTTTCAGTAAACTATTATTATACATATAATTCAAGTGTTAATCGAGGTTCTACAGTAAACTCCAATCTTTCCATAAACTTTTTCCAAATTCTTATTCTTCCTAATTATTAGTACAAACATTTGACTCCAAGTAGTGATAGCACATTAAAATAAAAGCTTCATAAGTATTCCAAATTTACTCAGATTATTTTGGAAGTTTAGGATGTTAAAAAAAATAGTCGCAGGCAAAAGGAACCCAGTGTGCCCATGAAAAGTGCGAAAACTAATTATGTCCATTCTCGTTCAATAAATAATATTACTGTTTATAAAATTTTTTAAAGCCTCCAAAAACAAACAGGACTTCACAAATCACTTAACAGACTCGAGAAACCACTTGACTTAAGATCATAGTTCAAGTGTTAATCGAGGTTATAGCGTAAAAACACACCCTTCAGCGTTGTTCAATAAATAAAGTTACGTTCTACAAAATTCTTGAAACCACTAAAAACAAAAAGCAAAAAACTGTACGATTTAACAAATCACTCGAGAGATCTGGAAAACTACTTAGCTGCACCTGTTTCATCAATTAAAGTCTAAATTCTACTCACATGCACAGTTGGTGAAATTCGATTTGGAGCTGAAGGCAGTGCAACCTGCGTGACAGGGACTGAAGTACGTGAGACCGTTGTTGCCACAAACTGGCTCGACGTCGTTAGTTCGACATTCGCAACCGAAGTTGCATGCGGCAGTGAGGTTTACTTGGAAGGGCTCCGGGCCCTTCGTGCTGCTGTTGAAGTACGGAATAGTGGTCCCAGCCATTTTGACGTTGTCGCAGCCGAGGAAAAACAGGAGGCCGTAGCACACTAGGCAGATGATGTTCGAGACCAGGACGAACTGCACGGCGCCCTTCGGTCTTAATTCTAAACGTTTGAGCAAACACCCGCCGAAGAATATACCGATGCAGGCACCAGGTATCGCTATAGAGCCAGTGAATACGCTGGCTTGGCTCTTCCCTAGGCTGAATTGGGTCTCAAGGTACTTTGGGAGGAACACGACGAAACCGGAGACTATCACCAGTTCCATACACGCTCCCAAGCAAGTCACAACGTATACTGGATTGCACACCAGCCTCCACATGCTCCTTGGAATATCTGGGAAAGAAAATTGGGTTTTCATTTGATGATAAATAGAGAGTCTCGGGACTGGTGGAGCAGGCAGGCAGAAGGTGATTCTAAATACAAAAATAAGTGTAAAGAATGATGAGGTGATTAACAGTGATTCTGCTAAACTATAGAAGAAAATAGTTTACTGCTATTTTGTACTAAAATAAGGCAAGAAATGCTCAAAAGTAGACAAAGATGCAAAAACCTCAATTTCATCTCAATTTATTGTATGATGAATTCTTCTTTTCCTGTGGTATTTATTAACTAGTCATTCTCAAATCGATTAAATGCTAAAAATATTATCTTTTAAATTTCAAAACGTGTTAATGAATGTTTAGTACACAGCTGAGTATATGTACTCTTTGCTAATTGTGAAATTTATTTTTAAAACGAAGCCTTAAATGAAAAATCCTAATCCTTATTTTTAGACTCATTTTTGCATATAGAATCACTGTTTGCTTGTTTGTACCACTCTGTATAGTTTCTGAAGTATTCTTTTCAGTGCATATTTACCTTTCACATCCTTGCCATAGCCACTATCGTCAAGCTTCTCCTTTTTGGGTTCCTTGTACTGTTCCTTTTCTTTCTGAGAGGCTGATTTATTTTTCTCGATAATTCTTATCTTCTCTTTCTCTCGTTGGAGAGTTTTCGGGAAACTGAAGAACGGAATTGCTACTAAGATTAGGAGCAGACCGCAAAGCAGGAATCCACCCCACCACATGCCGACCCATCTGTGATCTCCTGGGTCTATTTAGTTGAAAATTAGATTATTTTTCACGAATCAAATTGGAACAGATTTGGAGATTAAGGTTGCTCTCTTACCTATGCTAATAATCGTCCCTGAGAATGAATCCATATGAAATGATAATAGATAAGCTCCTAGAAGGAAACCTAAAACTGGCCCAAAAGCTGCCATACTGTACATACAACCTGAGGAGCAGAAAAATATTATTAGTCAGTGTCTCAAGGATATAAAAATTCTTGTGTTTTTGGATAGTGTGTGTCATTACCAATATATAAAGAAGCACTCTCTGGTCGAACATGGTCATCTATATAAGTAGTACCAAGAGTGAACAGAGGAGAACCACCGCAACCTAGCAATAACTGAGCAAGTACAAATAACATAACAGGTCCGGCGGTAGACGGAGATCCTTGAATACAATTATCGCCCCTTAAATTGTTGTGTGGTGCCAAAGGTGGAGAAGATAATCCAGACGACAATCGACCTATGACAGAAATTGCTTAACTTCACTTGTCGAACATTGTGAATATCGAATGGCTAAGGATAAGATAAAATTATAGATCACTTTATAGTAGAAACAATGAAGTAATATAAAATTGTATGATCAAATTAATAAAATTGTATTTATCAAATGAGTGTTTATTTTAATATTTTGAAATATACATTCCTTATAAGAAATTTTGATAATTAAAGTGATATGTAGACTATGGATTTTCATGCAAATTCAAATTTTGGGTTCCTTAAAATATTGGAAGCTCAAAACTTAAGAATGTCTCAAAATTTTTGAGCTCCGAGAACTCGAAAATTTGCATTTTTCTGTAATGAAATTTTCAAAATGTAGATAACAAACAAAATTAATTTATAAAAATCACCAGTTTAGTGACTTCTCTCACTGAAAACTAGTGAATCCTTTTTACTGTGTCATTGTACCTACTATTATTATCTAAGCTGATACCAAGCAACTATAAATACACCATCAATCTAATGAATCACAAGCAAGACAAAGGTACATAGAATATTAAACACTTTCATTAGCATGTATCATAGCGCAGCAAGAATTAAACGACCCATGCTAATAAAATCCCTACGACGAATCTTAATCTTCAACACCTTGACTACGACGCTGCACTTGCCAAAATTTCTGTCAGGCCTTGTGATTCTAATTTTAAATAGAACTGCGTTTAATCAACTATGTTATTAATTTCACAGTGCTCGTTACGGTCGAGCAGCTTCCATTACAAATCCTTCCCAATTTAATTCACAACTCCGTGAATTTCTGCAGGCAGCAGAGCGAAGTCAAAGCATCGCTCAATTAATTGGAGGAAAAATTTACCCAGTCCCATGTCCTGTTCACGCAACGACACCCCGCGACAAATATTGTCGGAGCTGGAGTTGTTCGCAGCCGTCATCAAATTTGGTTCGGCCGTGAAGTGTGGCACCATAAAGATCATCGATCCCAATCCCATTATCACTGCGCCTGGAACCGAAACCATCGTCAGGAATTTGCGGATTGGAGCACTGCTAGAGGTATAATAGCAGTCGATGGCGAGATACAGGATGGTCCACGAATCGAATGACCGCACGGGGGCTCATTGAAATGGCCTGAAAGCCTGTTATTTTACTAGAAATAGAAACGTGTAACATTCCATTTAACACTTTGCAAAATCCTCAGTAAAAAGACTGTTTAGACTTCTTTCTACACTAATATTTACGTAAAACTGCTTATTTACATTTTTATTCCTGAATTATATTCTGAAACACACCATTTTTTAAAATATTATATTAAAAATACTTATTAGAAAAGAGTTGGGTGACAAAATTTTAATTTTTGGGTCTAAAAAGACCTGCCAATGGCTCTGCTAGTGTTAACAAGAATGGAGGTGGCCTCGAAATCTTTGGAAACAGATTACTAAAAAATAATTAATGCTTGTACGTTGTGGGCCTCTTTGTATCATACAATTTTTGTAGATAAAGTTTTGCTATATGTCTAAAAATAAGGAAGATATTCAAGGCGACAAAAATCAGTGGGCCACCCCGTATAGTGATTCTAATAAAAGTACTAGCTATTAATCTTTTAAACTTCTAGCAATTGGAGTTGTAGTTGCTGGTCAGAGACCTAGGAACAAACCAACAAGTATTTTTTCTTGATTCCTGTCTATTCAGAGCCCCAGAGATAGTACATAAGAGGGCCTACTAGTATTAGTTACAACTAGCATTAATCCAACAAAATCTATTATGCAATAATTCATTATCCACACTACAGTATTGTCAATTAATTTAATACCACAAATAGCAAAGAAAGTGACACAGAAGAAAATAATATATTTAACGTTTCAGTGAAGTAATCAGGAAGAATTCAGGATAGTTCCTAGATCCCCTTCTGGCTACCATAATGTCAATATTGAGGGCTGAAAGTGCCAAATTAAGTTGTGAGGAAAACAATTTACTGATATTGACCTGCATATAAACATCCTTTCTATGTAAAAGAAAAAAACAATTTTTTCAAAATGGCACAGCCTTTTTTATTTCCACTCTTCAATGGTCAGAAGTCTAAAAGGCTGATATCCTGCTGTTTATTTGGATTTGCTGTATCTCGCCGTGGACTATACTTTAATACGGTTTATACGATTTACCAATCGCTATCCAGACGGGTATATGCCGCCTGCTGCCAAGATAGCTGACGAAAATGACCGTAATGACGTTTCCGATCTCGTACGAGCTGGCAATTACGCCCGAGAGGCTGGACGGGATTTCGAACCTTTTCTCTATGGTCGTGATCACAGAATTTATGTAACCTGAACTAAGTGCTTGCTGTAACGTGACGAGGAACGAGAGGAGGAACACGAACACCTGAAATCATGGAAACGTGTAAATATTATTATCGGCACGTGACGGTTGAGCCTTGGAAAATGGCAGATGCACGTGTGCTAACGATCCTTGGATCCAGATGTATTATTCCCTCTCTGATTGCTATTTCCAGATTCCGCGAACCGATTCGTAATTACTAATATGGGCTTGCGAGGTCTGTCATCCGTGTGCACGCGTGGATTAAAAATAGGGGTGACAAAGAGATGCACGAGCGTGGAGGATTTCTTTGATATAACGATGATATTTTTTAATGTTTTTCCATTGTTTGGACATGTGTTCTAGAGAGAATTATAGATGCGAGGGGATTGGCTGATTGAGATAGGTATGGTATTTTTCTTGTGTTTCTTTGGGTTTATGAAGTATGTGCCTATACTCGGGAGAGATGTCCAGGTGTGGAAGATTTATCTGGGCATGCAATGACACTCTTTTATTGTCTTTCTGGGTTTAAAAATTGCATTGAAGAGGAATTTACAAATGTAGGGGATCAGCTTGATGAACAGATATCTTTTTTAGTATTACTTCAGATTTACACAGTACACTCAAGAGGAACTTCCAGGAGTGGAGGATTTGTTTCATTTAGGAATGACACTTCTTAATATTTCTTGAAATTTAAGAGTTGTACTGAAGAGAAATTTATAAATGTAGGGGATCAGCTTGATGAACAGATAATATTTTTTTAATATTTCTTCAGGTTTACAGAGAACACTCAAAAAGAAATTTCAGAAGTGGAGGATGTGTTTCATTCAGAAATGACACTTTTTAATATCTTTTAAGATTTAAAAATTGTATTAAGAAAAATTTACAGACGTATAAGATCTGCTTGATGGACAGATAATATTTTTTTTAGTATTTCTTCAGACTTACACAGTATACTCAAGAAGAAATTCCAGGAATGGAAGCTTTATTTCATTCAGAAATGACACTTTTTAATATCTTTTCAAATTTAAAAGAGATATTCAGAGAAATTTACAGATGTGGAGAATTTGTCAGATTCTACAATCTTGTGCTCAAGAAAGATTTCGAAGTGTGAAGGATCTGCCAGATCCAAAAATGACACTTTTTAATATCATTTTAGATTTAGATAGTGTGCTCAAGAGACATTTCCAGGAGTCAAGGATTTATCTGTTCCAAGAATGACACATTTTAATATCACTGTAGGTTTAGATACGTATTGTGCTCAAGAAAGATTTGTAGGAACGGAGGATCTGTCTGGTTTAAGAATGACAGTCTTTAATATCATTGTAGGTTCAGATATTGTGCTCAAGAGAGATTCCCAGGTGCAAAGGATCTGTCTGATCTAGGAATGACACTTTTTAATATCCTTCCAGATCCGCCAAGAAATTAGAATTATTTCATCATTTAACACGCTAAAATTTCTAAAGAACCATAATAACAAATAAATATCTCAAAAATAGGTCAAACAATATACTCTTCTTTAATTCCTCCAAAGTTTCAAAACTTCATTTTCGATATGAAAGAATATTAACGAGTGACTTGCAATGCAAATAATTGTACAGAAAATTTTAAGAAGACCGAAAAGAAATTTCGTCAATTTGCTTTTCAACATCCGTGGCATCGAACCGTACGATAAAATCTGATTAGATAAGCAGGAGGTTCATCGATTCCATCGCTACATCCTTGAGCGCATTTTACCTAACGAAGGTAAAGTGCTGCATTAACGATGATGAAAACAGGATAAAAGGTTTTTCTGATAATCGACGTGCTCCCTTAATACTAGAGTTAATAAACTCTAAAGAAAAGCGTGCTTATTTCATCGTCTTGCAAATACGATTAAGAAACTTTTATGAAAGTAGAGGAATTGTGTCACAGCATTATGAATTTTCATGATACAGTATTGTCTTGTTATAAGCTTGCCTGTAACCTCTCTTATTTTGTCGTTTGCTGGAATTATTCTGCCACTTTCTCTCACTTTTATCTATGATTAAAGAAACAATGAGTTGAAACAGATTTCTCTGTTTATTGTTATTGTTAGGCAGATGCTTTTTACTGTGAAAAAACTCCACAACTTATAATATATAATAATATAATATAATATATAATAACTTAAGTTTATACTGAGTAAATGTGTACGATGAAGAGCAACAATGTAAGGTATAAAATTACTGAGAACTGTAATCGTGTTTTGCAATCATTAAAAATTGAAATGTTGTCAATGACATCATATTATCCTCGTGTACGTCGACTAGACACCTTTCACGGAATCTCGACAGCATTTCAATGTCGTATCCTTTCGAACAATGACTCACGATGCTCGGTTTGTACATCCGTGTGTGCCATGTATGGTGTATTGAGTTGAACGTTTCAGGGATTAAATAAATCATGGTCTTCTATGTGCGTTATCTGAATCCTTGGTTTTTAAAGTTGGCAGCACTTTGCTACATGGGACGATATCATCATTTTTAAATTTTCGACTTTAGAGATTGTTAAAGTGTGAAATTTTTAAAATTACTGTCTAACTTTCGAATTTACAAACTTCTAAATTATCAAATTATTAAAATTTTCATGTCCTTAACGTATTCCTATAAATCGTTGAATTTTCAAATTCTGAAGTATTCAAATTTTCATAATCTTAATTCGCCAAATTCTGGAATTTAAAAAATTTTCAAATTCAAAAATTTTCGACTTTATAGGTTGTCGAAGTATCGAGTTCTCGAATTCACGAGCTATCTTTTAAATTTGCAAACTTTTAAATTGTCAAAGTAAAATTTTCATATTGTTAACGTATTCCTATAAATCGCTGAATTTTCAAACATTGAAGCATTCAAATTTTCATAATCTTAATTCGCTAAATTATGGAATTTAAAAAATGTTCAACTTTCAAATTTAACAATTTTCGACTTTATAGGTTGTCGAAGTATCGAGTTCTCGAATTCACGAGCTATCTTTTAAATTTGCAAACTTTTCAATTGTCAAATTATCAAAATTTTCGTATCCTTAATACATATTTCTATAAATCGTTGAATTTTCAAATTTTCAACTTCTCAGATTCCCAAATTCTGCAATTTCAAAATTTTCCAATTTTCATACTGCCAAATTTTTATATCTTCAACTATATAGATTGTCAAACTATCAAATTTTCAAATTTTCTAACTTCTAAACCTTTAAATTGCAAAATCATCAAAACTTTCATATTCTTAATATATTCCTATAAATCGTTGAATTTTCAAATTTTCAAATTCTTGTCTTCGAAATCTGAAATTTCAAGCTTTCAAATTTAAGAATTGTTTACTTTACAGATATTCACATTTTTAAACTTCCAGTTTAAATTATCGAATTTTTAAATTTACACATTTTGTGCTTCATAGACTTCCAACTTATGAAATAATGAAACTTCCCAATTTCTAAACTTTCAAATATGATAACTTTTCAAATTTTCACATTTTCAACTTTTCATCAAACTTAAAAAATTTTTAAAAGTCGTTCTATAATTCAACACCTTAACATCCTAAAATTACCATCACTCATCAACTACAATGAGTGTTACAAAGCTTCAAAAATGTGTCATAGCAATGCTCGATTTAGAACAACAATAGAAATTTTCTAAAACATAAACTTTGCAACAAGGGATATTTTTCACCTGAAACAATCTCCAATTAAAAATCTTCCTCACGATCTATTGCAGTATATGGAAAGAGAGGCCGAACAAAGAGTTTGCTCTGTTTATAAAATTCATTACATCTCATAAACGAAGACTGATAAGACATGTGTTTGCATGACTTTTTCCATTGTCGTTAAGCATTCAATCAACTCACGAAATGGGTCCCATGTTATGAAACACTCTGTATAACAACTCCAATAGGGGTTTTATAGCTGGAGAGGAAAGGCTTAAAAAAATGATGGAAAGCATTGAGCAAGTCGAAGAGTTCGAAGGACTCCAGCGATCTAAACGAATCCAAAGAAGAGGAGTAACAGTGGTCGAAATCTACGAACCTTTATTCCAGCGAATCTCTGTATAAAGGCTGGTCTGCAGCTCAGAATTCCGCAGTCCTTCGAATCCGGATTAAATGGCGGTGTTTGCGCTCTCTCCTTCTCCGTCCTGTATTTGGCCACGACAAGAGAAAAGACGTTTGAGAATTTGTCGACATAATTAAGGGACTTTCGATACAGACCGAAAATAGCAGATAAAAAGCAAGTGTGCGATTTTATTAATCCTTTAACTGCGAGAAATTCGTCTAAGATTATGAATTAGGCTTTTAAATTAAGATACAAAAATTATTTTCACTTTTAAAGCTTCAAAAATTTAATTACGAATAGATGTGAAGAGAACTGGACATAGATTCTTTGAACAAATTTTTGTTCCTTGGTATTTGAATGCTTTGTTTTTGTGGAGAATCAATTTTGTGGAAAAGTATTTGCTGGATTTTGTTTTATAGAGTTTCTTAGCTTGTCGATGGCACAGTTCTTGTAGGAATGTTTGATTGTTGAAGTTTATAGCTTATTAGTTTCTTAATGGAGAATTCTTGTACGTGGTTTAGTGGAATTTTCAATTTTCTTTCGACAGTATTAATGCACATAGTTAAACTTTAGAAGTATTGGAAACTCGATTATAGAGCGCCTTGAAAGGAATTATTATACTTAATTCTATTTTCCAAAGAATATTTTCGTTTTAAAAGGAAAATCAAATATCAGACTGTGATTTTGAATTTAAAATATGTTACTTTGCACAATATTACTTCTATTTATTATATAAAATAAATTTTAAATTCCTCACTGAGAAAAAATGTAACTCTAATAATTTAGAAACTTTAGAAACGCTGCTTCTAATAAAATCTACTTATAATTTAAAACAATTTTGAAGTCAGTCAAATTTAGAAATTTTTCAAACCTTTCTAAAACTGTTCTTAGGAGAAAATTTAACCCTAATAATTTAGAAATTTTAGAAACGCTGCTTCTAATAAAATCATTACTTATAATTTAAAACAACTTTTAAGTCAGTCAAATTTAGAAATTTTTCAAACCTTTCTAAAACTGTTCTTAGGAGAAAGTTTAAGCCTAAAATTTTATAATTTTATTATCACTTTGTTTCCAACAAATCCTCTACTTCATATTTAAAATCATTTATAATTTAGCCAAATTTAAAAATTTGTTCAAACAAAATTCTTTTTGTCCTTCATTCAGAAATAATGTATCGCAGTTAAAGGATTGGACAATAAAAGACAATTGATTAGACAAACAACATGAACGATAAATATACTACAAACTGAATAGTTTTTAATACTGTACAGTAGGTACTTATTCACAGAGTTATGCACTAATTACAATTGTCCTTCTGTTAATTACACCGATCGTATGACAATCGTGCGATTTTTAGTTCTTTACCTGTCCACCATGGAAGCACTGGGATTCCTGCTGTGACATTTGATGATAAAATCTCTGAAAAAGTGTAAAAACAAAAAACGAGACACGTGAGTAGTTTGTGCTGGATGATGCACGATGACTGCGTGTATAACAATTTAGTTTAACTATAGTACAGTAATGTTAGTACAGAATAGAGAAGCTAACACTTTGGGATTGTAATATTTGCAATGTTTCTAAAGAAATTATTATGTTTGATAATTTTTAGTTACAACAGGTATGATTTTTTTTTAAATATTAATGTATTATTCAATTCATATATTTAATTAATGTTCAAAGTTATGTGAGAATGTTAGTTGCTGTCTTTGAACTGATGATGGTCCAGATTAGCACTAGGAAATCTACGAAATTAAAAATTTTTTGAAATATTAGAATTCTGTCAATTTTTATGGTCTTTTGGATATTGTCACTAGTCGTTATTTTAAATAATTAAAAATTGATAATGATAATTGTATTCGATATTATAAGACGTCCAAAATGGAAGATTATTTTTTTGGAAATTTTAAGTTCTTTGAAGCATTATTTTAATATTTTTTAAATTATTCATTAAGGGGAACAGATGCTTTTAAAAGTGAAACATAATTTATCAAACTTTAATAAACTTAAGTCTTTTAACAGAACGTATCTGCAATTTTCTTGTATCCCAATTATTTTCCAAAATAATTAATACTTATTAAAAAAACTAAAAAACTAAAAGGAATATTATAAGTATTAGAAACTTTAATTGAATATCATAAATTTAAATTGAATAAAATTGAAGTTGTACCGATAGCTTCTTCATTTCTTAATTTTTTCAAAAACTGTGGACAATAATACTAAAAATAATTACTCAAAAAATTTAGGAAAGGCTGTCATTTAAAATTGCTTCCTTTAATTTCATTTTCATTTAAAGTTCATTAATACATTTACAATTCAACATTCATTGAATTTTTGTTTAAAACTACTTTTCGAATTAAACAAACTATAGCTGAAAATTCATTTCATTATTCCAAAAGCGTTTTCGAACTCCCAATAAGAAATAGTTGAACACTAATACCTTAAAAAAAACTAAAAAAAAAAATCTAGAAAATGCTGTCATTTTACAAGCTTAATTCCATTTTTCTTAATCTTTTTTTCTATACAACCAGTTCTTAAGGATAATACCAATCTAGAAGAGCTCAAAATACATGCATCTTGGTGAATTTTTTAAAGAGAAGCTGCTGAACTTTTTTGCATATACATTTTTCTCGAATAAAAAGAATGAGTAATATAAAAAATATAGTTAACATCCCAGAAGGTATTTTATTAAAAGCATATTGCGATGATCATTGCTGCTCAAAGGTGGATTATCTAAAATAAAAAATTCTTCAATTTCCAGACGCTATATTAAATGATAATCTGACAGCAGCTGAAAGTTAATATCGATTTTCGATTTACAAATTAATTCACCTGAAAACCGACTCGACGAAGACCAGATAATTTAATATAATACCTAAAACTTGAAAAATTTTTTATTTTAGATAATCAATCTCGAGTAGCAGTAGTCACCACAATTTCTCATTTTCTTTTACTGACAAAAATGTATAAAGATTCATCAAAACGTGTTACATATGGGAAAAGAAACATTTACCCAAAAACTTTCGACAGCTTCTCTTCCCAAAAAAAGTCCCAAAGATTTCGTGTTCTGAGCATTCCTGAATAGGTATCCCTCCTTCAATGAACCATATCACGCCAATTCACTTTATTACTTCAAAGGCATCTTCAAGCTCCCAACAGAAAAGAATTGAACCCAGTCCAAAGAGTCTACAGCCCAGACGACGAATCTTTCATTGAAGCAACTGGTAAGAAGCGGATATCGATGCACTCATCGCGTATTTGTCATCCACTTCGCGACCGAGGTTCCAGCGAGAGGTGCGTCCAAAGGATAAATCGAGTGTAACAATTACGTTAGAATCTATTTCACGTACGACAAAATGTGCCACGGTCAGCGTTGTGCTTTCACTCTCCGCGATTCGAGCGTCACATCGAGCGATCCTCCTCTCTGCCATTTGGAAACCCCGCGCCGTATGCAAAAATTCCAGATTTCGAAACGCGAGATCCAGTTGCACAAATCTATTCGCGCCTCACACTTGACACAGTTCTCGCTTTCCTTTTATTTTTTTCGAATGGTGGCAGTAGAATTTGCTCGAGTGCGCAAAAATCGTATTAAGTAGACGAGTGAGAGATGTGTATCTTTATTATTGAATTAGGTAGCACTGTACTGTTACTGTACTATGTTAGTTGAATTGTAAGGTAGACGTTGAAGAAGCAGAGATTTTTGCAGTATTTACAGCTGGGGGGTTGGGCTAGATTAGGGTGGCTGCTTTCGATGCGAAAAAAGTTCCTGTTCTGATAGGCAGATTTTATGTTGAGTGACTTAGAAGTTTCTTCATGAAGGATTAGTAGATCCACAAGTTCTAATTCTAAAAACAGTATTCTTTTTCTATTGAAAATTTAAGTACAGTGACTCATGAATTTAGTCATGAGGGGTTTTAAATTTACAGGTTCGAATTGTAAAAACAGTGTCCCTTTTTTGTTAACAATTTAAATCCAGTGACTCTGAAAGTGAATTTGTTCATGAGGAATTCGTAAATCCACAGATTCGAATTGTAAAAACAGTGTACCTTTTTTGTTAACAATTTAAATCCAGTGACTCTGAAAGTGAATTTGTTCATGAGGGATTAGCAAATCCACAGATTCGAATTGTAAAAATAGTGTCCTTTTTTTGTTAACAATTTAAATCCAGTGACTCTGAAAGTGAATTTGTTCATGAGGAATTCGTAAATCCACAGATTCGAATTGCAAAAATAGTGTCCTTTTTTTGTTAATAATTTAAATCCAGTGACTCTGAAAGTGAATTTGTTCATGAGGAATTCGTAAATCCACAGATTCGAATTGCAAAAATAGTGTCCTTTTTTTGTTAATAATTTAAATCCAGTGACTCTGAAAGTGAATTTGTTCATGAGGAATTCGTAAATCCACAGATTCGAATTGTAAAAATAGTGTCCTTTTTTTGTTAACAATTTAAATCCAGTGACTCTGAAAGTGAATTTGTTCATGAGGAATTCGTAAATCCACAGATTCGAATTGTAAAAATAGTGTCCTTTTTTTGTTAATAATTTAAATCCAGTGACTCTGAAAGTGAATTTGTTCATGAGGAATTCGTAAATCCACAGATTCGAATTGTAAAAATAGTGTCCTTTTTTTGTTAATAATTTAAATACAGTGACTCGTGAATTTGTTCACGAGAAATTCGTAAATCCACAGATTCGAATTGTAAAAATAGCGTCCTTTTTTTGTTAATAATTTAAATACAGTGACTCGTGAATTTGTTCATGAGGGATTAGTAAATCCACAGGTTCGAGTCTTAAAAGTGGTGTACTTTTGAATTGAGAAAATTCAAAAAGAGTTAAAGAAGGAAGCACAGTACAAAAATACAGCTCAATAGTTTTTATAATTAAATAATTTTCTGAATACAATATGCGAATCCATGAATCTATTTAGTAGATAGACTGATGCAAATTTTCGTGAACTGTTGACACACTGAAATTTCGAAGTTCTAAAACTTTTATTTAGATATTTTAAACTATATAAGATGTGTCAAATTTGATTCTTGTTACTCAGTAGGAGGATTGAGTAATTGCTAATAGTTTGTAAGGATTCAGTAGAGACTGGTATAGTAAATTTTATGTGGCTTCCCTAATAGCACTCACTGTATTGATAGCTTTGACTTCATTGACTACTACATCATAAAGATGACAGAAACTTGGCTCGTCTCTTGCAGCGGCTATAAAATGCTATTTTAAGCTCCAGCATATTTCTGAAAGAACATATTTTCCAATGTGCTTGGCAAGTCGTTTCAAGTAAAAAGGCTCACAGATAGGACATATGCGATTTGGTCTAAGATTTCTTGTGATTAACAATGTTCTACCTTCTGGTATGTATAGTGCTAATTCGTTAATGAACAGTGTCTACTATTCTAGAGAACACTTGTAGCAAGTTGATATTGGAAACTATATTGTTAGTTCCATAATAAAACTGGATTTCGTAGCATTTTATGATTTACAACGATCAGAGTATACGTGTATATTCTGACTCAAAAATATTACTAGACTACAGAGTTTTATGCAAGTACAGTTTTATGAACTTAGCTAAAAGAGATAGAATTTAAATTAAATTTTGTTTCACTTTTAAAGTGCTATAATTCCTAGCTTACTTTTCATATTTTGTATGTTTTTTGCACCTTTGAAATACTGATTACCTTTATCATACCAAGGTAGATATAGTCACTCTGAATTTAAATAAACTTCCAGGAATTAGAATTAAGAAAATTGAAAAAAGTATATAAAAAGACTGAAAATGTGTAAATTCAATATTTAAAAATGTGAAGTGTTTAAAAATTGACAAATTTTTAAAGGAAGGGTTTGTTTAAAATTTTTAAGTGACCCCACCTGATATGTTAAGGATTTGCAATTTAATTATGACTCTAATTTGGTTACGAGAATTATTTTAAATATCTTCCAAACTTACAAATACAAGACTACTGTGCTCGCCAAAAGTGAATTTTATGTTCAATTTTATGTTCAAATGATAGTAGATATGCTATAATATTGTAAAGAGGATTTTATTCTCTATTTACTGTTGTTTTGAGATAGAAACATTGAGAAAATAAATGACTACAACTAGGAAGACAGATGAGCCAAGAAATGTTCGTAAATTCTCAAGTAACACTTATTGTAAGTTTCTTTGTTACAAAGTGATTTACATATGTGTACCTTTGAGACTTTGTTTCTTAGTTAAACAGTTGCACTTGTTGATAAAATTATAGATATGCATTATAAGTACTATATTATTACCCAATACTCTTATTATTATTATTGTATACTGACTTCACGAATTAACAAATTTACCTACAGGCTCAAATTCTAAAAACACCTGCATAATATCCATTTTTGTATTAAAATCTTAAAAGAAAGAAATATCTTCTCGTTCTTCAAGATTAAAATAAAGCAATTAGAAAAGAGTTGAACATAGAAACAAGAGATAAGACAAGTGGAAGAAACAAGTCTGTGAGTCATTGCAATTTTACTCATCATTA
The DNA here is from genome assembly GCF_051401765.1 of Calliopsis andreniformis. Taxonomy (NCBI): domain Eukaryota; kingdom Metazoa; phylum Arthropoda; class Insecta; order Hymenoptera; family Andrenidae; genus Calliopsis; species Calliopsis andreniformis. Next base: position 9,451,119 of record NW_027480432.1, on the reverse strand, counting down.
TTATTATTCTAACTCTACTTAAAATCTGGGACTTCTTAGACTCCACAATTCCAGCTCATTCCCCAACACCAACTACCTCACCAGAACTTCGCATCGAAAGCAAGTCCCCCAGTGAAAACCTCTCCAAAACGCCTCATTGCCTGTTTTCCCAGAGACCGAAAGAACCTGCACGCAGTAGGCTCCCTGGAATCTGATCACAACCACGCGTCGGCTACTCACCTATGGTCCACAAGGCCAGAACTGGGATTTCTACTGTGACACCTAATGACAGTGTCATGAGTCAGTCTGCTGCCGGTTGCCTGCAGCGGGTCTGTGGTCTCGTCGCCGCCTGTGCCCGCGCTCTCCGCGTAGAGGCCCGTCATGGCGTACATGCTTTCGTTCCTCCTGTGCCCAGCATGGTAATTGCTGCCAGACTCGGACCTGGAAACGTGCACGAGAACAGGAAGGTCAGCGAGCAATTTGGAAGCGATCCATTAATCCCGCCCCGTCTCTGGCCCCTCCTCGCCAGCTTGGCCAATAATGCGAGACCAATAATCGAATACTGTGCTCCAAATTAACCACTCGCGGCTGAGAAATGGCTCGTGAATTATCGGGGCTGAAACGACGTCGAAATGGGCGGGCGACCAGGAAGTAGCCTGACTGAAGACGCGTGGTGAACCGAGGGGAAGAGGAATCAGCGTGGGAGGCAGGGTTCAGGGTTCGCGAGGGACTGAGGACTCTACTGCCCAACTGCTAGGTGATTTCTTCGTTGGTGGACTCAAAAACGGTGCTGCTGCATAAATATCGTATCAGAGACCCTGTCCCTCTACCTGATAGGCTACTGAATGTGGAAAGTTTCAAATGTTAAGCATCCAAGAAGAGGAAAAATTGCTGCGAAATGTTTACAGCTCATATGCATACAGCGCCTTTGCTATAGTAGTCGTCGTGGATGACACATTCAATAACTTATTGGGTAGAGGGACAAGGTCTCTGTTATGATGTTTAGGTGGTGGCATTGGTTTTGAGTCCACTAGGGAAAAAGTCATCTTGTATAAAGTTCAATTTTCTAGAGTTGAGTGGCTGGGTCCCCTAACTTGCGATGTTGTCGCTTCTTTAGGTCGTGAATGGTGCTTCTCCCACGCAACGAGAGACCTATATTTCGTTCACTGAGAGAACGCAGTTGTCGGTTGACGAGTTTTCGTACCCTTTGCGCAGTTCACGCCTATGCTCATTAGTTATTGGCTCTGTCACTCCCGAGCACATCCCTACCCATGAACCCCTTGTTGGGCCCTTGGAGGTCCTACCATTTCTAAAGAAAGTCACTTCTTCAAGTGTTAGCGCATAAACGGTGTGAAAGAAATTTTGAGCAAGCAAACGATATTCTTTTAGATTTTAGTTTTCTCCGAAAGTATTAATGCGGCTCTGTTAGCAAATAAAAATCTTCTTGAATATCGTCTCTGTCGACCGAAAACGTACTGGTACTAGTCAGAATTCTTACTGCGTTGCAATACCATAAACGACCCTAGATTTCCCGTGTCATAAACTACCTGGTTGCATCGAACATTTTGTAGGAAATCCAGGAAACAGTTCTACCGTTGCTGTTTCTTTCTAATCAAATAAGCTGTGGATTCTTATACATTGATATCTCAATAAATATTGTTTCTTAATAGATAGAAACATTTGTTTCATTTGGACACTAGGTATACAGAGTAGAAAGAAGCAAGGCGTGTCCTTTTAGGCTCTTGAATCCTTCACCAATCTCAGTGGAAAAGTCAGTCGGGGCAATGGAAGCCATCTGCGTGAAACGACTGCGTTCTCTCAGTGAACGCAGTATAGTCACTGGGCCTTAATCAATTAAATGTTTAGTCATGGGTCCTTACAGGTTTTTACTTATTCTCTGTCTTTGTCTGACGTCAGTCGTCTTTCAGTATTCAAACTTGAAGAACTCTTTATATGACTAGTTCCAATACCTTCCACTGCCTATTATTAAGTAATTCTCCACGTCTCAATCGATGTTCTACTGTGCTCTCAGTTTTATCACTCTTGAAGCCATGTCTATAATGAGATGACAACGAGGAACATTTTGTCGCCTGTAGTATTAGCTAGTAAATTATATTACAGGCACAACTATAAAATTGCATCAGAATCTGTAATTCTTGTATCTAGTGTTTGAAATTAAGTTGGTTAAAATTTGTAAAGGTAAGATGAAAAATTGAATATTTGGTAAAGTTCTGCATACATAAAGTACCCATTATGAACTAGCCTCTAGTGAGCTAATTTGAAGTAAATTGTGCAAGTTCTTAATTCCAAGAAAACTAGACCAGAAATCTTCCATTCAATTTGGGTCAGTCCACTTCAACTTCTGGTATTTACATTAGTCCATGGCGAGTCAATTGCCATTGAGAGTGGCGTGAGTGAAATGCTTCCTGAAGCTTCAGAGATGAACAGAGAAGATAGTAGAATGAGTGCAAGCTGTGCTTCATGGAGCGTAAAAGATAAGATTCGCTTCCGATAGCAAGTAACTATAATAATGTATCACTCTTCCACGAATTAAGACTATGTAGACATGTAAATCGATATAATCATGCAAAAAATGATGTTAGGAATAAATAGCATTGATTTTTCTCTTGCTATATACCTTAGTTATTGATAATGCATCTAAGTTCAAGGTTCAAAGAATATTTTTAATTTAATTTTCTGGCAATATTGCATTTTCTTTTTTCTTTTGCCTAAATAAATGGTACTAAAGAAAATAGTTTATTAAAAATGTGTGACTTAAGCTGGGTCACAGCTACAGGTATAAAGGAATTTTAATATTTTTTAGACTTCTGTCTACACATTTTTGGATGACACAGTTTCAGAGATTAGGAAGGCAGACTAAGACTGAGAGTGTCAAGGAACTTTCTCTAGGAAGTATCCAAGTTATGGTATTCTTAGAATCAGTGACTACTGCAATGGAATCTAAAATAAACAGTACAAAGAGTTCAAATATTTAAGCTAGTAGATAAATACTATACCTAGTCAGACACAGCTCTCCATCAATTACTTGTTCTACCAACTATCTATACACAATTCTATCACCCATATCGACAAATTTGGGGAGAATATGAATTAGTAATAATTATTTAACGTGGAACTAAAGAGTCTATTAGAGAAGATTTTAACATCCATAAAGATCTTAAAAGAATTACAATTATTCATTCCTAGAAATGTCTTCTGATCAACGAAAAATCTAGAAATCTGAAGACTTCTATTTCAACAAGATTCGTAAAGGTAACAAACTTTTCCAGTTTTTATAAACAAGTTTGCACGTAAAATATGATTATCGAAGTATATAGAAGTAGGGCCAAAGTCCTTTGAACTTCTTTCTATATCGCGTACGTAATCAAACACGAATGCCATGGGACAGGAAGTTTGTCACGCTGTTGCAAATGCAATTTCTCAGTTCTTGGCGTTGTTAACGAAAAAGGGAGAAGGCAAACAGAATCCTGGAAGCCCCTGGACGCTGAACCTGTACTTATCTAAACATTACACGTAGACCCCCAGTCGAAGGTTCATATTACCTCGTCCAGGTAACAGGATACTTCCCCGTCTTATTTGAATTTTTTCCTGGAACACCATTGTAATACCCTGTACGCGAAAATTGCACGCTTGCGGCTGGCTAGACATCCTAGATTTGCGTACTGGTTTAAGAATGAAACGTATTGTGCAACTTATAGATGACTGAATGGGAGCATTAATCCTTTCGTGACTAGCTGGACATACATATTCCAACTACTTTTTCCTGTAACCATATCCACAATGACATTGGAAGCCTAGTTAATAAAAAAAGTAAGACTAAAAGATGACAAAAAAATCATTCAGGCATGAAAGAGTTATCCTCTTATGCTGTGAGGTGCCTGAATTAGTATTGTCAGAAATCCTGAATACTAATGAATAAAATGTGGCACACCGTTCATAGTTAAATAATTAAGTGTAATCTCATGGGTGAATAAATAATTCATGAGAATTATATTAGTCTCTATGAGGTATATTGATTTGTAATTCTTTTAATGAAGAGGGATAATCTATGCTAAATCACTCATAGCTAATTAAATAAATAATTCTTGAGAATAATTTAAATAATAAATAGTAAAAATATGTTAATGTTTGGCTTGACTATATTGTTAATTTTTGTAAGAAATAAATAAGTAAATATGTACATATATTCTCTATACAGTATACAAGATAATATTTTTCATAGATATATATTTTAGTCATTAATTTTTACTTTACTTTTACAATTTTAAATAGTGCTTATCATGATATATTTTGAAGAATTTATTTGAATTCGATATTAAGATATTGATAATATTCTGTAAAATGTGTCTCACTAATTATTTTCTTAAACCTTATTTTAGCTTAAACAAGTAATAAAAATATGAATGTTTGAAGGAAAATTATTTATTTCTGATTGTAGAATACTAAATAAAATAGTTTTAATTAGCCTACTGCGTGTTTCAATTGATCATAAACCAATTTATTGCTCATATATTGTTGTGTATTTAAAAAGTAAATCAAGTAAAATTTGCCTGACTATTTAAAATTCATCAAACAGATCCAACACATAACTTAAGAAAACAGCTTCCATGTTTGGTACAAGGTTACCCTCATCCCTCTTATTAAATTATAATCTTATGAGACTGACAGAGGACAGTAGAGCAAAAATTTGTTAAAGTTAATTGAAAATGCAATTACCTTCATAGAAATATTCTCACACTTATTTTTAATATTGTATGCATGAATAAATATTGTATTACTTTCGTCAACTAAGAATAAATTCTAAACATTAGTACGTACCCCTTTATGCAAATTTTCACGATAAAATATTTAGCCTCGAGCACAGGGGACCCGTCGGCTATTTAGAAGTGACATTTCTGTCGGAGGAATTATAGGAATGCAGGAGAAGTTTTGGATGTAAGGCACATAGCACGAGCGTGTCGTGTGCGAGCAGTAATTTAGGAGCACTCTATGGTCACAAAGTGATTTAGATCGTGGTTAGTCAGTCATTCACTGTCAGTGAAAGTCAATCAGTTGGGTGTTATAGTCAGAGAATTGACGAAGAGAAAGTAAAAAGTCCAAAAAAGCGAGGAAAATGAATGATCACAGAGTTCAAGTCGAAAATAAATATTAATTAATGTTAATAGTGGAGTCATCAACGAATAGCTTTAAAATATATCTGTTTGTTATTATTCTGGATATTTTATATAATTTTGATTATATTATTAGTCTGGATATTTTATTATGTAAACGATTTTGGAGAGAGCAGAGAAGGGAACACAAATTGTTCACACAAAAATTGTGAAAATTTTGGGAAAGTGAAACTGTAATAAAATTAGAGAATTTTTAAAAAAAGTTTTAAATTAAAATGGAGTAGCTTTTGAGTGCTTTGATAGTTCTAGGTTTAGAAGACCTTTGCTGATTGTGACGACTCCAAAAACTGAACAAAGCTTCAATTCTCTTTTTAATAAAATTTCCAAAAAATCAGCCCCACCTAGAAAATTCTAATTCAAGTATTAAATTAATTAATAAATATCCGAAAATAAAAACAAACAAGGTTTGTTTCCTCACTACATCAGAAATTGAACACTTTGTAGGGAACAAGTACAAATAATTCGTCTATAAAATTATTTAGTATATATATAACATCAGTATTGTTTCACGAAATGCTTAAAATTTCGAACATCAAACGAACACGTGTCGACTTATCCTAAGCAAATTTCCCACGCGAAAGCTCATCAGAATCAGCGAGAAGCTAACCGTGTCTCTTGCTCGTTAGAGGAATGCAAGCGCCTAATCCTATCGTATTTGGACTCGTAGCACGCTAGATCTCATTGCTATTGAACGCGTCAGAGATGCAGCCCGTGAGAGATACAATCAGTTCTGCAAGCGCGAAAATTTACGAGGCAAGCTAGTTTCCTGTGTTCTTTGTATTTTTTTTTTAACAAAGACTAATCACATTGGCTGAAGACTGGGACACTGATCTGATTAAGAGACCCAGATCTAAGAAGACTCTTAAAAAGGTGATAATAGATGGAATTTTGAAAATTTTGTTAGAAATTAATGTAGACATAAGGTACGACAAAATAGCGAGAAGCTCATAAAAAGAGAAAATTTTGAACAAAGAGTAATTATACTAGATGAAGACTAGGACACTGATCCATTTAAGAGACTCAGATCTAAGAAGACTCTTAAAAAGGTGATAACACATAGAATTTTGAAAATTTGTGAGAAATTAATGTAGACATAAGGTCGACAAAATAGGGAGAAGCTCATAAAAAGAGAAAATTTTGAACAAAGAGTAATTATACTAGATGAAGACTGGGACACTGATCTGATTAAGAGACCCAGGTCTAAGAAGACTCTTAAAAAGGTGATAATACATAGAATTTTGAAAATTTTGTTAGAAATTAATGTAGACATAAGGTCGACAAAATAGGGAGAAGCTCATAAAAAGAGGAAATTTTGAACAAAGAGTAATTATACTACATGAAGACTGGGACACTGATCTGATTAAGAGACCCAGACCAAAGACTTTAAAAAGAATTATACTGTGTAGAATTTTGAAAATGTGGCTGGAAATTAATATAGATGTAAGATACGGCAAAATAGCAAGGTGCACATAAAGAAAAAAAATGTTGTAGTATAATTACTTGCTACAATCTCGTGAATTATTATCTATCAATAGTAAGTTAATTTTGTTAGATTGTTAGGTTCGAAGTAGAGGTACATGTAAAGAAAATGGGAAGTGTACCGTTTTCTCGTTAAAGACTCACAACTCACGAGTGTATAAGCAACAATTTCCTAAGTACCAAAACCATTCGTGAATGACCACTTTAGTCTGGCTAAAAATATAAGTGGCAGATCTCATAATCAAAATTCTGTTGAGCTGAATAATATCAAACTACACAATTGTAAAAAGGAAGGTCTTACTCATCCTTTCTCAAACCTTCTTACAAACCAAGCTTTAGATATCCTTGTTATAAATAATCAGAACCATATCGTGTTTGGTACCATTTTCACAGAGAGGATACAAAGAATCGATTGGTGCTACTTGCGGGAAAGCCTGATACTAAATAAGGAACTTTTTCCACTTCCTTTTTCCCTTGTCTTTTAAGGCTCCCCATTGTTTTCAGGCATCAAGCTCTAGCATTGACATCGAGCAAGACCCTTTTCTAGTCTAAACATACATCTCTGGGGCCAAAAGCCAAGGCAAGCGAATGGACTACTCACGATCTAAGCTCCAGCTGCAGCTCTCAATCGAATCACTACTGTACCTCATATTTCTACTCTGTCCTCTATTCCTAAAATCAAGGGTACAAGTAACACCAAGTACCCAAGTACAAGCAACTCCAAGAATTTCGGTATATAAGGCTGCGGGAATCACCTTTTGTGGCCGAAACCACCGCCGCTCTCGTTCCTCTTGTGGCCACTCTCGGATCGTTTGTGGCCAAAGGCACTGGATATGCTCTCGGCGCGTTTGTGACCGCTCTCGGAGCGTTTGTGGCCGATGAAACCACCGCCGGACTCTGTGCGTCTGTGGGCGAACATGCTCGAGCTCGAGCCGTTCCTCTTGTGCCCGCTGGTAGACGCCATCTCGCCACCCCCTGTCCCTTGCCCACTTCTGCTCGGCCCTCTGCTTCCACCCTACAAAGATCGCTGAATTACGGCTTCACAGGCGACATTTTTGGCTCCGTGCTCCCGTTGCCTGAAAACAAAAGCGAAGAGCCACGGTTAAGAGTGCTTCGACAATTGCTGGCTTTTTTCCACGAGTTGGTTTTTGGAATTTTTGATGAATTTCGGGGGTGTTTTTGAGAGGGGCTACGTGGGGGGGTTGGTTAGTGATTATGAGGAGTTGATTAGGGATATTTACGTATTTTTGGAAAGTTTGAGCTGAAATGTCTGAAGTGAAACAGATGTAGTAGTGTTTAGATGATGGAGCAATGTCACTGTGTAAGTTTGATTCTTTTTAATTGCTGATTTGGATGAGGTAGAAGAGCAAGGATCTAAGAGGGAGCTTCAGTGTTCCTACATTCTTCCACACAAAGCAAAAGCCAAAGCCTTTTGCAAAGGCTTGGAATTTTTTCTAAAATGAAAGAGTATATTGAGTTGATCGATTCAAAAATAAATAGAGATAAGAAAAGACTTCTGTATTTAGTCCATCGTTAATTGCACCTCACGATCACTTAAAAGGAGAACTTTATACGTGTTTCAGTATTTCTAGACTTTCACAAAAAATCTAGAAACACTTGTAATTTTATTTCAATTGGAAGAATACATGCATCGAGTTCAGTAAGTTGGAAATAAGTAGAGATAAAAGAAGAGTTACTGCTTGCAATCCTCGCTTCAGTAGACGTACTTTTTCGCATAGAATTTATAAATTATTTCAAATTTCCCATAAATTAAAAGAGTAGGTACATTCAACACAGTAACTTCAAAATAAATTGTACTAGAAATTTGACTATTATCAGTAACACCTTGCTAACTGACCTGCAATTAACGACAGATCATTAAACCAGCCTAAGTATTCTCAGAACCTCGCGCTAAGTTTACAAATACTCAAAATAATCTCTAAACAAAGAAAAGAACTCCACAATAAATGAAACTTATTTAAATAAAAAACTTACAATCAAAATCACAACCTTTCGCTATACGTTCACTTGTACATTTCAACCTCACACCAAACTTTACACACTAATATCAACTCACTCTCTAGCTCACATGAGTCTCTCAGAAAACATGTACCATAGAACACACAAAAGTAAAATTCATTCCACTAACAAACTCACAACAATAGAAAATCACAATAATCCCAAAGCAACTATGATAACGTACATAGTTGTTGATCCTCATACAATGACTAACGCTTTTCCTGAAAAAGCAGTACAGTGGCTCCACATTAGTTAACTACAATTTTCTTGGAATAGTTGGCCATCGCTATCCCCACCAAATTTTGGACCTGACTTCGTCAAGTGTCTTCAGCCTGACGAACTTAAAGTAAATAAGCGTGACCTCCCTGGCGAGACCTTTTGCTCATTATATCGTATCTCACTCATATTAATTCTTTATTACTCTACTTATTTATCTATTCTGAGACGAATGACTCGAAAGAAAAAACACTTAAAAATTCCTAGAAATAGACCTCTCGAGATAGTTGACCAGATCTGGTCCCAAACCATGGCCAACTAACCTGGAACCACTGTAAATGCAAGGAATATAATATTTGCTGCTCTTTTAGGCAGGAGATCAATCGTTGTACAGAGCTCAACAACTGTATACCTTATTCTAATGCTCTCAACACTTCATTTACCGAAAGCCTATAGATAAGCTTATAATAGGACTGATGGATACTGTTAAATTACTTTTCAAAACTCCTTCCAAGCTCCTCAAACCCAGTTTCACAGACTCCAACACCTTCAAACATCTCTGAACCTTAACAACACTCGTCAAACTCGTCAAAGTCATCAACGAAACGACGCAATTCGCCTCAACAGCCATCGATACTCTCCCATCGCCACCGATTCGTCTTCAGCCTCGCCTGGAGCCGCGTGTTAAGCTTCATTCATACCTCGAGGAGCGACAAATCCGTCTGTGTCCCATTGAAAAAGCGAATCCGCGCGTCGACACGATTTGATGCAATCGTGCGAGCAATTGACATCTCAATGTTCGACGGTTCAACGAACCTGCTTCTGGTAAGGTCAGGGCCGTTCAGCAGCGCGAGCTAGAGCGCTGTCGTCTTCGTCGGGGCGATACCAGGGGATAACTGTATCTATCGTGCTGCTATAACGCCTGCGAGCTCGTCTAGTTCGTGATAAGTCGCGGGGAACTTTATTTTAATACTGGGCACGCTGTCGGGGACAAAGGCGCGATGCTCGATAAGAAGTGTGTACACAGATGTCGTGGCTTTTTATCGTCGAGCTGAGTATATTATGATAAATTTCGGTATTTCTGTGAGGGGCGTCGCTGGAAATAATGTTGGAGAATAATTACTGGTTATTTCAAATTGTTGGTTATTCTTAGTTCGATCAGATAACTGGGAAACACTGTTTTAAGAGAAAAGGAAATTCTATCTCCATTTTATTATTGAAAAGTTTTATTCCATTTCTAGTATATCAGCTGAATTTTAAGGACGCAGATATATTGAATATATTGCAGGTTAATGGTTTGGAATTATTTACTAATTCTTTTTATTAAAATTATGCTGCATGGCATATTTTTGATTTGGAGTTGCTGTGAGTATTTTCAATAATAAATATAGGTACAATATTCTCCATTGAAGTGTAATGGAGAATTAATATCCATAAATGTAGTAGATAAAATAAAATATTCTGTTACACAGAGAAGAGTGGGCTTTTAAAAAATGGTAAATCTGAAAATTTACTTTATGAACCCATTTGCCTATCGTCTTTCTTTGAGAGGCTTCCAGAGTAAAAGACCTAATTACTGTCACTTTAAAGATTAACTCTGACATTATTAGATAGTTTCTTTATTTATCGACCTGAAGCATACATATTTCTTATTACTTATCATTATTTAATACAATTACTTCAAGAATTAAATTTATCTACCTACGTAGCTTTCAAAAGTTATGTTTTATTTATAGATTCATTAATTTGAAAGCAATACTTTGCGAATATTATTGTGGTCAAAATATTAAATGAAATAAATTGTAATTAATTAATGCTTGATGTGTTCTATGTTCTTTTTAACAAACTGTTTATCATAATACAAAATACATATTGTGTCTTTTATTTTGATGCTGTTTCTTTCAGTTGAATGCAAGGCAAAACGAAACTGAAATTAAATTCATAGTAGAGTGTTAGAAAATCAGTATCTCGTCTTGTCCTGTATTAAACTCAGAGAAACAATAATCATATTTTTGTTATAACTCCTTAACAATCTCCTTGACAATAAAAAAGCTTCATTTATGGATTGTTTGTTACATGACATTAGATTCTTATTTTCACTCATAGAACACATTTCTAAAACATGTACGAAAGAAATATAGGACACTCTGTATCCCCAGTTTCATATGGACATTTATTTTTCAATCATTTCCACTAAAAGCCAATGAACTTCATGCAAATCCAACCTGTGCTACAGATTAGCAACACTAGAATCAGTAACCATATCAGTAACCAGTAGGGACATATAGACCTCAGCCTAATATGAGGACTAACGATAAGTAAAATAACTTAGAGTGCCATTAACCCAGCAGATATCAGCAACTGGACCTGTTCCCCTAATTAGGTAAATAAAATGCACCCAAGTCCAGTTCTTCCTCTTAGGAAAGGCGAAGTCGATTTTGGTTAGACCGTTTTCGCTCATCGATGCAAAGCGCCAGGAATGCCGAGGGGAGCGTGGCCATCGAAAATAGACCGCGGAGGATACGTGTCAGGCAAATCAGGGTCGGTTAACGAGAAAACGACCAGCTAAAATGATTCGTCGTCGCGGAAGTTGGCCACCGCGGGCCAGCTGCTTCGAGACGTTTAATTGGCGTCGGGATTAATTAATGCACCGCCACGGTTCCGCCGCCACGCCGCTACGCGTCGTTTTACGTAACGACCCGCGTGGATTGCGCAAGCCGATTCGAAACTTTCGTCGCGATGGCCCGCCGTTCGGTCTTGCGACAAGGAACGTTTCGTCGGTGGTCTAAGTGTCTCGCAACAATCGGGAAGCATCGTGAGCCGAATCGCCTGAGCTTCTTGTGAAATTAGGACCACCCTTTTGCGGGAAGTTGCTGCTCTTTGGTGGTTTGGGTGGTCTTGCATGGATGGTGCCTCTTGCAAAGTGACTTCAGTTCAAGCCATCTGTATTTAAGTAGCTTGATGTCAAGTTTGTGTTTACATAAGTTAAGTTACTTGGATTCAAGTGGTTTGAATTCTGAAGCTTTGTTCAGGTTAGTCAAGTTACTTCAATTCAAGTGGTTTGGGTGGTCTTAAGCTTCTTACGCATTAATCAAGGTACTTGAATTCAAGCCATCTGTATTTAAGTAGCTTAATGTCAAGTTTGTGTTTGCACAAGTCAAGTTACTTGAATTCAAGTGGTTTGGGTGGTCTTAAGCTTCTTACAAATTAATCAAGGTACACGAGTTCAAGTCATCTGTATTTAAGTAGCTTGATGTCAAGTTTGTGTTTGCACAAGTCAAGTTACTTGAATTCAAGTGGTTTGGGTGGTCCTAAGCTTCTTACAAATTAATCAAGTTACTTAAGTTTAAGCCATCTGTATTTAAGTAGCTTAATGTCAAGTTTGTGTTTACATAAGTTAAGTTACTTGTATTCAAGTGGTTTGAATTCTGCAGCTTTGTTCAGGTTAGTCAAGCTACTCGAGTTCAAGCCATCTGTATTTAAGTAGCTTGATGTCAAGTTTGTGTTTGCACAAGTCAAGTTTCTTGGATTCAAGTGGTTTGAATTCTGCAGCTTTGTTCAGGTTAGTCAAGTTGCTTGAGTTCAAGCCATCTGTACTTAAGTAGCTTAATGTCAAGTTTGTGTTTACATAAGTTAAGTTACTTGTATTCAAGTGGTTTGAATTCTGCAGCTTTGTTCAGGTTAGTCAAGCTACTCGAGTTCAAGCCATCTGTATTTAAGTAGCTTGATGTCAAGTTTGTGTTTGCACAAGTCAAGTTACTTGAATTCAAGTGGTTTGGGTGGTCCTAAGCTTCTTACAAATTAATCAAGGTACTTGAGTTCAAGCCATCTGTATTTAAGTAGCTTGATGTAAAGTTTGTGTTTGCACAAGTCAAGTTTCTTGGATTCAAGTGGTTTGAATTCTGCAGCTTTGTTCAGGTTAGTCAAGTTGCTTGAGTTCAAGCCATCCGTACTTAAGTAGCTTGATGTAAAGTTTGTGTTTGCACAAGTCAAGTTACTTGGATTCAAGTGGTTTGAATTCTAAAGCCTTGTTCAGATTAGTCAAGTTTCTTGAATCCAAGTGGCCTGAATGCAAATGATTAGAAGCAACTGGACCAATGTGAACGTGTTACTTTACTTAATTTGAGGCAACCCTTCAAGTTTCTATTTCGTCTAGGAACATTCAGATTAGTCAACTTACTTAAGTTCCTGTGGCTTGAATACGAGTGGTTTGGGACAATTTAAACAGTGTGAACGTGTTACATCACTTGACTTGAATATCCTTTCAAACTCAATACAAATTGTCCTCAGAAAAAATTGCATATGTTCTCTTTATATCTTTCTTTCCTCTAAGTTTGTGACTCTAGGAAGAGAACTTGTTTTGGAGTACAGTATAATAGAGTTGTTAAATATTTAATTCTAATGAACTATTGCTACTACTATGCAAAGCAAGTAAGATTGCACCTGAAACACATGTTGAAAAAGTAGTATTTTTCCGTACATAGGAAACACATCGATTCAATTAGTACTTATGAATCCTTTGACCAATAAAATAGGCTACCCCTGAAAGTGCATGTGAAATCAAGCGGTCCTATCTGACAGTAACAACATAGATTCGCATTTTTTCCAGCAACCTTACCAGCTCTGCACAGTAGTTCTCATCTCAAGGAGTACTGTAATTCAACTCCATTGAAAGTATTGAAATTTATTCAAACTCAAACTATTTCCTGTAACAAAATCTCCACCTGTTACGCC